>NC_088132.1:44830968-45487635 GCF_036370855.1 Dromaius novaehollandiae
TCCGGCACAAGGAGAAGTTTCATTTTTTAGCATAATGACTGTTATTAAAATCAGCTTGAAGAATTTCATGAGCACTGTGGTGTATGTCGCCCATATTCTTAGACATAAATGAAACTCAAAAAATGTGTCATGCCTCTGAATTTAGCTATTGTGTCTCCAACATCCAATTTATTGATGATAATGATGACTTGCATTTCTAAATGTGTCTTTTCTCCTGTAGGATGGATCCCAAAGTGTTTCTAGAGACACAATATCTATGAATGAATCACTTCACCTACTGTGTGACGTTTAGCCACCTCTGGGGAGTCAACTGCAAAGCAGCACCAAACAGTTTGTACTAGAAAATAAAGAACATTAATCATATTCAAATGAAATTATTACAGAGCGCCCACATATTTGAGAGCTCTAACAAAACAGACACTAATTGGGTGGTGGCACCAGGGCTGACCATCAAAGCTATGGATGTCCATGGCGTCAGAAAGGACAGCTCTAAGAGTATATTCAGGCTGCAAGCAGTCTGTATATATTTTCCCCTCCATTGCTGTGAGGTGTCCTGAGACAGAGATATTTGATGGGAATCTTTCTCTCTGTAAAACAGAGATACATAGCTTCCTTCCCACTTACATAGATACAGGGATTCAGAAACTCTTTACAACAAAGAAGTAGTTTTATTTCATCATGAAACCAGATCCCAAAGATAAGTGTTTTTTCTCAGTCATATTTATTCCCCCACAGAGTTTTTTCTCTCAGGTACAAAGGAAGGAATGTGATTAACGTCTTCTCAGCTCCTGCTCTTGGTGCTCTGGAGGAACCGAGGGGAGGACTCTTCACAGAGGTCCTCTTTTATCCTCTGGTGGGAGGATGGCAGTAGTCTGGCTTTCTGCTGTGCTTCTCTGCCTTTTAAGATGAGTTAGCTGATTTATTTCAAATTCCTTTTTTTTTAATTAGTTCATTTAAATAGAGAGCTATCTTCTCAGTCCAGTCGCACTTTCAGTTGAGTCTTAGTGTATACAGATTTATCCACAGCCAAATTATACATGACTGAGACATCTCTGGTCTGATTCCCATTTATACTAAAGGATTCAGGACATTGTTCTGACAGCATGAAGTGGCTAAGGCCCTCCCCAACATCCTTTCTACACATGCCTGAGTGGAAGGGCCTGATCACAGACAAAAATTTGGCTCTCTGATAGCTGGACAATAATTTTAAGATTGGTTTTGCTGCTTCTGGGTCTCACAGTATGTTTCCAGCCTGGGGTCAGCACTGGGTCTCCAAAAAGACACTACTGGGGGAAGGAAAGCTTGGTCAGTACTGACTTTGTGGAACGGGTAGAAGAGCGGGGTGCGGGAAGGGTGGATCCACCGAAAGTCCAAATCCCTCCCTTCTCACAGACTCAGACTTAGTGGATCCATTAACTTCAGTTCAATTACTCACAATATAAACCAAGAGAGCAGTTTTGTTTTCTGCTAGCAGGTTGGACAGCGGGGCGGTAAGAGGGTTGAACAGAGCAGGAGGGGAGGAATATCCTGGAGAAGGTTGGTTGAATGTCTTGAGATGGCTTTTGGAAGCTGCCCCTGGAAGTGGTGTGCCTGAAAAATAGGAGTTTTCAGAAAGCTACCACAGAGCTGCAGGGAGCAAAATGAATAAAAGGGGAATGACAGTTGTAGAGAGAGAAACTGTGTTCATGTACTATATTGCTATCGCCTGTTGCATTTGCGTTGCAAGAAAGCATGGGGAAAAAAAAGTGATCTGGAGAAGAGTCTCTGGATTAGTAATACAAGACATTGGGCGGGGTTAGCTTTTTTAATGAGCTTGTTATATACAAAAGCTGATCTTAGTATTTCATAGCTCCCTCCACCCAGAGGTCTAAGCCACTAATTTCTGCTTTGAAGTTGAGTTGCAGTTTCTGCCAGGTGATTAACAATGATTCATTGTGTTGCCTAGACCAATGAGATGCTCATTTGCTAATTTAAAATCTTCACAGTCTTTTAGATCTGCATTTTTAATGCTTAAAGTATTCCGCCTCATTAAGGTTTTAAGTTTCTGTCTAAATAGGTGTGAGCATTATTTGGTAGTCAGATTACTCTTAGTTAACAAAATGATTCATGTTGTGCCATGATTAGGAAATGATACTGTTACAGATCCTATATATGTAGCATATGAATCAATCCATGTGCAGACCAAAGCAGTTGGTAGGCTTACAGATGCAAAATTATTGAAGTTCACAAACAGGAATAGGTTGGAAACATGGCGAGAATTTGATGCACATCAAATCATGCTTTTTGTTCTTGTGTTCTCTACTTTTCCAGGGGCACATATTTAGTTTCGTTTATGTCAATAATTTTGAGCACTTACAGTTTTCTAGATGAAAATGATTCATTTTGTCCTAGGCAGACTCTGCTTCTGTTCTGTACTCTCAGTCTTTAAGAGCTGGCTTCATATGCTTCTGACTAGGGTTCCCTTATGTTAGCTCCTGTTGTCTTTACATCCTTTTCTTTGGGTACGTAGTGCAGGATTCAGATCCAGTAAAAATACCTATGTTTAAGTATCCACAGAAGGTTTTCTGGTACAGCAGACCTAACAAAGGTGTCCACTGTAGGGAGAGTGAGTAGCTTTCTAGACTCAGCTTACTGACTGTGATGGGATTTTGAACACTGAGGCTCCCATATAGTTGCGGCTCCCATAGAGCTGCTTGTACTTTGAAGCTTGCAGCTGAATTGCACTCTTGGGTGTGTAAAGTTGAACATTTGGGGGCTGCGTTGTGTAAGACTCCTTAAAGTATCCAAGTCATCTGCATGGGGTCTTAGATATGACATGTAAGGAGAGATGCAGCCCTCTGGAGAGGCTGGTAGAGGCCAAGCGAGGTACTCCAGCACATCCCAAATGCCATGGGACATCCAAGCGAGGGCAACTGGATCAGGGGCTTGGAGCCTGTTCTTGTATCCTCACTCAGCTGGCACTCCTTTTGGAGCCAAATGCCCCTGCTCTCCCTCCACATTTGGACCCATTATTTTAACACATCTAAAGGTTGAAATATGGTGATTTTTTTCTTTTTACTTTATTCTAAGACTACAGGCTCGCAGTATGGCAGAGCACTTTGCTGAGGACATTGCACAGATGATACTTCTTGAAATGAAAGCCGTACACATGAACGTTGGTAGCTCCTGGGAAGATCAGAGCTCACAACTGAGTCATCCAGCGGAGCCTGCAACAGCTCTGTCAAGATTTGAAGGCAAAAACTGGCTACCAACAGCTAATGAGCAATCAGCTTTGAGCCTTACTTACAGACAGAAACCCTATGAAGGATATATTATCAGACCGAGCAGAATCACAGAAACGCATGAACTAATCACTTCAGGTATGATTTTCTTCCTATGGTTTTATATCAGGAAAGGATTTCCTGATTATGAATAAATAAATAACTATACTAGCCACAGATATACAGATATATTGCTATGAATGTAAAGGGGCTTTTGTCGCTGTCTGCCAAAGCCCCTTGTGCAGGCATATGGCCCTACACCACATGATGCAAGGGCTGTAAGGACTCTCTCTTCCCCTCTGCGAACCACACCAACTTGACCCCTGCCAGTTTAGACAAAGATACTAGCTTCATGGCTAAGAGGCCTAAGAAAATATGGCTGTTGAAGGAACTCGTGAGAGGCTCCGAATACGCCTTGCTAGGAGGACTGAGGCTTCCAGGCTGGCCGGCGTTGGCAGCCGGCCCATGGGGAGAGGTGTGCGCCTTCTGGAGCGGCTCCGTCGGGGTTTGTCTCCTCAGATCTGCTCTGCAGAGTCAGTTCAAGTTTTCTCTTCTACTCTTCTAGATGAATGATCAGCATTTAATTTATAGCTCCTAATATAGTGCTTTTAACCCACTGTTCTTATCTTCATTCCCTTCCTCACTTTCAATTTATCATAACCTTTCTTTACAATATAGTGCATTATTCTTTTTCTCACCGTAAGCACTTGGACATAGACAGGCAACAACAGAAAAAAATCCTGCAGCTCGTCTGCAAGTTCCAAAGCTTCAGTATGTTGATTTTTTTCTGTTTTCTCCAGATTTTCTACCTCTTACCTCCACCTCAGCTATTTCTAAAGTATCATCTCCTTGGCTTGATAGAAACTAAGTTTGACCCTGAGTTGTTTAACCTTCAGAGACCTTCATTGTTTAATGTAGGCTTAGTGTTGTCTTTTCTTTGACAGTTTCATTCTACTTTGACAGCAATTTTTAAAACAGCAGGAGGACACTAAAATTCAAAATTAACCATGAGGACTGGTAGAAATCCAGTATTTTAAATATACGAAGACATATCCATTAAGCTAGAAAGTAAAAAGTTGGCAACTTTGCAGGAAAACATTTTGAATGATTGTGCAGGAGTACTATGATATTTTTAAAACAATACATACTGTTATACTTAAACCTGCTAAAGATAAATGCAGTGTGGAGATGATCTGATACCTAAACAACTATGTATATGTACAGAAGAGAATTGCTTTTCAGTTTTCCTCTGCTTTTTTAAAGTCAGCAGAAGATAGTAGTTGAAAGCAAAGCAAAAACCAAAAAAAGTGAACTACTATGAGTTTCTGAAAATTCTGGATGAGACAGCATGTTGCAATACATTTTTTCTTGTGATTGCTTATGGTGAGTTCTGTGTGTGTGTACTATATGCATATTCTTCTAAACACACAGTGTTCATTACAGTCATAAAATATTAAATTGCAAATGGTTAGAGGTCAACAAAACGATGACTATTGTATAACAATAAGTATCAATTATTGTGCTTGATGCACTTTTAAGAGTACTCTCATACAACTGCTAATCTGATAAATTTTATAAAGGCTGAGTGGAACTACAGTTCCCATGGAATTTAGGGGCAAAAGTGCCAGACAGCTTATCTCAGGATGCTAAAGGTCCCTTTCAACCCCAGCCATTACGTGGTTCTGTAAACCTGCTACAAATTTGTGTGATTCTTTGTCAATATGTTTACTTTTTCTTTTAAGTTTTCTTCTTGTATCTCTTTTGTGAGGTACCTGCTGACTAATAGAGGCAGCCTCTTCTCTTTCTGTAAAAGAAAATGAAAAGAAAACATCATGTTTCCTCTAAGGTTGGGCCATTGGCAAACAACAGGCAAAGGAACAGTTCATGGGATGTACAGAAACCTCAGACCGTGAGAGACAGGGTCTGCAGTCATTTACGGGCCTCATCTCTGTCTTACCTGGCAGAGGACATTTATTTTTTTCCAACCACTCTGATATTGTTGGCTCCCTTGAAACATCCAGCAAGACTCCAAGACTGCCTAACTGAAGTCAGGGGCTGAGTCTTTTCATACTAGCTTGAGGTGGACTTTCCAGAGTTAATAGCCAGCCTCCAGTTCTCTAATTTTTCCTCTATTTGGTCATACTTTTCTGTGGTTGTTCATTTCATATTTTCTACAAGCAAGCTGCCCATGGTTTACTGAACACTTTGATTTCAAAAGGATAAAAAATTTAAAATAACTTTGTAGTGGAATATTTATGAACAAAGAGACTTCTCAGCCAGTATATATTATGCATTGCTCTTTGTGTTTGAGTCCAGATTTCATACCACCTCTCTTGTCAAATCAAATCAAACCAGTCTGGAAATAGCTGGATGGTTTGAAGATTCATTGCTTTTTCAGACTACACAGTTTGGCTACAAGACTGAAACCACAGCAGGACATATTTAAACCCTTCTTCAGGCCTTGAGCAAATAACATTCATAGTTACCTTAGTGGATTTTTGCCTTAACGAGCGCCATGTAAGGATCTCAAGATTTGGCTCTGAATCAACAGAGAGAATTACAGGTACCACTAATGAAGTTCCTGGCTGTCTGAGTTTAATTAATCTGTGACATCAAGTTGCCTCGCTCTCCCAGTGATTCAGACTAGAAGGGAATAACCAGCTCTTCCAATACTGAAGTGCTACACATAGAAGTTAATTTCCTGTAAGATCTATTCACAATTGTGAAGAGAAATACTAACTTGAGAATTTGAATGCAGCTGGAAGTAGAACTGCTAAAACATTCCTACAGAATAATGATTAAGGAAGTAAACTGCAATAACAAAAGTAATGTTACTGCAAAGAAACATTCATGTAAATGACTATACTAGTGCTTCCTCGAGGAGTAAACTTAATAACAGAACTTTCTTTCTTTTCTTCCCCTGTGCACATATTTTTTTTCTAGCTCAGTGTTCTCAGCAGTGGTAAATGAAAATGCAAAAATGCCCTTGGATGACTTCTGCCCTGTCGTGTAAAGGATGTCATATGTGCCCTTTGCTGGGCCCTTCTGGCCTCCTGTGGTAAGGTATTAGCCAGCCCAGTCAGACAATTAGGCCATGGTAATGGTCAGCTATGGGGCAGCCCCCAGAAGATTTATCATATAGATGTGATGTAGATTTTCACAGTAAGTTAGATGAATTCCAGATCTTTTTCTTTTATTCTCAAAGTTTAAAAATCAGGCTAAATTAAAAAAAAAAAAAAAGCAGTCCAGGCCAAAACATCCAACTCCCCCACGCCAGAGACTTTCCATATGAATTTTTCTTTGTGGTGTTCTGTCAAATGCTTCTCACACACATCCAACAGGGTAAATTCAGCATTTTCCATGGAAAGAAGGGTAAGCATGTACAATCATACATGCTGTTTGATAGGTTTCTTTCATACAGTGTTGCTGAGGTGCACTTTAGTGTATTATTATTGCTAAACATACAATTGTGTTAAAATGTGAATAAAAAAACCCCCACTGTGTGTAGACCACAAACAGAATTCCATACAAAAAAAGCTGCCAAAATTTAATGTTTCCCAGGTTTCAAGCAAGGCCTTGGGGAAAAAAATTGATCTGACGGCATATTTCTGATTCCCAGTATTGTCTAATATCCAACCTCAGGTAGTATTTTTTCCTATTTTTCTTCCCTATCCATTCACTCGTACACCCTGAAATTCTTTAGTATTCAGGTATCATCACTCCTTCTGAAAGCTTCTTGTGGTTGAATGTTTAAGCACTCTAAGAGCTGAAAGGTATTTAAATGTTATAATGATTCCTTATAATTAGATTTACTCTTTTTAATCAAGGATGCAAAATAGTATTTCTAGCTCCCAATGAAGCTTCTGGTTGAGACAGCGAATATGTAACAACAAATGAATCTGCTTGCGCATATTAGAAACTCTGCATCTCTCTTGAATTCTTGTTATTCCATAATGTTCTTCTCAGTGTACAATTATTCTTATGGATACATACCTACATATATACATATAAGTACACATATATGAAAACACCTCCAAACAACTGTGTCAGCTAACAAGAATGTCAGCCTTGTGGCAAGGGGGCCGTGTACTGTGAAAACAAAAAAATCTTTGGGCAGGCAACAAAAGCAAGGAGGAGTACTGGCAAAGAGAAAACAAGACTCATTGAAACAAATATCCTCTGCTTTTTCAGAAAGCTCCTTCTAGCCATTGCTTTTGCAGGATTCGATACCTGCCCCAGAGAAGCCAAAAATAGCAGGATATTAGAATACAAATTTCTTGTTTCTTTTAGAACAGCTATGGACTCAGTAAAGACCTCTTTCTTAAAACATTCATTTTAACTAAAATGAATTTGTCAGTCTCAGAAACCAGTCTCCATCTATAAATGAAAAATAATCTTGTTTTGATTTATGTATTTAATATTTCACACTGGAAATGTAAAACTACAGCAGTTATTTTATAGCGACTGAGATCAGGAAATATAGGGGCAATTTATTATATTTATTATTTTGCTTTATAAAACTATAAATCAACATTATTGAAAATTAAATGTACATTAGACTGTAAAGGACTTTTGAGGTATAACAATGTTTTACATATGACTTTTGAAGATATGACGGGAATCTGAATTATTCATAGGAACCTTGGATTTTCCTTTGACTTAATCAAATTAATAAAACAATTTCATTTCTAAAACCTATTAATGCTCTGCAGGAGGAAAGCAACAGGAATGAATTGGTCTTTAGTTTCTTTATGATTTTGGTGTAGGACTATAAACAAACAAAGGAAAATGCAGTGATCCTAGGGTTTAATTCTTTCCTTTAGAGTAGAACCTGCTCATGGGGCCTCTGTTTAGGATCTGACACTGTTCCTGTTATACGCTCTGTAGTTCAGGAATTATTTCAGCTGTAAAAATTGATCTGGTCAGAAACTGCAACAAAGGCCTCAGACTCAGAGCAATTTTTAAAATCAATTATTAAAAAAACTCATCCATTAACAAATGTCAATAACCATTTGCTAGAGTAGCTTGGTTGTTTCCAACTGTTCCACTGTTCTTTCTTTTCCTTCTCTCTTCTCTTCTCTTCTCTTCTCTTCTCTTCTCTTCTCTTCTCTTCTCTTCTCTTCTCTTCTCTTCTCTTCTCTTCTCTTCTCTTCTCTTCTCGTCCTGTCCTGTCCTGTCCTGTCCTGTCCTGTCCTGTCCTGTCCTGTCCTTTTGTGGGAGTGTTTTACAGTCTTAGGAAAGAAGTGATGTGAACTACAAAACAACTCATCCTGTGCTGTCCCAGATTTGGATGCAGTGCTGCCAACCGCTTTCCAATCTGGCCTGCAGTACTCAGGCCATTCTGGTGGTAAGTTGCTTATCCTTGTGCACCCTGACATGGTATTTTTCTTCCCTGTACATCCTACACTGAACTCAGATCAAAATGCTCTAAAGTGGCTTTGCTGCAACACTTATTCATCTCTATCATACCTCATCGTACAAAAGAATGGTGTATAGCTCATGGTATATTAGGTGTATAACTCATGACATTTTGAGCATATTTTATTTTTCAAAATAAGATAATCTACATTGGGGTATTCTATATCTTTAAAGTGACTAAGATAGTAATAAAAAGGACCACATGTACAATTAAGGGCAAGATTTCTAACAATATGTGTCTGAAGTCAAACTTCAAAGTTTACAGTTTGGCTCCAGGTACCATATTTACCTAAATATGAGAGCTGGTAGGTATTTGAACATTGAAAAAGCAGACTACTTATTTCGATACCTAAATATGAATTTTGGAAGAAATCCTGGCACTGTGGAAGTCAATGGGAATTTGTCACAGAATCAAATAGAGCCAGGATTTTATCCTTACTTTGAAAGAACCAGATTTTAAAGGTGCTTAGCCTTAGCGATGCAGGCTGACAACTAGCTGGATTTTCAATACCAGCCTGCTGCTTAAGTCGATGCCATGTCAAGGGGAACTGAGCACCCTGATGCATTTGAAAATCTCTCTTGACATGTATCTACATTGTGAAATGTCTAAATGGTGTGAACCTTTTTGGCCCAGTAACTTGAAAACAGGCCTCGTTGAAAATACCATTATTGGAACTTCATTTTCATCCTCACATTTTTTGACAATGTTGATTTTGCTTGTGCAGCCCCTCACAGCTGGTCGCCAAGGGGAAGGCTTCTCCTATCCCCCTGCGCCCTTGCAGCTGAGAGCTGAGCAGAGAGGGGCAGCCCTGGCGGGAGAGACGACTGGGAGGTGTCTCCTGCCCCATGAACACCAGCGATGCTGCTGAGACACGCAACCTCCCGCGGCAGCAAGAGATCGCCTGCCCACGAGTGGCCTCCACTCCAGGCCGTCTGTCACCTGTAAGTAACCTGTCATGCCGGGCAAAGACTTGCAAACATTTTACCTGCAGCTCTCCCTTAATAGTCCCTCTTCCCGACTGTTGTGCTGTCCCTTCCCGACAGAGCGCTGTAACACGCATCTGTGTGGGGCAGGGATGCCTGAGACCTTTCCTGGTACCCCCAGGACTTTGGTTAGGAGTCTAGAAAAGTCTCCCCTTAGGGACTGGCCTGCAATTTTGGGGCGTCAAACTCAGTTTTGGGATTGCATTGAGAAAACTGGCCCGAACAAGAAATGAATTCTCCAAATGCTTTCCTAGGCTCTGGCTGACTTTGGCGGAAGAGTTGTTGTTCCTCAAGGATAATTCGTCAACTGTCCTTCATCACATCATCAGTCGCACTTACATACCAGCTTCCTTTTGGCACATACTCTGTACTGCAGTCTCTTGGCTGATTAATTAAACTTGCATTTCCGGCAGATTTCCACTAGTTGCAGCACATTTTGTAATTTTTAAGGGGCTTATTTCAACTCATGGTCTTGGCATGGCTGCTGGAAAGCATAAGGAAATGGATGATTAGCTACAGTCTTTCCAGTAATTTAGAAGCATTGATGAACACTAGCTCAAATTGTAGTGAGTACTGAAGGAAGAGTAATATATTGAAAGCTTCACTATTGCTTTCAATGGAAATTAGAAAAATAATAAGTCTGCGAGGCAAGACACTACCTTTCTTTTTATATAAATCATGTTTTTAATACTTAAAAGGGTTTTTATATTTCTGTGAAAAATCAAATGCTAGGAATATATTTGGAGCAGGCTATGTGATCTGTCACTACAACAATTCTCTTGCGTAGTCTTGAAACGAGAATGCTGACAGCTCGATGTGAGTCTGGGCTTGCCAGGGTGTGGGCAAAACTGGGTGCTGGAAAGGTGCAACGTGGATGGTTGTAAGGGTGAATCTGCTGGAAGAATACATGGCTCTGGAGTCCACCAGTGGTGAATCCATTTGCTTTGGCTATTCTGCTTTTTTCCTCCCAGGTACAGAGTGTGCCCTGCAGGCCTGCTCAGGCAGAGATGGTGGTCTAGGCTGGGGACAGCTCTTGTGCTTCCCTTCGTGCCTTTCTCCTCTGTCAGCTTAAGGAAGGAAGGAGCAATGCTACTTCTGCTTTGCTTTTTCCTTCTTGCAGCACGCCAGGCGGCTGAGCACTAACCACACTTTGTCATTTGATTCATGTTTGTGGTGGGCACTGAAATCTTTGGGGCAAACCAGAGGGGGAACTATCAAGTCTAGAAGGGCCCAATGAAGGTACAAGACCAAAGGAAAACTAAATGCCCATGAAAGATGGCAAATTCGGCACAGAAAAGGAAACACTTTTTCCTATTTTGAAGAGTTAGCCCCTTCATTACCACAGGATGTTGTTGAGGCCCAGAATTCAGACAGAATTTGAGATTAAAAGGCTAATTTAACATGGATATAAAATACTACTTAAAAGCCAGAGTCTTAATATTAACCTTCTACTTCGGGGTTTATCTCTGAGTATGGATTAGAATAAAATCTTGGTTGTTAGGAGGAGGTAAAGAAGATAATCTGATACAGGGAAGATAATGTGACATCTGCTTACCTCTGAAGCATCTGGTGCAGACCACTGCCAGGGGCAGAATACTGGGCTAGACAGACCACATCACTATTTTTTGTGAGAAAGTCCCTAAATTCTTACCATAGATGAAAACTGGATTATCTAAATACAGCTATGTCTAAATAGTTAAAACTTCTTTATTGTGGTAAGCCATAATGAACTTAGAAGAAACAGGCACTTTCATCCACTTCTTTGAACAGTGCTTTTTCCTTTTCCCTCCCTCAAATACAACGAGGAAAAAACATTTGGCTAATCTTTACAACTAGTCACTGTTAAACTGAAAATTATGTGTCAGTACTGTGCCTTGAAGTAAGATCATGGGTAGAGTCCCTTCTCACTGCTGTAGTATTAATATTGTCATTATAGCAATGCCACAGATTACTTTCCTATCAAGAAATTGTATCCAAATTTTTGTGTGTTCCAGAGCCGATTCTTTTTGTCTTTTCTCAAAAACAGATAATTGGGTAACTCTTGTGAACGGACTCTCAAATTAGTCAGCTTTTACAAAATGAGAATATTTCAGACTTTCTTTCTGTAGAAAAAAACAAAGCAAGAAAGGTAAATGAATGCTAAATTCCTGTAAAGTGCTTGATGAAGCAACAAAGTGAGGAAACTCCTAATTGCCTCTCTCAGCTAGTCCGAGCATGCTTTGGTATTAGAGCGTGCAGATTGCATTAAGTACGGTTCCAAGATTTCAGGCTACATGGAGAAAGTCTCAGGCTTTTGTGTATATGTGTGGTTTACAAACAAATGCTGAGCAGCTTTGCTGTGGTTTCATGCCCTTGCATAGCAAGGGAAATATTTTCAAATATAAACTGAAATAGGGTGACTGGCCGCAAAAGCTACCAGTGGCTTGTTTTTATCATTCTACCCACAGAGTGGACTTCTTAGCTGTAGCTAGTTTGTTTTCAGCATAAGTGATGGAACAACATGGTTTGTGTCTGTGCTGCATTAAGGCCCATAGAAGAAGAAACTGAACAGACTAGGGAAGCTGGCATTATACAATGGGCTTTATACAATGGGGAGGATCCTAGTGACTGTGTTCTGCATCCAGATGGCTCATCTCCTAGCTTACTATATGTGTTTTCCTTAGTGCATTGACCTCTGCCAGCTCTCCAAATATGCAGCGGGAATGAATGCAGAAGGCCATTCACCTGTTCCTGGCCTTTATTCCACATTATGGAGTTCAAATGAGACCAAAGGACTTCCTACTGGCTATTTGCACCTGCTGAATTTCACTCTTGAAATATCAAAAGGAGTAAATACATATGCATTTCTAGTTTCTGTCAGGCTATGTTTTGAGCAGACTGAAACTCTGGAGTAAATTACCAGTCATGGAAATGGCACTGAGAGAGCAGTTTGAGGCAGGCAGATAACCCTATGTGTGTGTTATCTATATCTCCACGTGTTTATTCTTCACTGTGTGTATTACGTGCTATCGTCCCATGGTAGTGGGGTAATAGAAATCCCTAAATTGTGTCAGAGATTGATGGGTGCAAGGGAAACATGGAGAGGGCATCTAAAACTGCTGCGAATCGGAGTCTCATGGCAGAAAGGCAAAGGCTCTTGCGGCTCCCTCGCAAGCTCCCTGCCCGAGGAGGATTAGGAGAAGAGCTTTTCCTGGGGTACATCTGGTGCACGGTAGTGTCTCTTACGTGGGGCCGAATGTGGCCTGCTGCATCAATGTAACCACCTGCCTGGTTTAGCATGAACCAGGTGAATATAGTTTTAACAGGTTTGGAACATTTCTTTCTCCCTCAGAGCTACGTACTGTTTTAAAGGAAATGTTAGAGCAAAGAAATGTATCTTAAGCCATGGCAGTCAATAGTCTTTCACAAACCAATACCAAGAAAAAACATGATAGATCAGCTGTCATGTCAAATATTGTTCAGTGACTTGTTCTTTTCTTTCAAGCGAATTCTGCTCTTTCCATCTCATTTCCCATTCATGTGGCACTGAATTTTTGGGCCTGATCTTCAGCCTCTTCCAATCACTGTCAGCCCATGGCAATTTAGGCCAGAGCATCTGGTCTTCTCGGTCTACATCATTTAGCCAGCAACCAGCCTACACTGAATTATCTTTCCTAGGAAATCAATGTGATTTAGAAATGGGCAGGGCAGAGTGGGCTGCCAACTCTTAGAAAAGTGTTTCTTAAACAAGCGGGGATGGTTCACTAACTGATCCACCTCCAGTGAAGGAAGGTACAGTGTTATCGATTAAAGTCCAAGTACAATAGACTTGATTGGAGCTTTTGTGAAATTCACTGCTCTTTTGCTTCACTTTAAGCTTAGGAGAATATACATCAAATACTATTTTTAGGGCCCCTGTTTGTTGCTTAAGGGGACAAAGAGTAAGTTTTATTCTTTGAACTGATCCTATATTTCCAGAGGGGTATACCTTATCTGAGATGCCAGATGAAATTACTGACAATCCATTATAATATTATTAAATAAATAAGTGGATGCCTCAAGTGAAAATCTTGACTGTGAGTACTGCCTTGTGAGCTCAGCAAGCCAGGTTTATTTATATCATGTACAAGTAATATTTGGACAATAATAAACAATGTTAAATAACTCATTAGGAACAAGTAACATCTATAATGGTTTGTTTGTCAAAGTCAGGTTGTTTTACTTACTTCCAGGGCTGGTGCCAAGAAAGATGGGCAGATCAGGAGACTGGGTGCCTGGCATTAGCAGTAACAGAGGCTGCCAGAACTGATTCACCCTTGTCAAACCCGTACTTGTTCTGCGTAGGGCAAGGCACTGGCTTTTCGCTTGAAAACATGTGTTGAAAAATGTGTTTCACTTTCCTGATGGAGAATTTGTTCTCCCTTTCTCTCTATCCCTTTTAATTTTTTTTTTTTAATTTGGTCCCCTTTGAGTTTTACAGGGTGGCTGCAGAGAACTGGGAAGCCTGTAAGGCTCAGCGCTGCTGCAGGAAAAGGAGCTGGAGGAGGGAGGAGTCCTTCTGTTTTCCTTTCCTTTAGATTCGTTGCATGTTTACCAAGGTGAAAGGATTACTGCCCTGGAGATCATTTGCTTTCATAAGCTTTAAACTAGAGTAGAAAAAGTTTCATGTCTTGATTCTCTTCCAACAGCTCTCTCTCTCTCAGCAAGGCATATAGAAGCAAGCTGAGACATATTGATTGCCAGCAGACTCTTCCAACAAAATTGCCCTGTCTAAATCAGTTAAACTGGGTGGGAAGAGATAACTTCTGCCAGTTTTCTCCCATCATCTCTCCTAGCATGTGGTGAAACACCCGGAGCATTCCTTGGTGTTTTATAATCAAGATGAAATGCTCCAGATTTCTAAATCTAAATAATGTCAAAACTCTAGTCTGTATGTAGCCGTACTTCACATAGCTTCTAGCCTTTTTGTGTTTTATACAGACTTGCTGTGAAATATTGATTCTTTTCCTGTTTCATGCAGGAAAAAAGTTTAAAAAAGGACAGGAAATAGGAACTTCCCATTTAATGTTGTCTCCATTTAAACCTAATGTGAAAAGGTAATGACATTAAAATCTTTGTTCTTCTGAAATCCATTTCTCATGGGCTTTCTGTATGACTGACAGCTAAAAAAATAAAAACAGAATCATAAAAACTATCTGATTCACTGAAAGTTAATTCCAGCTAGCAAGCACTAAACCCCAGAGCAGCAAACTTGAAACCAATTAAATTTAGCCAGACCTCATTCTCTGACTGACATTTTCCAAAAATTACAAGAATGTTTTCATGATGATCATCTTAAAACAGCAGTCAGTAACAAAGGTTTATTTACTGATTT
Source organism: Dromaius novaehollandiae (assembly GCF_036370855.1). Taxonomy (NCBI): domain Eukaryota; kingdom Metazoa; phylum Chordata; class Aves; order Casuariiformes; family Dromaiidae; genus Dromaius; species Dromaius novaehollandiae. The sequence goes on from NC_088132.1 coordinate 44,845,984, forward strand.
GCAGCAAAATATTGTGGAGGTATTTAAGGGATAATAAGAGGAATCTCCTGCTTTACTAGGGAATAATCCAGTTCCCAAGCAGATTAACTACCAGTCTGAAGGTTAAATAGCTCTTCTAAGCAAGGTTACCTGATCACTACTGAGGAAATCAGAGCAGCTCTTCTGCTGGCAATATTGCATAACAGGTCAAATTCTTCTTATTAAAAGCAAAATTAAGATTCCTTCTGGCCAACTCATCCTTGCATTTTAAATGCTCAATGATAAAGGTAATTTGGGTTTTCCTCTGCTGTGGCAGAGAGGAAACCTCAACACAAGGGATCAGGAGCAATGAAAATATGTGGAACAACCTTATAAAAGCAAACCAGAACGGAGAGCTGTTCCTCAGGCAGTTTTGCCTGGACAGCAGGGAGACAGGCGTTTCCAAGGCCCGATTCTAGTTCCACCACGGACTTGCTGGGTGCCTTGGGCAAGTCATCTCGTCTCTGCTGCTCCTTGCACTTCTCTACAATAGCAATAAAAATGTCTACCTGTCCCTCAGCAGTGTTAAGCAGATTAATTCAACGTTGTATTAACCCATTGCCATAACTCAACCTGAACAGTTCCTTCCTAGACCAACAGTCCCAAATCACTGTATGATTCAAGCCTGGAGTAATGCCCTGAACGATCAGGGGTCTCTGTGATGCTCTGTTACAAACCACCTGGTTGCTTTCTGCAGGGCTGGTGGCTATCTGCCTCTCACTTCCTAGTTTAAATGAAAAATTACTGTACAAATTCGTGCAAATTATTTTTCTGATATGATGATAATGCCAGAGCACTTTTCTGTGAGAAGGGCCATGAGCCAAAGACGGTTTAAAGCCAGAAGTTGAATGGCATGCTACAGGGCCAGGCCAGGCCCCTCTGCTGCGGGGAAGGAAAAATACAGGCTGGCCCATGGCTCTGCAGAGGTTGTCCACCCTTGTTGTAGAGCTCTGTTAGTGCCTGTAGAAAAGGAATTTCAGCTCTGTGGATGTCTGGGGAAGAATAACTCTGTTTCTCAACCTGTGTGCACTGTTTGCCTGCCTGCCTGGCTGCCCAGGCTAGTTCGGCCGAGCCCACAGGCAGCCGATGTTGTGTGGGGCAGCGCGAAGCCCTCACCGGATGCTGGCTGGGAGAGCCGTGGGGACAGAGTGAAGAATGACCTAAACAGTTCTAGTTCTTTTCCCTGGTTTGTTCCTTTTGTGCTATCTTTTTAATGCGCCCTAGTTCAAATGTGATTGTGGCAGGGCTTTACCAGGGTAAAGAGTATTGACTTTATGTCTGGTATGTAGTTTAGTTTCTTTGTTACTGAAGAAAACCTAAAACGAACCTGGTGTAGAAAGTCAGTTCCAAAAGGCCATGTAAATTCTATTTCTGCTGAGCAAGACTAATGTAGCTGGGATAGGACAAAGCACATTACTGTTGACACAATATGGTTTTTTGTACAATTACTCGTTGCGAAGAACCCCCCACACTTAATTCTAACCAGATTTTAGCGCTACCAGTGCCGCATTCCGAAGAGAGAGATGCAGGAGGGACTGCATTATTGTTTTATGTATAAGAATAAATAACAGAGTCAGCAGGTATCTAAACCCAGGGAGATGTTTTCTCTACGAAGAAGCTAGATGCTGCATGTCGTTATTTATTTTCTCTAAAAAGATGCTAAATGGGAACTTCACGCTGACAATTATCTGCATCATGGTGCAAACTGTGCTAGACTGATTAGTGGTTTGAGTGTCATTACCCTATTGCTAAGGTGACAATGCCGCTCCAGGTGTTGAAATTTCAGGATGCGGATTATCCAGAATTATTCAGCAGATATTGAAGCTGTCTCCCATACTTAAACCTCCATATTTTTCCTCTCTGGCTGTGGTGATAGTACTCTGTAAATCAATATGCTGCGGCTTTGTTGGTTCCACAGTCAGCAGACTGAAACAAAAGGAGTGAAGTTACCCCATTCATCTTAATGGGGTGTTAATGACTTCAAAGGCTAGTTGTGACCATTTAAATGTGAATGCTATTAATCAACAGGATAAAACACAAACACCCAGCTTGAGTCATTGAAATGTAATTGCATAGGGCAGAAGGGTCCAATTTTGGTTCCTGAATGAAGATGCATGTTTAGAAAAAGAAAAGAGAGGGGGGAAAAATCCCTACTTCTCTGCTTTGACAAAATTAAGAGGAAAAAAACCCCTAGCTAATGCTTTACTGCGATTTTAGAAATGTATTGCTACCACAATCACAAATTAGGTAGTCTGCAGGAAATGAATAACTCTCAGCAGTGGTGTCATTTTGATTATTGCTACAAGACAGCAACTTACAAAATTAAATTTCCTTCAAAACTGTTCTCCTGTGCCCTTTGATTGCAAAGCTCATTTAAGTAGTCGTCCCCCCACCACCTCTCGGGATCGGTAGAGAAGCTTTTACCAGCCTTTTTCTTATGGTCCTTTTTTCCTGCCATATATACTCAGTCATTCCAACCTGTTCTGCACCTGCAACATCACACGATGTGAGGAGGGGGCGAAGGATAATGCTGACATTTTCCCCTTGTGAATTTGGATAGATAGGGTGTACCACTGCTTAATTTTCAAGAGAAGCAGTGCTTGAAAGGTTTTGAGGCAGGCAGCAGAAGTCAGCAGGTATGCTGAGATGGTTGCCTAATGCACTTCCTGTAACTACTCCATTTTATTTTGTGCTCCTCCCATCTCTTGTTACTTCTTGGGTTGGCTGTGCTGGAAAAGAGAGCCTCCTTTTGTGATATGCTGGCATGGGCAGCTGGGAACTGACTGGTGCCTGTGAGCACCACCTTTGTGCCACTAGTAAAAACAGCTAGCCATTTGGTCATTTTTTTCCTGGCTTTTTCCTCCCTTTCTGCCTCAGCTTGGTTGAATTGTGTAACTATTTCAACTTTCATTTTCTCTAACCATAACACATCTGTCATTATTTCAATAAGTTTTGTGTATTTTGGGTGAAAATATTCTGCAGAGTCACAGCCTTTTTTAAAAGGAACAGATTTACAATGTCTATAAACTGCAGGTGGCAAAGGGTGTTTTCTGGATGCAATTTAGGAAGGAGAGCAAGAGAAAAGCAGAATGACTTCTCTTGCACAGGTGGTGAGAGAAGGTTGCCACGTGAAGTGATGCTAATAGAGAAGGATGGACCAAAGCCCACTTTACCCTCCCAGAAGGCTGTTTGCAAGTGCCACAGTCTGCTGCAGCTCAGTGCCATGAGTTTTCTGAAGTAACAGCTCTTAACTTTTCCTTTTTTCTTCTTTTTCGTGTCCCTTTCCCTGTTCCTGCACGCTCCCTTGCTGAGGGCTGAGACCAGCAGGCTCTCATGCATACTTCTCGGGGGGCTGCATCAAGTCATCTCCACTGAGATTGCTCCAGGCCAGCTTCATGATCTTTGTTATCACCTGTCAATGAGGAAAAAGTAATATGGACAGGCTTTACTCTGGGAAGGCTCTCTTGTCTGAGCTTCTTGGTCAGCAAGGTAGTGGTTTATGCCCAGGCCAGCTTTACTGTGGGCGCTGAGAGCCTCTGCCCCTCTCTGTGCCCCCCCATTTGATTGGTGTCTCCTCAGTCCCACTCTGTATCTCTGGCCTGGCTTTTTGTCCTCTGGATGAAGTTTCCCGCATCAGTTTTCCCAAGGCACTTCCGTTCTGACATGCTTCTTGTTTCTCTTACTCACGTATTGTTCCTGAACAAACAGATGATGTTTTTTTTGGTATGGAGCCAGAGGAATTGCATGGGAGATTTGCCTGGGGACTCTGGTGTCATCTTCCTCTTGCCAGGTGATATACCTTGTTGCCTCTCCCTACGATTGAGACTGGGTTGCATTCCCTGTTTTAAAGGGAACTACATCCTTTTCATCTAACACATCCAGGTTATAGGTGTTTCTGGAGAATGACATTATGACAGTCTTTTTCTCTGTGTTTAAGCCTGGTATGCGAATCTAAAAGGGCTATTTGCAAAAAGCTACCTTAAATAATTGCATGAACAAAATCCCATTTCTACTATGATTTTCTATTTTGGGAAGGTGAAATTCTGTTACAAGATATATCATTTCTGTACAGATTACTCTGTCTCTTACGGTACCCTGTTCGGTGTACGATCTTTTAACCAGCATCTCAGAGACTCTCCTGTGAGTCCCAGCTAGACGAGCCGTGGTCTGACTCTGGAGCCTGAATGCTTCGCAGTGAAGGCACATAAAATAACCAGCCAGAGCCACTTTTCATCCACCTCCTCCTAAAGTGGACTGAAGAAGGGTTCAGGCATCTCATGCTGTTGGGCTATGGGGTGCATATAACACGGGAGCAGAGGCACCAGGAGTGAGGAAAAGCCACACTGGTAGCTTTTACAGCAGGCACAGTTAGACTTCAGCTAGACTTAGCTATGTAATCGTGTGTATTAACTGCATGTAAAGACCTCTTGCTTTCCTGTGCATCTCCTGCAACACTTCAGGATTCAGCCAAGGGCAAGCAGTTCTGAAGAAGTCAATAACTTTTGGCTTCACAAAAAAAACTCATTTGTTTTGGTGCTGGCTATATAAGGAAGAAGACAGCATTTTATACATGACTTCTGGTTGATTTATTCTGAGGATAAGGCATTATTTTTATATTTGTGCCTCTTTCAGACACAAGTGCCTGTGCCAGAAATTCCTTTTTTACAATTATCATATCTTATATTGAGAAATCATCCCGGTTACTGTGCACTTTCTTCCAGAGGTAAACAATGGGATTCTTCAGAAGAGAGAAACAGGAAATATACCCCATGCAATCTGCTTCAAATTATCCTGTAATGACTTTTGAATCAGAGAAAGCTTCCATATCTTTTAATATCTCTTGCTTCATTGGCTGCTTGTCAGATTTGCATCTTGTTTAAAAGAAAATAAACCTTTCTGAAAGAGGAATGCAACATTACCCTCAGTGATACTGAGTTTTTCTTCAAAATAGTTATATAAGGGTTTAATAGAGAAAATTCATATTCATCTGGGGAAGCTTTGCAAGCACCTACTTTCTAAAACATTCTAGAAAATTTTACTTTGTTTTGGACACAGTTGCTCTGAGAGGTTTGTCAATATTCATCTCTATTAATGCAGAAGTCTACAGTCTCTCCATATGCTCAGTTCTTTTTTCTGTAAACTAAATCTCAGTTTCATTCTTATCAAATTTTTTTTTTAATCTGCTTATTTTCCATTAATGCCTTCTACATTGTCATATTGATCTCCATGAAACTGGCAGGAGGTCTCCTTTTGCCTTTCATTAAATGGTCTGTGAAGTCCATTAGATGTTTCTGTATGGTGTGTTGGACATAGGTGGCACGGCTTCCAATCCATACCCAGATAGCTGGAGGACAGATACTATAAGCTTAAGTTCAGGGATGATGTGTAGGCCTTGTGTAAGCAATTTTTTAATAAACGACTTTAGGAAGCAGAGAGGTTATAAAAAAATGATCTCTTTGGTAAAAACCACAGTAATGCTGAGATGACATGCTCCCTTTGGTCCTATTGCCCTTCCAATGTAAAGCCATTTACTCTGCTCTCATCTAGTCTTCTCTGCCTCTCCCACTCATATCCCTGGTGAGAGATTGAAGGAATGGAGTGGGAATATACGGCCATCCCTTCCGTGGCATGAGGGGCATGAGATCGCACTGAAATTCCTAGGAGGTTAATCAGCCCTGCCTCAAAGCCTTTGAACTGGAGCTACTCCACACGTTAGTTCTGAATTTGGTCTTACAGTATTGTCAGGTAGCCTTAAGGTAAAGGACAGTCAAGCTGGTACAAGCTCTTGTTGAACTATAATCAGATGAAATTTACTTATTATTATTTTCTGGCATTGCTGACATGTTGGCTTTGCACGCCTTAAACACATGAAAGCCGACAAACAAGCAAGAAACAGTGATGCCGACAGCAGCACAGAAAGGAACAGGAAAAGGCCAAATTAAAGAAATCATGCAGGAACTGGTACCAGCAAGTGAGTTGGCAACACCCACTGTGCCTGACAGGTTTCCTGCTTCAGCACTGTCCTGCAGAGCTTCCTGCTGCTTGCGGGGCTTGTCCCTGCTGCTCCACGCTAGCAGCCCTCCTGCCCAAGGGGCAGTTCCTCACTGCTCCTTTGCTATCCTCCTGCACGCAGCTGTCAGCAAAGGCGATGGACTTTGGGTTAGACAGGGTCTGTTTTAAAATGAAAACGTGGAGGGAATTTTTAGATGTTGGTCCATTAGTTTGGAATGATGTGTTAGCAGTTCCAGTATGGGAGGAGCATGTGGAAATGCAGCTGAGCAGGTCTACTGCGGGCCAAAGAGCGGGAAGAAATAAACACACATAGTAAAGTGATAAAATAAATAGTAAAGGCATAAATTGGAAATATATTTCCCAAAGTGGAATTGCCTGTTTTATTTTACAAGGAAGTGATAGAACAACAGTTTTTTATTTCTGTGTCAATCAGGAGGATGATGGAAAACTGTAGTAAAGGTCAACCAGTGAGTCATTTTAGTGATCAGTCTTGTGAGCTTTACCACTCAATAGAACTAAGAGCATCAATCAGTATTCTAAAATACAATCCATACTTTATGTATATTTATTAGAGAAGATAAAATGAAACAGTGGGTTGAAATTAAAGATGTCCACCAAAGAATGCAGTGATAGATGTCAGGCCAAGAGCCCTATGTCTGCTTGGTGGAAGGAGCTGAAAGCTCAGAATCTGGCTTTAGATGATCAAGTCAGATAAAAATGCCTCTGACAGTCAAGATATCAATATTTAAGACAGATGTTGGCAATATTTTAAGGAATGAAAATTGTTACAGATGTTGGAGGCTAGAGAGCTGTAAGCAGTTGGGCTATGAGAACTGCAGTCTTTAAGGTAAAGATCATTTCTACCCACAGTCTGGGTAGATATGATCAGCTATTTCTGAACTAAAAATTAAGCTTCTTTGAACATGCATGTGAAGAGTTCTGGTTTTATACGCTATGTTCTCATTTTGTCTCACCGTCTTTGACTCATGGGGTTGACAGATAAGCCCTGGTGATTTGTGCGTGTATGACTGTACAGTTTACTGTTCTCTCCCCCTCTGCTGCTTCCCTCCGCTGGTATTACTGCCCCGTAGAAGAGGCAGCAGAAGTGCCTCTGTGCTGAGCTGCTTCACTGACACTGTTTGGGGCCTGATGAATTAATCTAAACCACCTTCTACTCCAGTCTAAGTTGATATGCTGAGCTGTAAACTGCAGCTGCTGAGAATCTGGCTCGTATTTGCTTCTGGTAACTCTGGCGGGGGGCGGGACAAACAACCGGAGAAGGGCAATATATAAATCCATTTCCTTGGCAAGACTTTTCCTACAAACATGATACAGAAATAGGAAGTTCGTTTCTAGTTTTTTCCTCTTTTCCCATCGAAAAATCATCAATTAATGAAAAGCTGGTGAACAAGAGGTGCCTTGGCTGAAGAGAAGGTAGAAATTAAGTAGTAATGCTCCAGCTAGTGAAGCATACTCAGTGCCAGTCACTTACTACTTATCTTCTTCTTCCTCCATTCTATCTCTCCATTTTCAGACGTCAGTTTATAAATATGCTGGATCAAAGTCAAGGTACCCTTATTAATCTTCAAGACCACTGATGAACACAGCCCAAGATTTCCCTGATAGCACCTCTGTCTGTGTGTTGATGACATCCTTAGACAACCGGAAACTATGAGCTTGTCAGCCTTGAGGGTGAAGCTTGCAGAAGCTAGAGCTGGGCTATCCTGGCATCAAGGCAAACAGTTTGGACCGTGTTATCAGAGGAAATAAGAATGACCACAAATCTTGCCGCCTTCACGACAAAGTCTAAGTCTCACTTTCTCAACGTCACTTTTCCAAAGGTGCTGCTAAAAATGTCCAGGAATAAGAGCAAAGGCAAAAGAGGAGAGAAAGAAAAGAGAAGGTGAGGTGGGAGGGGATGGGGAGGAAAAACCTAATCATGTCCCCAGATGGCTGCGGGAAGAGAACTAGATCTCTATTGTGGCCTACTGTGAATTTGGTTATAATTTCTTGTGAGGTGTTTTAACACTTAGCATGGACAATTTTATAAGCATCTAAATAGAAAGTTGTGTACAGAATCATAGTGATTTTTCTCTTGCTTTCAGTTCCACTTTTAAACATTGCTCTAATTGCCCAGATAATTGAAAGAGTAGTTGATAATAACAGATTAGCTCCTTGAGAAATTACACCTTAGAGTTTTATTAAAGGAGACTTGGGGCACTTTTCATTATTGGATACTTCATCATTTTTCTTTACTGACACTTTTCTGTATCAGTGCTACAGTAACAGTGATATAGGCATGGTAAACTATGAAATGAATTCCTGAGCACTGTTGACCTTATCTGCTTGTCTCATTGTAGTCCTTTAATAATTTTTCCAAAACCTTGGCTTTTTGTTAGTTGCTGATGTAGAGATATCTTTCCAGCCCTCGTCTCTCTTTGAAGTCTGGTGAACTACCAAGCGTATCTGTCTCAATATCCAGCTAACTTCTCTGTGTTACTCTCCGTACTTTTTTTTCTAATGTTTTTCCACTTGTTCTCACACCAACAGCCCAAGGAACATGCAGCACCTCTCCCCTGTTTGCCTTTCTTATCTGCTAGCCAACACCCGGTTTCCCCTGTGTGTGTCTTCCCTAACTCACAGTCCTGTTGCAGCTTTACTGTCTTTCTCTGTCTTTTGGGCCTATTCCTGATTCCCTATTCCACCATCCTTCTAGATGATTGAGTTAGACCTATCTAATTAAGTTTAAGATGAACTTGTCTTTTGGCATGTCCGTGACTGCTAATAGTATCATCTTGCTTAAAAACCCCCACTAGGTACACATTAGGTAGTACTGCAAAGTGCCTGTAGGGGCTTGGGATGTATCTGTGCTTCGCAGTGGAGCCTGGTCCACTGTGCTAACACCAGAGATGCTGCGACTAAACTAGTACTGAATCTGGAAACAGTGCAGCCCCGTCAGCGCAACACTGCACTCCAGGTGATTAACCCTGCGAACGACAGGACTGGATGGGTTTGGACGTGACACCTTGAGGCTTGTCCATATCCACCTTCTCAGCTGGTATCTCTGGTAGGCCCCATGTCCTGCAGAGCCTGCTGGCACCTTCAAAAACATGGGTGCTCTTCCATCTAATCCTGTCAGCCCCTTCATTCCTTTACATGTGATTTTCTGTTCCTTGGCATGTGTGCATGAAAAAGATTCATGTTTCAACTCCTTATCTTTGCTTGCTTATCTTTGCTTGCTCAGGGATCACCGCCCCTCCGAGCATTTCCTCCAGTCAAGAAGAGCTGACTCAGCTTCCAGACTTCTGTGAACCCCATCTGCCTGCATTATAGTGAAAGGCCCTCCGCTTATCTTGGAGGTGGAGATTCCCCAAGGCGAGAAGATAGCATAGAGATGATGGTGCAGTTTTTAAATAGATCTATCTCATCATGTCATACATTTTTGGAATAAATATCTACCTAAAATTAGTTCAGACAGATTTTATTTTAGACACATAGGTAGGCTCTCTTGATTTCATAAATCTGAGATATGGTTTTCAGTCCTTGTCTGATATACATGGGCATAGAATAATTTTTGCAGGTATAGGTAATACTGCCATTTCTCTTTCTTTGTCTAAGAAAAAAGAAGAATACATTGAGTTGCCCTTAGTGTGTGTATATACGTTATATATATATCTCACATTAAATTCAGTCGATGAATTTTATAATGGCCATAACAAAATCATAGGGGCCTAAAGAAAACCTTTCCAAGACTGTCTAAGTGACTAAGAACAGTGTAATTAGTCTTGAAGGTGTGTGTTGTTTGTCAGGCTTTTGGCACCTTCTACTGTCATTTACCTATTTTGTTTCTCTGAATATAACTAACTAGTATTTCTGCATTTGTAGCATTATTTCTCTCAATGGCTACTTGTTTCTGCCAAGAATCAAGCCTTTGATGTAAAAATCTATAGCCTGTGGAAATATGGCATTGGTTCAGTTATAAATTGCAATTGTAAGGTGCAGATAAATGTCTGATGAAATTGAAGTATCTTGCCATAACCTGATTTTGTTTAGCATTGCTATAAACTGCTTAAGGGCATGTCTCTTTTATTTGCAACCAAGCTTAGCAAGAATAGGTTATTTTTGCTGTGGTGAGCTTCAGGAAGCGCGTCTAGATATTTTTTAAGCTCTGTAGTCCCAGAATTGTTTACCTGCTGCTTAAAAAGAGATAATTTCTGATTCTTGGTGAATGTTGTGTCTGTCTCCATCTTAACCAGAGCCCTCTAACTGCCTGTGAACCAACCTCTCGCATTTCCTGTTAGGAGGAAGCGCTTGGCAAAGCGGAGGGATGTTGTCATAGATCTGTCATTGCCTCTGACGCAGGAGAACGCGTGGGTCTGGCTGCGATGGGGCAGATATGTGCACGGTATATGCTCCTGGGAACAGGCACCTAGCAAGTGTGGGGATGATCAGAGGACGCTCGTTTTCCCAGCACAGAACCCAGCTGCCACCTCGTGCTGAGGCTGGAGTTCCCATAGCCAAACACACAAATTAAATTCTAATAACAAAATATTCTAGCCTAAATTAGCTACAAATTTTGGAGTTATCGGAAACACGATACTGACACTCGACATTAATGTTTACCTAATTCAACTCAAAGATTGTGATCTTTCAGTCAGAATGTGCTGCTTCTGTCAAGTCATTACAAATATGCTTCTTCCCTTAGCAAGAACCAGTAAATAAATTCTTTCTTCATTATTTAGGCATTCTCTATACATAGTAATTCTCTTCTGAGGGTAATAACAATGCTAATACTGCATTAATAAAGATAAAGACATAAAACACAATGTTGCAATAAATATATCTTGCTAGATGCAGGGACACTACTCCAGCTGAAAATTGTCTCAAGACACTTTAATGCTTTCTATTGCTATGGTTGCAGAATTAGTAAGGGCGCATTGCTAAGGGGACCTCTATTACATCCATTAATGAGATTTATAACAACACTAATAGGTAAATCTAAAGTCCAACTCTATCAACAGTAATGCAAATTAATACAACTCCAACTCTTTGCAATTCAAGATTATAAATATTCATGACTGTCCTGCACTCTCATAGGTATAAGTATTTTCTGAGCATATTTATATATTCAATATGTCTACGCTTATGCAAAGATAAGATAGGTCCAAATGGCCTGTCCTGTACCACTAAGGGAGATATTATATCAGCTCAGTGTGCAAGGATTAAAGTCATGTCACTTCGGATACTGATAAAGTAGAGAGTATACCCCAAAGTAGTATTTATGTTATTAAACCCTTTTTTTCATTTGCTGCACACAGCATTAATGGTATCTTCTTTGTTGCCTGTGTTTCTTTTTAGTGTTCTTATTAAAGAGATGAAAATTAAAAGGAGCTTAACGATAAAGGCATTGGAAATCAAAACAGTATTAGAAAAACAAAATAGTTAATGGTTTCACATGGTTATAATATGACAGCTTGATGTAAATTATATGGTGATAATATCAAGGTATAGTATTATATTAATAACATGTTGTACTGCCACACAAATTAAAAGTTATCATCTACTTTAAAAAAATCAATTGAATACCTACAGTGTTAAAATCAGCTTCACTGACCTATAGCTAAACTTACTATCTGCCCAGACTAAAGTTTGGGGTCACCTAATAATGACAGCACTATACCTGATACTGTTATCATTTTCAGACTTTCTCAAAATTATGTCCTTATTTTACAATAGACATCTGGTTGATAATTTCATTGCGTATGTTTTTTTCCCCCCTCTCTTTCTTTCATTACTCATTTTCAGAAAAACTCACTTTTCACCTGTCATTTACTCTCTTACTTTGTGCATTCTGAGCTCCTCTGCTTTTGGCAAGGTCAGCACTCAAAATGTCTTCTCTCTGAACTCCTAATTCTCCTAAATGTTGCAAAAGATGGTAATTTGGCTCCTAGGATCAGCAGCTTCGCCCTGAGAATGCTTAGCAAGGTAATGCAGTAGGACATACATGAATACTTTACAATTTTATTGAAGAGAGAAGCAAGAAATATATTCCACTCAGAAACAGCAAACTTTTTTTTCCTGCTTTTTTGATCTTTTTAGACCATAAATTGCTTTAAATCATAGCTTCTCCTAACCTCTGCAGAAAAAATTGATGCCTAAATGGAGAAGGAGAGGCACCGTGAGGACCGCCAGCCCCAGCACGATATCCCCGGACCACTGCCCACGTGCATCACGCAGCTGCTGTCGTCTGAGTAGGCTCAGCCGTACACAGATGGACATGGAAACAATCCCAATCACTTTCTTTGACTACCTTTAACTTTTTCAGCTGGGGTCCTTTAAGCAGCACACACCAGCAGCACTGAATGAAGAAAGAGCAAGGGGAAAGCAGTAATGAGATACAGCAAGAAAACCCACAATCAGCACCAGCTGTTGCCCAATTAAACTCAACAGTTCACAGGTGTTCACAAGAGGATACACAGTTTTGCCTAAGCCAAGGTACCTTTCTAAATAACCCTTAGGAGAACAATGCAAAATGAATTTTGTTTTATTGGCCACTTTACATATTTTTAAAGCTTTAAAAATTTTACATGTCAATAATAACAATTTTATAAACTTAATGTTTCCCTCTCCATTTTCAACATCTTAATGAAAGCCCAAAATACCAGAGCTGAAGTGTTTATCACTTCTTGGTTCTTAGCTGAATTCTCTTTTCTATTCCCAGGCTCAATTAATACCTTTCTAAGCAGACTTTATTACTATTGCTTAATGTTTATATTCCAGAAACTCCTAAAATCACAGTCCAGTTGGACACCAGTGTACTGAATGTGACTGAAATTGGTATATTCACCTACCTTTCTATGTACTTCCAGATACTGTCTGATTTTTGAAACAGCAAATTCATGAATGGCATGATCCTCTCGGGCCTCTGCAGGTGGGCCCTACTGACAATTTAGCAAATCTGCATTGATGCCGCTTTGTGATGTATTTGTTTTGTGATTACACACAGGATGCCAGTCTCCAGGGCTGGCGTTTTAATAGCTTTAACTAGCATCATAAAGCAGCTAAAAACAACAGTGAGAATCAGGGAGAAAAATGATAAAGCGACTCCTCCTGATTGATTCCTTCTCAGCAAAACCTTCCAAGGCTTAGAAGTTGTCTATGGGGAGACACTGATTTCGGGGTCATAATTTGAGCTGTGACATGAAAGGATGGGCTTGAAAAATAAGAGGCTTGCATTTGATCCACACAATTGTTTATTTACAATTGTGTATCCTTAAAACAAAAGGAATTTTAACAAAAAGCCCAATTATGACATGAAATTATTATTTGCTTTCTTTTGTAATCCAAAACATTATGAAGTTCCTTGGCCATTACAGCATTTTGGCTGTCAACTAGCTGTTTAGACCGGGCTGGGAGGCTGGAAGACCCAGGGGAGCTTTATCTCTGCATTGTAAATGAGATGAATATGATGCTGGTGCTGTAAAGGTTAAACCTGAGCTCTAACGCTACAGAGACCAGCTCTCAGATTTAACCCACGGGGAAACGTTTATGATGCTCTCTGCCTCCAATTTATTTTAATAACACTTAATAATAATACTTTGCTCTTAACCACAGTAATGCCTTTCATGCAAGGATCTCAAAGCACTTTTTGCATAGGAATTAATTTTCACCGCACCCTAATGAGAAAGAGAAGCATTATTTTACCTGCTTGCAATTTCTCCTTATTAAAAAATACCTTTAGTCTAATATTAAGGGCTTTAAGAGAGGGTGAGAGTTTGTATTTTACATTCTTAGCTTTACTAGCTCTGAACTGGGTGTATCCCTGATGTGCTTTTATGTCTAGATATTAAAATGGATCTTTTCTAGAAATAACTAGAGAAAAACTTTTAAACAACATTGACAGAAAGCAAAAACCAATGATGAAACACATGATAAAATAGAACTAAATCATTTGGGGCTTGGATTCTGACAATTCTGTTATCTATTTTTTTACTTCTAGAAGAAATGCTTTTTGAAGTCTTTCCCTGCTGAGCTTCAGAAGGTTAGCTTAGTGGTGGCTCAGTTTTTAGACATGCTTTTCAGTGAAAATATTCATGTAATTCAAAACATTTCAAAAATACAGTACTGAGTATTTAAAATCCTGGTGTGATACATGCAGAACACAGAGTGGTAACAGTAGGCTAACAAAAAATGCAGCCTATTTGCAAAGGTGAAAGAACAACCTTCACAATTTAGAAGAGAATTATTGTGGCTTCTTGTCACTTTTTGCTTTTTTTTTTCTCTCCCTTTTTGCCTCTAGACACAGTGGGATAACATCTGTTCTCAGATAGGAGACAGAAATTTGGACTATAATACGTGTGTACAAAAACCATTCAGGTAGGGGTCGGTCCTCCCAGGTGAAACACTTTTCCTTGAGCAGAAAGCCGGCGTGCTTACCACCAATGTGAAGCAGACCACTATGTGGGGGGTTTCGGTAGAATGCAAATTTCTGAAACGATTGCTCTGTGGCCCCTCACCGAGATTATTGTATCCTACTGCCTGGGTAATGCTGGTAACTGCTTCTCGGTTCGGGAGAGGAGGAAAGCTGGACGTGGCAGACGGGAAACTTAATGCTTGTATCCCACGTGTGAGTTAATTTGCGCTCTAGTCTACTTCATCAGCCAAGACTGAGCTTATATGATACATTGAGTCTCTTTTATCCGTTGTAACTGGGCTTTCCCTTACTCTTGCTGAATCATAGACTTTAATAATCCATGATGGGTCTACTTTGCATTAATGGAGATTAAAGAGGCCCTATTGCGAAGAAAGGAGGGGCTCAGTGCTGAAATAAAGAAATAAACTGTTAGGACTTGTTGTTTATCCAAGCTAAATAAAATTTCCCACATCTGTGGATGTTGGCCCACTGCTGATTCTCACTATTAGAATAAAACGCTTTATTATACGTACGCGCAAGATGCACGTAGCGCCAGCGGGCAGTGGGGTAATCCCCTCTCTGCTCTCCTGCCACTGAAGCATCCGGCCGGTGAACGAGGACGGCGGTTTCGGATGTGATGCCAGCCTGGACCAGGCAGCCCAGCAAACACGGCGGGGAGCAGAGGTATGGAAGGAGAGCAGCAGACCCAGGGACCAAGCACGGCCATGCGCTGCCGGCTCAGCCGGGCCGCTGGCTACGCCGCGCTCATCCGCACCTTGGTGCTTCCTTTCCGAAAGGTGAAGATCGAGTGGTGTTGTTGTTTCTTGCTGAACGCTTTCTGCTTTGTTCGCTTGTCCAGGTATGTGGATAAGACCTGCAATGGCAAGGGACAGGCTCTCCTCACCTCCCTGTGGATTTCTGCCTTTAATGTGAATATGCACAAGATAAAATTATCCCCAGTAGAGAGATCCTGACCACTACTGAAATCCTGCCTCAGCTTCCAGTTCCTCTTCAAGTACTCAGCGAATTCCTCCCACTAGCCATGCACGAGTATACTTATGAAGTGCACAAGAGGATTCACAATTAGCACAAATTTCTGAGGAATAAGAAGGGCCAAAAGCTTTACATGAAAACTAGATGCCTGCTAGAAGTTGCTCTCCTGCTTCACTAAGGCTAGGTTTTATTCAGGCCTCATTGGGAGAAATCCCTTATAGTCTTTGGTAGATGAAAACTGATGATCATAACTAATGATCCCTCCTGGCCTTAAAAAATATATGCATTTACAATAATACACTAAGGCTGGATACACCTGAACAGATCCTCTAGCGTGATCCTAGTCCCAAGGAGCCTCAGCTACTGCTAAATGCTGTCTTGTATTTTGGGGTTTTACTCTCTCTCTCTTGTAATTGTTTCTTAGAAGTCTGAAAAAAGTCATTTCATTCCCTGCTGTTTATTTCCTTTTCGGTTTGGCAGGCATTCAGGCTTTTCTTCCATTTGTTTGCATACAAGTGCATATAGTTACAATCACCCACACAAACAACGTGTCACTTAAAATGGTAGAATGAAATTACCATAACTAATGCACTTGCTCTTTGTTAATACAGTTATAGATGCAAAGATTGCTAGACTGAAGTATGAAATTTAAGAATGAGGTGTCATTTGCAGCCAGAATCAGGTTTTTTGCTCTTGTTCCTTTTCCTCCCAGGGAACATATGGATGGTGATCAAATTAGTCTCCCTGACATGGCTGAGCATCAGTCAATCACGGGGGAGTTTGCCCTTTCCTTGCTGCCAGGTTAGGAAGGCGCTGATTATCCAGGTGCCAGCCCCGCACGCTCCCATGTAGCCAGAGGCATGGAAACGTTTTGAGCCGGATGAGTGGTCAATGCAAAATTGGTGCAAAGCTTCTGGACTGTTCTTGGTCCATGTCCTCAGCCGCAGGAGCTTGCATTTCCCCCTCGCGCTCTGTGAGCCTCAAATAGCGGCAGGTAGGATTTGGCTCTGTACATTCAAATTGTCATTAAACTGTGTATTTTTTTTTCTTATTTTTACATTCCAGTCCTTTGGCTCTCACAGTGGCAGTACACTCTTTTGCTTTAATACGAGTTGTGCTTGTGTGTGGACTACAAATCTGGGCCCTTAGCTATGAAAGATTTGTGCTTTCCAGTGGCAAGTATTTCATTCTATTTTATTGATTTTTAGTCGTATCCTTTTCTCTTGTGTGTGTGTGTTTACTGTGAAAATCTAAAACACTAAACAGCACCGCTAAAAAGCATACTGTGTGATGCAGGACTTTATTTCCCTCCCCTTCGCCTGCCTTTGGAAGGAGCTCTGCTGTTACTCAGCCCCGGTTCGGAGCGTGGGCCAACTCCTCCTTGCGAGGTATAAACGCAGTTGTGCTGAGCTCTTCTGAACGCTGTAATAAATCTCTCCTCTTTGTTTACCATTCTTAAGTAACGGACTTTTAGATGCTTTTAGACTATATCCAATGGCCAAGACTGTCCTCGAGTCCCAGCCCTTTTTTTTTCTTTCATACTCGTGGCATAATTGAATGACTCACGTAGGAGTGAATCAGATGCTATTAGTTTGTTCTTCTGATGGAAGCCTTTCCGTACGAAAGGTTAAGCCGTGGCATTTTTTCTATGGTTGAAGATTTCATGATTATAACAAAGAGAATGATGGTGTCCTTGATGCTTCTTTTCATCTTCACCATAAAAAGGAATCAAACCCATCTCTAAATTAACCATAATTTACAGGGCTGTATGTAACTCTTTCCTAGGTGTTACAGCTTGCACCGAGGAACCAAACTAATACATATATATATATACATACATATTTAAAATGATTCTACAAGGTAGCAGGACAGCTAAACAAACAGGGCTGTATTTCTCAAGATCTCCTGTAGAATTTTGTGCTTTTATGGGTGTCAGCCCCAATGGTGGACTTCTCAGCAAGCCTCAGGCAGTGTGAGGTGGCAAAGCTCAGCGGCTTTGGTGGAAGTCTCTCTGTGTTTAAGCATCGGCACTAGAGGCAGACCTTTGCCACAGAGCACTTGGCTGTGATTGAAAGCTTCCCACTTTGCGTTGTGCTGCCGTAATGTTTTTGTTTTGATCCATCTCTGTTTAAAAAAATGGAAGCACATTTTTCAGAAAAAGAAACTTGATGCTTATATAATATCATACAATTTCTTTAAGTATATTTATTTTTATTTATAATTCAGTGCATTAGCAGCAGAAATAATAAAGGTGAAACCCTAGATCTTTATTTAGACTAGAGAAGCTTCCAGGAAGCACTTATAGACATAGCTGTAATGCAAACAAAACGATAAAGATAATGCTACGGGAATGCATGCTTGCTGCTCTCTGAGCACCGCCAGAAGACGCCAGCTAATAGTCCCCAATCAGTTTTGCCTGAGCAAGTTTATTTTTATTATGAAACACTTACACTGACACAACTGATAGAAGCGTGGCTCAGTACGGCATGTATCTGGACTGTACCAGGGCACTGGGTTGCTTATGAGTGACACAGCCTCCCACCACAGGACAAGTTAGATAAACATAAACTTTTCTATAGGGTTTCTATACAAACTGCCGAAGCAGGACTAGGGATCTCTGAATCATAAAAATAGGAAAAAATATAGCAAGGAAACATGTGAAACTGATGCATCATACAGTCTGGGATTAGCTGCAAATTTGAGATTTTAAATTTTAATTTACTGTAAGGAGCAGCTAATTATCTATGTGGGTCAAAATGAGGATAAAGTGCTGCTTAAATCCACAAAGGATACTGCTGGGGACTTCCAAAGGTATATTTGAATTTCTTGTTATGTGCATTTCAAGCTGCAAGATATGGATTAAAAGTTGGTATCTCCTATAAGAAAAATATTTATCTAACAAAGGACAAAAATGTACGAAGTTAAAAAAAATCCCAATTTTATTTTCAAATTAAGGCATTCAAGATTCTGGTGGCTCTTCAAAGGCTGAAAAATATCATGTGTAACCGAACAGATGTGGCGTGTTTCACGTGCTGATCAACGCTGATCAGCTCTGCCTGTCATGTATGTTTTAAATTTTATTCTTTCCTTTTCTATTCTTGTTTTTCTATGGGGTGCTTTACTCCCTGAAATTTTGCAGTCTCCCTTGTTCATTCATGCCTGAGGTGACTGAAAGGATTAATGTGTGTCAGCACTGCTTAAGTAAGTCCAAGAAAGTTCGGGCCTGTATTACCTTTTTTTTTTTAATTAAAGCAGCATTTCATAAAGCAAAATGCCTTCAATACGTTTTGAACTGAAGCACACGCTGTGCCTCTTCTTAATTGATGATAGTAATCGAGTGACTGCTCTTAATAACTTCTGTGGAGAAAGGGCAGTAAAGAGGCCAGGATGATTTTTCCAGTGATTAACCTGTTTACCCAAATGTAGGTGGCTGCATTTTCACAGTTTACCCACCCGGTGCGGGGACACGGCGGTGTGTCATTAGCCTTAGCGAGCCCCGTGCCCGCGCGGCCGGCTGCTTGCCGGCATCCGAACTCGCCTGCGCCCGCCCGGCCGGAGCAGCCCGCGCGGCCCTGCCGTTTGCTGTGCAGACATCGCCCAGCCGAGCGGCCGCGGCGCGCTCGTGATCTAGCTCTCCCCTAGAGAGTGAAATCTCTTGTTCTGCTTAGCACCATTTTTGGAAATGTCTGAGACATGATTATCTTTGCAATTGCCTATTTGTTCGTGTGTTTGTTTTCAGGAAATCTCAGGAGTCCCGATGAGCCAAGACTCCCCACCCCGCTGTAAGCTACAAAACCAAGTGGAGACAAAATGCTGTGGAGAAGCAACTCCCCTCCATATTTTAGATAAGAGCATTTATGATAATTTAAGCTTTAAGCCACAGAATACGACCGTGCTTTCTAAAATCAAGGGATTTGACCTTCTGGTTATGTTGCTGGCATGAAATGTGGCTTATTTTAAAAAATGGCTTTAAATCACTGGAGACACAGCTGCTGACTTTGCCAGAAATATGCTGTGCTAATTTGTCCCTTCAAAAGCTGTGCTTCCTGACTCAGAGTGCGCAAAGAGCAGGGGAGGTGAGACAAGGGAATAAGGAAAGGGAAAGCGGAGCCATTTGAGGTTAATAGGACCACATTTTTAAAGGATTTCCATTTATTGTGCGCACACAGTTTGCCTGAACCTTCTCCTCCAGAAATTATCCAAAAAGCCTGTCCTTATGGTGCTGATCACTGTGCTTCAGCAATGAAGCCTCCTCTGGGATCAGCAGCGACCTGAAGTAACACTGTCCAGGTGATAGTCAAAAAAAAAAAAAAAAAAAAAAAAAAAAAAAAAAAAAAAAAAAAAAAAAAAAAAAGCAGTAACCCTACCAAAAGACAAAAAACCCTGAAGTAGACACGTGGAGAATATTTAGATGCAAGATTGAAAGAAGAGGAGCTCAGAACTATACACTGGCCAAGGGCTCGCTGGAGAGAGCTGCTGGAGATCAAGCACTCAGGATGGCAGCACTGAAACTGGAGCGAGAACCACCTGAGGAGAGGAAGGGGCGAACGCGGGTACTTATCACTGAGAGCATAGTCTTTTTCAGCTTTCCTTGTGGTTCCGGGTGCTTTATCCTTCCTCTCCATCTGTCAAAATGGACCATGCGTGGGCTGGGAACAAAGTAATTGTTTTTAAAGTAGTGAGATGATGCATTAAGAGCATGCACTGGCAGCGCTGCGCAGCCCACTCGCCTCCCTCCAGACCTTCCAAGGCCTGTTGTGCGCAATGAAAAAGAACTTCCACATTCTTTAGCAGAAGTTTTGGATGCATTGAAAGCTTTTCTCAGGCATAAACACATCAAATAAAAATCACACAAGTTGAATTTATTACTTTCAAAACCAAAAAAAGATTCATGGTAACCATAACCCGAGCATTCAAATTAAAACACAAACTGGCTATTTAAACTGCATGATTTTGCAGAAATCCCAGGGACCAAAGGGATTTTGCAGAAATACCTTTGGTAAACATTGGATGAAAGGTTTCTGCGCAGTACACAGAGAGACATTTGGGAAAAAAGTAGAAAATTTTGCTGGCTTAGAGAACTAGAGCTGGACTAGGTAGTCTAACCAACTACAGAGCAGAATTCAAGAGAAATGTCTGGTTTATCCTCGCTCAAACATCTTTCTGTGTCCTCTGGCATAATTTCACTGCTATATCAAACAAGCCTAGTTTGATATTTGTATTCTGGGAAAAAAAAAGCTCAATTCTACCGCCCTGGAGAAGACACTTTTCGGTATTAGTTTGCAATAAGATCTGAGAGCAACATCACTGTGAAGAGGCTGGTGACTGATGATCCTGGGCAACCCTGAGGCGCTTCAATCTTCCTATGTTCTCCAAGTCCATTGCAACCCGGGTGCAATGTATCAGCCCCTGTAATAATGTTAGCCAGTCACCTAATAAATAAATTCACCCCAAACAGCACAGGCAAAAAAATGAATTTAGCAACTTTTCTTCAGACACAACATTCAAAAGCCCACATATTTTAGGAAATGTATTTTCTAACTGCAGTTTCTGTGGGTTTTCCACCTATCTACAAAAGAAAGCGGCAGTCTTGTAACAAGAAAAGGTTAGAGCAATGCAAAGTTCCTAATGCCAATACTGTTATACTAGTGCAGAAAAACTTTTGTAACTTAAAAAAAAAGCATAAACTTCACTGAAATTCCTTCATTTCTTGCAGGGCAGAGACACATATAGGTAGAGGGAGGATTTATGTGTGTCTGGAAGAGAAACATAGGAAACAGTAGACTAGCAAAGTAAAGGAGCTCAAGAGGGATAAGAGCTTAAAGAGCAGAGGAAAGCCCCAGCTCTCAGTATAAAGCCCCCCTCCCCCCCCCAAGTTCCCACAGTTCTCTTTGGCTCCCCATCCCCCCTCCCTCCCTCCCTCTGCCTGCCAACAGGGGAAGTCAGGTGTTTGGCTTTTGCAAAATTGCATTTCCCTGTGGCCCTGGGGAACCAGCTACCTTAGGGTGGCTCTGCTGGGAGGACCTGAGGAATTGCCAGTAAAGCAGGAGGGATTCACTTAAATTGAAGTGTCTGCCCCAAATTTGGGGAAGTGGTGATGGATAAGCCAGGTAGGCTGGGCTAATTTTAGGAGGCTGCTCAAGTTTGGGAAATATGGAGCAATTTGGAGGTAATGGTTTTGGACCTACTGCAGCATGTAGAGACTGACCAAAAGAGTCGATCAAAATTTGCGATGCTTTGCTAGTTGGTTTGTTAGCTTGAATAGCTGTTGAAAGCAAGCATTAAAGTGCAATGCAAATGCAGTCAAAGAGGCTTAATGTGCTTTCACTTGGGCAGGTATTTTTGTACTTTTTTGAAGCATTTGTTCTGTTTTGATAGTGCAGACCCCAGTGGTTGGATCTATGAATGGAAATGCAAGTACAGGAAATGCTGCTGTAAACAGATGTTTGTGCAGACTTGTGTAGCCCTGAAGTGCTTGTGGTGTGGGTATGGTTAATTATTTAGACTGTTGCATGGAGGATATGGGTCACAGGTGTGGCCTTTCTCTTGACCCTCTCAGACTGTACTGACTGTGAGTGCTACGGGTGCAAAATGATAGAAGTGCAAAAATTGAATATAAATATCTTATCAGTTTTCACAACCAATGAATCTATTCAACCTTTGTTCCTAGAGGAAATTATAGCAGCTGCTGTCTGAAATAGGAGTGGTTGTTCACCTTATTACACTCACCTAGAGTGCTTTTTTGCTTTTTTTCTCTCCCTAATGAGTCCAAGTTCTGTTTGCTTCTTTCTGACTCAAAGGGAAGAGGGTATTCAATTCAAGAGGGTACGACCAACTTTGCACTTCTGAAGGCAGCAACATGTTTACTTGGCTGGCTACTTAGATAACACTATTTTGAAAGCCAAAACAACCCTTGGCAAGAAGTAAATGAAGTATTCTGTTTCCTAAGCTATGCGTTATCGAATCTGGTGATTGAATCTCCACAATGAGGAGACCTTTTGGACAGGTTACTGAACAGTGCCTGCCTTCTGCATATTCAAATATGTATCAGTAGTAAAAGTTCTTTTTTGTGTCTGTTGGATTATGAAACACTTGAATCTGCCAGCTGCCACCCTCGTGTTACCCACAACATTGTCATTACTGTCCACCAGCAGGCACAGGGCTGTTTATCTTCATATAAATTCTGTTTTTATTGGTTGGCCTATAATAGCTTTGCATGATGCTGATCTGTCAATGAGGGCAGCGAAGTCTAAGCGCTGCAGTTGGCAGTCCATGAAGTTGACAGGGAGCAATGCCAAGAACAGAATATTTTACTGCGTAAGGTCAGCATCTTCATTTCAGAGCTGCAGCAAGAATAATTTTTATTTTATTATTAGATTTAGGAAGTCGATTTGTCTGTGTCTGTTTTGTTGACATTATCAGGAAACTATTGGCAGCAAAGAGAAAAGAATCGTTAAGTAACATCACTTTTGGCAGAAGAGGGGGAGCTGGGAGGAGGTAAGGAAGCACAAGGGGCAGAGCTCGCCTTGGGGGTGCTGGTCTACAGAAACCTCAAAGTAAAGTGAATTTAACATATCTGCATTTACAGCTATGACCACACTTCTGGTAGCTAGCCCCGTAGCTGATCCTCTCGTTCTTTGGTGCATTGTTGCGTTTGCTGTGCCAGGACTCCTATTTATGGTGTTCGTGGGCACTGCTAATTTTGAGAGGTGAACGTGCCTGTAAAAGGGAGGGTGGGAGATGGAGGACGGTCAGCCAAAGAATATTCAGTGTTAGGTTACAAGTTTAAATATTAATTTCTCTTTATTTAATGTCATAACTATTTAGAAATACTACATTTAGTGTACTTTAAAAGGCCTCTTAAGACAGAGTTCCTTGCTATTAGCTTTGTATCACAAGGCTTTGTTAATAAACTACAAGATGAAAATCTCCCATTATAAGAAAGGAAATAACATATGGATTTCTTTTAAATCAATTATCAGAAATTTATGAGTTTCTTTCTAGCCTGAAAATAGATTTTGTAGTGGAATAGTCAGTGCATTTGTACCTTTTTTTTTCTTTGTAAAATCAAGCAGATGTGCCACTCAGCTTTCAATAAAACATAATTGTGTTGGCAAAGTACCTCTGTAAACATCCTGAAGGAGAGCTCTTCTTGTCTTTCCTATTTAAGACAGGTGGAGAGGGTTGAAAATAGGTGGTCCAATTTGGAAGTCATTTGTTTTGTTTTAAAACGTAATGTGCTCTGATCTGATGCACTGAAAGGACATTAAAACTGAGTTCACGTATGGTATTTTTTAATGTGAAAAGTCTAGACATAAAATAAAGCTGGGTTGTAGTAAAAATATATATACAACTGGCTGTGGATTTATGAAATGATGAGGTACAAGACTTGTAACAGACGTGTAGTTTACTTAAACGGCATTGGATTCGCACTTAATCTGCTTTCCACATTATGTTTAAATAATCTTCAGATATCCACAAAAATCTGCTTTTATAAACCTCATCATTTATCAGGGATTAAAAGAACAATGTTTTGACAACATAGTTGATTTAAATGTAACTCATTATTTGTACATCATTAATCCAAATTGATTAGCACCCCCATTTTCTGAGCCTGGTAAATGTATCCCAGTGGCTTACATCTTGGGTAAATGATATTTCTTTTACTATGCTTATTGAGGTTCAGGGCTGTCTTGTGTCATGTATGCATGTATGTCATGTTATGGAAACAGCTTTCATCTGTATCTTGATGAAGTCAAGGTTTTGTAGCTTTTCAGAACAATTACATTTAAGTACAAATCAATCAGTGCGTTTACAGCTGATTTCTGAAATCGGTTTCCTACAAAAGTCGTTGGCTGCTTATCCTGGAATATCCAGACCCCAAGGACACAGGGGTGATTTGACGTTATTTACTCATCAGGCTTACTAAAAAACATAATAAAGCGTTTTCTAAAGATGGGGGGGGGGGGGGGAGGGGATCCTCCCCCATGTTAAGATGAAAATGAACCACTTTGTTTTTAGAAGGAGATTCCTTCTGCATAAAAATCATACTCTTTGAAACCAGCATTTGAGAGGCGATTGTGAACTCTGTGAGCTGTTGTTTAAACAGCATTTTCCCTCTTATTTACTACAGGACCTTGAAACTACCAGGTAAAAAGAGATTTTTCCAACTGAACCCTCTCTCCGGCTACCATTTCCAAAGATCCCTTTGCAAATAGACTTTCTTTAGGAAGACTAATAAAACAAAGTGTTGAAGGATTGCTTATGATTTCAGTGTGTGAAATTTTGCAGTTCCAGTTCAAGAATCCCCCAAACCTTGTCAGAGTCAAGTTTTCAGCACTTGGGGAAATTAGGCTGTTGTTTAGTGTCTTAAGTTGGGCACTGACACTCAGTAATGATTTTTGCTTATACAGCTCATTTTTGTTTTATATTTGTGTGGTTTTTATCCCCTTTCACCTTTATTCTGTAAGGAAATATGTATGACAGTTGTACTCTTTCATCACATGAGGCCTGAGTGTAAAATATGTTAAGAAAATTGTGTCAATTAATCCTCTCGGTCTTAGCTGAGAAATGGTTTCCGTGCTGCTTCACCTTAAAACAATTTCACTGTGAATTTAAATAGGTAATGCAGTCTGAGACAACAGTTTTCTTTGCTACTAGAAAGATGTAGCTATTTCTATTTTATGTAAAGCTCCCAATGCAAAAATAGCAAATTAAGAAAAATTCCCTGTAACTCCTGGTTACCAATACCTATGAAATCTACTGCTTTCCAAATCAGCAATATCACCTGTAAAGGTTGACACAGCAGGGAGCCAGTTTTGCAGTATCTGTTTTCCCTGGGCGTTTGTTTAGTTGCCCTGTTCTTTCCTAATGTTTCCTGTAGAGTTCTCTGTGGCTTTCAGTACCCTGCTGGCACTGTTTCTTCATATATGGCATTCAGCGTTTTATATACTAAACCATTTCCAAAAGAGCAAATCAGCTTGTCTAGCATATCATACCTGCTTGTGATCTTGAGTACGGGCAGTGTGTCTGTGCTTTGTCATTTTGGGGAGGTCTGTAAGTACGCTCTTCGGCTCCGAGCACCTCCAAGACCGCACGCGGGCAGCAACGCGATGACGAGGTGGAAGAAAATGAGGTAACATTTATTTAGGACACTTTTAGATTTGGTAGCATTTACATAAAAAGAAAAAAGAAACTGACTTAATATTCTGACTAAAAGTATAACTGGGCTCAAATACTTTGGCATAGCTTTACATGAGGCACTGTAATAAGGTAGAGACTATTTCAGTAATGTATTGTGTATATAGGAGTGGAGGAGAAAGAGCTTGTCGGTGTTCAATTAAGTGAAAGGAAACATTAAATTAGTGGAGGATAGCTCCCACTCAGCTGTGTTATCTGTTGTATTGGTTGCACTAGCTCAACTTTATTAAAAATAACAGTCCAGCTCAAAAGCCCTTCATAAGAAAGTAAAACGCCAAACATTGTAACAGGAAAAAAGGTCCAAACTGAAGACCGAAAGGGAGTGAAAGGAAAAATTGCTGGATTAAACAAGTGATGAAGAAAATAATTGTCTGAAGCTTTGAAGTAAAAAGATGGAGGGGAAGCTAATGAGCAAAAAGATGAGAAAAATAGTGAGCCAAGAGCAGCTTGATAGTTACAGTGATGCATAGCAGAACTAAAAAACGTCTCTCCACCTGCCATGGTCTCATCTTTCAGCTCTTATTTACAGAGGCAGGTTCACTGAAAAGCTGTGGGGTTACGGAAGTGGCTGCAGAATGAAGCTCTTGGAACGATACTGTAGAGGCTTATAGAACAAAGAATATTCTGAAAGATTTCAATTTTATCCTTAAGTTAAGCAAGAACATAAACCGACAAATTACTCATCTATTCTTTATGATATCGTGTTCATGATAGTTGCCAGTGCAATGCTTTAGAGTAAGGGACAAGAGCCACTATGCATCACTGGCATAAATAGCCTGCCCTCAGCAGAAGTTTCTATCTAACCTTCACCCTGAAGACCCTACAGTCCAGCTAGATATAAAAAGCTTAAATTCCAATCACTTGGCAAAGAAAGGCATGACTCTCATGGAAATAGTAAATGCAAATTTAAAGATCTCTGTGTTGCTGGCATCTATTCTTATGGTGCCCAAAATGTGTTTTGAAGGCTTCTGTTATCTGTTTGCCTGTACTCTCTCATACCTGCCTGATATTTCCTTCTCCTCTCTTGTAACATATTTGGGGCAGGGACTCTGTTTTCTTCTGTTTGTACTGACAGTAGGACACTGGAATTTCTCATCCACCACCAGGATCCCTATGTACTCCAGTAACTAAATCCTGTACCATCGTTCTCATTATTTTGTATTATTTGTATTAGTTTGCAGTTGAAATCCTATACCTCAGGTTTAGACGCTGCAGATCTCCTTTGCTTAGCTGTGTTGTCTGAAAGGAAAAAATCTCATTGCTGAGAACTTGGAACAGCTGGTGACTCCATGACTGCGAGATGCACCATCCCTGCTCCGCTGTTTCCCCAAAGACATGTCTGTGCCTTGGTATCTGCGCAGGGCAAGCCGTCTCCATTCTTTGTAGCTTTTTACTATTACCGGCACTTGATAAGACATTAAAATAGTTGACAGTATTTTCCAGTCCCTTGGAGCTTGTTGTGGTTTCTCAGGAAAGCTAAATATACCTCTGTGCCTTCAGAGGCAGGAATTTCAAAAAACCAGATACAACAGAGAGCCCAGAATGAGACATCATCCTGGAAATACCTTGCTGGAAAAGAAGAATTTACTGATATTTTTGTAAAACAGTGTTGCAGCCCATCTCCCTGCATCACCTAGAAAGTGAATAAGACTTGTGGAAAGTTCCTGTTAGACTCTTTGAAGGATTGTAATTTATAAAATAGCACTTATCATTCAAACTGAGCAGGAGGAGGGTCAGAACAGGGAGAAAAGCAAGTTCCTGAAAACTGGGGGATTGTTTATCTTTTTGTATAAAACAGTGTCCCAGATTGGGTATCAGTGATAATTATTGCACAAGATAGTTGATGACATGGCTTAAAGCAATTCTCTGTAGATGGCTTGAAGAAAGGAGGGGGAAAAGGGAGGAGGAAAGGCTGGAGAATAAGCATTACCCAATACATTTTATCTGTGAAACTAACCACCTCTAAAATAAACACAAATTCCTTTTACATTTCCCTTTTGATAATGATGGATTAACCTAATTAATTATGCAGGTTTTCTACCAAACCAAAATCTTTCTTTAAGAATGTTTTAATGCTAGTTTTTACAAATAATGGAAGCTTTTGACACAATGTATAAAACGTGAGTATGGATTTTTAAAAGTCAGCTTGATACACATTTTTCACATGATGCAGTTAAATGAGGTATGGAAAGCCTGTATTCAGTCCTGTGATGATATCCTGTTAGAGTCATGCTTTTCTGGGCTAGGCAAATGTCAACAACACAATGAGTTATCCATATTACCGCTAAAGGGATTAGTAGATTTATGTTAACAGTTGTAAAACTTCATGTTAATATTTCCTCCTCAAAGTTCTGTATTAGGTTTATGAAATAATGTATGTTTTTAAAGCAGTAGCTAAACTCCTGAATTTTGAAAGTGATTTAGATCATCATATTACTTCTCATGCGGAGACTATCTTCATGCAGGTTAATGCTCAAAAAGGTACAAATACATGCGTGTGCATGCACATTTAATATATATAAATATATAATAAGTCTATAATAATACAGACTTATAATACAAGATACAGCCCAGCTGGACAATGATTCAAACTGAAGCCCAAAGCCCAGAAGTGGGGAAAATTCCCATCTGGATCCAAGCATTAGAAACTGAGTCTTTTCCTGTGATATTTTACACCAGAAGTCATGTTTTTTGATGATTCAGCACTCTGGAGAGGTTTTGGCTTTGAATTCTGTTGTGCCCTTATAGTATTCTTAGGAAAACCACATTCAACTCATCAACCTGCTTTTCACTCCTAGTAATATAGGTCTGTGATTGTGTAGACTGTGCTTCAAAAGAAAAGGATTCTAAGCAACATGTTTTTATATGTAATATATGGGATATTTTAGTAAATAAATCCCATGGAAAATAAAAGCCTTTGCATGTGTAAGCAATATGCAGGTTGTGTTATTTTGGCACAGTTAACATTCTGCAAAATATTTCTGTGGTGTAATTTCCAGCTTTCACTTGTTTGTTTTTCTTATTTTCTTTTTGTTGATTTTTCTTTGTTGAGCAGATGCCATTTTTGTAAAATTAATTTTCAACCGTTAACACTTATAAAAATTATTTCTCATTGATATCTTGATTAAAACAAACATTATGGATTTAGCTTACATTGCATACGTCTTGCACAATGGAGGTGGTTGCAATGCATATCTCTATCAGAGTTTTCTGATTGAACATGTTTTCATTCTCTGTTACAAATTTCATTACACTCCTTTTTTCTCCTCCCTACGTACAGATGGAGCAATCTTTAGCTTTCATTAAAAGCAAGCGTTTTAGTTTCATATATGTAGAAAAAAGAAAAGATCTTTAAGGTATAGCCTGAGTGTTCTCTAAACTCTGAAAAGAGAAGACCCAGAAAATTAACCTCTGACAATAATATGCCGTATGTTTTTTCAAGATCGTCCTGTGACGGGCTTTTGGTCGTGATGCCTGAACACCTGGAGCTGCTGGGTGCTATGGGTGCTGCAGCTCCTTGCAGCGCTGTGTTGTGGTGAGAATGTGAGAGAGATTTCCAGTTCTTTCCAATTATTCATGTACATCTTTGGCTGATTACCGTTACGCTGTTTCCCAACGGGTTGACTTCTGTGGGACGCTCCCCATGCCTCTCCGGGAGAGCTTCCCGAAGGTGTCACAGATACGCTGGCTTGCAGCTTCCTGGAATCACCTCTCTTCAATTACAGTACTGTCTGGGATTTGAAGCAATGCTGTCAGTTTGATATCTCATATCAGTTTTTAAACATTTAGATCTGCTTTTGCATTTCCCTGCTAATTTTTGTGGCTTTACAGACTCTTTTTTTCTCATCTAACAAAAATGTTTTCCTTCCCTCCCTTGTTGTGAGACACTTGCACGAAAACAGGTTATTCACTGATTACTGACTGTAGGAAAAAAGAGACGTGATTTAATGTGAAATGTGGTCAAGCCATAAAGAAAATCTGGAAAAACCCAACATCATAATTGTGCTATAATATTTTATTACTGATACAGAAAAATTAATTTGATTTTAAAATGGAAACATATAGTGCTTTTAGTATTATAGAAGGAGGCATTAACTAGCATAAAACAGTAGTCAACAGATCTTGAGTTTCTATATATAGAATTTTATTCACATTCAGTCTTTGACAAGTTATTTAAGGCAAGTTATTTAACTTTGCCATAAGTACAGCACTAGCAAAACAGCAACAATATATTATACTTATCTCATGTCTGGATTGTGGAAACAACTGCTTAATAGGGCCCAACAGTGGGACCAAATTAGGAAAGATGAAAATTTTTTGTTCTTAAGGATGAAACTGCTGATTTAAGTGCTACAGGAGGTTAAGGTGGCTGAAAGCACAGGTGAAGGCGGTTAGGTGCGTGCGCTTTCTGCAGCTTGGCAAAAGCAGTTGCTTCATGACCATCCATATTTTGTGTGGATATTCATAACGGGCTCAGATCTTCTCAGGGTAGGGACCAATTCCTGTTGTAGATGTATCTTGTTTTCAGTGCATGGGCAGATGCACAGAAATTCTGCTCTGCCTTTGCGTGGGTCTGAATTTGACGTAGATTGATTGGCCCATTGGATCCATTGCTTTTCTCGCAGAGTTTTCTTCCAGAAACTTCCTCAAGAGTATTCTTAAATTCAGGCCTTAATGTTCACAAGAGCCTGATGACAGAGGTTCTGCGTCTTCCTTTATAGTGCAATAGGGCCCTGGTATACATCTGAGGGGGAAAAATCTTCTTTCTGCTACTCAAAGCAGTGAATACATAATTAAAACTGCACAAAATTACCTTTGTAATGTTCCCAGTTGTATTTTATTAGTAGGCCTTTAGGATTTGATGAACAAAGCATGTTAATGCATTCCTTAGCCCTTAAATGGACTGACAGCTATCGGATATATTCCAGCCCAGTCCCTCTCCTTTTGTGTGAAATCCCTTGTCTGGAAGCAGAGGCAGGAGCAGTAGCTCCTCCTGATTCCCATGTACTACATTATCATGGCGATGGTGGTGATGATTTCCTCGTGTTTCACTGAGTGTGATGCAAATGAGACTATACCCAAGATCACTCGGTCCTAATGTCTTAATCCATACCTTTTATTCAGCCCCAGCAGCGTATATCATGAATTTCCTGAGAAAGAAAGGCATCCTCTGCATGACTAACTGCAGATGGCCAGTGCATGCCACGAAAATAAACTACGGGAATTAGCCATGCAGCAGACCTGATTCATGAGGACGGCATGCACTTCCTTCTCTTCAAAACACCTAGCAAATCAGCAGAGCTCGTTTGTTTTTCACTACTTGACAGAAAGCGATTGGAATTAATCTTCCAGCAACTACAGAACTACTTAAAGTTCACTAGCTGTTCCTCAGAAAAGGAGTATCTCAGTACAATGTTTTTATATAATATTTTTGCTCTCTGTTCTTATTCTCAACTACCACTTAAACAGAAGTGATATCCTTATTTTTCCCTTAGTGCAGTGAGACCAGCTGGGTTCTGAGGACTAGTGGTGCTGCCTGTATTTCCAGTTTACACAAGGGTGTCTGTGATGGGCCAGGAAAAGCCCCAAAACCTGGGAATGCTTCACCTGGCAAAGCAGAAACAGCAGAAAACTTTTCTGGCCTTGCTCACTTCAGTGCTTGGGGCAATAACCTTTTAGCAGTCTTTTTTACCACAGAATTTCTCAAAGGGTTCTCGCCCTCTATTTGCAAACCTGTGGCCTTCTATAAACTGGTACATTATGTTTTACTTCACTTCTTAACACTGAAAGAGAAGGGAAGCGTATGGTAACTAGTTTTCTGAAGTACTTGCTGTCACTCTTGTAATAACAGCAATCTCATTTATGGTTGCTTGTTTGCTGCTTGTTTGCAAAAGGCGGAAAAAATATAGTGTTTTCTCTATATTATTAAACAACTTTGGAGATTTTGTTTCAATCACTTGCAAAAAAAAAATGTATACAGAATCCATTGAAACCTTTATGGCAAGTTTACTTGTGACTTACCTCTTGAGTTTTCTTGTGTTAGCTTCTTTAATTACATGAGTATTCTTTTACTTTTCCTTTTTGATATTTAGTTGTACTAGGCAGCAGTGTCCTGCTCATCAGTTTGCAGACTGACCTTGTGAGTTTTGGAAGCACTAGTCTGTGCTCTAGTTTACATGAACCTGGTATACTATGAATCACAGGACTGCATAATTTCCAGCATACTTCTAGAGACATAAGAATGCAATGAAAGTATTGCATTTTGGGTGGTTTTCATCTACTGACCCTAACTAAAGCCGTTCAGTTCACTTCTGCGACAGAGATCAGATAGCCATGTGTTTTTTTTTTTTCTTAGTGATGCTCATATTGTTTCCAAGGAGATATGCTGTATGATACAACAGCTCTAGTAACATCTTTGGGATATATTTTATACTCAGATGCATGGTTGTTGTGCTTCCTCATATTTCCTAGAATGCGTACATAACAGATTAGACATTTCTGTGGCTAAAACAGGCACTGAAAAGCACTCCCCTAGAGATGCAGGAATATACCGTATATTTCATGTCATACTGAACTACTTAATCTACTTTAGAGTAGGCTAGGGGTTTTTAAAGTTCTTCATCCCTCTCCTTTTCAAACAGGAGATAAGATACATTAAAAGTTTGAGATTGCAATGAAAAACACAGTGATATAGCAAGGGCAAGAGTGGTCTTGTGGGTGCCAGTTAAATAAAAATGGAATGCAATGAAAAATCTGGTTGATTAAAACAGGAAAAATGAAATTCCAGAGCTTAGCTACATGTAATGTAGATGTTCAGATTCATTAGCAATTCTATGAAGAGGTCAGCCACTCATTGCTAATAAGGGTTTTGCGTAGTCTCTTTGGGTTTCTTTTTTTTTTTTCTCTGATGTTTTATGTATGTCACAAATCAGAGTAAATGTGAACCTGCCCTTTCCTCTTATGTACCGTTGCTTGACATTGTTTTGTTTTTTGATGAGCATACATTTTGCTTATCTTTGAAAGTGTCACTGTGTGTATTAATCTGTCATTTCAGAAGTGATGCCCTAACAGTCCAGCATTTAAAATTTCCCTTTCCTTTTACCTTTGTGAGTGACTTGCTCGAGTAAGTGAGGAGCTTGATAGGACTGATTGAACCTAGGTATAACCTAGAGCAGACACTAGACAACGTTATGCAGTCCACTGTAATGTGATTTGATAATACTTTGAAATATCTTGCTTATTTGATGTGCGGACTTCTTTTGAACAGAGACTGTCAAACGGACAAAATGAGTAATGGTTTTATGGTGTGGTAAAAACAGTTTTCTGCTTTGATTTCAATACATTTGTAGGACAGCCTACATGACTAGTAGGATTGTGACACTGGAGTTCACTCAGACAATCTGAAATACAATTTATCGGAGTTCATGAGTATACTGTAATCTGTGTGGTTTCAGAAAAATCTATATTTGTATTGATATGACTTTATAACTTTATTATATTGGTATTGATGTAACACTGTAGCAGTGGTCTGTTGCGTTTTCCAACTAGTGACATGCAGCCTGATTAGATTTGTGTATTGTCTGAAGCTTGGTAGATATGGATCAGTACTATATAGAGATACAATTACATATCTGTCTGAACTAATGTGCGAGAGTAAAAAAGTGAATTCTATGCTCTTTATGTGCCATCAAAGCAAAAATAAACACAAGTGTAGTTTACCAAGTTGTTATAATCCTGAATGTTCTATATAGTATTTTGAAGGAAAAATCTGGGTCTTTTTTTTCCTCTATGTGAATGTTCTTTTTGATTAAACATTAACAAAATATGGTAAAATATCCTTAAAATACTGTGCAACTTCTTTTGAGGGCTGATGCAGAAGGCATTATGACTGTATACTTGGAGTCTAATGTTAATTGACCTTAGTGGGAGTCTGGTAGCTGGAAAATGTCTTTGGAGTACAATGCTTTTTTAAAGCTTTGCAGAGGTATGTAAGTAAACATAAAAGATCACATTTACCATGAATATGGTGTTAAAATAGAGGAAAGATTAGGGACAAATTTTGAGAGTTAGCAAATGTACAGTTTCTGCTGGCCTGAGTGCTGCTCATCTCTCTAAATCTGCACATTATTCTGAATAATATAATGAAAAAGACAAGATAAAGAGTGAAAGAAGGGCTAAAGAATAAAAGAGGAGGAAAGATAAAAGACTGTATTGTAACTGAAAACTATTTAAAGCTCAACTCTTGTGAAGAATCACCTTATGGCTCAGGATCCCTTCTCCCTTCTATTCTTTGTGTGTCTCAGGTGCAGCAGCACAGGCAGAGATGCTCTGTGCTCCCACTAGTCAATGCATCCTTAGGCTTGTTCAGCAACTGCTCAAATCTATAATTTAAGCTGAGGACTGCTTTGGCCTTTGATTTTAAGGGGAAGGGTAGAAAAATTGTATGGAGCCATAAAACCACCCGTTGTAGCCAAAGCGCTACCCTGGCATGGTTGCAGCTGGGTTACTGAAGGATAGGGAAACATGTCTTCTGCTCCACTCTCTTGCAGGGTCCTACATCACATCCTTCCTTTGCTGCTGTGCCTTTCCCCTATGTCTTGGTTAAACCTGTCTCCTGTTACCTCCTTTTGTCAAAAAAGGCAATCAAGGAGAGTGAGCTGAGGGGAAACACAAAACTCTCTGGACCTCTGCACCATTTCCTTTGCTTGGGCGACACTCTTCTCCCAATAGGCAGCCCATGGTCTGGTCTGTAAATTTGAAAGAGCTTTCCATCTCTTGAAATACAGGAAGGAATTTCATATGTTGTTTTGATGTCCCCCCACCCTGCATTTGGTTATTTTGATACGCGCTCCTCTGTGAGCTTTGGATAGATTTCATTTTCCAGCAGATTGCCACAAGTGTTTTATGTCAAAAACAAATAAAGTGTTTCTTCATAAAACAGTACACATTAATGTATATTCTTGATGTTCTTGCTGTTTGAGTCATTCCTAATAGCCTGGGCAATAATTAGAATGATTGGATAATGTAGATACAAAATATGATGAACAAATTTAGGAGGAAGACTGCTGAAATGCCAGGCAAACTGAAATAAAAAAAACACTCTATGCAACTTAGAAATGAAACAACAGTATCTCTCAAAGGCCTAAGGTGGTTGTATATGTATTGCTAATAAAATATTTCAGCCTTGATGTCAAAGGATCTGCTTTCATGAAACTGGAACAGACACGTGTCATTATTGCTGCCCGTTAAACAGCTTTGTTAAATTGTTGGTTCACACAATTCACAGTGGGACCTCATGGTGTCTAGAAAATGCAAGATGAGTGAACAAGATCTTGTTTTCTAAATTGATTAATATATCTTTATCATTAGAAGGTGCTGTGCATGTTGTTTGATAAGATGGCAATTCTTTCCATGTTTAAGTCACATGTGGCCTTGTCAGGATTCATAGGCTTTGGCAGTCTCTTGAATAATATAGTGCTATACAATTAGTGATGGCAAGGCTGAGAAGATGCGGAGTGTTGACTGGATTTAGAATTCACATCTTCAGACTCATTTAGGGTGAGATCAGACTGGGAGGGTGTCGCACAGCTGAGCGAATAATGATGTATGGTTAAATTGATTGACAAAGCCTCTTTTGTTTGCTAATTGCCCTTATGCAGCTTATATTTTTCACATTCATTCATATAATAGAATATTAAAATATATTGGGTTGGAAGCAAAGTCTAGAAATTATCTAGTCCAGCCTCCTGCTCAAGTCAGGGCCAACTAGATCTGGCTGCCCTAGACATTGCTCAGTCAAGTTTTGATTCTCCAAGGATGGAGGGTCCCTCTGGGCACCTGCTCCAGTGTTTGATTAGCCTCATTACAAACTTTTTTTTCTTTAATACTTAATCAGAATTTCCTTTTTTCCAACTCGTGACAGTTGCCTCCCATCCTTCAAGTGTGCATCTCCAAGAGGTGTCTGGCTCTTACCTTCTCCATACCCTCCCATTAGGTAGTTGAAGACAGCAATAAGGTTGTGTTCCTCCTCCCCCCCCCCCCCCCCCCCCCCCAAACCTTAGGCTTCTCCTTTCCAGGCCAGAAAATCCCAGTTGTCTCAGCCTAGCTTCCTACATCACATACTCCAGCCCTAAAGGTCTTGGTGGCCCACCACTGATCTTGCTCCAGTAAGTCAATGCATTTCTTTTGCTGGGGAGTCCCAAACTGGACACAGCGCTTCACATATAGCCCCACTAGTGCTGAGTAGAGGGGAAGGATCGCTTCCTTCCGCCTGCTGGTTACACTCTTGCTAACACAACACGTATGCAGACCATATTGATCGTGTCTGTAGAATAATTTGCATAACCAACATTAGTTTCTTCTCCTTAATTCTGGCTGTTTGCTGCATCTGTTGCATCGCAAAGGGGCTAAAATCAAAATGCAGATTGAAGTTTATATAAGAATTCCTACTGTGGAGTGGAGAAAGTGGCTGAAGTGGCGTGCGCATCAACCATTAGACCCAAGGGGGCCTCAGTTGGGCTGAAGTCAGAAATCATTAAAAGTGTTTTGCCACCCACTCTCTGCTGCTACCAGAAGGACTGCAGCCGTGGTGTTACTCTAAACTGTCATTCTGGCTAGATATCTCAGGTTGATTTGCTTGGTACAGCAGAATGAATAACGCTTCTCTTGTCAGCACCTTTTCTTAGTCACTACTGTCCAGCTTAGCTTTCGTTGTTTTGTGTGGACCATGGCTGCCAGCCCTGGGAATAAGAGGAAAAGGGAAGAAATTTCTTTTAACCTTCTAGTAGCTGAGGTGTCTCTTTTCAGAAGGTAGTTCAATCACAACAGGGCTTTTACTTTAGTGCTTTATACCAGTTTTGTGTCCTGAAGAGTAGAAAGAAAATAATCAGCCCTATAATGAGCCATTTCCAGTTTGAGCATACCATGGCTGTCTTTTGCTTAGGGACTCAAATACCTGGAAAAGTTTCCCACCAGTTTTTGTTCAGTTTGATTTGTATTCTCACTTGTTTCTCTCTCTCTCTCTCTCTCTTTTTTTTTCCTCCTTAACTCCCTGCTTTAAATACTTTTTATCACCCTAACTGCAAGTTCTCGGCTATACCCTTCACAACCTGTTGGACTAAAGGCAGCAGTATTCTTCTCAGAACTGAAGAAACCCTGATCCAGTCCAACCCTTGCTGATGCACTTTGAACAAAAAGAGGTTGTTGACAAGGTCCTGCTTAAGAATCATAAAATCTTATTTGTTTTGCTTTACAGGACACGTGTGTCTTCACACCAGAATAATATAAGAAAGAAGATTTCTCCTCATTCACAATAAATTAGAGTTGTTAGGCTTCTGTGTCTAGTGCTAACTTATGGCACTCGATGCTAAAATGTAGCCCCTTGAAGTCGTTATAATAAATTAAAGCTGCTGTCAGAGGCTGAAGACATCAAACTAGAGGAAAAATATATAGTCAGCCCTTAAATTTTGTGTTGTAAAAAGAATTTCATTCTTCAGCAAGTTGACAGTAAAAATAGACAAAAACAATATTTTAGGATGTTGTCTCAAAGATCATGTGTGAAAATCTGAGTGTGTCTTGCATTAAGCTGTGAGTTATAGCGGCTCAGTCTTGAGGAGTGAGAAATGGCATATTTCTTGAGGCCCTTAGGACGTGCAAGTTATACATTGCTCTTTTTTGAATGACATGGTCAGACTCTTTAGCTAGCAACATGTTTGTGTGTTTTTTTATTTTTTCAGTTGTCTTTTATGTGTGATATAAAGTTGCTATTAATTTAGAAACTGTCACTCACAGAATGTGGGAAAGGAAGACCAACTGAGACAAACACTTGACAACAGCTGAAATTGGTATCCTGAGACAGGTGATAATTTGGTACAGCTAATTATCATTTTTCCCACATGAAATAATGTCAGAAACATAATAAATTGTTTTTGCTTTGATAAGGCATATTTTAAAACCTGCAGTCAATAATGACTTTGCCATAACCCTGCAGCTCGTTTAAAAAAAAACCAAAACAAAACCCAAAGACAGTGGCTCTGCGCATTTCCTTTGTCATGATTCATTCTTCACCTACTCCTGACCTTGTGACTGGTATTTAGAGTGAGTCCCTTGTATTAATGGTCAAGATCTGAGTTTCCTTAACTAAACAGCCTAGATGATATAACTTGAACAGCTTGTTCTTGAGTTTGAAGGGGATGGTAGATATATACAGTTTTTAAACAACTTCTTCTGTGTGTGTCAGGTCTAATGGAGTGTTTTTTTTTTTTTTTAATGGGTTTGTGTTTAATCTGTTTGAGTGCTGTTGCCGCTCACGTCTCTGCCATGTTCTCTAGGGTGTCTGGTGTCACATGAATTTGTTCCTTGAGCAGCCAGAGGAGGCTGACAGGGGATGGAGTGGCTCAGCTGTCCTGCCTGGCTGCTGGGGAGGCAGGATTTGGAGTTTCTCATTCTTCTCTAGCAAGGTGCCCAGTCTCTGTGGCTGTAGGACCTTCGTTATCTTTTAGCTTTTGGCTGCTCACAGGAGTTTGGATGACTTAACACTGTAAAGTAAGTGGGTGGCAGAGAGACATCATACATACAAAAAACTAATTTCCTAAGAAAACAGTGCTAGAAAATGCAAGAATTCTAACTTTGAAACTACATATTACAAACTTCTTTTCTTCGTCCGTCCTTTCCTCTCTGATACTCCTAGCATGCATAGAAACT
Source organism: Dromaius novaehollandiae (assembly GCF_036370855.1). Taxonomy (NCBI): domain Eukaryota; kingdom Metazoa; phylum Chordata; class Aves; order Casuariiformes; family Dromaiidae; genus Dromaius; species Dromaius novaehollandiae. Next base: position 44,884,322 of record NC_088132.1, read on the forward strand.
TGCTCCTAACATCCTCCCTTTACTTACTTGGCTAAACTGACTTTCATTTAATTTTTACTTGCATAAATTTCTTCTGGCTAGAAATGTTCACCTGTGTAAAATTATGCAGGTATTTAAGTGTTTAAATGATCAAGCCTTGTGGTAGAAAGATTCATATATTTGACTGAGTCCTTAAGTCCTCTGAGTTCTCTCTGCTTTGTGTAAATTTATGGAGTTATTTTCTTATAAATTGCAGGTCAATTGACTTATTTTTCTCCATTTAAGGCTCTACCAGGCCTTGCTATAAATCATTCTAGATGACTGATCAGTTTAGACTTTTGTGTCTTGGAGCTGTGCTATTCCAGGGCACTATATTTTGAGTAATAGTTTACAATGGGAAAATACTTATTAGCATTCTATATGAACAAAGTGTTCCACAACATGCCGTTGTCAATAAAAATATTTCATTTTTGTGATATTAACTTAACCCCCAAAAGTTTAGCTCGTTTTATGTTGTATTATGGGTACTGGCAGAACACTCATCTGTGTGCAAAGTTGAACGTATGTAATTGATGGTCATCACAGCATAAGCTTTATACAGTCTTTTTATTCTAGGATTGGTTTGGAGTTTACCTCTGGGAAAGTCCCAGCAATAGAGTGCTGCAGGGAGTAGCTGTAAGAGGTGTCACACAGTAAAGTAATGCAAGAATTGATCTAGATCAAAACTCTTATTTTCTTCTCTAAAATAACCTCTTATGTACACATATCCTTCGGCAACCTTTATGCTTGATTTTACACAGCTGCACATTTTCTATAGTTTGTAGATTGGTGTCAATTTTCATACCTTTTTCTCCTCCTGACATTTACTAACTTGTGTTTCTGTGCTGTCTTTGAAACTGACATTTTTTTATAAATAGTTTTTTTGACACCTAAGAAATCACACAAATTTAACTACATCACAGGCTTGTTGAATTTATTATTTTTCAGTTGCTGTGTTACAAAGTGCCTCTTGCCTCATACATTTCTGGCCTCCCAGGGATAATGGCAAGTATGCGTTAGATGGTAGATATCCAGGCCAGAAAGTCATGACTTCAAGACCTAGCCAATGTAGCACATTTTTACAAGAGCAGGCTAGTACTCTGGAGCTTGGTATTTTTTTAACCCAGTTTCTAATGCCTTTCAACCTTCTTGCTTCTTTTTGAATGATTGATGTTTCTGTGAGATAGCTATGGCGTAAGGGACAGCAGTGCTCTTAGACATCTAGAGAGATCTCTGTCTTGGCCTGTGCTTTTTTTGGAAGTGTATCTCCCAGACGCAAATGTGCTGGCCTTCCTGTTTTTTTTCCAACAACCATACAGACAGCATAAAATGTGAAAAGTTTATAAGGTATTTACTTTATAACAGCAAGCAGCTTACTTTTTTGTATGTAATTTGAGTCCTCCAAATGCAAGAGAAAATTAGAAGGGTTAAGCTAAAGTCATCATAGAACAACAGCCTTTGTCTTTGCTATTAGTGTTAGCATTACATATGTTCGAAATGAGGCCCAACATGACTCTAGCAATTGAGTTTATTGGGCCGACAGTCAAAAATCAGAAGCAATGCTAACATGGCCTGCAGTACCCAGACTTGGGGCCCTATGTCTTGTACCTGTCTTTGTGCTTGTGAAACACTGTGTACTCCTTCTACCGGCTCCAGCTGCTAAGTAACCTGTGTTGCTGTGTTTCTGTCCTTCTCTATTTCTCATTTTCCTTTTTTTTCCACCTGCTCCTCCCTTTACAAAGCTTTTTGCATTTAAAACAAGAGTAGAAAACAGTGATATCAAGAGTTGAGGGATGGAAGGGAAAGATTTGGTATGTAAAACACAAAATTCCTTTGGAATTTTAGTACCAAATTTCATCTATACTTATGAAATTTGGAGCAAGTTCTCCTCAGTTCCCTTTCACAGGCAACAGCAACCTACACAACACTGTTTCTAGGAATAAAGGGAGACAATTCAAGAAGGGTAAAGAATGGTTGCCAAGTAAATCGGTGATACTCAGTTACTATTTTGACATTTGGAAACTTTAATCAAATACCTAGCTACTTTCTTCTACTTCCATTTTGAGGAAACTGATGATTATTTCCCACATATATTAAGTAGTCAAATTATTTTTCCATTTTTTACATAGGTACAATCACCAGTGGCTACAGTAGTCATGCTACTAGTCAATGCATAATCTTAAAAGAAAATGATCTGAATAATCACTGGATGATTAAAATTCTTTTCCTGATATTTATATTGCTTCTTCCACATTGGTCAGCCTTTATAAAGTTAACTGATGCCTTGTATCTCTTATATACCCAAAGTATACCAGAGGTAAAAGTCTGAGCAGTTCCTTTTCAGTGAGAAATAACTTTTTTGCCTGCAGACATCTAACCTGAACTTTAGCTTTTCAAAACTCTCTCAGTCCCTTTTCTGTCTTAAAATAAAAACATCCTCATTAATTCCTCACATAAATGTCTAGACCGCTAGTGTAACAGTCTCATAATTTATAAAACTTGCACTATTTTTCTCAGAAAAATATATGACAGCGAAAACATTTTGGGCAATCATAGCAGAAGAATCAAACGTTATTCCCATCACAAATCACACACAAATCCTTGACACCTCTATGAGCCATATTTTCTCAATGGGTGGGCCCATAAAGCGAAAATGCACCTGTTACAGCAGATGATGATTTATGGGAGAATACTTGCAAGCTGTAGAGAGCGGCATGGTGAGTTAATGACGTAGCAGTTTTCCTTTGCCGATCTTGATTCATTCAAGTCCATTGGATCAAAAGTGAGAATGAGTTTTGCCATTTCGCCTTGCTCTGAATAGCCAGATGCCCATAAGAAAATGAGTGTGCGACAGGTACTAACTAGCACTTGTGCTGGATGCTTAAGGGAAGGCACCTGGGGCCGGATGAACAACGAAGAACTGGACTCCGCTTTCTCTGCATCGTGCCCTCCCTGTTTCGCTAAGGCTTGGCGAGGGGGCAGTGGCAACAGTGATCTATGCTCATCCCTCCACCATTGCTTTTGTATGTGTGTGCCCACTCCAGTGACTTCCCTGTTTCCTACTTTTTTTTTTTCCTAGAAGGATGTGGGATGCCAATACCCCAAACTCTTCCCAAACAGAATGGTTGACTCTTTCATTCATTATTTTCTCATACCACGTAGAAAAACTATGCCCCTCTAAGAAGTAAACATTGCCTACCACCACTTTGGTGGTAACTCCTTTTTCCTCATTCTTTCCCCCACTTATGACATCTCCCTCTTGTGTTTTCACTCTGACTGCAGGACAGATTTTGGGCTCTCACGTTGTACCGTCACTGAGTTCTTATAGGTAGGTATTGTGGCTCAAATGCCAAAACATGACACACGCAATGGGTATGTGCAGTGTTTTGTCTTCATACCAGTCCAGACACAAACCTGGTGTTTTATTAACTAAAACTAATTACTAAAGGAAGAAACTTAGGCTGTTGTACCTTTTCTAAATATGATAGTTAAACAAATACAATATAGAAAAGGGTCAAAGGGCTATTTTTTTCCCCATAAAGACATAGGTCAAAATCTCATTTATGTGGATGCACTGATTTGTACCAAGTTGCAGGGCTGAGCTTTTCTCAGTCAGCCCCTGAGTGTACAAAGACCATTTGTTGTTTAAGTGCATTATGTTTTGATTTTTGCTATATAAGAAATAACTGTCAATAGTGTCATTTTAAATACTCTTTTTGTAGTTTGGCGTACACTAATGGCTAAGCTGCAGAACTTTAATTTTTACTTTAATAGTTATTCCTGATTTCCTGCTGTGGACATATATTGAACATTAGAAATTAGCTGCAGAGAGAATTAGAGGGTGTAAGTGTGATTGTCTGAGTCATGTAAATGCCAAAAGCTTTTTGTGACATTTTTCAGACTTCAAAAATGGAAATATGTTATTTGCACACTGGCTCCTGATGGAATATGACACACTGCAGACATGCTGTGAGTTTAAGATTGGGCTCTAGGCCATTAGAGGCAGTGTACATGGGGGCCTTGTGCTTCTGGAAAGGAACTACTTTCTGCATGGTCATCTCTTGTTAATGAGCCAAAGAAACTATATCAGACCAATGAGAACTAATACAAATTACAGACTTGCTGGAACCTGTTATCCAGGATTAAACTTTATCTAGTCTTATTCAGACTTGATCTCACTCTTGTCTTTTATCCAGGTAGGTTTCAACATCCTTCTATTTGCCTATGAAATGTCAATGTTGTTCAGTGAAGTCGGTGTTTAAATGCAGAACTTCAAACTAAATTATATTTCATGTTTGTTAAAAAGGAGCACCATTCTTTTAAATCTATAATCTGTAAGCCCTCCAGAACCTCTGATGCAAGACTAGTCTTCCTTAAATTAGTTCCAAGAAGTGATTTTTTTTTTTTTTTTTTTTTTTTTTTTTGCATTTCTTATTTCACCGGAGAGAGTGCACGAGAGAGATTTTTCCACTTCTGTTCTGCCTCCTCCAGGCCTTCGCCTATGGTTTCCATTAGGGTTTGAACACCTGTCCCTGGGAGTCCCTGGGGAGAAGAAACCAGGTGGGACTCACTGACCCTCACAGTTAAACATCAGACCTGTCCCACTAAAATTTTATACCAAGCTTACAATTATGGAGGCCCCAAATTGCTTGTTACCTGGAGGTACCACTGGTGAGGTTGACCTATAATTTTACTGCTGTCCCAACTACCTTTGTAATCTAACCTCTTCAGAACTACTCCGTCTTAGGGGTACGAGGGCAAGTAATGCATTCGTGGCCCTTTAGCTGTGGTTATTATGCTGATACCTAGAAAGGAGGAGCATGTCTGCTCAAATGTACCTCTAGAGCTGAGGGGTGAGTGAGTTGCAGATGAGTCGTACGTGTGATGGTCTAGTGCATATTGATGATAATATCAAATGTTCTCAAAACACCTCAGAGCTGGGATGTGAACACAAGATTTGACTAGTGAATGCAATTCTAATTTGTAAAAAACATGCTCTGAGATCCCTTATTAATGAACAAACATTTTTTGGCTTTTTTTTTTTTTTTTTTTTAGGTGGTGAAAAAGAGAGAGGCTGGTTTAAGCACCTCAATATGGTGGTGCTTGATTTTCAGTTGACAGGTATTTTCTTTTTAATTAGACATGTCTTGCTGTATTTTATTTCATAGATTGGGGGGGAAGAGAGCTGGATATCTACTTAAAGTGTGTGTGAGAAAGGGAGAAAATATAGAAATGAGGTTATCTATTTCTACCGACTACCCTTTTTTCCAGAGGCAATCCCTGTTCTCTAACCATCAGTGGAGAATGGCTTCTGCCGGCAATCAAGGAAGCGATCGTGACTTCCAATGGGTGCTGTTACTTTGCCTCCTGAAAGTGCTGAGGGCTATCTAGAGAGTGCACGCAGCTCAGAATTAATGGTTTCTGTTGAACCTGTAGCAGAAAATAGAGAATGAACCATCAACAGAAAACAGCTCTGCACAGAAGTAGGGTAGGACTGAGCCTTCTCTTACCTGAAAACTAGACATTAAACAGAAATGCTGCAGCACATAGATGGATCTCTGTCACTTGCTGCTCAGGGAAGTGTAACAAAGAAAGCAAAGAGGGCCATGAGCTAATGCCTTTGTAGAGGCCTTCTGAAGAAAGGGGGATCTGTAGAAAGTAATGATGACAGGGTTTGTCATGTGCTTTGCAAAGAGGAAGAAGCAGGCTTCGGAGCATGAGACTTTTTTTGTATTCTTGCCAAACCGTGTGAGGTCCTTCCACCACCAGTTCCCAGTATCATTCCAGCCCCTTGCTTGGATTCTATTGCAGCACTTCACTGTAATTCTAATCATCGCTAATCTCGGTAGCTGGTAGCTTTTCTATTATTAACTAATCATCTATTGGCCCTGTAGGGGTCCTGTAGCTTCCAGGCCTTTTTAGTGAGGTTGAATTAGATTATCTGCCCTTATTAAAACTTAGATTTCACCCAAAGTAGGAATGGGAAAATGACCTCCTAGTGTTAATATATGTAAAATATATCATTACACACGTTTACGTTGCCTGAGTTGCATTGCAAATTGCAGCAGTCCGACTTCAGGCAAGTGAGGTGTCATTGTCTTACGGATGAGCTGAATAGCATAGGAAGAATTTCTGTTGTATGCATTCTTTAAAGCAATTAACACCATTCTTTTTGAATGTTGAATGTGAATTAGCAGCAGTAATGTAATGTATACATTCTGGAGAGTAATGAAGTTCAGAACTCACTTTGACATAAGTAGAAAAAGAAAATTCCAAGTAATAATTTTCAAAGTAATATTTCATGTGCAATTGCATGTATTTACTTTCTTCTATTTCCTCTTTACAACAATACTTTGTGTGTGTGTGTGTGTGTGTGTGTGTGTGTGTGTGTGTGTGTTTTAATTATACTGAAGGCCAAGTACATTTAAGATTCACTCATGTGACCATTTTGATTTCAGGAAACCAATGCCTCTCCTGCAATCACAATAGCGTTGGCAGATATCATTTGATTTAAATTGCCTAATTTGAATAGCACCATCAGGATTAGTAGAAGTTGCAAAACATCCAAGAAGTTTTATGGTTGTTCAGTTGAGAGGTGGAGTAGACCGAAGGTTAGCTTGGCTGTATCTACTCTGATATAGTGAAGTCATATGCATTGGGGAAGCCAGTGTAGAAATGGTATGTATTATTTGTTGCGTAACTGTTTGAATCCTGTTTCAAACACATTGACTCTGCATGTAATATTTTGATTAATAAGAAACATTGTCTAGAGCCTGGTCCAAATTGTGCTCTGTTCTCTACTTCTCTGTGTTTCTTCTCTACTTTGTAGCCTGCATCTTGGTCGTTCATGAGGTGCTCTGTGGCTGGCTCAAAGCAGTGAAGGTGTAGCTAAGTATTCCTGCAGGCCACTTCGGTCTCTGTGGAGAACGGGAGAACACAATACTGAGTTAGTTATGGATGACTTTTACCAAAATTATCAGAATATGGTACTCATTGTCCTCCTATTTTTAGCTAACAGTGTCAATCACAGAATAAAGTGAAGAGGCTAAGTGCCTGGAAGGGACAGCGAGTGAGCTCTACTCAGGTGATATAACAAAAGTGAAGTAATATCTTGCTCTAGCTCTGAGTAAATTCTGATTTCAGGCTGATATGCTGCTATTCAGAGAACTAACAGCCTGCAGCTCTCATTAAAATAGGCAAAGACTGTGTTATTGTGGCTGATCACTGCATTTGTATTTCCTTGTAATGCTGGCATCATTAGCTGTAAAGTGTGTCAATTTACTTACAGTGGGGAACTAAAGCTCAGGCACACAACTGAGTTACAGAGGATTAACACGTTTCCGTGCATCAGCGGAGTCATGGTAACTGCTATTAACTGCCGGTGCAGATGTTTCGAGCTTGCTCGGTTGCACGGCGCTGTGATTTACCTTCAACTCTCAACGAAGTTTTGAGGCAGCTGCAGTACTTTTTTGATGGGCAAAGAGCACGCAGGGTGGCGGGGGGCAAAAGGTCTCTACGATGCAGGACCGAGGGTGCGAATCGGCACCAGAGGATGCGAATCGGCACCAGAGGATGCGAATCGGCACCAGAGGATGCGTGGGGCTGAGCAGCCCTGGGGAAAAGGCGAGCGCTGAGGTTGGGCAACCCGGGCGGGAGGCAGCAAGCGACAGCTGTTGCTGCTGAAAGTGTAGGTGATGTAGTCCAGAAAAACTTGAGCAAATCATATCGTTAAACCTGTGCGACTATTTGGCAAATGAAGATGTGATAGCCACCCGCAGACAGCTGGGTTCCTGCACTTGCGTCTTGCTTGGTTTGATCAGTAAAATCCTGCTGAGAAGAACTGATGGCTGGAGCTCGGTGGTAGGCTAGCTGATTTCAAGCATTAAAACATTCAAATGGGGACTCAGCCTGTAGGGTTATCTGAAAATGAATTTACTATTGCTAAAATAGAAGATAATTATTGGGGTTGTTTCACTTGGCCTCCAGCTTCTGGGTCTTAGGTGTACCTCAGTAATATTTTCCAGGCAATTTCTGCAACCATGTCTTAAAAACAAAAGTATTCTCCTTCAGATGTCTCTAGGAGTTGGGGTTTTTGAAAGAAGGAAAAGAGAAAAATAAACCCCAAACAATTCAAAGCTGGCAATTCTGAATGCAATCATTAAAGATCAAGGTTACTGCAAATTGTGTACGTACAGTAAGATTAAAATGATGCTGAGATTCTTTACCGAGAGAAAGTTTTCCACCTCTCCAGACTGTTTTGCTTGCTTTATGCGGACGTGCTTGTTCACTGTCGCACCAAAGTTTTTCACCACTAGTGCACAGCCAGTGTGGGATAAGCAAGAATGTGCCCGTTTCAGAGCAGCAGCATAAATCAAATCGAAATCTTCCTTTTCTTCTGTTTCTCTTCTGTTATGTGGCCATTTTCTCCAATGGAGAAAGTTCCTTGTCTCTTTTTAGTCTTGTCTCATTCTGTCTCTCTCTCCTACCATTATTTATTTATTTTTTAAAATTTTCTATCCTGTCATGGCTGGCTGGTCAATTGTTTAAACTTAGCGTTTCTAAAATGGTGCATTTATTTATTTATTTTCCCCTTTGACCTCAGCTCTCCTTTCTCAATCAATGTAACATCAAACAAAACAATGCAAGAACTGCACAGACTTGATTAACAAAGAATTTAGGAAGCGTAATACAATTAATGACAATCAATATAGGTTTATGGAAATAGATTCTGTCAAATGATTTTGATAATTGTATGTGTGTGTGAGATTACAAATGTAGTTGATAAAGGTCACATTCTTGATATAATAGTCTCGTACAAGATTTAATACAGCACATTTTAATTAAGAAATAAGAATGGCACAAAATCAACATGGTACATGTGCCATGGATGAAAAAAACTGATAAATTTTATGTTTTGAAAGGTAATTTTAAATTGGAAATCATCTCTGAATCAGAGTCCTATGCTTAATTTAAGGCTATTTAAACCTTAATATCCTAAGTGTCCCAGTCAATGACTGGCAAGATTACTGCAATTTTGCTAATCAAGTTTGCTGAAGTCACTAATATTCTGGCACCTGCAAATATGTAAGAGGAAAGTAATGCTGTAGAAAATACCATTTAGTCAGTGATCACAGAGGTTCTCAAGGGCGGGAAACTGAGTTCTTCTCATCCTAGAGAAAGGACAGAATTTGGATCCGCAGCTAGTGGATGAACTACTCATTGGAAAATAGCTCTGTTGCGGTAAGGAGGATATGTTTAGGGAGGTTTAACACCTTTCTCTTCTTTTTTTTCTTTTTCTTTTCTTTTTCTTTTTTTTTTAAGTGTGGCTTTCCTGGCAAATGGCAGTCCTCCCATTTACCAGCCCATAAAAAAAAAAAAAAAAAAAAAAAGACTGAAGTGCTTTGTTCAAACTAAATATAATTCTTAATTTTAACATTAACATTTTTCTAATCCTTAATCATTTCTTTGGTTATATTTAGGCAAGCATAGTTTGAAACAGAAGTTCAGATAATTAAGATGTTTTATTTTAAAACATCAAAACAGTTTGTAATTTCTCTTCTTTAAACTATTCAGCAAATTTCAGGAAAATTCACAGGTAGATTTTTCTTAATGGCAGTTGAACTTTTCAGCAAACAAGCTATTCTGTCAAGTACTTTTCCGTGCCTTCAATTACATTACTTGCATATTGACCACTGATGCCATCAGTTTATTCTGTTTTTTTCCAGTCCAAAAATAACTCTTAAAATCAATTAGGGTACATTGATAAGGATTAAAGGATTGGAAAAATATGCCTTTTGCATAAATACTTGAAGGTCTAAAAACCACGATCTTCTTAGTTTAACAAAAGAATGATAAAAGGTGACTAGATCGTAGTTTGAGAATGGAAACTTGATTATAGTATTTCTTTAACATGTCAGACGAGATTCAAGTCATATTAAGGATGTAGGGAAACATCCTTAATAGTAAAGAAAAATAAACAATGTATCAAGGTTTCTATTGGAGTCTGTATTATTAAAAATATTTAAGTTAATATGTGTGTGTTGTTGATATAAGCTTTCATTCTACTTGCAATTAGTCCCGTTCCTTTCTGTTTTGGAAATCTTGAATCTAATCTAGAGATTTGGTAACCTGTCATCTTTACGGTTAACTCAGCTACCTAATTGGAGTGTCATTTTATCTTTAGAGCCGTGTCAAAAGCATCCTTTCTAAGCTCAGTCTACATCTTATTGATTCTTTCTGCCTAATGGCATCAAAAACCGTAGCTACCCACAAAGCTGAAAGTCTCATCTGAACCCTCATCTTTGCAACTTGCTTTTCTCTAGACTCAGGAAACACAAACCTCCCCCACTTTTATCCATCATGAATGCTGATGAAAGGACCATTTTTGTGTGATCACTTTAGTCTATCAATTTGACCAGAATACTCCTTGGATATGTAAAGCTCTTTGCATGCCATCTGGCTCCTTGTTATCGACTGCATCCAACTTAAGCTCCCTGTCTCAATTTTTAACGGCTTTCCTGACCTATCCCCACTATACATCAACTCAGTGTCAAAATATTGACTCCAAATCCCAGTCTGGCAGGGGTGATAGCTTCCATTTTCTACTTCTGCTGGTCTAAGAATCCGTTATGATTGGGAACAGCTCCCTGTAAACATTCACTTTGTTGCCTTTTTCTCCTTCTTTAATGCCCTTCTTTAAAATATACCCTTCAATAACTTTCTTCTTGATGGTAGAAAGTGGCTTGAGTGCAGAAGGCACTTGTCAGACTGAACGTCGTTTCTTTGCATTACCCATCTGTCTTTAATGCATCATCTGTTGTCTCTATTTATATGGTTTTAGGACAGAGATGTGTGTGTTTCTAAGAAGTCCCGCAGCTTTGGGGTCATAGGCCCCCCCATGTGCCCAGAGCTGCGAGGCAGCAGGACCCTGGTGACTGTGGCTGCCTGGCCCTTGCCAGGGCATGGGACCCCTTTTGGGGACCCCCGCGGCTGCCAGGGCCCCTGGCCCCCCAGCGCTGGCCCCCAGCCCCTCCAGCTAAGTCCGAATGTCAATGCCACTCATTTAATCCCAGTTTCCTTTGAACAGCCCTGTGAAGAACAACAGATTTCCACCCCTAAACCAACACCTCCTCGCTGTGATTTGACTGCAAATGCATTTTTCTTTGCAGTGGAAGTTAATCTAAATGCCAACAACTGAAGAGTAGAACAGGTTAGTAAACAGCTTCCAGAGTCCCAGGGCTCTCAGTTACTCCATTGCTCTACCTAGATATTAAAACAAATAAAAAGAATGATTTGTATATGCATTGTTTATTCAAACCAACATTCATTTTTTACAGGAGCTTAACAAAACAAACAAGCTACTGGTTGGATTTACAAAATGGATGATTAATTTTATGACCACTAATAACACTTATAGCCGTATAACTTAAGATAATGAGAAAGGTAATCAGCTTTCAGATTTCTGGGGCAAACCTGATAACCTTATTTGAAGTGTTTTGCCTTCCTCTTGATCTGTGAATATGGTCACTACTGGAGGAAGGATGTGAGACTTGAAAGAACAATAAACTAACCTGGTATGCATTACAAACCCTTCTGGCAATATTCCTTACTTCATGCCTAGAATAGCACTGAAGTGACCATTAGGAAGTGATGGGCAGGATATACTCATGCTCACATGAGTTAAAATTACCAGTATGATGAAACCTGAATAAATCTTTTGTTTGTCCAAATTCAACATACCTATAGTATGCATGCTATAATATGTGTGCTGATACGTATAACACGTGTAGAGCCCAAGTTCTGGCTAGATTGTGTTAATGATACACGTTTACCTCATGTCTGGAGTGTGTGGTCTTGCCTACTGGAGAAATAAGGTACAAATTCTACACATGCAGAATATTAGTTTTGTCCTCAATGAACTTTTCAAAATTTAATTCAAATTTATTTTGATTTCCTTCCTATTACAATTGAATAAGAGCGAGTTTTAGCTCTGGAAGCTAAAAATAGACACAGATTTAAATGAACCGGACTTCCCCATATCTAGTGAAATCCAAAGACAAGATTTGAAATGACCTATTTTGAGATGGCCAAGTGCCTATTTGTTTTTCACAATAAATACCCATTCTGAAAAAAACAGGTCCAAGTGATCCTTCTTGTAGTTACGGCTCAAAGAAACTGCTATCTCAAAAGTATTGCTAGTCAGAAATGGACCAAAAGCATCCCAGTTTGGGAAGAAATCTGAATGAACAGCAGGTAGTTTGTTAATGCAGTTTTAACCAAGACTTGTTTTTTCTGACAAATTTTCATGTGTCTCTGGGAAGCTCCCTACATCTCTTATAAATTAAGAATTTTTAACAGTTTCAATTTAATCTTGCTAATGAGACTATCAGGAGGAAGTCTTTGAAATCTTTGGATAATTCCGCAGTGTTTACAGCAGATGGCTTCCCCTTTGAAGATCTGACATATTATTAGTAGGTTAGTATTGAGTTCTGACAAAACTTCGGTAAAGAGATTTTTGTTCTAAATCTAAATTAAAATCCTTTGATACCAAATCTGATCTGATCTTCTGGGATCAATTGCTTCAAATTGGATTATTGTACTGAGCAAGTGATCGCAATGCAGCGTATCAGAATTGATTTGCTCTACAATAGTTTATCTCACTTTAATTAGATAAAGAGGAACATGTTATCACTTCAGACTTCTGCTAGTTTTGATATATAATGGTTTTTGATCTATAATGATGTTTTATGTAAAACCGCATCTGGTGGTTTACTGAAATGAATTACTATTACCTACTGCGTTATGACATATGGCACATAGATTCTGATTATATGTGATTTAAAAAAAAATTATGTAATAAAAAAACCCTATTTATGCTTTATGTATATGCTGGCTAGATGCAAATTATTCCTGCACACCTGCTGTGTGCATAACTTTGGAACTCTGAAGATCATGATAATCATGATGTCATATATAGTCTTTAAACAAATTACTTCACCGACTAGTTTGTTTAAAATAAACATTCTGCCTAATTTACTTTCTTTCTTTCTTTCTTTCTTTCTTTCTTTTTTTAAATACCCCTTTTGCCAGCAAAGGAGGGTAAACAAAAGAAGAAAAACAGAGAAACACCTAAACGGCTAGATTTATGAATGAAACTTTCCCTCTGCCAGCAGAAGTCAAGTGAGCAACTTGAGGCTGCTGGTGGGCAGCTGTACATTCCTAACTGGTGCTTACATGACAGATTGCAGAAACTGCCTTTGGCAACATTGCCAGCTTCATATTTTCACAAGGGAGACCTGCTCTTGAAGAGTTGTTTTTTGACTGTTTTCTTCACTCTCCCTTCACTCCTCAAGGAAGGGCTGCTACGCTGTGGGGGCTGTCAGGTTTTGGTAAATTTCTAACACCCACCACGTCACTACTTTTTGGATATTTAATTGTTCTTCAGAGCTATTACCTGCACGTTGATCCCTGACTAACTAATACAGGTCAGGAACTGAGCAGCAGGGAAAATGCACCTGGAGAAATGCTTCATGTTGCTGTGATAAAATCCTCAGAACTGGTCACAATCTGTTAAAGCAGGAAATTGGTGCATTTTAAAAAAGAAAAACAAAAGAAACCGCAATCAAAATGTAATGAAAGGCCTTCTGACAGAAATAGATATTTTGTAAGAAGGTTCTGCAGGAGACAAGCCCTTGAGACTTGCTGTCTCTTTATAATTTAGGCTGAGGTTACCTAGACTCTGATATCTCTAAAATAATCCAGTCGATCCAGTACTGGATCCAAAATATTTTTTTGTTTGTTTTTCCTTTTCTTTTTCTTGCTCTGGTTGTCTGAATTCCAAGTTGATCTGCTTGTGGGATATTTTGCCTTCCAGTTAATTTTTGTCTTGCTTTTAAGGGTGTTTAAAAAAAGGAAAAAATATACAACTCTTTTCTCGGCACCAGAGAGGTATAAAACATAGCAATATTTAACTAGTGCATAGAATTTTTTAAAACAAATGTTTCAATCCAGGCTCCAGCTTTGTGAATGTAGCTTATGCAAAATTGAATGTTTTTTAAAACATTTTTTTTAAGTGATGAGAACATTTCTAAGCTAATAGCTTACAATAAGCCAGCACAGATACACCATGCTCATCTCAAATCTTTCTTTCCAACAGCACAAGTAGCACGCTTATTTCTCTCAAAAATAGACCATCAATCCTAACTAATGTTGTTGTCTTCTGAGGGATATCTAGTGGTCCTGGGCACACAAGCGATATTCCTCCAGCCCCATCCAATGCGTCCGGCTGAGCTATATTCCTTACCTGTGAAAATGCTGCTGCTGGTTTTGCTGGTAATCTTTGGAGTCACGATTTAATTTTTCCTGTGCATTAGCTGATTTCTTGAAGGAGCTGTGGGTCTTTTGATTTGTATAAAGTTGAAAACTATTCCACGCATACCTCTTGCCAGTTCATTAATGCAGTAGCATCTGGCAGTAAGATGAATGCTTCAATTTGAATATATGGTTGCCTCTGAAATAATACATCTTTACGAACTAAATTTAAAGTCAGTCAATGAAAAGCTTAGTGACCAATTTCTGTTTTCAAACAGCTTTCATAAGAATTTTTAGCGCATGTCTAGAGACGTTGCTACATTGCAGGTGCTAAGCCGCTGAGAAGGGCTGTTAGAGAAATGATGCATAGATGCATGCTCACCTGTTTGAGCAGGATGACACTGTTGGACCTTTAGTGGTCTGCTCTGTACATAGTCTGTGTTTCGTTAAAATCCCTCAAATACAAACAGTACTGCTTTTATCCAAGTGAAAAGGCTGTTTGTAAAGTTTGTGTAACATTTTCTTTGTAGTGCTCTGACTAGTGTAGTGCTAGTGTGATGCTGATGCCATACACGTGGCATATTAAAAAGGATCAGGGGACGAATAAGAGCAAAGGAGGTATATGTAAGTGCTAAAAAACTCACATAGCATCTTCTAAAGGGCTGGCATCGATTTATTACTTCACGTGTCAAAAATGATGGTTTACAATACGGTTGCCTTCTTAAAGATGTAAAAGCTGTGTATTTAATGTAAGCTGGCGTAATGCAGTCTGGCTTTTCACTCAGGAGTTACTGAACTGACACGATGAAACCTGTACTTCCTGTTACGCTTTCTGTACGCTGCCGGGAAAATACGTACTTTCAGTCTAGATTACTTTTATTTTAAATGCAAGAGAAAAGTAAGCAGATGGAGAACAATTATAAAAACTTCCAGAAAAATAATACACCAGTCATCAACCTCAAGTATTCTCCATCTTGAAATCTCTTGCAGTCTTACTGCTGGCCTGCTTCTTCAGAAGGGCGCTTTTGAGCTTACGTGGCTCTCCGAAGCTGCAACTCGGGCTTTGTGCCTACAGCCACCAGGGACATTTCCCGAGCGCCAGCTGGGCTGGGGTGCTACTGGGAGTAAGTACAGCAGTTAGTACTGCTGGTCTGCAAGGAACAAGAGCCTCTGGAGGCATCCGCAATTTTCAGGTAGTCTTGAACAGTGCATTCAGATGGGATTCTGCTTAGAGAGTCCTAGAGATTTAAGAGTTGGCTTTATAAGAAAAGTGTGAGTTGAAGAGTGCGTTTTTTCTTTTTTTTCTTTTTTGCCTTCTGTTTCTATACTTTTCGTGGAAAATTCGGCTGCTGTTGCCCTTTGGAAAGATTATTTTTGGTTTAGTTCCATTTGTCTCCACTTCGTCTATAAGGTAATGACCAGCTATTTAGGAAGCATTTTGTGTCTCAGACATTATACATGGGTAGTACAATTTTCAGCTTAAACACAGATGTATGTATTTCTTACAGTACCTATTCCCCACTCTTTCCTGTTTGCAGGTAGAAAAAAAAATGTTGATATCTTCCTACAGGCTCATTCTGAGTTATGAAATACTCTTCTCGCCTGTACCACTGTTTTAATATTATACCTCATAGTTATTTCTCACTGTATTCTCATAATGCTCTGCAGTGAGTTATTAAAAATCTTTACCTTTCATTCGGATTCTTTTTCTCCATCTTCAGACTTGGAGACAAAATCAGTTCTTACTTCTACTTTATCCATATTCGTACAATTTTTTAAAGCTGGAAATACAGGCTTCTGGTAGCACAAATCTTTTCATACTACCCGTTTCCTTCTTTTTAGGTGTTGCTTGATTTTCTTTTTTTTTCTTTTCTCCTAATTACACTCTGTTCACTGATGTGGTCACTAAATGCTTGCCGTCATGTTCATGGTCTTTGCTGTATAGGCCTAGGAGGGAATTCTGTGTCTGCAAATATAGATTGGCTCTTAAGCGACAGAGTTATTTGCGGAAATACTCAACCGCTGTAGTATGTGGTCGAGCAGTCTGCACGCTGACTTGCTTCCTCTCTCCTTGTCAGCTTTCTGTATACTGACTGCCATGCCAGTTACCATGTGGTTGTCTCTAAAACAAAATAACTGTGTGAATTTGACACCGGTTCTTAAAAAGCTGGTTTCAGGGGGCTGAGGGAGTGACACAGCCACGCTTCTGCGTGCTCTTATCCCACGGCCTCCCCGAAAGGCTGCTTGCAGATTCACCCCCCTCCCCTCCTCACTTTCTTCTGGTAACACCTTCTGGTGATACCCGCAGTGAACTATCGGTGCGGGAAAGCAGAGTGAGAGGTAGCTTTTTATAAATTATAAATTTATAATTTATAAAAGTTTCTTTTGCATTACTGCATTTGCAGCCGGCCGGGAGGCTTCACCTCTATCCGCTCTCCGCGACGTGGAATCGCGAGATTAACTGAGGGTTTTATTTGCTACGTCTTTTCCAGCCGTATCTCCAAACCCTCGCGGTGGTGGCGAGATGGGCTGGAAGTAGCTGCTAATTCTCAAAGCTGTGCAGTGCCCGACGCCTCTCCGTTTTGTACGAGCCTGCACGAAATTTATCCTGACTTGCCACGTAAATACAGGGAAATCAGACTGTAGGTGTGCAGCTTCCTTCAGTGATTTACAAATGCGGTTAACTTAACAGCAGTAAGTGTCTGTCAATATAATAGGCAGAAAGCAGGATCACTGTGCCTCCAAGGATGTGCTTAAACAGCCTCTTTAAGCTATGTTTTCTTGACTATATAAATTACCAAAATGAAAAAAATCTTCTGTTAAATCCCTTTTAGATCTATTCATTCTTTGCAGCTCTTCCAACAATATTCCCACAATGATCAAGGAAATAATTAAGCAAAGCTGGATATAACAGTATTATTATTATAGAAACATTTTAATATCTTTTTTTTTCATTTATGGAAGTTATCGGTATATCCTCAATTGTTTGAAACTAAATAATGGTCATAATAAAAAGCTGCTGCTATTGAAACTCTTTTTCTTTGTCCTGAAGAAAGATATTTTCGCATCATTTAAAGACAGTGCCTGTCAATAGAGGAACCATTTTCTTGGATAAGGGAGAAGGATATTGTTCCTTCTGTTGGCATGATTAAAACTACAGATTTTTAAAACTACCTTAAGGTCATTTTTCCATCATCCATTGTCATGATTTTGATGATTTATTATAAGAACTTACTATACCTTGATTTTTTTTTTTATTGTGATCTACATTAACCTGCATTCTAATTACTTCCTTATACCTGTTTAATGTTTTCTGCTGATTCTAGCCTGGAAATTGCTGTATTGCTGTATTAAATTAAGAATTTCCTTTTACTTGTTTCCATTGTTGGAATACCATAAATATCCTAGTCCTATTCTATCCATTTTGATCCCTGAGCAATAAAAAACAGCTTAGTTAGACATTCCTAACCTTATCCAAATATTTTCTTAACAGACTCTCCCACTTTATCACTTACTGTTTTCAGTGAGCGCTATAACTCTTTCCTCGCATGATTTAGTCCACATTTTTCAAGCTTGGGAGCCTTGCATTAGGCATAGAGGTCCATGTGCTCAGATCAGTTATTTAAATACTGAGACTGGGTCCAAATGTCTAAACACAGGCAGCTGTATTTTAACGTTCAGTTCTAAAATAACACTATTGGGCATTTGTCCTTGCAGGTCGTTCAGGAGTCAGCTCTAATGAAACGGGCTGTGCTAGCATTGCGAGCACCTCCTATTTGTCCTAGCAATGGAGGTGGATTGGAGTTTCAAAGTTTCACCTGCAAATTTGTTTTTCTGTGATTTAATCTGTGCTTAATGAATCTAATCGACTGCATAATGGCAGGAAATTATTTGTGCGTCTGGAGAACCCGCTTTGGTCTTCTAAATCATCTTGCAGTGGAGTTCTCAATATTTGAATATTATGATTATCTGTAATGTGTCCTCTCTGTTTTTTGAAGTGCAAACCACCAAGAAAGGAATTAGAGAATTAAAGAAACGGAACGTATTTCTCATGAGGATCAGTCAAGCTACTTGCAGGTGGATTCACATAAGGAATTTTTAAGAGAGATCTTCATTATCTGTGTGTCTGGCACCTCTGTTTTTTATTCAGGGTAGAGTTGAGAGTTGTTTTTTTTGGGGTGTTTTCTTTCCTTATGAGAGTTAACATATTCATTTTCCAAATCATAAAAACAACAACATTATTTGTACATTTTATGGCACTGCAGCCTTTCCATCTGTCCTGGGTGTCACTGCCTGCGTTCGTGCACCACCACATAATAAGGCATGTTTTAGGAACTAAAATCCCTCTTTCCTCTTCATTATGCATGTGGCATGCAATGCAATTTACTACATAACAGATGTCATAGCTAAGTACCCAGGCTCATGTCATGATTCATTCATTTTAAGACAATCTGCTCTAGCAGAGTAGAGCTTTTCAAAACCTGGCAAAATTTTGTGTTTGCCTGAGCACTCCAGATTTTGTGCTGTATTGCTCTGGTTTGGATAAGTTAAAACATCAGCTATAAGATGACTTGTGCTGGGACCTAGCATCCGGATCAGAAATTTGACATTTGAGTATGCATCTACTTCTGCGTGTGTGTGTGTGTGTGTGTGTGTGTGTGTGTGTTTAACTGTATTTGGATAATAATAATATTTAAAAATCCTACTTCTAAGTTACAGTGCTTTTCTTCTTTAAAATTTTATCTTGATTCCACTTTTACTTTTCCAATTTCCTACAGAAATAAATTAAGCAGTTCAAAATTCACTAGTGAAGTTATTGGAAGAACTATTGGGATCTTAAAAAATGAGTTTGATGTCTAGACAAATTTGGTGGAACATTATTATACTGCCCTTCTAAAGCTAGAAGAATTCATGGCAGGCAGTATTTTACATAAGATTGCTATTAAACATGGTCTATCTTTAGGGGAAAAGGCAGACAGTAATAAGTTAGACCAGAATGAAGAATTATCTGAATGTGAGGACATACACTTGCAAATGAGGTAACTCAAATTATTATTAGGGGTTAGAAATACCATAGATGAACAAGGCAAAATTTTAAAGTTTTAAAATATATACTGCATATTTAACCAGTAGGCAGCCAGCACTTCTGGAAGGTGTTGAAAATTTCTATCAATTGGAACTTGGCAAATGCATACAGTAACAATAATACAGTTTTGAAACTGTACAAATTATATATTATTTTTGAGAACAAAATACATTTCTGTCCAGTGGCCTAACACAAAAAGATTTCTCTCAGACAGACCTCCCCAAATGCGATCACTCACCAGGCTCTGACATCTTGCCTGAGTAGCCAGAAACCATCGTTGTCTCACTTGAATTACCTTTGAGATAAAATTATCTTTGAAAAAAGTAGGAATTTAGGTCAGGCTTTTTTGTTCTGATGGCTGAGAAACTTGATCCAGGAGTTGAAATAAAGTGAAGTCTATAGAGTGAGTTTGTCCATTTAATATTCCCACTGGCGCTTTCAAGGGACAATGCAAAACCGCAGCAGGAGAGTTTCTCGCTGGGGCTTCTTTGGAAGCTTCTCCTGTGAATATAGAAATTGATTTCCCATCTGCATTTGAGGAAGCCTGACGGGAGATATTTTTCTTATGATTGTGCTGTCAACTGCCCTCTGTAAGCATCTCTAATGATAGGTTGTAGTGTGTGCCAATACATAGTTTCAGCAAGAACCGGTCCAAGTTCTCAGAAAATTATCTTGTATATCAAATAATAGAGTTCTGGTCATGCAGACTTGATTAATATGAATAAAGATTTTCAATAGTCTTCTCTGGAAAAACAGCTGGAATACTATTCAGGGTAGAATTGTCACACTGTGTATATGGCATTATCTAGGAAGACCTTCTATATCAGTGTTACTGATCTACTGAACCTCTAAATTTCTCCGCAAAAGATTATTATCTTGTTTTTTTAGAATACTTTTTTTGATGCTGTGTTCAGGACAGATTGGGGTGATACCTTGAGGGCCTGGGTGTTTTCAGCATTTGTATTATATTGCTTCAAAATAGATTCCTGATGAATTCATTCCATAATTTTCCACTTTACCTTATCTGTATTTAGGGTAAAAGATGTCTAAGGAATGTGAAAAATAATGAAAATCTGCTGATCATACAATAGAAAAAAAGAATCCCTTCTCACTTTTCCCACTAAAGCTATAATGGAGACTTTAAGTACAGCTGATAAGAAGGGAATTTCTGCTTTGCGGGAAGCTCTGGCTTGCTGATGTTGCATTTCACTCTGCACCAGAATCAAATGTGAAAGCGGGGAATTTCCCAATGACGTTGGTTACCTGCGAGTGGGCCAGGCGTCACGTCCAAACGGGAGAGCCAGCTAGGCGGCCCGGCCAGGGCGCTGGGCAGCTGCATGCCTGCAGAGCAGGCAGAAATACGGGCAGTACCTGCAATCTGAATTGTGCAGTATCGTTCCATCTTCAATTTGGTTAAATCAAATCCAAGTCTTTGTTGTCTGTACACTTCCTAACAGTGCAGAATTGTAGTGGTTTGTCCCCATTGCTTAGCTATAGAATAACTTGCAAATTCTTTGTGTTGGCACACAAGACCTCAATGAAATTGTTTAGGTGCTTCGGCTTTTGGCGAGTTTTTACGCAAAACTTATTGGACAAAGCAACAGGTAATTTTCTTATCTGCCTTAATATTTCCAACTAAGACTAGTCACGAAAAAGACTAGTTTCCTTATTCCCAAATTTAGGTTCTAGGGTATTCTGAAAGAAGGGATTTCTTCTATGTTAGTTTACTTTTTCTCTTCAAGACCTGGTATGTTTTAGCGTAAATGTAGCATATACACTGCAGTTCCCTAAGCTCCATTAGTAGCTGCATCTCTGATTTTAACAAGAACCTTTACTAAGCTAGTTCTTTTAAGTGGTGCATATCAGTAACAGAGCAAGAATAACACCTAATTTTTAAGTTATGATAATAAGATGATAGTCATGGTTGGGTTTTTTTTTGGGGGTGTGTGTAGGGGGGTAATGCAGATTTTTCTCCCTTGGGCTATACTCCAGTTTATTGCTTGGGCATCAGTCAATGAATATGTCTCCAGGTGGAGACATATATCACAGAAGGAAACTTCTCTCAAAATAAGTGGAATGGCCTAAATACATATAAGATTTCGTTTTGCTCACCAGACAGAACGAACATAGTTCGAAAGATTTTCATTACTGTGATTCTGTTGTAAGCTCTTTCAGGATAAAGTGGACTGTAATTTAAATAGCATAATTAAAAAAAAAAGTGATGTCCTAAATCTTTATGGAGTCACAGCTCTAATAATCTACAGAGTTATCCTAAGTGAGAGTTAAATGGTTCATAGGTCTGGAGTAGTTTCTTCATAAAGGTGAATTTCACCCATTCTGTCAAAGAAGCTGTTTCTCTTGCTTGAAAGAAAACATGTGTGAGCGAAGATAATCTAGCTTAGAAACAAGAGGAAAAAATTATCAGAATAATCTAAAAGGGATCCATTGTTACGTTATTTTAGGCTTCATTTCTTTTGTTAATGGAAAACTATTTTTTGTGTAAAATCTTAGTGACACATCAAGACCTTTGACTCTAGCTCTGGGGTTTTTACAAGGAACAGCCACAGCTGTGGGGAAGGAAAACAGTGAAGAAGAATTGTACACCAAGATTTATTATTTTTTTTTTAATCCCTTTTAAAGCGCTATTGCAAAGCTATGCTGAGTATTGTTACTAGACAGCAGAGTGTAGGCAGAATACAGTTTCTCACTTCAAACACCCACTGTGTGCCTTTGGCAGTAGAAATTAAATATCAGAAACTCAGAACGAGAATATTTAAAAAATATTTTGTAGGCTTTAACATATGATTTGCTCCTTTCAGCTACCCATTGCTTCAGGCTATCTTTGTCACACTGTTGGTGTATCTTCCTCTTTTACTCCAGGAAATTGCAAAAGCAGCATTACAAGTGTATGCCCAACCATATAATAAAGTACAGTAGTGATTTTTGATAGGACATCATTTAAATGTATTTATAGTGGTGCTGTGCTAAAAGGAGAATGTATGGAGTGATAATTGATTCTTATCTATACATACTGCCTTTACTGCCTCCGCCCGCCCTGGTGTTGCATTTTATATTGGGATGTAAAGGCAGAGCCTCTGATTTGGGAACCTGTGTCATCTTTCATTTTTCTCCAGTGATTGTTAACTCTGGAGTAATTCCTTAACTTGCTGCTCTGCTCAGGTGCACAGTCTCTGCAGGGGGCTGCCTGGCAGGCTCGCGGGTAAGGATGGCGCGAAGTGCACAGCGTCGCTGCACTGAGCCGTCTTCTCAAGGGCAGGATAAAGTCTTTGGAGACCCGGCGACCAGGCTTGTTGGCCGTTCGCCGGGATGCAGTACCACGTGCCTCCAGAAATCACATCAGCAAAGGCAATTTGAAAAGGGGGTTGCCAGCCTTGTCCTGCCACGATTCCCGGCGACGGCAGCGGTGGTAGTGTGGGAGGGTGCGCAAGAAAGGGCGAGTGAGGGAACTGCAAAGTTATGGATTTCATGGCTCAATAATCCTTGCTCTGTGTGAATTTATTAGCCTCCCTAGACTCACTTCCCCATAAATCCTGCTCCTCGCTTCCCCTCTCCAGTTTTGACAGGGGCCAGGGTGGCTGGGTCCGCGCTGGGCGCGGGAACGCAGGCCGCCTCTGACCACCCTCCGAGGGCAGCGCGCCGCGAGTACAGCCTTCTCTGTTGGTGAAGGAAAAGCAAATACGTCTTTGCGCGCAGTAGGCAAGTAAGTGAAACACAATGAAGCAGGATTATCCTAATCTCCAGACCAAGGAATTGGCACCTTCCCACGTTAAAAACAGTGTTGGTGGCATGTCTACAAATTTATCCCTAATTAATATGATTTTTTTTCAGTGAAAAAGGACAAATTTTTATATTGACTTGAACAGAATTGCTGCTTTTTTAGGTTTCAGATTGGATACTTCAAAAAAAGACTGTTTTCCTTGGAAAATTAATATGTAATATGTAAACCTGGCAATATAGTTCCTTTGTGAGTTTATAGTTGGACTGAATACAGTTATTATAGAAATACGCTACTTAGGTTGATCAGGTTCCCCCTGGTTTGGAATTGTCCTATTTTCATTAGTGGCCAGTACAAGATCCTGTATGCCAGGAAGCTATTTACCCCATGGGGAGCAAAATTATGGAAATGCTTATCTATGGAGGAAGCTTCTCTTTAAACCAAGGCAGTTAGTGGTTGGTAATAGCCTGGAATATGAGGGAATTACAGCATTTCAGTGTGTTTTGCTATGGGAGCTTGTACTACTGTAGATAAAAATGATGTATCTGGTACCAGATATTTCCAGTAAAGCATAAAGACTCCTGCCATTGTCCTATACATTTTGCAAATTAATACATTTAGAGTGTTGTTTTCAGGGAAAAATACCGAGGTGTGACTCTGTAAAATGCATCATTTTATTTCTGTGGGGAAAAAAAGAAAGATATCTCTGCAAGATCCTTCTGTTCCCCAGGAGAGCTGGCTTATTCCAACTTACATAAATCAGAAGAAGGCTGTATTGTTAGTGCAATAGCGTGGTGGTTTTGCAAGTAATGAGGGGTTGCTAGTACCCTTCTTAATAATCGCAGGTGGGTTTTCAACTCATATTTTTGTATATATGTATGCATGTGTGCGTCTGTGTACATATATATATGTATTCCAAAAGGATTTCACATTTAAGTGCAATGAATAATAAATTGCAATGTGGCATGTAATACAGGAGCATGTAACTCAAGAAGTCATAAATTTGTATCCCATGGCTCTTGCACCATCAAAGATAATGGTGTGAAAATATTGGACAAAATCATTCTATCTGCAGCCCGTTTCTCCCTTGCGGGGGGGCAAAAAACCCTCAATCCTGAGAACAGTGGGAATTTCTTTTTCTCAATATTGTAATTATCTGGCTGATGCACACACATAGTGCTGGGTAGATTTGAACCACTTCTCTGCACATCCTGCGCTCTGTAAACTCCTAGAATTTACCTTCGTGAGATTTGCTGTTGTTCAACTCTGGTGGCAGTGAACATTCATCATGATGTATCAAGATAATGGTGAATCTTTAGTTGTTCATGTGTGTGGATCTGACTCCGTATATGTGAATGTATATATGTGTGTGTGTATAAATAGTTGTCTACATACATTACAGATTTCTGCTAGTGACATCGGTATGTTACTATGCAAATGGTTGACCATGACTGGATGAGATAGTGAAATTTTTATTAAAATGTAGGCTATTCTCAATAATAATAAAGAAACTTATATGTTTAAATAGAATGAAAGAGAAGCTTGACTGATGTGGGCAGAAAGACAGGAAACTATTCAAATGTCTGGGACGTGTATTTGAGGAAGGCTCTGTGAAACAGAGCAAATGAGAAGAACTTTACTTTTATAAGCAGAAGAGGATGACATGAGCCTGTTCTGCTTTCTCCCAGTCTGTCCAACTCTGGATGTAATCTTTCTGTTAGGATGCTCACCAATTAATGAGCTTGGTAAAATGAGTACATTAGACATCCAAATTTATTTATTTATGTGCTTGCTGCAAATGTTTTGTAAGGGCAAAAGGACAGTGCTTTCCTAGCCTCGTCCTAATAGAGCAGGGCCCCTGTCCCCTCTCCCCGGCACAGCTGCTGACAATATGTCTCTTCTGGTGGCTTTGAGCTGCACTCTGTTGCCTGCTGATAGTTTTATTCCTTAAAGGGATACAGTCAGAAACTTGGAGTAAGAAAATAATAATAATCCTCCCACTCCAAAATCTAACCCCCTCAAGTGTTTTGCTTATATTTTTAGTTCCATTATGCTAGCAACTTTTTTTAAAAAAAAAGCCTATGCAGATTTCTATATTTCCATGGCATATATTCTATTTAGAAAACAGTAAATCCACCTTTAATTAGTGACTGGCTTATTCCTATATTTGTACCATTGACAATATCTGTTGGGTCTAATACAGGTTTAATAACTGTCGCATTCAATTGATTGAATGTGCATTAAATGGAAAATAGGCTTGAATGGTGAATCAGGAATTGGCTAGAATACAGTGGATTGAGAAAAGAGGGGAAATACTCCTGAACAACCGAATAACTCTTTTGTGCTCTCCAGGTATGAAAAGGGAACACATCTTGATTATTACTGCTGTCTTTACCTTTTCCCCCTGCTCCTCGTTGGAATTCTCTCCTCTCACTTATTTTCCCCCCCTGGTAAAAAGCATGCAGTGAACATGGAAAGTAAAAGCACAGGGAAAAGAGGGGAAAGGAAAATGAAAATGTGGAGAAATGAGATTCTGTTTATGTGTTTTTCCATTTGGTAGAAAATCCACCAGGAAAGAGTCAGGAAGAACTTTCTGCTGGAAAGAGAATTTAATTCAAAATACAGCCACTGGCCGTACGTTGACAGAGTGCAACAAACAGGTCTGTGAAGCTGCACTGTGATAAGGAAATCTTAGCTGACTACCATCTGTCTTTCTTGTGAACTTTTCTGAACTGCTAATCCATCTGATTGAATATCAGAGTGCTCCATGCAGAGCAGGGTTTGTTAATGTGCGCTCCCCTCTGCTGCACAGTTGGGAAGATATCTATTATTGTTAAGTCCCGTATAAACAACTAGATGCTAGTTGTTAACAGAGTCTAGTTTGTAAAATGATGGATTGGAAAAATATGAAGGTACCTCTCTGCGTGTGAGCTTTAAAAACAATAGTAATATTTACTATTGGTCTAGTGCCAAAGATAACACTGTTCATTAGTGGTCTCTGCTTTAGAGACCTAGACCTGGCTATGAAATTTATGCAGTCTAATAGGAAAATCTGGGTGCTATTGTTGTCAGCATGATTGCTATAGGTAGGCATGTCTAGTTGCAAGTGAGCCGAAGCATTTTTTACTAACTCAAATAGGTGGTAGACTAGGTTCAGCAGGACTTTGAGGTGCTGTAAGTCTATCTTAAGTGCCTTGCAACCAAAACTCTCAGCTTAGTCTTCTACGTACAGCCCATACTAGTTTATCTTGCAAAATCCTTGCTGGTGGTAGTTATTAGACTGTCTCACGGCTCTGCAAGAGCTGCATCTTAAATTTGGTTTGGGAAGGGGAAGGTGGCAGCAGCCACTGGTGAGCAGGGAAAGCCATGGAGCGCCCCAAATACCTGTGCTATGGGGCCGCACTGCACCCAAGTGCCTGTGCAGGCTGCACACAAACCCCTCTGTGCCTATGTTTGCCATGAGAGGAGAGAGCAATGTGAAATCTCCCTCTGTCCCATCTCTGAAATAGTCTGGGTTAAATATTGGGACCAGCTGAGGGGTGTGTGTCTTCCCATAGCTTTGGAAAAGAGGAGAGTAATGTGAAAAATCAGTGTGACTGGAGTGAGTGGAAAAGGAGTGAACTGGTTGCAATTTCTATTTCATTGTGTAATTTTGGCTAAGTGACAGATCTTCAGAGATTTTTTTTCTGAACTTGGAGAAAATGAATGCAAAATATGAAAACTGAGCCAAAGATCAGGTTGGATGACTACACATTTGTCATGCTAGTTTTATTGATATGTAATGCACATCAGGTTTGCATTGAAATGTATTGGTCCCAGAGCAAAAGTACCCCTTCTTGCCCTTTTACATGAATGAATAACAATAATCAAAAAACCAAATCAACTAAAGATGTTTACTCATTGATAAGGAAAATTGCTTTCTAAAGCGCGAACAAGTGAGTTTTGCAAATTATAGGCAGAAGCCTCCATGTAAGTGTTCTTTTACATAAAAGAGCCAATTTCTTCAAGATTTTGGGGGACTTGCAGAATCTCAAGGGGAAAAATCTCAGCTTGAAAGGTTGATGCACTTTGTAGCTTTGACAGTACAAGGCGAAATGACTGGGGGTCTGTTCTAATTTTGGGAGAGAAAATGGACTTTTTGAAGGTACATAGTTTCAGTGAGATGTGATCAAAAGATCGCAATTGTATTCTTACTTGCAATGCATATGGGCCTTTTTGTCTATGTCAAGAAAGGGAAATTAGGATTTTGAGCTCATTCAACAGTGGATCAAGAAGAAACCAGTCATGCTGCATATTAACGCTGGCCAGCAAATAAGAAATTTTCATTTTTGTTAGTGAATTAGGCCAGAAAAGATGTTTTGTGAGTAACTGTAACAAGAAGTTTACAGATATAAACAGTATTTGGTTTTAGATTCTTGGTTTTATCTTGCTCTTCTACATACGTGGGAAAACAAGTAGTAGCACTGATTTCAATGATATATACAAAATGGTATCATTTGCAAACTGAGATGATGGGGCATATGCTTTTTGTATTCCTTGCAGCCATAGTTTTATCCCTTTTGGACACAGCATTTTTTTCACAAGAAGATGGAGTAGCCTGCATGCCAGATTAGCATTTTACAATCTTTGACTCTTATCCGGCTTCAACTGCTGCCATTGGCAAAATGTCTGTTGAATGAAATGAGACAAGTATCTGATTTTTTTTTCTTCCCTCCCCTCTGATTTGTGAACATGATGCCCTTAACAGATTGCTTTTTTTAAAGTCTCTAGAATGAGTTAAGGAGAGGAAATAGCAGTGAGTGCGCTATTGTTTCTCCCTTTTGAAAGAATAGTAGGCCAGCTTCCAGCTTCACAGAAAATACAGGTAAACTAAACCATTCATATGAGGGTTCATGTTTTCATCAGCTCACGCTTTCCTATGAGTTCATATGCTTTGACTGTAGAATTTACATCAAAAGCATTTCAGCCTAATTGTGTCTTTGGTAGGTTTCCCTATTGTCATGTGAGAGGGAGGATAGTTTAAAAGCCTAGCCATATAAAAAAGTACAAGGGGGTTTAGATTGTATAAAGGTCTCTAAGAAAGAAATATGCTTATCATTTTAGTAATCCTTTATGTGGAGTGACATGAGCTTCATTCTGTGTCGAATACGTTGCTTACTAGCATTTAAAAGGAATGACATGGCACTGAAGCAATAATATATTTTTGAAATAAAGAATGATGCATGGAGAAAAATGTATGCTTTATATAATTAAAACTGCATTTTTAGATATTCCACTTCATGGATGATTTGTGGAACCTGGTACGTATCACGTATTGGTCAAATGACATGCAAATATCGAAGTATTGAAACAGATCTTACCTTGGCTTTAGCCTTGTGCCTGCATTTTCTTTCTTTGTTGGGAGAAGAATTACCCTGTTGCTCTTGCTTGGAATTATAATGTACTGATGCAGCAGACCTGGTGTGCTGTTTTCTTTTCTAGTGGAATTACCACTGTAATCTCTATTACTTTTATTATTTGCTTGTGTTGCCCACAATGTATCAGGCACTGTGCAACATAAAAGCACTTTTTTTCTCTCCTTCTAAAAAAAAGATGAAGACTGGGGAAGCAGGAAGCACATAATTAAAGAGTGATATCCCAATAATGACACCATTATTTTACATCTTGCTGGTATGTGAGTATAGCTTCATGTAGCTTTGACTTTACATCTATGCAGAAGTACAGGTAGGCAGTTCAGTATAGACAATAAAAATATTGTTGTCGGTGCCTCAGCTTTTGGGGAGGAGAAGAATGGCTTAGGGAGGTTGCTCCATGAATGTTTAAAACAACAGTGGTTCACCTATTGAACTGATAATTTAGTATACTACCCCTGAAAGCAGGAAAAGGAAAGAAAAGATTTTTCAGGTTTTCCGTTTGCCTCTTCAGCAGAACTACCCTCCAGACACTGGCAGACGGTACACAAAATGTTTGGCCAGTGTCACTGATAGGCATTAATTGCTGGGAAATACATATTTAAATAGCTCATATTTTAGAACACTTGAGAGATCATAGGACTTTAAACAGCTTCCACTTCAGATTAAGATGTCAGCAGTAGCAAAACTAGCAAAGTGTGATGTGAAATATTCCATATGCTAGACTGAAATAATCACAGTTGAAAGCCATTACATAAGTGGAGCTGCTTTGGCTGGGTTTGACTGACGGTGCTTAATATTCAATTAAGAAGCATGTTATTGGGCTCAGATGCTGGTGCAAATCTAAAAGAAAGCTTAATTTGTTTGACCCTTGTAACCCACCAACTTTGATTTTATTTGAGACTGTGCCTGATGCATATTATCTAACCAAGGAACACAACATTTCATCGTAAGAAGGGGACGTCCAGTGGCTACTCTGAAAGCCTACTTAAGTTTCCTTAGTATATTCATAAAAAAAAAAAAAAGAAAAGAAAAGAAAAAGAGGAAACAGGATTAGACAACCTTTAACCTTCATTTAATCTTTTTTTATATGTTAACCTAAACAGGAACTAATCATTGGTGCAAAGGATTAACAGACACCGGAGACCAGATTATACATTTTAAGTTCTGCTTCAGAGTCTTGAGGGAATTCTATAGTGTGGAATTGGATTAACCTTTTTGACATTTTTTTCTAATAACCCAAAGCTACACTATAAGGCTTATTCTCCTGATGATCAGCATGGACACTTTGCGTATTGTGTAGATTCTGTATTCATGTATGTGAAAACATACGTGTTCTCAAAAGCAATGTGAAGCGCAGTATTTTTGCTGTGTTTTAGCTTGTAGTGAAGATTCATCCATTCTCTGTAAATTAGTCACATTTTCTGTAAATGAGCAGAATGTTTATCCAGACGGGGACCAGAAGATGCTAGCTGGAGCAATGTCGATAGGATTTGAGCATTCGCTTGCACTTTGTGAAAGAGCTGCGATTAACCAGGTCTCTGTATGAACCATCTGAGTGGATATGGCTGCTTATCAACTTCATTCTTTCTCACTATCAATCCGGATTCCTTGCTTTCTCTCAAAGCAGCTGGCACCCTCCTAGCTGGAATTCAGATTCATTAATATATTATCATTCAGTTTTTAAAGTGTAAGATAGTTCAGAGAAGCTATACTTTGGATGGTCCTGAAATTGAGACATGAGTTCACATACTCTCTGTGAAGAGCTTTGCTCTCAGTCTGACACCAGCAACCTTCAGCCACTAAATCCTAGACTAGGGACAAAATTAAGATTGAGGATGGTATTCTCCAGTGCAGCCAAAGTTTACTGGTGCAATTAACTGTGGTATGCCCAGGTTTACCCCAGCCATGTTGTCGTCTTTCCCTTCTGGAAATTTTGTTTGAGGGTTGTTTTTTTTTTTTTAAGGGAGGGGGGATTTGATTATTTCCAAAAATACAGCAGTTTGTAGCTTTACGTGGCTGTCACTGGCAGGCTCTGGGCACAATCCATCTTGTCCTGAATGGGAAATATCAGAGACTTGCATATAAGCTGCTTGTAGCTGGCAGGGCTGAGACTGTCATTTTCCAGCTCCTTTGCTGCAACTGAGCGGTGTAAAGAGCTTAGACCATAGCCAGTTCTCCTTGAGTATTTGCCCACAACAGTCTGGAGCTTAAAATTGTGCCAGGAGCTGCTATTTAGAAGCTGTTGTTTAAAGCAGCGACAACCCTATTATGAAAGGAAGAAAAACCCCAACCTGTTTTGTAAACATATGTAATCATAGTACGTTCACATATTCTGCACGGTTGGTAACATCTGGTAGACTTTATTTTGTATGGACCAACATTGAAAATTTGCAAGCTGATTTTTCAAATTTGGAGTGATATCTTTGCAGGACCGTTCTAGAGAAGTGAACCCAGGCTCTCCTATAGATGACCTTAGGCATTTAATGCAGGTGAGATGCAGAATCAAGTAGGGAGTTCACTGAAGTGATGCCTGTGCAGAGTACCAGGAACTAT
Organism: Dromaius novaehollandiae; assembly: GCF_036370855.1. Lineage (NCBI taxonomy): Eukaryota > Metazoa > Chordata > Aves > Casuariiformes > Dromaiidae > Dromaius > Dromaius novaehollandiae. The sequence goes on from NC_088132.1 coordinate 44,915,439, forward strand.
TCAAACAACCCAGGTTAAACGCAACTTTGTGGAAACGCCATCTCTTTCTTTAGACATTGGCCATGTAACTCAGCATTTGCTGCCTGTCTCCAGACACTGTCTCTTGTGCAATTCTCAGTGTTCCTCAGCTTTGCCAGCATAAGTGTTTGACCTAGTTATGGAAATCCACGTGCTCACCTGTTCTCCTCTGTCATTCGTTTGCCATTTGTTTTCTTATATTTTCTCTTACTCTGTCTGTTGCTCCTCTCCTCCCTATTTCAGATGCACAGAAGGCTTTCAGGCTGTTTGGGCAAAAATGCTACCCATAAATGACTTTTCCACATTCTTGGATCTGATCTGTGGATATAGCCAATAGCTCTGTTACAATTTTCATTTATAAATCTGGAGGTTGGCTGCAGCTTATGGCACAAGTTAGGATAATCATAGCAGCATGTACTAAAGGTTCATCTCCCACTTCATCCTGCCCACAACAAGCTGTCAGTGTCGGCTTGCAGACTGGGAGGTGGGAGAAGGACTACTAAAGGAATGGGTGTTATTAGTTCATTTTTCCTTGTCATTATGTGGCACAGATTTCTATTTTTGTTACCACTCAGTTAACACATTTTCTAACTTCTTCTTGTCCTTTGAAAATTTTGTTCAACTTTTTATTGTTTGACGCTGTTTTTTTGTCTGTGTTTGTTAAAGACTGTACTTTTTAAAAATGAAGTGGAAAAATGATATAAAGGAGTAGTGGACTGTCACAACAGTGAAACTCATATTTCAAACTATTTGCAGAGATCTCCTAAAGTGCACTTAAAGAAAATGGTTCTATAGGAACCAATGACAATTAACTAGGCAGTGCTGAGAATTTGCCTTTCATTTTCTAACTCTCTCAAGATAAAGCATAAATATCCCTAGATGCAAGTTCTAATAAAGGTATTTTAGGGTGCTTCATGCTTTCCTGTGATGTTTTTATGAATCCCTTTACCCATAATTAGCATTTAGCTGTATGTGACGTGAAAAATTGCATTCAAATGACAAAAGCTTGTTTATCAGTTTATTTTTGCATGCCATTAATTGCACAGAGGCTGGTGGAAGGCTGCGACATTAGCCCTGGGAAGTAATACAGCCATTCTCATTCTGAGGCAGACATTTCAAATGACATTTAACAGAATCTCCCAGTGCATTTACTAAGCTCAGCTAAATATATGCTTAGCGTATTATGTTTTTGTGTGTGGAAACAGGGAGAAGTGTTTCATTTTGGTAAACTCTGAAAGAAAGATTACTTTCTTTTGTCAGAAACAAGGTAGAAACGTACTTAGCTTGACATTTTACTGCATTGGTTATACTTAAATTTAGCAGCTGTTTCTAGTCTACCATACCTTCCATACAGTGACAGTGTCAAGATAAACCACGGCATTTGCTTCCCAAAGGAGATTCTATCTGCACATTGCTCTTGAAGTGACATGGAGATATGTACAAGAAAGCTCTGCTAAGACCAGTGAGAGCCTTGCACAAAAATGCTGCATACTATGTACAAATTCAAAGTCCAGTGAGTTTTGTTTTTAAAATATTTGTGGAAAAATGAAAGAAGAAAAAAATACTACTGGCTTCCATGGAGAGTTTGTGCAGGCAGAACCCCTGTGGATTTCAGTGGGGATTTTCCCTGCTTGTGGCCTCATCTAATGGCCATTGATATTAATGGGAGTCTTGTCTTCGATTTTAATGGGCTTTGAATCACGGCTTTTGGCCCTACTAGAGCCTGGGCTGAATCTAGGAATAGTCATATGTGTTTGATATAGGAAAAAATGCTCAGCCAAGTTTGTTTACTGATTTGTGCCCCCCACCCCCCATGTTTCCCCCCAAATTGGTCTTCGTAATGGCTGGCTATGCTTGAACACACTGTTCAGGTGAATGAAGGGACATTTTTCCTCCCATCTCTTGTTGGTTCTGGGAAAGTAAGAAAATGATGCATTAGCATTTGATACGTATCTCTTTCTGGAAGCCTTTTGCTAATTTTCTTTAATTCACTAAGGTTTACATAAAGTGAACTGTAATATAATTCAGTGGGATTTATTGTAGCTTTAATGAGCTAGAGACGGCTCAAAAAGCCCGTTCTGATTCATTAGATAGTCTCCTGATTTATAAAGATTTTCATTACCTTTTCAGCTAATCCACTAAGTTGACTATCCATTTCAAGCAGAATCCAGATGGATTTTTGTCCATATTCTAAACACAGCAGAACATTCAAATACTGTATTAGGTAACACCTAAAAAGAAATTAAATCTGAAGTGAGTCCTCCAAGCCCACCACTAATAAAGGACTGAATCAGTGGAAATTCTGTGCCAATACTATATCATTAGTCAGAGCATTCAGGAGTTTTGTTTTGGTCGGGGTGTTAGAAGAGTTTAACTTCTTCCATACTAATGGGAAATATTTGGCTGCATCACTAGCTCTGTCTAGTTAGCCGTGAGTAGTGTTTCATGAATATATGAATTTCTGATATGTTGAAGGTTCCTGAAAAATAAAGTGGTTTTGACATATGCAAAGCCCTTCTTCAGATTCCAAGTGACTGGTCAGTACATGCTGCAAGATGGTAATGGGAATGCAGGGGGTTAGAAATTCTAGTGAAAAACAACTCTTTTCTCCATGTGGCTCTTAGAAGAGCGTTAACTGTCGACGAGCATTAAGATGAAACACCAAAGGCATCTGTTGCGGTATGTGGGGGCGCGCGTTGTGCAGTAATGAAAACATGAGCCAGATCCTTGGTCCATTCTGCTCCAGAACTGAGAGCAGTTGGAAGCCTGGTGTATAAGCCAAGGATATTTTAATGGCATGCGGCCATAAAATTTTTCAGCATTCGGTCTCAGGTGTCTCCAAGGCTATTTCATTTGCCTTGTGGCATTCAGCCATCCAGGAAAAAAAAAAATGTTACCATATTCTGATGATTCTGTGGCTATGTCAGGGTTTTAGTTATCTGAAAATGATGATCTGCTCCATGGGTAAATACAAGCAGTTGGGAAAAGGTGCATTTTAAGGAGGAATCTTCTGCCAGCTTGTTATTGCTTGAAAATTTTATTATTTGCAATATTTCCTAGCGCTGGATCATCCATATACTTAGAAACATTTAATATCTCTTTTCCTGTATTTTTCTATTTGTATCAAGATCATAAATAACCAGTGTCAAGGTATAACACATATAACAACACTAGAAAAAGTTTGTCTTGAGTTGGAGGGGTTAGGGATCAGTGTGCAGTGATGTCTTATAGAATACATTGTTGTAATGCCTTGTTCAAATCTTTCTTTTCTGCGTGTAGTCAAAATCTGGTGGATCCATTTAGTCTTCCATTACAGTTCTGGCCCACTTTTCAACCTGCTCTAAGGCCCCCATGTATCTGAAAATAGACTCCACATTTTACTGTGAAAGTTTGCGCGTTGACAAGCTCCGTTGCTCATGTGCGTGCAAGATTTACTGTACTCCTGGACCAGTGTATTTTAACATTTTGTTCCATTAGAAATAAATGCATGGTGACAGAGGTTTGAAAATGTCTCCTCCCCAAGGGAGAGAACTCTCATGCTTCTCTAGTGCTTCAAAAATTGTGCCAAAAAATGCCACATGTGAGGAAGGACTAGGCAAAGGGACCATGCGGACCAGCCCACCGCAAAGCTGTGCTGAGATGCAGAGCAGAGGCTGGACTTACAGCCAGGACTGTAAGGCAGGACAGCCCATGTGTCCCAGCCCTCATGGCTCCGCTGGTAAAAGTGGCCAAACCAAAGAAATACAGAAGCTGAGATTTTTGTACCTAGTTCTCAGTAGAAATCCCTACTGCAAGCTGAAAACCTGGTTTATTTTGACCAAAACTAGGACTGGACTTTGTTTATACTGGCAGAGTGTGGAGGAGAAAAGAACATGTGGGTATGACTCAAATGAGAATCAACCACGTCTGCAGTTCCTGGTGTCAAAAAAGTCATTCTCGCACAGGCTCATTCTGATCCAAAAAAAGGGGGGAGGGGAAGGGGGTTAAAATTGGTGCATCTTCCCATCCCCCAGCTTTGTTGGCCTATAATGAAAGCATCAGGGATGATTTGGGAAGAATCTTGCTTCAGATGAAATATTTTTCCTTCTCTGGGATAGTTCAGCCTTGCCCGTGGCACAGAACCTGCCCCTTAGCCTGGCTGCACTTTAATTTCATCATGTATAAAATGCAAATAATACTTGTTTGACGTACTCTGAGATGAAGAGTGTTATATAAATGAATACAGAAAAAATACTGTAGCCATGGTTCAAATTGAATGGCAAGTCATGTGAAGAAGAGGGGAACTCAATTTTCCTTTTAAAAATAATGAATTGAATATATATCAGTAGAAATCAAAAAACTCTGGGAGTTTTCTTTGCTGAAATTTTATCATGCGGGCCTTGCTGGTGACCATCTCCTCTTCACAGCCATACTAAAAGCCTATTCAGCAGCTGCAGTGATGGACTAAAATCACTTTGCCAGTTGAAAACCCTTTGTGAATTTGCGGATCTGACTTTCTTCTCTCTTCCCCAAAATTGTTGAAGTGGAGGAAAGAAATTGATGCTCTTTGTGAATCTTGCCCAGTATCTTCTCAGTCCCCTTGATGAATCCCATTATCTAGAAAGTGACCTTTACAGTTCATATCTCTTTTGAGCCTAATGTAGTTATTCTCCATTCTGTTATAATGAAAGTATTACATGGATAACTATCCAACATTATCTTCCAGAAGGAGAAGTAATTTAAGAAAAAAATGAAGTACTTTAACATAATGCCCGATTTCTTTTTTTTTTAACCTTGTAGATACCTGACAGTGAGTGCTGAGTAAGTTCATGGACATGGTAAATACGCTGAACTACCTCCTTATTGTAAAGGGTAATTTCCATTTCAGGATTTATGGACAGCTGTATCAATTCTTCTCTTCCATTACAATACCTGGATGAATAGTATGCTGGACATACTGAATATAGATCTATTTGACTTTTAAAAAGTATATAACTATGCAGGTTATATCCAGACACACACTTACCTTGGATGTATCGCCCTTGACATGGTATTCTTACTTTTGTTAACAGCGTCAAAGGAACTAGTACCTGCTGTAATTATTCATTTTACACGTTTATAAGTTTCAGATTTCTTTGATGTGGCTGTGCAGCACAGTGTAATTTGTTCCATAAGGAGCTGTGAATCAGGCAGGACGTGGACTGTGCAGGTTTCTGCTAGCAGAGCTGCTCAGTTTTAGCTTGGCTTCAGCTTGTGGGCTTAGAGCAGATGAGGCTCTGTCCTGTTTCCCATATGATTTACCTCTCTGTGAAAGTAATTAATGATGTCCAGTAATTTCTAGGGAGGGATGTGGTCGTTGCCAATTGACATAAATGCACAGGAAACACTAGTGCTGCACAAAACGTGTAATTATGTCAAGTCAGATCATATGAGATTCTCTCATACTTCGAATGAAGTGGATCGTACTTTGCTGAATAATCATGTTTTTCTTCTTTTTCGCTTGGCATGAGGCTTGGCTAAAAACAAAGTAAAACTGTGTCAGATTTTAGCATTTGATATAAGATCCAGTTGATCTGTGCTCCATTTGTGACTCTCCCATACCTTAGGCAGAAGATACTGAATGTTAATTTTTAAAAATGGATCCATTAATCACCCAGTAGTTTGGATTTTCTCAGAAGCTGTTGAAAGAAGTAAGGGATGTTGGTAGTGAGCATGGGGGAGCTGAGGTCATGAAAAATTTGTGTTCTGATGTTCATCAAATGGCTATGCCATTTCCCAAACACACGTTGGCACCAACTCCGTGGGCTGTGCTTGCTTTTACTAAAATGGAAAGAGGTCAGGAAATAAAAATAACAATGATGCAGATTTAAAGGAAATAAACTAAAAGAAAGCGTGCAGACAGCCACTTAATAGGAGCAAAGCTGTGCAAGAAACTATTTTTTTGGAAAAATACTATTTCACAATAGCTTGTAAAGGGCAGTCACATAACTGATTGGATATACTGACATGTTTGCATGTAAACATCTGCTAAAACCTGTGAGGCTCCTGCTTATAATCTCCTTTAGAGAATCACTTGTTTATTGATAGAGCATGCTGAATCTTCCACTTTGCTGCTGTGGCTGGTTTCAACAGCTGGAAAAAAGGTTTGCCATCCGTTCTGCAAGACTGTAAAATTGTTGCTTCCAGTAACAACACCATACATTTGAAAAGAAGCAAAACCACATGTTGATATTGTAAAATACCTATAAATGGTATTTTCTGCATTGTAAGGCTGTGTGAATAATTAATGTTTTTGTTTTTTTGGCAACCAAACTAAGAATTAAAACAAAATTATTTGGGTTTGTCTCATCAAAATGTTCTATTGAATCTGAAACTAAACATTTCATTTGCAGGCATTTGGAAAGAAAAGGAGATGAAAGCGTAGCTTTAAAATGCTGTTAGAAAAGGCAACATTTTTCTTGCGAGAGCCCTGTCTTCAGGGCTCATGGCCAGGCTGCTAAAGAGCCAGGCTTCCTGCTCTGCCTGAGCAGACCTGAGCTCCCAGAGGAGGGCCCTAGCGGTCAGGCCCTCGGGTGGTGTGTGCCAGGGGTAGCCTCCCTCTCTTCTCTTGGGGATTTCTCTCCTTTACATAAATAACACATCGGATACCAGCAATCATATCTGAAGCGACATGTTCCTCAGTGAAAAAGCATAAAGAGGAGAAGACTGAAAGAGGCTTTTTCTTATCAGGAAATTATATTCTGAGAAGCGCTGCGACTTTGGCGAGTGGGGAGGAGAGGAGAGCATTGCCCTGGTGGGTAATGTTGGTGGGAAAGTCCTGGCGGGAAGGTGTCTTTTGGGACGATAGGAAACCTCGGGTCACCAAAGGTGAAGGAGGGGACTAAACTTTGGTTGTGGCTGACAGGTGAAGGTCCAAACCACTGAGCTCCTTTGCAAATAAAGAGGTACAGTTTTTTCTTCAGGATGCTAGTTCTAATTCCCACTTCTTTTTCTCCATTAGAATTATGTGATGAATTTACAAAGAAACTATTATGTCCAAAACACTTTTTAAAGTCATAAATGACTCGCCAGGCAGATAGGGGAATGATCTTGTTCTACCATATCAAGTAAGAACTCACTAGGGGCCACAGCTCATTTTGTGGCCCTTGGTTTCACCTTGACCACCTTGACTCCATCTGCCATATAACAGGGCATTTGTGGCATTGCAGTGCTGGGACCTGCTAGTGTTGTCTTTTCTGCAGCTGTCTGCTGCATGCTTTTCTCTCCTTTGATGTGACTTTTTTTTCCCCATTATTGAGATGAAAGGTAGGAAGAGCATAACACCTCTTACCTCCCTCTGTTCACATTAGACATGCATCTTCCGTCCAGTATGTTGTTTTCCTAGATTTTGGCAGTATGGGAGAGCAGGGGTTACACCAGAAATCTGCACAGCGTAAGAAGAAATGGGAATGATGGTGTGTTTTCCTGTTAGTACAGTAATTTTCAGATGCTTCAGGCCATGTGCTTTCATTGAAGGTAAATTGACCCTTAAGGCTAACTCAGTTGCATGATAAAGGGAAGGAAAACTAGCTTTAATTCTCCTCTTCAGTCTCGGCAAATTTTGGTTAACTCTGGCACACATTTTGCCTCTTTATGCTACTTCATATTTACGGTGAGACAAGGGAAGTCTTAGGCTGGGTGGTGTATGAAATGGAAGGAGACCCTGAAAAATACTGTTGAAACTTGTTCTCACTCCATAAGCAAGAAAAGACAATTTTTTTGATGGGTCTTCTTAGTGCAGCACTTTTCTTTTTTTCTTCTCTCTCTCCTTTTTCTACACTGAACTGACTTCCATAGCTTAACCAACCCTGAATAATTTAATGATCCTAAGAATATTTTGAAAAGGGTCCTTTCTTCTCTGTAATAACCTTTTGTTCTATTTCATTCTCACTCACTTTCTCATTCCTCTTTCCTTTCTCTCTATTCTTCAGGGAGGAAACTCTATTTTTGCTGCCTGCAGGGAGAAAAATCTCTTCCAATCAGTAGGTATGGTGCATGCAGTCTCCTGGATTTAGTTAGAAGTTGGCTGTTAAGTGCACTTAAATGTCTACAGGTAGGCTTGCTAGAACTGTTGTTCACCTTTTTGGTTTTTTTTTCCCTAAAGAAATTTTATCCACCAGTTTGAAAAATATAAAATCCCAACCAGAAGATGTTTTTTCTCTTTATTTTTGTTAATATTACTAATGCTTACCTACAGCATTGATCCACAACTGCACAGAAGACTGCAAAACACTGATTAATTTTTCCACATTAGTATATAGTATTCTCCTGTGACCTTATCAGTCATTTCTCCTGTATTCTTTTAATCCTGTGTGTTCCCTTCTCTTAAAACCTTTCCTCCTCTCCTCTGCCAAAGATCTTGTTGATGCACCTCTCTTGCCTTTCTGCTCTCAGGATCCTTTCTGTTCAAGGAAAGCAAGCAGATTCAGTTTCAGTCTTTTTCATCATACAGTTTCATTTTATCCAAATATGGACTACACAATACATTTGAAATCAACTGTGACTTTCCCTCTATTTTTTCCACTTAAAAAGTCAGAGTTTAAAAAAGTGGAGTAGTAGCTATCTGGGAAAGATTTGAGTTACTGACATACCATTTCGATGAAGTCCAGGAGAGACTATGCAAGGTTAATACAAATAGAAAAATGGCATTGTAATAGGAATTGTGATGGCTACCATGCACAGAAGAGTCTCTGAAGTTCTAGCTGTGGCAATCTTTTATTTATTTATTTATTTATTTTTCCTGCAAGGCACTAAAATTTTTAAAATGAATTAAAAAAAAAATGAAGTAGTCTTTCCCACAAGTACTTGTGTTAAGGTACTGCAGGTATTGACTGAGACACTGTGATATGAAATTGAAGTCCAGCTGAAGTGTAGGTGAATGCAGATACCAAACTGATACTTTGGGCAAAAAGTCCATAGGATACTGTTCTTGATGTTGCTTAGAGAAGAAGACAGGCCTTTTGTAGCCCATGTAAAAGGTTTTTCTATTTTTTATTGTGGTGAGTCTAATGATGAATTTTCCCATTTGCAAGAATGTAGGGTAGTTGCTCAGCTGGAGTAAAGTGTTTTAACTCAGTTGCACTTAGTAGAACTGATGACTTGTAGAAGCTGAGAAACTGGACCATTAAATTAGCTGGGTTTGAGAAGTAAATCATTGTTCCAGAATCTGGCCAAGAGACTGACTTTTAAAGGACCACTACAGTATTAAAACCTTCTACTGAAATTCAGCCAGGGAGAAACTGAGATAATCCCTTGCCCGCAAATGTGCCAGGAAACCTGCCCAAAATTTGATGTAGCCAATAAAGCTGTGGAAACTTCTGTAGCTGTTTGCAAGAGAGCAGGTAGAGCATCTGGGCCATGTGCAAGCTGGGAAAAACTGAAGGAAAAAGGTCAGAACAGATAGTGTTGGGCAGAGAACCTTGGCAATGTGAAAGTTGGAGCCAGTGAGGGATGTGTACGTGGAGACAGGAAAGCAGGGAAGCCCTTTTCTCTCTCTAAATCTCTTCTGGAATCTCTTCTGGCAGGACTCAGAGTTACTTAGCTTTTGAAATGAGAGTGAAGTCAGTCAGCGACAAACTATTTTTGGGGAAGAGATGGCCTGAAAGAGTGACGATGTCATCAATTGCATCTGAAATTGGCCCTGGAAAAATCAGACAGATGAAACGGGCTGATAGATGAGGTATCTAAATGATCTCTAAATGATTTTAAACTAGGCCTAGGGCTTCTACCATGGAATTAGAGTCCAAGGTCAGGTGCCTGACTTGTGGATCGAGTTACAAGCAATAAAGTAGAAAGTGCTTTTGTCGAGAATGATAATTATTTGTGGTCGGTGGGCTTGTGTAGATCTGTATAACCAAAAGTCTTTTGAACCAATGGTAACAAACTTGACTCACACAGGAGGTGTAACCACTAAAAACACAAATCTACTACATTTTAAGTGCAATATATACAAACTTAGCTGATAGTGTCCAAAGATATGCAAGGCATATGCCAAAAAAAAGACTTGATTCTTGTCCTGAGGAGCTTACAGGGTAAACTAGACAAGATGTAGCAGGTAGTATAATATATGGGTAACATCTATATTACCCATGGCAAGATTTGTGGTGTAACCTGGGAAAGTTTTTTCTTCTTTTTTTTTTAAAAAAAGAAAAAAACTTATTCTATCTGGCCAGTATTTATGCTGAAATTTTAGCAGCAATTAGCCTGAAAATGAAATGAGACCAGTTTAGAAAGGGAATACTTTGAATATATTTACATTTTCTGAATTGGAAAAAGGTACAAAGGCTCTCTACTTGTTCTGTCACAAATCAGAGAGAAAGGCAGGATCCTGGGGTGGAGAGGAGCTGGCAGGAGCTGAATACAACAAAAGACAAAGTCCATTTAGTAGAAAAGCAGAAAGTTATATCAAAACTAAGCAGATACTCTGTGCCCCCCCTCCCATCCCCCCCGATACATGAGAACTGAGACCTGCTCAAGCTTGAGGAGCCATGATGACACAATATGGTCGCAAACTTCAGTCTCTGAGTTGTGTCAGAGATTGTCTGTTATTAGTAGTGATGTGTCATGTGATTACTCTTGCACTCTGTTTTCTGGCAAAGGTTCAAAAAGTCATTCTTAGATGGAACAAATTTGGGGCCTAAGTAAAACCTGTTGCCGAGTTAGTCCACCTCCCTAGGTAGAAGAAGATATTTGAAAGTGAGTTTGTCAGCAGGAAGATGTAGAAGTGAGGAACAAGAGGGTTGCTGGGTGTCAAATAGGTAACTCAGGACTAATGCCGAAGATTTGGCACTTTTTGGTGCGTGTTGTGAGTAGCAGAGAGTAGACCTAGCAAGGAGCAGCAGGACAGACAGCGACCACACAGTGGTGAGAAATAGTGTGACGGGCCTGACCAATTTTTATAGATCCTCTGCTTATTTCAGGTCCTTCCTTCTTTCAGTGGAGTCAAATAGTGAGAAATTTTGAAAGAAGGGTTGTTTTTCAGGTCTGTCTCTTTCTCACTTTGAAGGCGTGGTTGTTCAGTTAGTAATATTTAGTGTTCTTAGACCGTGTGTGTTTGGGGATTTTTTTTTTGAAGTTTTCTTAACAAAAACTGTAAAATGACTTTAGAAACAGTCAAAATATCAAAATTTGGGGGTTTTCAATTTTTTTTGATTTGTGCAGCTTGAATTTGACATGCCTATAAAATGTTTCAGGCAATGCAAGCTGTTTTTAAGCAATAAGGCATACCATAATCCCAGAAAACTGTTGATAGAAAACTTCTTCCCATTGTAAAAGGCAAAATTATTTGTTTTTTTGTGCTTTCCATTCAAAAGCTTGGACTCTCTCTTGGCTGAAGGATCAAAGTCATTGCAGCACTATGGGTAGGCTAAAGGTTAGGAGAACAAATGCGGATGAAAGCAAATGGCAGCAGTACTGGTGGGATATGTCCCTGATAATATAATGACTCAGTCACTTGTATTCTTTGTGATTGGACCAAATACTTCTTGTGAAAGTGATTAAATATGACACCTTTAGAATTCTCAATTTGTTTCTTGTGCTATTGCAGTAATTTTGAGTGCAGCAAAATTATTTGTATCCCTATAACAGGGATATGGGCTGGAGCCCAGAACTCCTGCATCCATTCACCCCTTCGCCTTATTAAGTCTCTGTATAGAAGTCTTCATCGTATTTGGTTCCCCTGGGCTAATATTTTAAGATGTTTACTCTCATTAAGAGAGATTCAGGCATGGCCCAGGAAAAGGTTTTGGTAGGAACTAGGTGTTTAAATATCTAGATTCTAAGTATTTTAAAGAATGTAACTATCATCAGTACTGTCCCTTTCTAAGTTTTCTTTTGCTTGACAGAAGGTGCTAAAGAAACTGTTACAACCTGTCTAGCCTAATATTTGGATGATGTTTTGCTTTTGCTCTACTAGTTTCTATGGCTAAGTGATGAAACACAAGGATTCTATGAGGCTTTTGGAAACACTGTTTTAAAATCTATTAGAATTAGAAAGAACCAAGCTGAGGGGAAAGCAACTGTTTTTTAACTTGGTGCTTCTTTCTGTCTGAGAACTTGTACTCATCGCTGCATAACCCTTTGAAACACATGTGAGAAGTAGTAGCAAATTAATATTTCTTACTTTTTATGGAGGTAGAAGATATTTTTGTTTTGGGTTTTTTATTTTACACTTAATAACATATTGTCTGCAGTATAGTTAAACGAACATCCTGTTTCCAAGAATTAAAGAATTCAACTCCTTTGAATATTGTGCCACATGGCAATGGTACAGACATCCAAGGTCCAACTGTAAAGAAGGAAAGTACTATAAAATATTTGGCAAACAACAGGGCCTTATTACTCACTAAAGGCTATGCAGAAACATAAAAGAACAAGATGCTAACTTACAGTGGTTCATAGGAAGCTTTTTAAAGGTTTTAACACTCCAGAAGACTAACTCCAAGCCTCCTTCCTGTTTAGAGAATTTACAAAGCTTATTCCCTATGTGAAGAGGGACTTTCAATCATTTTCCAAGTGGGTTCTTGACAGAGACCTCCTTCAAGTGTTTCCTGGATATGAAACTTCATTGCAATTAATTCTACCTCTGTAGTAGGTCTAAAGGAGGCAGGTCAGCCTGACTGGAGAATAATATCCTCATTGCGAAGTTTAAAAACACCTAGGTATGAATACTGACTTGCAGTCAATGTTTGGAGCAGTAGTTGCGTGAAACATTTCTCACCCTGTATATCCATTACCTTGTCAGGCGGGTGATCTGGCAGGCAAAGTGTAGGATTCCTTTAGCTGGGTAAAGCAGGTTTCTTTCCTTTGAAAGGAGTGAAATACTTCTGTAGATGCAGTTAGATGAATTAAATAATAGAATAACCCTAAAAACAGCATTTAATCTCTATTAGCTTCTTGGAGCTGGGCATAAAATGTTTTTCCATTTTTTTTTTTTAAAGTGGGCCAGGTATGGTCTTCTCTTTGAAGAGAAGATTGATGCTACTGAGAGAGCCTAAGAAAGGTCTGGATTTCCAGTAAGTGCTGGGAGACCTTAAGGTGCTAGCTCAGACTGAGAAAATCAAGGACGAAGTAGTGAGAAATCTCTGCTTCGTGCCAAGAAGCTTTTGGAAGTTTTGAACCTTTGGCCCCGGTCTCCATCTGGTGTTAATTTCACTGAAGTCAAAGGAGTTGCTCAAGGACCTGGGACTGCATGTGAGAAAGCTTTATAATTGTATTCTTGAAAATGAGCATGGGTTCACAGCAGTAGAGCATGTCTAGACAAGTAGTTAACTATAAGCAGCTAGTTACATATTGTACCATGATGTTTACTGTTGCTTGATGTTGTCAGGGTAACTGCTTTAATTAAGTACCTCTGAATTCCCTCTAACCTTTACTTTATTCTCCACTGGATGGAGATAAACCTTCTATTATGGCATGTGTGTCAATCCTTGTAGACATACAAGAGTAGAAATTGTTGGTTAGAGCAGCGATGCTACTTTCACTGTTACTGCTATGCTAGAACTCGGTGTATGACTATTTATCCAAGGAAAACTGTGAAAAAGCGCTTAATAGATTAAATTGATGACATATTCTGATACATATATAGAAATGCATATATGGTCCGAGAACAGTGCTTTCCTGACTTTGTGTTCTTTGCTGTATATTTTTAGATTTTTATTATCTCTCTTTTTTCCCCCTCCTGTTGCCTCTCTTTCCATGCCTGTTTAACAGCACACACTCAGCCTTTTGTACTTTTGTAACAAGAATTTGTGCTAGTACTGCCATGTTCTGGAAACAGATTCCCCCGCGTGACTCTAAATTTCGATTTTTTTTCCTTCTATGGATGCCTTTTGGAGCATGCTTTGGATCTTGACTTTGCCTTGTCTTTATATATGTACTCTTTTGTTGTCTCTCTGTCTCTCTGTCTCTACATAGAAAGTACTCAAATGCTATACAAATTAATCTTATAAAGGTCAAAATGTTACATATTTGAAAACTTCACCTTCTGGTGTAGAGTAAATTTATTGAGTAACAGTGTCATTGGCTAAACTTTGCCACTGTGTTCTACAAAATTGCTTTGATTTCTGGTAGTGAGAAAGCTATAAATAGAGGCAATATCATTTTCAAAATTATTTTTTTCAGAGGTGTGTTTTCTGAAGACTGTAATGCTCTCAGAAAGGAAATTGTACTGTAGTTCAAGGATGGTTCTCAACCCCAATCATTCCCTTATCCTATTTCTAATAGATCACTAATGTCTCCATCCCTGTCAACTTGTCTTGTATAGAAACAAACCAACAGGGCCTGTGCTACTCTCAGAAAACAGTGGAGTTTGACTTATTAAAGATTGGCTGAAATGCTAGACTCTTTGATAAAGTTGGGAAATAAGACATGGGATATAAAATTCCCAAGCCTAATACAGTATTGAAATATTAATCTGCTTTAGGCATTTCTAATGTGTGTGGTAAAATTGCACAGCATTAGTTACTGTTGGGTAAGTACTCATTATATTTATTCTATGTACACTTTTAACTTTTGCAGAGTGAATGTATTCAAGTAGCGGCCAAGGATGTTTAGGTGAGGCTTGTGATAGGTGAGAAGAGCAAAAGTCCTGTGAAATTTGTTCGTGTATGTTAGAACAGGAAGGTGAACGGTTATGCTGAAGGCCCCAGGTACTTACATGAGCAAAGCCTGTGGTAGGTGTGTGGATTTGCTAGGGGGACTGCCAACTGAATGGACTGACCTGACTGAAATCCTGTACAGAAGAAGCATTTGTAGGTGTGGTTTGTAAGGCTGTGCACGTGCTGCGTGTCCAAGCTGGCAGGACGGGGCTGCGTGAGTGGAAGACCTGACTTTATTCCCTGCAAAACCTTGTGGCTTCCCTTTGCAGAGCCTTGCAGCGGCCTTGTAGACACCACCATTTCATCTTTATAGTTTTTTACTAGAACAATATTTGTGTTGCAACCGAGAATGCAGATAATCTGTCTAGCATGTTGTTCTTTCAACTTTTGAGGCAGTAAATAGGTTTTGATTGCTGGGGGCATCAACATTGTAGAGTCTCACCTTGGGCAGTGCTCTGGAGTCAAAGGAGAAATATTTCAGCTCTACTCAGTGTAACACTCTTTAGCTCTCCTATCTGCCAATGTCTTTCCATTCTTAGCACTGCAGTTTGATAATTACTCAAATTTTGTAACAGCAATAGGAACTGAAGAACAGTGCAAGACAGGATGGACTAGGTGTTCAGCGTAAAAGAAGAAGAATAGAGCTTATTTATAATGTGAATCATTGAAGAAAATCTTAGTCTGTCTCTTTGTGTCCTGATCTGCTCTTTTTTTTCTTATTTTGTTTAAATTTGAACCATGAAAAGAAAAATGTAATCTTAAAAACTAAATGAAAAAATAATGGAGTTGTTTGACGTTAGCAAAATTCCTCTTTTCCATGGAGTCATGCACATTTATTTTGTGATTCTCAGAAAGCATTATTTTCCAGTCCTTTGGAACTTGTTCCACTACTGTTTCAATTGGCAGGATACAGGATATGAAGTATTGCAGGTAATAGATAACTTATATAGGAACTAATTTCTGACTCTAGAACCCTTATCTTCTCATAATAAAACCATAGGTTGCTCTCAAAGAAATTAAACTTAGCTACTATTAGAAGAAAATTTCCTTGAGGGCAGCAACATTCATTTGTGTATATATACCTACATGCTGTGGCTGGAAATCTTAGAATATTCAGCCGAGAGTTAAACTTTCATGACTGAAACATCAAACATTGAACAATGAACACTTTTGAATATTTCAGCACAAGATTATACAAGTTAGTCTTGTAATGATGGACTAAGTCACTGGCTGTCTGAGGCACTCTGCACTATTGCATGTGGAAAAAACTAAAGGATAAGTCATTCCCTAGCTAGAAGAACCAGTTCCTTTCTGCCTTCTTTGACCATCAGCATAATGTGCAAGTACTGGAAGAAAAAAGAACCTAACCCACTGTGTAATCTGTGCTCTTGCATTTTGTCCGTCTTCTTAAAGAATGATGGAATTTACAACTTGGAAGTCTTATTAATGTACTTATTAATGTAATTGATACTGATATTTTTCTCACTTTAAATAAGGAGTTAAAATGGCATATGAAAATTGTTCAAGGCACTATATATACCTAAAAGCCAGTTTAATGCTATGTTGAATATAGTAAGCATACATACATTGGTATATATATCTTAAGGTTTGGGTTCCTTCTGCTAGTTTGCACCAATCTTCTAAATATTCCACAGTTCAGAGCATGGAAAAAGTGCAACTGTTCAGGCGCTGAAGAACAAGAAATAAATTGAACAGTTTATCTACTGTATGTTGTAATATTTGAAAATACTTTTTAATGTGCTTTATTAGTGCAGCAAAAAACATGTGTATCAATCAGAGCAAACTTCTAGACCTGAAGTAATAAATATGGTAAAAGGCACTGTGGAAACTGTCCCATACCCAGCTTTCTGAGACAGTACTAAAATGATGAAAACTTGCATAGCTTTCTCCTATGTTAACAGTTATCCTAAAAGAAATGCTATCAGTGGGTAAATCCAGAAAGGTCACATAGAATAGTTCTACCGGTTTAGAGGAAGTCTGTATAATAAAATACAATCTCTGTAAAAGACTGCAAGTCTCAGCCAAAATAATGCAAAACTCATACCAGTTTGGTTTTCCCCAACCCTTTCCTTTTCATCAACTAGTATGTACAAAACATATGCTCTAGAATTACCCTTGCCATTTGGTTTTGCACCCACTAGGGAATTAGGCGACTGAAGTAAAGTATTATGTGGTCTTCCCATGGTTAGATTAACTTCCCATGGTTAGATTTAACTGAGCCAAATGCAGCTACCCCAATGATGGGTATAGCACTATGAAGATAAATGCATGTGCTTCCCCAATATGGTTTCCTACAAGTATTTTCTCTCAGGAGCCATCACTTGGGATAGAGTAGCGTTTCAGTATGTTCAGGTGACCGGGGCATCTGGAGCTACAGTGGTCCAACGAAAGCAGCCTGCGGGTAGGGATGTGGGGAAGGTGTCTGGTGCTGCAGGCACTGACTCTGCTTTCCCTCGCCTGCTTCTTTTAGCCTGCGTCCCCTGGCACCCATTTGCTGCAGCTGGCATTGCCATTATGAACTTGTAGCTCCTTTTTCTTTGATAGTAGAAGGGTAACGCTGCTGCTGAATATTTCTTGCTTTAATTACAAGTCTATATGAAAAGTCTACCCCACAAAGCAGATGAGATGAATTATGCTCTTCAGGTGTAGTTACAGTATGATATTAATGAAAGGAGAGATGGAAAGAAGGGGGGGGAGAAAGGGCCGAAAGAGACAAAAGGGAGAGTAAACGCAATGGAAGAAGCACTGGTTGTGCTAATAGATGGTACTGACACAGAAAGGAATAAACTGGTCTTGCGTAAGTTTAGGTTGGAAATGAAAAGAAAGGGTCCATGCTTATGAGGATTAAGATCCTTCAATGGTCTTTTGATGGGAATAGTGGGGGCAATCAGTAACTTCTGAGATGAAGTTCAGTAAGCTGCGAAAGGGGTCATGTGCTAATAGGGGAGTGGAGCTGGCGACCCAAGGGATTCATTTGTTCCCGTGGCCTCTCTTTTTTTCCAAGGGATAGTTTGGTGGAAGATTGAGAGCATCTCTGATTCTCATTTTGTTCTGAAAAGTAAACGTCATGTTCAGCCATTATCACAATAGACTTTCTTAAAAACATTCATGGACAGGAGAATTGATTTAGATGTCCTTAAAACGCTCTTCCTATAATGCATATTAATTGGATCTTGATTAGGATTTGGCAGTCCCTAAAGGAGTTAGTAAGGGGAAGGCAAACACAGAAAGAGGTCTTTTCTCCACTGCCTTCAGACATAGATGGAGGAATTGCGTGAACATGCACCTCTGTAAGGGGGTCAGAGTAAAGCAGCCCTATCAGCTATGAAACAGTAGCAAATATTTCTATTTGTTTTTTTGTTTGTACGTGTGGCATTGTTTTGAATAATAATAGGCTATTTCATGCCAGCGAGTGTGAAAGCAGTATTCCTTTGATGTAATGCTATTTTGTCTTTGATGTGGGACATTGCACTGATTGTGAAGTATAGGAGCCTGCTCATGCAGCCCTTGCAAAGCTCCCTGTGTCTCTCATGGAGCTTTGTCCACTTAAGAAATACAGAAACATCCCTCTAGGCAATGTATTTTAAATGAATAAAAGATGTTTAAATAGCTTGTACGTATATTGCTAACTGTAATTGTCAGGAATAATGGGGAAACGTAGTTCTTAATATTTGTTACCAATTTTCTGTCTTTTCTTTTTCTTTTTCCTTCCACCTTGAAAAGATTACATCAATCCATTACTCCACCTTCTTTCACATGACCCTCTATATACATCTTCAAGGTCTTGGTCAAATATGGTTCTTTATTTAGTAACAACAAAATTAAATCTTTTCATGCCACTGAACTCCGCATTGCAGAGTCTGTTTCCACAAACACACACTTTCAATTTGGTCAGAAAAAAGAGATTTCTATAACAACAAACATGTAGTGACAAAATCTCAGATTAATCTAAAGCTGACGACTCTGTGGCTGGAGTAATGACACTCTTTTACTTGTACTGGAAGCTGAAGAGATGTGTAACATGCAGGTTGAAGTGTTATACTAGCAAATATTCCCCCTGATTTAGTGAGATACTTCACCAGTTTAAAATTAAGAACATACATAAGCATATGCAAGATCAAAGACTCATTATGTAAAAGCATCCTTATCTTCTACTTGAATCTTTTTATTCTATGGTTACCTTCTTTTTGAGTGATCTCTGAATTTAGATTGGAATTCTGTGTGGCAAGGTTTTATGTTTTCATTTCACAACAATATACTTCTCTGTGATTTGCAATTAACTAAACTGCACCTCTTGGGAGTTAGGCATGAATATGGAATATTAGGAATGGAATATGGAATATTTTCTTATTCAGACTGTTAGGCAGGGGAGGCAGTTTGGATAAAAAGACTACATTTAAATTACCTACAAGCATGTCCATGAGACATATAGGTTGGAATTAAGTTGTTATATATCTAAACAACTAAAATTCTGTGCTTTTTGTTAATGAACATTTCCTCAGATTTCCTCAGATTGATCTACTCGCATACATGCATGCACAGATTGGAGGGGAATTAATGGAGTTAAAACTGCCTTCAGTTTGTTAGGAATTACTAACTTGATTTATGTTAACAGAGAGAAAAATCCAGAAATATGTATTTGACTGAGATGATGTAAAATTCAGAAATTCTTCTTAATGGTCTCTGCCAACTGTTTACAGTGTAATATTTTTGTCACTTGTGAAGAACTGACATTGTAAGGCTGCCTTTTTGAGAACTTGAAGGTCGTTCGGTCTTTGCCACAGCTCAGTTTATTCCATAAAGACAATTTATTTTGTTTTTCATTTTAAAGCACACACGCAGTCTTGCACATCGTTTCCTTTAGATACAGCACAGAACATTTCTGTGTAACATTGCTATAAAAATCTTTGTTGGATAATTCAGATCTTGATGATTTAAATAAAAGGATCTTTAGGATTTGGAGTCTTCCTTGATACTTTGCTGACTTTTTTTTCCAAGTTTTTTTTTAAAGCTCGTATTTCTAAAACTTAATTCCCTGCTGTCATGTGTCAGTGTGTACCACTATATTTGTATTTAAGCATGCTGACCTACCTGTGAATGAGCTGACATGGGCATTGACTAACCAGAGCAGTGAAGAGCTCAGTTCAAGCTGGTCAACTTTGGTTAGCTTGCTTATGCCCATTACAGCACCTCTGTGTACTTCAGTGATCAGAGATTTCATACTTTTTTATAGCATAGCATAAAACAGTGTTATGTAGAAAGCTTTACAGGGATATAGAGGAATTTTGAAGCCTTTAGTTTAGCTTGTTTCTTCTGCTCCCCTGCCACTTGCAGGTGAAGAGCGCGAGAAGGTCTGTGGCAGTGTAAGCACCTCTCTGCCCGTGTCCTGTGACATGAGTTGTGGAGGGTGGCAGGGTGCAGGGCACAGTCGTGGCCATCTCTGCACCTGGAGATAGCCCTGACAGCACTGACCCTTTGCACCGTGAAAGCAGCCCAGCTCTGCTAGCACAGTTTTCTACAGAACATACTAGCGCAGCTTGTTTGCAGCACCTATGAAATTAAATATGCACGTTGTCTGAGTGGCTCTTTCAGCAATGTCTCGGGTGTCTTGGTGGAGCTCTGCACTGTCCTGTGTGCACAGAGCCTGAGTTGCCCGGGAGGCATGAAGGGGATCTTCACGGCGTTCTATGTCAGTTTACCCAATCTGGACTAAATTCCTTCTCTTTTTCTTTTTCTTTTTCTTTTTCTTTTTCTTTTTTTCTTTTTTTCTTTTTATGATCAGACTTTGTCTTGGGAGTGTTTCTCTGCAAAGATTGTCTGCGACTGTAAGCTTTGCCTTCTTCACAACATAAAACGAGATTTATTCCACCTGGTCATATGTAGTTATTTGGATTAATGCCACCAACCTGCTTCTCAGCTGGCTCTGAGCTTGGCTCTAGAAAAAGGTTTAAGATTTTTTATTTTTAAGATAAACCACATCATGCGCCATTTCTACTGTAGAAATATAAAATGCACAGGATCCCACTCAGGGTGACTTCCCCACTGATTTGGCCTTATTAGTGGAAGCAATCTCATTATCCTATTCCGAATCCTTCTGAAAATATATCTTTTCTGTGAGGGCCTTTCTCCTCCCTCCTCTCCAGACAGAAACGAGCAAAACTCTGACGGCAGTTAGGTCCCAGTAAGTGGTGACTCACCAGTACTGTTTCACTATTTTTCTTCTCTTTGCATTTACCTGTTATCTCTAACTTTGCTTTAATGGAGAAAAGGCTGGTTTCTTATTCTGAATTTGGCTAGTGGTGCAATGGGAGGTCATATTTAAAAGTCTGAGGTGCAGCCAAGCATGCCCACTTGCCTGCCCTGTTTGTTTTCCCAGTTTGCTGTCCCTAAGCAGTCCGTATGTGGAGCACCTTCTGAAACTTTGCGGTTTTCAGCCTGAAATTGAACTAAATACAGCTTTATGGCCTGAAACTGAGTTAAATATGCTAGCTCTAGACAGTGACATTTCAAGATTTGGACCATGGGCACTTTAGTTCCTCCTGCTTTGGGGGTAGCAAGCTCTTGGATGGAGAGAGGCAGATACTCTGGATGAATTTGACCATTCAAGTTGAGCGAGTTGTCTGTCGAGGAATACTACTAATGGACCAAAAATGGACCAAAAAGCCTTATTTCTGGCTGTGGGAGGGTTACTGTCACACAGGAATTAAAGGCAACTTCAGCCTGCATCCAAGTGACTCTCTTGCCAGCCCTGGGAAAGAGGTCGTGCTGCAGGGGATGCTGCTGGTGAGAAGACTGGGTGGAAGCAGGGTTGCTGGAAGCAGCTATAACTTGAATTGTTCTGTGCAGCTTGGACTGAAACATCCCAGAACTTGGAAGGTGCAGAAGTGGCTTACAGCTACCTTAGCCTATTTACAAGCCTGAAAGTGCTCTCCTACAGGTGATAACCCTAGCCCAGGGACCTGTGCAACAGTCTTGAAGCGTGTAGAGACTGACACCATTTTTGCCAGCTTCAGTGCAAGTGTGGAGCACCTGCTGGTGAACGTCAGCGCGAGGGAGCGAGGCATTGAAAGCCTCTGGGGTGAGAGCTCTGGGTGCGAACTGAAGTGGGCTCGCAAAGGCGTGGAACGGACTGCAGAAAATGCGTGGTCATGCCTTGCTGGCTGTGATCACTTAGTGTACCACATTCCCCCTCCCCTGTCCTCCCAAATTCGTCCTGTCTGTTCTTTACATTTACATCCTCCCCTGCAGGGTATGACAATCACTGTGTTTACTAATGTCTGGTCAGATTAAATTGATTCACAAAATTAATGCCAACTAAAATGTTTGATTTTGGCCGCATTTTAGGTTTTTTTTGCTAAAGGTATATCTTTAGGCAAAAAGAATTCAAACAGCTACTGTGACTGTCACAGTCCTCCTCCACCATCTGCAGCTTTTAGCTTAGGCAGTACTGCCTCCTCCCTTTGTCCCAGATTTGCCCCTTTTTTCTCCAAAGGCAGGGTGGTGGCAGTAACTCTGTGTCAAGTTCATCCCTGGCTAGCTGAAGCAGGAGGAATTGTAGGAAGCTTTGACCATAGCTGAAAGTTGCTCTCCCTAATCGTAGGTGCTGCATGTCATGCCACATGATGAATTCCCTTGAGAAACACCTATTCACTTCCTACAGTATTTTTACGTGTTTTTTGTGACTTTGTTCTATTTAGTGTTACTTACTTATCATATACTTTGTAGAGTCTGAAAAATGGCTGTGTCTGCTCAGTGCAGGTTTTCCAGAGGGAAAAATGTATGTGGCTTTTTTATTTGAATTTCTCATATGTTGTCTTTAAATCGAATAATGACATCAAACATGCCAGCACAAGCAGAAATATGTCTTGTGTCCTCTCCATAATAGCAAAGAACAAATATTAAAGGATCATGTCTTAAAAAAAAAAAAAATCAAGTGAATCTCTAACACTTGCTGGTAGTCCTAGGAAAGACTGTCTTTCTTCATGGTTGTGCTTTGGAATGCTGTTTTACTCTCCAGATTGTGCCTGCAGATAAGAGTTAATATAGTACTTTCTTTTAATGAGATGTGTTGATGGAAATCCAGGGCATGAGTCTCCCTCCCTCACTAGTTTTATAGCTGTACAAATGTAGTATAATGTACAGTAACGGAGTTAATCCTAACTCACAAGAGCCTGTGTCAAAAGAAATCCAGATCCAAAGCTCCCGTTCCATGAAGCAATTGAGCAGGAAGGTGTTGATGTGGGATTAGTTACAAAGAAGATTCATAATAAAAAGTCAGATCTAATATTTACAAACTTTAAAATAATGAGGAAAAAAAGAGGCATCAGACTTGATGATGATTCCTAGTTCCACAGACACTTTTTGGAGCTAAACCTGTTTTCCTTATTCATGAATAATCCCATGGAAGGTGAAGAAGTCTTCTTGCAAGAGGAACAGGCGTTGCCTCATAATCTTGTTCTGTCAGTTCTACAGAAAAAGTAGGGAGAGAAAATGATGGCTGCATGATGAATAAATGGAAGGAGCGCAGTTTACAGATGCACAACAAAAAAAATGTCCTGTTTTCCCTTTTAATGTCAGCAAGCGAGATTCTGCTGTTTTTATTTTTCATTCTGGAAGTAGCTCCTATGATTAGGTATAAAGGGAATCGGGAAATGCATTTTTGAATATATGCCAAAAAGATGCTTTTCCTGCACTGAAGCTGCCTTTGTTCCGAAGCCTGGCATTTACTAAAGAAAATATTACTAGTTAGAATATTTTTGAGCATTTGCAGGGGCACCAGTTATATATGACTAAAGTTGATTATGAAGATAAAATTATCCATTTTTGGTCAGAAGCTCATATCCAAGTTTTCCTACAGGCTTTTTTCATTTCTTTCCTTGTTGTTGAGAATGATTTTTCTTAACGTCCTCACGTGACATGGATCTGCAGGGGATTCAGCTCTATTAAAGGAGATCTTTAGAATGAAATCAGCTGTGGAATGTTTTACAAATGTGGTTCAATAAACTCCATATAATTTCAAAAAGAAAATGATGCATACAAGAGTATCTAGGGAATTAGCATAAATACAGTGTTTCACTTAGATTCATACAAGAAGGACCTCTGGGAGAGTAAGACCATTTTCAAATAGCCTATGAAAAAAAAATCTTTCTAGGGTTCTAAAGAACAAAATTTGCATATTAATAGAAGATTAAAGTGCCCATCAAGTATTCTTTAGCTGTTGCTTTCTCTTGTCTATTTTGCTCTTCACATAAACATTTTTCATAATAAAAAGAAACTCCTGCATCTCCAGTTATTGCATTGAATCTCCAAGGTTTCATATTACAATAGCACACAGGATTTTTATGCCCGAACCCTTTTGAAAAATGCTCCCTGGATTCTCTGTTAACTAATTTCCCCCTGTCTTTGCAAACCTTTCCTCTCCAAGTTTATCTGACCTTTTCAGTAAGGTCTGAGCTTCTGAGATTCTTTTTTTTTTTTTTTTTTTTTTTTTTTTTTTTGTGGGGGGGAGCTAATATCTGATGGTTTTGGATCCCATCACAGTCATACTTGTAGATAAGAGTTTTAAAAGTCTATTCAATTTGAAATTTTAGATTCAGCAATTAAAAAGCACCTGAGGTGAAAATCTAGGGTTTGGCTAGGTCCAAAAGGAATGCTCTATTCTGGAGTGTTCAACAAACAGTAAAAGCATCATTGTTTAAGCATGCTTAAGG
This sequence comes from Dromaius novaehollandiae, assembly GCF_036370855.1. Classification (NCBI taxonomy): domain Eukaryota; kingdom Metazoa; phylum Chordata; class Aves; order Casuariiformes; family Dromaiidae; genus Dromaius; species Dromaius novaehollandiae. The sequence goes on from NC_088132.1 coordinate 44,939,803, forward strand.
AGAGAAGTGTAGGATAGATTAGTGGAACTTGAAACTTGAACATGAATAAACACAGCAGATGCAAAAGGTATAATTTCCAAAGCTGTTGTATGCTGAGTTTTAGAGAGCTGGTAATGTTGCTGTGCATACCATGGTGAATACGACAATTCTATATATAGGGGCTTTAAAAATTACTTTACAATAATTGCTGTAGGTTTAGGAGCTCCTACTGATTCCTTTTAAAGCTTTATCTTGGCTTGAAGAAACATCTTGGTGAGAAAGAGATCATGCAGTTTTCCTCATTTGTCTCCATATGCAGGATGAGATGGTTGTTCCAATAGACCTATCTTTTCTCAAGCCAGATACTGAATTTAAGAAAGAATTACAGTTTTCCTACAAATAACACTTTTCAAATAAAGATAGGCATTACTGAAACTTTGAGTTCAAATTGCGTGATTGTCAAGTTCTTAAAATCTGAGTATTTATTGGATTCTTGAAATGTGTAAAATGTGAGTGTAAATATATTTGTTGTTAAGAGGCCAGATTAATGCTGAGGATCTTTAAGTGTGAATCTGTATATGGATGCTTAAAGTTGTTGGTTGTCCGAGATGACACCTATGTCTGTTTCACAGATGTCTATCTTATCCTGCACAGTGTTAAAATGGGCTTTGGGATGGGAGGAAATCTTCCAGTTTGTGAACATGCTTAGTACAGTTCACAAAGTTTGAAGCTCTTCACAGGATCAAAGTATTCCCCAGGCTGCTCCAGCCGCGTGAGCCAGGGCGGTCTCTGGTCTCCCGCTGGTGATGGCTCCACTGCATCCTCATGACCTGCGTGCTTTTGTCCAGTCCTTGTGCTTACCTTGTGCAATCTCCTGCTTACACCTCTTCTCAGGGAATTTGCAGCACGTCTTCTCCCGACTTCTGGGTGAGAACGGCCCTGTTTTTTGCTGATTCTTTCTGAGCTCACCTGCTTGCCTTTCCCACCAAAGGACCCGCCGCAGACATGGTGTACAGGCAGAAACTGTTTCCAGTAACTCTCGTGGTCCTGTGGGTGCAGTCAAAAGCATGATGGATGAATGGAGGGAAGAAGTCAGGGCTGTTACAGCAAGATGAGGATGGCTTGTTCTACAGGGACTGTGATTGTGCAACTCTAGTTGTTTTGTGGATTTTTGGAAATCATCAGTATGGTGTTGTGTCACATTGATGCCAGTTCTGCAAATTAGATAGCAAAGGCAACATCAGTTGTTTTCTTGCTAGTCGTCCTTCATTGTCTGAGTTAGATTGAGATCAAGACCTCTGTGGCAGAATCTTGGAAAAAAAAAATTCAAAAAAATTCCAATAACAATTTCTTAAATTTAATGACAGTGGAGATCTTTGAAATAATTTACTATGAAGCCAAGTCCCAGATCTACACTTTTCAGCTGTTCTTAGAGGAAGCAGAGTACCTTGAAAGGTGCTTGGTGGAGACCTTCTCACTTTGAACTCAATAGAGACTTTATGAGAGGCAAATATACACTTAATTGGCATACGTGTGCCAACAGCATGTGCAAGGAGGGAGACTGTATGCTCTGCCAAGACAGCTGTTTATGCCATAGTGTTGGCTCTCTTCAAAAATTGATGATCAGACATCAAACCTGTTGGTACTCTATGTATTCACTGCTGTTTCTTGTTCATTTTTTTTCCTGAATGTTTTTGCAAGTTGGGCTCTGATACAAGCTTGCAGTTCTGGAAAACGGCCTTTATCTGCTTCCCAGTTGATGAAATAGTGGTCTCCCTGGGGCTGTGGTATGTTTAACCATGTGACATTGCTTAAGGAGGAAAACTGCTATAAACTTTTAATATAATGAAACATCCTCTGTTTCTCACATTTTTTTTTAGTGATTTAGTAATTTTATGAAAATAAAGTGTTATTGGTGCAAGTTAATGAAAGGGCCTCCGTTTTATTGTTTGGCAAAATGTACAGGTAGGTACCAAATTAGATTGAAGAGAGTCCAGGAGAAATATCAACTGTAAGAAAAATCCTCAAAGTGCTTTATCAGAAATATTGTTGTATGTGATCGCTGCTAAGCGTGGGTATGCGGTAGAGAATCACGGCCAACTTTCTACAATTCATTTCTCAATTTCTAAGTTTTACTCTGAAATTGATTTTTAGGTTCTGAAGAGATGGGAGATGGAAACCCAGATAGAAAAGTATTTCCAATTTTTCATCCACCCATTCAAGTCGAGGCAGAGTTTCTGACCCACCAGAGTATCCTGTCTATACAGGTCTCTGTGCCATATCCAGTTCTTTCTGCTTGTAAGCTGCAGGCCACTTGGATGACAAAAGGTCTTTAATTGATGGACTGAGTTCCTAGTCCATCAGCAAGTATCTCTTCCATTTGCTTCCAGTTGTCTTTATGTGAAAACATTACTTTTGATAAAATGCCATAGGCTTTGTTTGACTATGCAGACCAGAAAAGAATCTCTGCCCCATCGAGCTTCCAGTCTGACCGCCCCCTCGTGTGATGTTACTGGCAGAAACATTTTGGAAAAGTAGATATGAGTGAAACTTTATGATGGAACTTTCAATCAGGAAATTAATATATCAATGAAGAAAAGGGGAGAAGAAGGGCAGTATAGTTTTAGATAACTAAAGATAAAGTATTCAGATTGCACACGTTTTCTTTCTGGGTTTGTTTGGCCTTTTAAATGCACAATGGTTTTAATAAGTAATGACTCTGAATTTTATAATTTTTTTTATCATTACCATCTCCCCTGAATACCATGTCTGTGAGCAATAAAGAAAGGGAGTACATGAATTCATAACAATGATCAAACCTTCCTTGACATATAGATATTCTCTGTTTTTATGAGATTTTGGTAAATATTTGATAAGGACCACATTTCTTTCTGGTAGGTGATCACAATGTGAAAAAAGCTGCTGCTTTTCTGTTATCACGTGTGACCTGGGCATTTTTACCCATTGAAAATTGCACTTTACTGCCCTCGGAAGGATAACCCCCCCAGCTAAGCTGGAGTATCTACGTAATCGTGAAGAGACATTCTTTGTTTTCAATTATTTCCTTAGTAGTGCTGATGTTCCAGTTTTGCCAGTGAGAATGCTGTAAGCACAGCTCCAAGAAGGCCTCATTTTGGGATAGCCTTTTATTTTGACTTCCTACAACAAGGTTTGCTCTTGATAATTTTCAACCCTGATTGCAGGTAGCACCTTGTTCTGCACTTAGACAGTTTTTGCCAGTCTCTATTGCTATGAGGTATTTTGAAGTCTCTAAGCACAGACTTTAGCAAAAAGGTAGATGAAGCCCTGATTGGACATAGAGGTCCTTGAGGCAGGAGCACTGCTGTGACCGTATTGCCTGATGCAGGTGCATGAGCCATAGCAGCAGGTGCTAATGGGAGAGGAGATGTCCAGAGGCTCTGGCAGGCCACCCACTGCCCTCAGTAAATCCACTTTTGCAATTCTGTGAAGACTGAGAGCTTTAATTTCCACATCTTCAGTGAACAAAGTGATGGTTTTCTCCCTGCCAGTGTGAAATGTAGTCAGTGAACTTCCGTGTTTCCTGCATTGCATGACATATAGTCATTAATAATCTAAATTCCTTATTTAACCTTTTCCCGTGCTAGAAACCGTAACACTATCATAATTTTATTCAGTCACAACAACAAAAACAACAAAAAATAAATCTTACTGTCAGAACTGTATTGTTCAGGCAGTTTTCTGGGACATTTATTACAGTATTTCATTCAGTGACACTAAGCTGGCAGTCTTAGCCCTGTGATTCGGGAACCTCTACAAGTACAGTTCGAAGCAGAAGTCAGGCTCCTGTCTGCTGTTAACTATATAATGTTAGATGTAGCTGGACTATTGTTGCCTTCTATGCAAGACTTATTTTACTTCTAACACTAATTTAACTCATTGCTTGAGAGTCTCAAAGTACTTTGTAAGATTTACTTAATTAAGCTTTACAATACCCTTAAGATAGTGGATGAAAGGAATTTTTATCTCCTGAACAGCCACCTTAAGGTGTATAGAATAACCTTCATGTTTCCTTTTTCTGTCGAACAGCTTCTAATGTTACTAGCAATTGCTGAAAGTGTAATCCATTTGTATAGTCATTTTACTATTGGCTTTTTATGGAGTACCCTGGAATGACTTGAGTATAAACATATACAAATATACTACAAGGTCTATTATAGTTAGAATATAAAGATTTTCTTTAAACTCTTTCTTTAGAGTTATCTCAGTAACTGAGCTCTTGACTCCCAAGGACAAACTTGGCAGCTACCCTAATTAACCAAAACACAGTATGTATCGGATAGCGATAGACCAGTTGGAGGTCTTATAATTTGTATTTGAGGTAGAAAAGATTAATAGATTACCATGGTATCTTAAGATGCACAATCCGGCTTGTACTGTTGAAGTTTTTAGCTATCAACAGGATGCAGACAGAGCAAAAAAGGAGGATCACATTATTAGTACGTGGTCTCAAGCACTGAAAGGAAAGGATCCAATCACTTCCTCTGGAAGTCTTTTCCAGAGTTTTGCAGACAAGATTTGTATAATTCCTGAAGTATGTGCTACATCAAAATCCTAACAGAAATATCTAAATCTAACTGTGCAACCTTGGGGAACAAAGGCATTCTCTTTAGAAAGTTGATTGCTTTTCTATAGAAGCAGTTATCTTTGATTTATATGGCTTCTGATGGTAGCCCTGCTAAAGCTTCTGAGTAATCCAATAAAGATCATATAGTACTCTGCTCTTTACATTTCCTTCAGTAGTTGTATATGGAGCTCTTTGTTTATGATTCAGGAAATGGGCTAAAAGCTTTGGTTTGTCTGTGTTCACAAAATTTGTGTTGTGATAGTAATAGCCTCCTGCATTTTAATAATGTAAGCAGTAAATCTAAAGCGGTACTGTAATGCTGTGGGTCCGGAAGGCTTTCTCCCCAGAGCTGCTCTTTGTTCTGCCTTCTTCATTCCTAGGTTCGCCCTTTAGATCCCACGCTCCTGTGTCTATGTTTGGTTTTTACCAGCCTGCTACAGTGAAGAATATTAGAGTATGAAGTAACTTTCAGGCTTTCTCTAACATATTTAAAATCTTAGAAGTTCAAGGACCCCCCCCCAAAAAAAAAACCCAAAAAACAAAAAACAAAAAAAGGCTTCACTTTCACTGCACATTTACTGAAATATACTGTATGTTGCATGCCTATTTTCATAGAGTCATTATGGATTTTTGGATTTATCTATCTCTCTGCATGATATTTTTACTTACTAGTTCCTGCCTTAAAATATTTTCACTAAAAGGATTTTTAAGATTTTAATTTTGGAAAATGTTCCACAGCATTCTTATTACAAAGTAAGGACTGTGTGTGTATGAATGTGCACATTTCACATTACAAATTCAGAGCTGAGAAAAGTACAATTCTGTGCCACGTGAAACACAGTGAAATCAGAGAAGCTTGATCTAATCAGACTTTTCTTCATTCTACTTTCCACAGCATGGTAACAAACTAATCACTAATGTAGCACATGGGCAAATACCTCAGAAGGAGGCTAACTATTTTTGCATACATGAAATCTATTTGATACTGATGTAACAAGAGGTTGAAACTGAGTCATAAAATAGCTCTTCGCTCCAGAGGTATAAATTTGAATTTAATAGAAGTATTCACTTGATAAACTCCAGCGAATTTATTTTTTCCAACCATCATTTTCCTTGCCTGGAAGAGAGAAGTTTCTAAGTTCTAAAGTTTTTGCCTGACACAATAGGCTGATTTCAAAAGGTAAATATTCGTTATTTGTCATCTGATACTTACTCAGTTCTTGCCACAGAAATGAATCCTCTGTAGATGAACCCTCTTATCTGGGTGATATGTCTGTATTTGTCTTGCAAACTTTCATAAAATGTGTGTGTGCTGAAATAAATCTAACAAAAGTTGTTCTGCTTCCAAAATTAACTCTATACATGAAATAGGTGAATATTATATGACATGTGATATTTCTGCGATAGTTCTGAATTTTGAAGAGTGCATCAGCTCTGTGGTTGTCTCTAAGGTGGTAAGTGGGACAGACACTATCCTGTTTTTCTGTGGAGCTTTTAACTTGCCAGAAAAACCACAAATTCTGACTCCTGAGCACTGTAAATTTTCAGTTTTGTTAAGTCAGTAAGATAGTGACAGTTTATGAAAGATAAGTATCTAACTCCAGATAGCTGTGAATACTTACATTCTCTTAATAAAAAAGTTGATGTCTTAGGACAAAAAAACATTTCAGGACAGTAGAATTTCTTTAATATCAAAGGGAATAAGCAAAATCTGACAGATAAATCTGTGAATGATCTTTTTGTGACTGGATTGGTCTCACAAGTTACTATTAGAGATAGTTTACAATAAGAATCAAGATAAAAAGTACAAGTTAGCTGTCCAAGAAGTTGTTTTAGGATAACCTTAATGATGAATTATTCTCATTGTAAGGTTTGTGGAGATTTCTTCAGCAATATAGTCTGTGAGATGAATATATAGGCCACCTCTTGGCCTCTCTTCAAAGACCGTGCGTAAACTGTTACCAGTTAAATCTCTTGCACCAAGTCTAACTTTTCTACTTCTTGGGATGCTGGGTTTATTGGTAAAGCATTTGAGGGGATGTAGATTTTATGCTAATGAAATACATTTTTTTCCTGAATTTAAAATACACTGTTAGGTGTTAGGACGTGTTGAACACACAACTATAAAGAATCACAAATTATGTGCTAATTAGCTCACAAACTGAGCTAAAATCTCCTTCCTTCCTTCTTGCACAGACTTGAAGGAACCCTATCAGATCTAGAACTTCATGATTTACTTACGAACGTTTTAAAAATATACTCTGTCTCATGCTATTGGCCATGGGAGACCAACGGTTTTCAGATTGCTTTTCCAGAGTAGCTTATAGATTCCATAGGATTTAAGAAAGAATGAGGGTGTCTTTGAGTCATAGATGTTTTGGGCACTGGGGAAGCAAGACAGTCTGTTCTTACTATCTTGCCTTGTTCCAAGCACTGAGCAATGGTTAATACAGAAATCCCAAGGAAGTGGCTGGGTGGTTCGAAACAGGGTGCTAAGGGGATGGAGGGCTGGATTTGTGCCTGGGAGTCAGTGGTGGAAAGATCCTCTGGGCCCTTTAATGCCACTGAGCTCTATAGAAAGTGTTTCTCTCTCTCCTCCCTCTCTCCCTCCCTCCCTCTCATCCTTTCCAGTGTAGATCAGATACTGCTGATGATTTGGCTATAGGATATAGGAAGAGATACTTCAGTGTTACTATTTTGTTTTTGTGCAGGATCATGATACTACATTATCTATCTGTGATAAGGATTTTCTCAGTTTAAAGGTTACAAAAGCTTATTAAACACTCTACATCAGCAAAACTTAGGTAATTTGTACCGAAGAATGGTAAAAAAATTAACTGAGGCACTCTCTGAATATCCAGCATTGTGGGTATGTGGTTTTAGGCAGCCTAGGCAGCCCTGAGAAAGTCCCAGGGTAGCGGAGAAATGGTATTGATATCTGGAAAAGTAAACAAGAAGGATATAATGATCTGAATTGCTTGACAACACAGGCTTGTTTAAATAAAATTCATTTTACTACAGCTAAATGTGGAATCAAGCAAGGATCTGAGGTCTTTTTCTGAGAAACAGTCATGTTCCAGAGTGGACGACAATATCCTGAACGTGAAACAGAGGTAGAGCTAAGGGCAGGTGGCTAACTGAAGTCCTGCTACAAGGCCCAGAGAGTGATCAGTGTGAATGCATAAATTGAATATTGAGTAAGAAGGGGTAATACCTCTGAATATGACATTTGAAAGAATATGAGTAAAATTCTCTGTCCATTCCTGATGCCAAATTCCAGAAAGGTCACTGGAAAATTCAGTAGTCTGCTGTCAGTCACCAACGAAGGAAGATCAATCTACTTAGCTTAACTGAGAGAAGACTAGCCTACAGGCACCTGGAGAATACATATCTGATAATGGGAAACTATTTAACCTTGCCAAAAAAAGCAGCAGGGGCATTTAACCAGTGGAACAACTTATCTGAAAGGCGGTTTTCCCTGACAGTTAATGTCTGTCTAGAAAATGTGTTCAACCATAACCAGAAGTTAAGATTTGATGGTGAAAATTACAGGAGATGTTTCTGTATGCGATGAAGGACATCAGACAGCTTGATTATAACACTTTCTTTCAGCTTAAGATTATATGGACCCAAACAGAGACAAGTAATTTCCACTCCTAAACCAAGCTTTTTAATAAAACAGCAAGTTACCCCTTTAAATTTTCAATTAAAGTTTCTGGAGTGGTTGAGAAACATTAAAACTTCTCCAAGGGAAGATCTCATCTTGCCCCTTCTCCCCTAAAAGTAAAACACTTTCCATTAAGAACTAAAAGAAGGATTAAACGAAAGCTCTTAACTGGTATCAAAAGCTTTTCATTCCCTCTGTAACATTGCATTGTTGAGATACACAGCAACTTAAGTTCTACTTTATTTGCTTTAATTATTAGCTACCTAGATTTCAGTTACCTCTTTTTTTCTATGTAGAAGGTTCTTAAGGATATCTGAAAAAAAATTCCCTCCTGCTAACTTTCCTTCCACGCAGTTGTTTAGTGCAAGTGGCATACTGTGTTTAGTATAGGACTCCCAAGGTACCAATGGAGACAATATTATAGACCGAGCATGGGGAAGGGAAAGGAGAGAACAAGGACAGTGCTGATCCTAGTGAAAATGGGATGAACCTCGTAGGAATATTGGATCAAAGGGAGAAGTACAGTAAGAGATGGACAAGTAGGCTGAGAACATTATCTTGAAGTACAGAAGATGAGCACATACATCTAGTTAGGCTGTGATTTGATATTTATAAATGCTGAATATCCGTGCTACAACTAACTTGAGACTGTCCAGCAAATGCCGAGAACCTCTGAAAATCTAGTCACTTATTTAGCAGCTGACAGACATGAGGTGTTAGGGGTCCAGCTGCCACACCACAGTTGGCAGATGTTGCCCTTAATTATGCAGTGTTTTGCTTGAGATTATGCCTGACACAGGAGAGCATGAATCCAGACTAACCTGGGACTTTCAGAAGGCCCACTTATTTCCAAGAACTCAGGTTTCAGGTACAGGCTCCTACGGGTGAACTGAGTTTGAAAAAGAAAGAAAGCAAATATCCATTTTCATCACAAATAATTTTGTGAATGAGAAAACATGTTTTTCTGAATTTGTCTGAATGAGCTAGAGTACGTTATAGCAGTGCAGCAATTGGACCCAAATTAATCAAATGATCTCTCACATAAGAACTCTTTTCTTCAGCAACTAGAGAGATAAGCATTAAATATATGGAATGAACCATATTATCAGCTGTATAATGAAAGAGATAGCCGGAGATCTTGGTCTCCATGAAGTCAAATGTAGTCTTTCTATTGATTTAGGAGGAATTAGCTCAGGCTTACAATTTTGCACTGCACAGGTTTTAGGCATGATCCAAAACATTGCTAGTAAATTTACATTGATTAGGAAATTTTGGTTTGTGACATCTGAAGCAGTTAGTAGCAAATTAAAAATCATTTGCCTTGGTAGGGAAGTCGGTGTTTTTTTACTTTTGTTTTTAAAGCTCTCTATGAAGAACTCTGTTTTTAAACAGGAGTGAGGTATCCACATCCAAAAATCTAAACTGAAAAATTGAACATGAACAATATGAGGATATCTTATTCATAGGATAAATATTAAATAACAGATTTGGTTTGTTAGTTGAATTTATAATGAATTAAGAACAAATTGGTGGAATTGAAAGCTTGACTGGCAGATTAAAATTATACTTAGTTGGTATTGCTACGTACTGGATGATGGGGCTGACTTCAGAGTGTAGTGCCAAGGGATATTCTGGAAGGCTGAAATAAGAAAGGGCAAGACATAGTTATATATCAAGGGAAATTTAGAGGTTAAGGAATTGAAACTGTCAATGGCTAAGAAATAGTGAATCATTCTTCAGTGAGCCAGAAGCTAGAAGACCTAATGAGCTAATAATAGTGCACATTTCAGACCTGCAGGACCAGGGAGACATCAAAACGACACAGCAAGATAAAGAGGATCGGAAGACTAACATGATTGGGATTATGTGATTAAAACTTCTCAGCATTAATTGTGGAAAACAGTAGAAATATTTTCCATGATGGAAACAATAAAAATGTGTAATAGTATTTCAAACCCCCCTATCCCCAGATACAGATAATAAATAAATAAATAATCACTTTGGTGCCCTTTTCTTCATTTCCCCGTGCCCCCGAAACCAAAGACTGCAGGACAAAATGCTTCATGAAGAGAAAAAAAGTAACATAGTACTACTACCCTCTGATGTGGAGTACTCACAGGTATATGACTTTAAAGTGAGAGATTAGCACAAAGTGTAATGGTAAAGTACCACCAAAGAAAATTGAAGAGAATTTGGGGGTCATCTAAGGACATGCACTTCTGCATATAATGAAAAACTTGGTTACCTTTAGTGTTACTTGTATTCAAGTTCCTTAGGCTCAGCAGGTGTAAACCAGCTTTTAGCCTCATTGAGGCCTATGTCCATTTACACACAGCGCAGGTCTCATCTGATATATATTGTTTCAGTGCTATCTATGTCAAGTATTTGTCTAGGATGTGACACTTCCTAGGAAACACTGGGTGAAGTGGGAGTGGTAACAGTGGCCATATATTCTCAGTCGGACAGCCCACCTGCAAGCTGAAAGACGTGGTCAATAAGGGGGTCTATAAGGTCCCCCAGATGCAGCCCTACCCTGGATCTGCTGGGCTGCAGAGGGATCAGAATATGCAAAATCTTTCTGTCTCATCTCATGTTTATAAGGGATAAAAGGAGTAAACTGTAGATTAATATTGTTTCAGTTTTGCTTTTCATTCAGTAAAGTGAGCAAAATGGGTTTCCAAAGGCATGTGAAAAATGTTAGGTATGAAGATACTCATTTCAGGTAATCACTTTTTCAGAGTAGAAGCAGTTCATAACCTCTAACTACTTGGGTTTGCAGGGCAATATGAGATGTTAGCCCAGGTGTCCTGATGAGGGTGTAGTATGCCTTTTCTCATCTACACTTTCCCTGCATGCATTCTTCTCTACTAGCCCTGCTAACCACAGCTGGATTTCCTAAAAAGAGGTAGTATGGTATTCTCACCAGAAGTAGTTTTATTTCAAAATGATTGAATCGATTATTGTATGTAGGGCCTGTAAAATGCTCTGACAAGTAGTATCATTATGCATATGAAAGCATAACATGTATTCTAATCATAAGCCACTGTAAGATTTGTGCTTTACATATTGAAAAAATATTTAAAATAAAATACTTTAAATCCATTTAACACGAGAAACACCTACATTATCATTGTCAGCTCCTCGTTGTAAAGGTAACAAAGCACCAACCTCCGTGAAGTTGCTTAACAGTTTACAAAATTCAGGCAAGCAAAAGGTTCAGAAAATTTTGTTTCTTCCCCCTCCCATATCTGCTTTATAAACCAACCTCAGCCAGATTTAAAGCATTAAAACCATCTTGTATATTTTCTGCTTTCCCTGGTGAAATTTTGTTACCAAATTTCTCCAACTTGTAACATTGCTCATCTCAAAGGTGTTCGAATACCAAATATCTCAATGAGAAAATTGCTTTTTTATTTCAGCAAACTAATCTTTCTGATAGTCAAAAATATTCAATGCAGTTGTTTCTTTAGTGGCAATGAAATGCAAGAAAGCTAGGTATTCTCAGCAAGGAGAAACAACTGTGAAACAGAAGTATTCAACAACCCTAGTGGCGTGCTTGAACATTTCTTTCTAAAGATCTGCTCTATCAGGTAACTTTGCAGCCACATCTTCTGAGAAATGTTTGTATTGAGGTGATGAAACTGGGATGGCCTTGGGTAATTTAGCCAGTGGCCTGACTATTTCCTGATGTAATTTTTAAATATATGCAATTGTTCTGTTTGTACTCTGTTGTTTATATTATTCTTGGTACTCATTTTCATGTTATACGTCCTTGCTATTTGTCTGCAGAAAGCAGAATTTGCTGTGTCCAATCTTTGCTTATGATGTTGTAAGGGATAAAATAGCTGAGCAGCTATTTACTAGCATCTTTACTTTTTTTTTTTTTAACTCTTTACTAAGTGCTTATTTTGAAAAGTTTTGGTTTGTTTTGTTTTTTCTTTGTTTTTTGCCTAGTTGAGTGTTCTCTGCTTCTTTTCATTTAGAGAACGCATACACAACCTAACCTCTGTCCCTTCCTTCCCTTCCTCTTCCTGTAAACTAAAAAAATTTAGTTTACAACATAAACTCTGTTTAATCTGAAAATAAGTGGTATTGATTCACATATTTGTAATCTAAGGTAGGAAAAGTAAATGGTGATGTGTTCCTCTATGACATAGCTCAGCATTCAGTCAAGATCTGAGAAATCTGTGTTTAGTTATTCTCTTTGTCTCAGGGATTTTGAACTTACTTTTCCAACTTGGTAACATTTTCCTGACCACCAGGCAATAGACTTTTGGAGGGTAGGAAATATGCTGTTGACATTATTCTACTTTGCATAAACGAGTAAGCAATCCCCAGCAGAGCCACTAATTCATCAGTGCTCCATCTTACAGGAGAACCAGTCTTACTATCAGATTAGGGAGTGGTCTGCCTTTAAAAAACAAACAAACAAACAAAACCCCCCCAACAAGAGCAAATGAAAATATCTTATCTCTGAATATACTATTTTCTAATGGCTTAATGGAATAATGCCTCAGACGTGAGACCCAAGGTTAGTTCACATTGGCTTCATGTGACCAAACTAATAGTTTGGTCTGGTAGATATATACTCTAGTATATATACTCTGGTAGATACAGACACCTACTTCTGATACCTATGCCTCCGTTTATAGTCTATGTAGAGAAATGGCCACTTGTAGATCATGATTAATCTTTCTAGTTGTCTGCACCTGACTAATTCCAATATTGTAGCTATCTATGTTTGAAGAAGTCACTCTCACTTTCTGTGCCTATTCATGGCAGGGATTTAAACTATGATGTCCCACAGAATCAAACATGGTATTATTCCTGGCACTGCTTTTGCTGTCTTTTTTGTGGCCCTAGCTTGTTTCAATGTGTTTTTGATGTGTGCCCATTTTTGAGATACTCTTTACAGTTTGCTGAAGATTTTTGGCAAACTCTATGCTTGCTCCATCCTTAAGAAGAAAAAGTCATGGGTAGGTGTGCTTAGGAAGGTCTTGGGGTTATATGGTAACCTGGCAAAAAGGAAGACTGCTGAGGTCTGAAAGACTCCCATTGACTCACTAGAGGGAGTTTTGGATTTGGTTCTTGATTAATAATGAATCCAATTGAAAGCAAATTTTAATACTTGTATTTTAGGTGCATAAATGGAGCAGTGTGAGCTTCTGGATTAAAATTAGGTCATGATAGTAATCAATCAGCATAAAAAGCTCAAGTGTACCCAAAAAGGCAGAGAATCAACAGGTTTTCTTGAATAAGTGCTGAATGTTGAGAAACATGATTCATTAAGAATGCAGTGACTGGTATATAGTACCTTCTTATACTATTGTATAATGAATAATGCCTATTTCTCTTTGTTGAAGACAATGTGATGACATGATAGATGCAAGTCTGTCAGGAACATCTAAGTATACTGCCTCAGAGCAAAGAGGAGGAATAAATGGCCTCTCAAGGTTTGTTCTATGCCTACCTTTGTATATGTTGACCTTTTTCAAATACAATTATTGCATCCCTAGATACAAACTTTGGCTCTGATTTCCTCGTTGAACTGTTTACACGTACACTCTTGACTCTGTAGCTATCTGGTATTAATTTTGTTTTAAAAATATTTGTTCAAATCCTGCATTCTTAAAGGAGTTCTCTTAATGGTATTTTTCCTCGGTAACAGCAGCAATCAATGTTCAACCTTTTATTTTTAATTAAGAGTACTATGCACCTCTACCTGTTTATAAGAGGTAATAAACCAGAAGCAGACTTAGCTGTTTTAGACTGCCCTCCCAAACAAGCTGTTCTCACCCTTCTCCTGTGCAGAATCTCTCTGACGGTGTGCCTGAGCACGGAGTGACGTGCTGGGTCCAAGGTCATAGTTGTACATTTGTGTCTGGGGGCAGAAAAGGACTGAATGGTCTAATGTCTGCTAAAATAATTACTTGAGGAACCAAGCTCTGCACCATTTCTAAAGAAATTACAATATAAATTAAAAATTTCATAGTACAATTTCTATTAGTGTTCAAAAAACTTGGGCCTTATTCTGCAGTCAGAACTGGACTGGTGTAGCTTCACTGAAGCTAATGGAATTACGCTGGTCTCCTGCTCAATGAGAATATGGAGAATTTGGTCCATAATTTTTTTCTTTTTTTTTGTAATTCTCTACAGGTCTTGATTGACTAAATTAATGTAAAAATAAATTGCTTGCTGTTTAATTGTATAGTGTTTGATTGGTCAGGGAGTTTAGGGAGTTCGCAGCAGAACAGTTTATATATCCAGTTCTGTTTACATAGCCAGCTCATTCTTTATACTGTTGCTACAGTTTTTCACAGTAGAAGAACATTTTTAGATACCACACTTTCTTTTTAACAGGCAAATAATATATTTCAGTAGATCATGTAAGTAAGCTCGAGGACAATTTTTGTCATATGCTTGTGAATCACCTAACACAATGAGACTGGTCTACTGCAGAGGCTGTTTTGGTGCTACTCTAGCATAAATAACAGCAGTAGTCCAAGCATGTGAAATGCCCTCTCCTCCCAGAGTTGGCAAATGATATTTAGATCCTGTTGTACTTGCCAATAAAAGTTGTTAGTTGTAAACAGATTTGAATTGGAGTCAAAACATTTATCTGATTTTAGCATGGTTAATTTAGAATAATTTTGGAAAGCAAGACATTAGTCCTAGCCCAAACCTCAAACTGTGTTTGCAGTGTAGTGATAAAATATAACTAATAAACATAATCTGCTGCAGTAATTATCCATAAAGAAAATTGGGAATTTGGGCAAATATTTTACAAGATTAAAGGTAATAAGAAAAAGGAGGAACTTTACTCATACACATTTACATATTCAGTATATAGTGCGTGTGTGTGTATGTGTGCGTATCTGTTTCCAGTAAAGAAAAACATATATCTATTTTATGTTGACATCTGTGACTGCTTGCCGAAAATTTTTCTTGCTACATTTAAGATACTGATGATTTTAATTCCGAACTGAACAACTTAATGGGCTGAATGTGTTTAATGAAATCATTTTAATTGCAACTTTCAGTATGTCTTCCCCAGATTCTGAAGACTCTGTGTAACAGTAGGACTGTTTTACAGAAATTAAGGATGTACATGCTTATTTCTGGAATGTTTAAAAGACATTTTGGAAAAAAAAAAATCTTTCTGTATCCTTTGGAAATGAGCAATAAGCCAGTGAATTCAGGTGATGGGGGTAGGGAGAAGGGAGTAAAGGGAAAAGGGGAGTGAAAGCTCTATGAGGTGGCAGAAATCTCCCAGTATCCAAGTGACATTACCTTTATCTGTTTCACATCCCAGGAAAAAAAAATCCATAGACGTGCTAGATTTTTCTTCCAAGGCCTTGCTTTCCTACCTTTTACTGTAAAGAGAAATACTGAAGAATGTAGAGCTACTCTGACGGTTTAGCAGTAGTAGGGTAGTGTTAGCAATGTAACAGCTC
The DNA here is from genome assembly GCF_036370855.1 of Dromaius novaehollandiae. Classification (NCBI taxonomy): domain Eukaryota; kingdom Metazoa; phylum Chordata; class Aves; order Casuariiformes; family Dromaiidae; genus Dromaius; species Dromaius novaehollandiae. The sequence continues at coordinate 44,955,509 of NC_088132.1, forward strand.
AAAGTGGTTACTTCCACAGGAGAGAACCGATTATGTTTATTACTGCAAAAAAAGGATAGATTGTGCAATGGGCTCCTCCTTGCATAGATATTTTATTTTGCTGCATTTCTATTTTATTTCCAGCTTCTTATTTATTTCTACACTGAGACATTGCATTCAGCTTAGGTAGATAACTAAGCACCTGGAGGCAGATAAATAGAAACAATTAGTATCTATTGATGACTGTGATGTGGGTGAAAGTTAATCTTTCATGATAGGCAATTTAGATAATTTGAAAATGTCTATACCAAAGGAAGGCTGTTAAAAAAATTGGGGGGGGGGGGAAGGATTTCAGGAGAAGAAAATTAACATCTCTATGTAAGCAGAATTGCTCAGAATTTTGTTGTGTTCTTTTTCACTTTACATAAGAGGTTTTTTTTCTGCGGCTAAAAGAATATGTGATTTTTCAAAAAGTTAGAACTGTTTTTTTCTGTGTATTCCTCACAGTTTCTGTATGGAATAACGTGCACTGAGGGTTCAATGACAGTCTGAGGAAACCCTTTCTTTTGATAATTTAAATTATCTTATATAACATAGCATGAACAATTGGAAAGGATATGTTGTATATTTTAAGCCCTGAAACAGGTTCTCTTGCTTATTTGATTTGTTAATCAAATTCTAAAGAATAAAATTGCAAGTTATACACAAAATTGATGCAAATAAATTGCAGATAATTAAAGATAGGCACCTGGAGAAAAATTCTGTCAATGCTATGTTGCTTGCTGCTATAGCACAGACAATAGTGCTACTGAAGTCATAAAGACTTAGGATGTGGGAACCAGGCCAGAAAAATAAAATTCTCTGAATCTTTGTTCATGACTTCAAACCTCAGAAGCTTTGTTTCAGACTTTTTTGTAAGATTGGCTAGTTTTTTTCTGCTTGAATTTAGTATCTTTGTATTTGTCTGAGCCAAAAGTTATTTTTTTGTTTTGTTTAAAGAGTATAATCTGGAAATATATGTAAAGGAGAGTTATCGAGCTACTGGTAAATGAACCTGCAAACCATAAAATACTGCAAGAGCTCTTCTGCATGAGTTAGTTGCATCTGCTTTGCAAATTCAGAAGTTTGTAGTTCCAATAACTTTGGATATACATTTTTGCTTTAGTTTTCTTATCCAGCAAGAGCTTAATGTTTTTGTCTCAGTCTCTCTAAAACAATATTTGTTTTTTAAATGATACTGTTCTGGATCTATGTTTATGGTTCTGTTATGCCATGGATAGGAACAGGAGAGAGGAAACAACTCTTTTTTTACAGTAATACCAGAAGTGTTTTGGAATAAAATTTTCCTGGCAAAGCTTGTGCTGGATCAGCGGGGAGGGGAAAGTAGAATTGGATCATTTTGGAGAAAAAAATATACATCATATGATAAATATGCTGTAGTAGACATTCTCAGGCAGTCAGCAAAGTTAGGATAATGTTTTTGTCCATCTTCACAAAGTAGCAGACGCTGGTGGCTTTGTAGGTGATCTCAGTACAGAAATTCTTAAGATATGAGTATCATACATGAGTTGTTAGCACATATAAGTTTACAACTTACAACAACACAGTGAGGTAGAACATTTTCTATTGTATTATTGATTGTGATAACTGCCTTTTTACATAGTTTAGTAACTGTATTTGTATAGTTACATTTGAAATCCTACTTTGATTTTTGCATGTGTCAGCCCTGAAACAAAAATGGTGAAATGGTATATGCAGCTAATGCTTCTTTAAGGGATTTCAGCCCAATGCCAATGTCTGTCTGTAAGCTATGGCTCTGTCTCAAGCACCGACTTCAGTCAGAGACCAATAATTCCCTCTATTCAGAACCTTGGGTTACTGAAAATACAACATTTCTTCCTAAAGTTGAACTTTGTTTTTATACCAAGTTAAGGAACTGGAAGACTGTGTCTGATAGCTCCATCTGGTGACATCAGCTTTATTCTCTAAGTTGCATACCTGGAAGGTTCTTACTGGCATTTTTTCTGAATGATCTGCTGTAAATCTTAAAGCTAGTGATTGATCATCTTTGGATAGAAGGGATGCTTGGGCTTACAGTATCTATATAAAACTGTGCAGCCTAAGAACCTGGAGTTTCAGCACCAAAGAATGAAATGGCCCTTTCTGCCTTTTTATAATAAGAGAAACAACGGAAGTTGTCAACTGAATTTTTACGCTTCATGATATACCAACCAAACGTGCGAAATTTTTCCACACTAGCTCCAGGGAGGTGAGTTTGGAAGTAGTTGGGCCAGACATAAGAAAGCAAGATACGGTGGTGCTATATTTTCTGATAAATTGGTAGAGCAACTGTTAGGAAGTGGCCCTGGCTATTCACTGGGGAATGGATTTCACTTCTGTTAATACTTTTCTTTTAACTCGGCACGAGTCTGAATGACCAGACTTTAATAAATGGACAAAAGATTTTGTATGATTGCACAGGTTGACATGGGACTATGCTACCTAAAGAGATAGCATCTAGCACTATATTTCTTATTAGTAAGACTAGCAAGTCACAGAACACTCAGTTTAGGCCCAAATAAATTCTAAACAAATCTCTGACACTAGCAGTGGTATTCAGAAGCGTGTGAAGAATATACACCATCTAAACACTTTTCAGGTTTTTTGGATGCCAAATATAGGAAAAATACAAATTAAAAACCACTTTTTAAACTCTGCTTGTTAGAAGAATTCTCTCTTTATATGTCTAGACTATTCTATTTTGCTAAATGTAGAACAGTTATCCTTAAATCTAATCTTATTCAAAAGAAAGGTGTTTGCTTTACTTTTCCCCATAATGAAATAATTCAGTATTTGAATTACCACCTTGAATGTCTCTTACAAATGATAGATTGTTTCAGTCTTGTACATCTTCATAAATTACTTTAGCAAAATGAATTGATGGGCTATAATGATACAGTAGGAAAAAAGAGATTGGGAAAGCTGTGTTTTATTTTATTAAAACTGTAGAGTAAGTCCTGAGTTCAAGATAGTCTTTACTTCTCAGACATTAGCTGTACATTTGCTGAAGTAGAGCTGTTGGAAAGAAAGTGAAAATGTTCATGATACAGATCTGGTTACGAAATCTTTCAAGTACAAGTGTTCTTTTACTTGGAGCAAAAAGATGAACAGTTGGGATTTTTTGTGTCCTGGGGGCATACTGAGATGCTGCTAGTAAAAATGTATCAAATTTCTTGGATGCAAAAGACTTTCTAACATCATATTTTCATTGATCTAAATCTGTGTTGAAGAACTAATGTAACTTTGCTGTCTAGAATAGAATCAGGAAGACTTCTCTGTAGCTGAGGTTAAGCAAAGGTTGTGAAATTACAAATTAGAACTAAATAGAAGACTGATATTGAGAAACTGGAACCTTGTTAACTATACTAATAATGACTCAAGTCTCTGGAACAAAGGGTCCCTAAAGGTGAGGTAGCTGGAGTTTGAATACAAATGGCCATATTATTATTAACACATCCATTCATGAAAGGAGGTTTGTAATACATATTTGAGCTCTCAGGGAGATTAAGCGAGGTCTATGTAGATAAAGTATATAGAAAGGATGAGATGTATTTCTGCAGTTGTAGCTGCTTTAATTAAATAACTTGACATGTGATTTTCTCATGGAGAAATATATTTATTAAAAGAACATTGTTAAAGTTTCTAAGTCCAATGCAGAGAAACTAGAAAAGGCCTGAAAATAGGGTGCCTGATAACCTGAGTATTGCTCTGTAACATATATGCACAACAGGACAGTTTCTTCTAATGTTAAATACTGCTGTCAGATCCCAGACTTATTCTGTGCAAATGGTGGGTGATATCACTCCATGATCAACTATTCAATTTTTATCTACATGTCTAACACACGTCTATGATTTATTTACCACATGTTCTCCAAATTCTGCTTTGAAAACAGTTTTTTTTCTTCCCTTGTGTTTATACTGTGCTCATCACTATAGTAGCTGAAGACTTGTCAAACACTAATGAATTTATCCTGATATTTCTTCTGAAAGCTATTGCCATTTATGTACTGGGAGCTGAGGCACAGTCAGATTAAGAAAAACAATGTCTGCTAGTTTTAGAGATTTTAAGAGCCAGAAGACTTTTTTTCCTCAGTATTGCAATGTTCAGTGTTATCCAGCGCTTCAGATATTTAAAGCACAGCTCCCAATGAGTTCACTTGCAGTTCTGTGAATGTGATGATGGGCCTTGAGTCAAATACGACCCACAAATACCAGACCTCAGAGAACAGTTTTATTTGTGTGACTTGCTCTGCATTCCAGTGAAATATAGTCACAGGAGCAGTAAGCACGTATAAGGGTCCCAGTACTAATTTTTTTTGGCTTCTCAGTCTCAATATTCATTTTCAAAACCCTCATATTCCAGCTCTGTTCACTCCACCTGTTTCTTTCCCAGACTCTTTCCAAAGCTGATCTACAGGTCTGCTTCTGCCCCTTGAGGCCTCTTCAGCTCTGCTCTACATCCTTTTCTGGTCGTCTTGGCATTTCAGTGTGGCATCTTTCATTTTCCTGAGCCTTGCAGGGAATTTCTCCTGTAAGTTGGATAGTGGAGGTTGGGGAAAGCCTGAGTAAAAAGCAAGAAGTGTGGCAAGATCCTCTCCAATGGGGTTTACGGAAGATGGGCTCTGACTTGCACTTGCTTTCTGGAACAAGGTGTACCGTTTGGCCAGAACAGCTCTTGTGTTCAGCAAAAAGGAACTTGTACTGAAACAGATGCCAAAAGAGAGCTCTGAATGCAAGCTGAGCAACAGAGATTTTGCCTCATCTCAGAAGACAGGCTGATCTGTTCACCTTAATGCAGTAAGTTCAGCAAAACAACGATGAATAGTATTTCCCTCCTTGGCGTTACCCTGACGTTTTTATCAATGGCATTAGAATGACTAAGCATGCACTGGCCTACAGGTATAAGAAACCTAATTTGCCACCTAACCACAGTAATGGAGAGCTTTTGGAAAAGCTTTCCCAGCAGAGTAATGCAGTGTGATATCAGTGTTTTTTATGGAGATAGATCCATTTATAAGAGAAATCAGTGGCTGACTGTGATGGGAGGAGAATGAATTTGATGACTGCAAGTTTCCTGCAACTGCATGCTCTCATATTCAGACACTTTGTGACTGTGTCCTGAGGGAAGCACCTGGAAGAAAAGGGACTGGCAGCACCTTGTTTCTAGATCCGGCAAAGCTGTCAAAATAAACCATGTGGGAATGCTAAAGTTAGCCTGTGGCATGTAGGTGTTTCTAGTGCTAAGCAGCAGCTAATTATAGAAATTTTGAGCTTCTTGAATGTTCACCTTAAATGGTCAAGCTCGAACTTGACAAAGTTTAGACACCAAAATAATTTTTTGTCTGGTTTTGGAGATGAGATTTCTAAATAGTGTCACACACTCATTTTCTGCACTTAGGTAGATCTAAGCAATCTGGGATAGAGCTCCGGTTTCTGAAAGAGAAGCCCTTTAAACTTAGATCTGTAAATTGATATTTTGTACACAAACCATTTAACTTATACGTGGCTTCCTGTGGAAGCCTGCAGCGATGCCTGTAGCAACTCTTTTTTTGGAGTTTCATGTTGCCCGAACTGATTTTTATCACGGCCAAAAGCAGAAGACCATCTGCCAATTCCCCCCAGCCTTGTGAACTTTTTGTTGGATGAAGAGAGTGGGCTAGCTGCAATGAAAGTGAGAAAGCTTATGTGGTGACATAGACATAAAATGGCAATAATGGGAGGGAGGAGATGTTTCACTGGAGAGAAAAATAATTTATACATGCTCCAAGCAAAAGGTGGTATGGGTGTGTGAGCATGTCTGTTTTAACAATGAATCCCTTTTTACAGGCTATGTAGGCAATCTCTCTTCAAATCCTTGTGGAACTGTTTAATCAAAAATCTAACCTTATTACCATATGTTCTTAACTTTCTTGACCTAGATATTCTGAATACATTCTCCAGGCCTTTATAGATTTAAAAATATTTTCATGTTATATTGTTGTCTAAAAATAATCAAGGATATTTATGTTTTAAGAGGTTAGACCTTGTTCTGCATGGCACTATCAAAAATTTTCTCCCTTTAATGCGGATTATTGAAATATGAATTTCAGCACACAATATTGGATTGCTTTAATGATCTAATACTGTCACTGCTGTGATTCAAATAAACTGGCTAATTCAAATTCACAATGTTCTGCTTTAGTGAACATCATTTTAAATGTGAATCCAATAAGTTTTTCCTGCAAGCATTCATTTTATCCTTTAGATACGCTTTATCAGAAGATCTGTGACACTTGTATGAATGTTAATCTTACTGTTTATCAGGATTATTTTCACTGTTTTTACTCCAGAAACATTACAAATCCTCACAATATGTTGGTTAGTAGTTATATGAATGTAGGTTGCTCAGATTCCATGCGGTACATACAGATGTCATATATCCTGGCTGGCATTATGTAGTCTGCATGCATAGCTGAACAGCAAGTTGTGTGGTTGCTCTGCTCATTAGGAGTACCAGGGGAAATTTTTGCACACCAGCTTGTATGGTGTCCACTAGACCTACTAAAAATAGATGGATTTTTCATTCATAGGATGGCGTAGATTTGTTCTCTTGGGCATTTTGCACTAGCTTTGTGTGAGGGTTGGGGGGAACTGAGGGGTAATGGTTATTCTTTCTTCCTTTTCTTTTTTTCCCTCCTTCTCCACTTTCCTTATGCTTCCCTTAGAGCAGAAGCCAGGAATTAGCTTGCCCTTTTGCAGAGTTTGCCAGAGTAGTTGGCACATGACACTGGAGTATACTAGTGAAGATAGTTCATCTCGTGTGTTTCTAGCTCTCACAAGGCCATGAACGTGCTACTACAGACGAACAAGACACATTGTACTTCAGCATTTGCCCTCTGTGTGTGTGGGTGTGTACGGAATTATTCTGGATCTTGACAGAGCAATTCACTTCGCATTTTATACATCCATCTAATATATATATTTATATATAGTCATCCATTTTGTGTGTGTGTAAATATAATTTGTCTTCAGATACTTGAATGATACATGCATTCATTTTCATCCATAGTTTACATTTTAGTGTTTGAATGGAAATATTCCAATTCTAACAAACATGTAACTTTGTCAGCAAATCACTACTGTAGGCACTACATTCTGTGTGAAAATTATCTGCATTGTTTGTCTTATTTTTAAGTGTAAAAGCAGCATGAAAAATTAAGGTGTTCTGTAAGATACACCTGTTTCCAATATGTATTTTTTCCTCTATAAAAATAACTTCACATACATAAACTGTTTTACTTTAAATGTCTTGCACCTATATGTATGTGATGGAAGTTTAAGCTCAGACAAAATCCATGTAGTATAAAACTGATTGAGAACCAGATATAGGAAGATTACGTTAGCTAAATATTAAGTTTCTTCATGCGGTCCATTACCAAACAAATCTAAAAAGATCCTGCAATAACTTTGACATCCTTTCCTGTATATTTCAAGGTGTTCTAGTAATTTATACTCCAGGTGCAGTTGAAAGCAGCCCAGTCATACATTTAGATTGCCAAATTATACTGACATGAAGGTTATAGGTTGATTCAAAATTGCATAGCCTGAAATGGTTCCTTTTTCCAATGAAGTATGACTCAGCTTTCAAGTCTAATAATGTATTAGAAGATTATGTCTGGCTGAGATCACAGGTCAGATCTAAGAGGTGATAGGCTAAACTGGACACAGGAGAGTATTTCAGCTAGGCCCACATTTTCCCTGATATATAGAAAAAGTTCCTAAGATGAGCTCAGAATCAACAATTCTAATTGTTACCAAACTTAACACAGTCACTTTGCTGTGATTGTCAAAAATATACAGCATAAGATCTGGCATAGAAACTTTTGCTTATTTCTTAAAAGTGAAGGCTATAGGACTGGAAGTAAACATAAACCAGACTTGATTGCACAGTAGCTGTGAATGAAGAATGCCTGAGAGTAGACCTGGTTCCAAATAGATTATGCGAATGACTAATTTTCCTATTTTTTAGCTGCATAAAAATACATCGTATATGGAAAATGTACAACAAACTGGTTTCTGTGTCCTGTGTAGTCTTCTATTGTCATCTCTCACTACTTTTGGCTTAATCCCAGTAGTCCTTGGCAGCAATGGAAATACTCCAAGATAAGGTGATGAATGATGAACTGGCATATAGTGGGTTGTACTCTGGTGAATGCAGATAAGATCTCATTAAAAATTCAGTTAAAGAGGTTTATAAAAGCTGTTACTTCACCTTTCTTATATCAGAAAGCACTTCTTCGATCTTGTGTTTTGTTTCTGAAAGAATTCTTTTCACTTTCTCTTCACAACTCTGAAGAAATAACCTACTAGAAGATCATACAATTTTAATGAAAACCATCTTTATTGGACAGGGACATGAATATGTACATGTTCCTGAATCAAGAAATGCAAGTTGTGACCTGCAATCCAATATTCTATACAATGCTTTAAAATCATAGACTGAAAACATCCAAAACATTTTGCATCTGTCAACTCATTTGAGCTATTTTTGTGGTTGGCACCTATTAGAATATAATTTGTGCCCATTTTTAGTTTTGAGGATGTTAGAATTTAATTGTAGCGGGGAGCATATAATTAGTCTTGAGCATCTGCCAGACATTAAGTGCTCTAGTGGCCAACGTTCTCACAGAGCTTTGAATCACAGTCTTTGGGTTCACTAATGATTTGATATCATTTGACTGCAGCAGTCTGCAAATGAAAAATGTTTGTAAACATTGAAGTTTGTTTTATATTAACAAAGCATTCTGAATGAAATACGGACAAAATGTGCTTCAAGGCAAATAGATCTCCCTGCTTACTCTTTGTTCGCTTTTGCTTTCATAAATCACAAGCAAATTGATTTCTGTAGGTTTTATACATCTTGTGTATTATTCATATTAAAATGAATTCTACTGGGGGAGATACCATATGGAAAATTGCTGCATGCATTTTTGTCTTTAAATGATAACTGCTACCAACATTGTACTTTCCTGGGTGTCACAGAAGGCATCACATCCCATATGGTATCACGCAAGCACTGTATGGAAAACTCAGCTTCTTCTGCTACATTTGAAATACAACCTGGATCAAATGTCTGTCTGACAGCGGGTTTGTTTTCCTCAAATGAGGCACCTTTTTAAACAGCATGGATTTGTAACATAGTGTACATAAAAGAGTTCTAATGGAGTGATTATGCATCACTCCATAGTAGAGTATGCATACTCCATAAAGAGTATGCAGAGCAAGCCTACTCTACACTGCCTTCCTGTAAGAAACTGTCAAAAAAAAAAAAAAAAAAAAAAAAAAAAAAAAAGTGAAATGACTCAAATAATAGGACAAAACCAAGTTATTGCTCCTTGTGCTTTATTTCATTATGGGCTATAATATATTGCCCAAAAGGTCAGGGAACATACCTAATATTTTCAGAAAAATGGAAACGAAGCTTTCCAAAAACAATTCCAATGCTACATGATGCTATTTAATCATAGCAACTTGAATATGGTAACTCTTTGCTTACTGGCAGGACAAAACATTTTTTACTATTAAGTATTCATTATCTACGCAGATTAACAAAATGTCCTTGTTCAGACTTTCTGGTGCCAATTTAATTATTTCAAAAATAATTTACAGGTTGATTAAAAAAAATTGTATGGCATCTCTTTACTTCAAGAGGAGCTCACCTTGAAGTTGTCTTGCATAATCCCTTTCTTTTTAAGAAGAAAGGCCAAAGAATGTTCTTATCGCAGCTAATGATTTAGGAGAGGATATGCTGAACCATATATATATATTTTTTCTTTTGCTTGTTTAAATTGGGAAGTCTTTATTATTGGAGCAAACTTCCTATTTGGTCAGATATTTCACTTTTTCAAAAACTCTTAAAGTACTTTTCAAGAAAAGTGCTTTATGTTTTTAGAGCTATGAGAGTAATGGAGAACAGGAAACAAAACGGAGATGGCTGTGAATTGCTGAGGCTGGGACTAACCTTAGGATGGAAAATACAAGTGGAGGGAAGGCCAGTCTCCCTCCAGCCTTTTCTCTCTCTACCCGTGCCCTCCTTGTGCTGGCCCCCCTCACCTCCCCAGCAGATATTTTTTGTCCAGTGCTTTCCCATAGGTGGTGGTGTTTGCACCTCCTCTCATTCTTGCTGATCGCCTTTTTGGCTGGGTTTGCATCCATCTTGGAGTGTAATGCCACAATCAAGATATATATACCAAATGAGGCCTTACCACAGACAAATAGAATGCAACATTATTTCATATTTTGTGCATGTTTTTCCTGTTTATATATCACAGTATGAGTTTGGTCCTTTTTTTCTTAAACTGTAGGATGACTTGTTTGTTCAGGTTATGATGCCCTCTAACTCCTAGAGCAATTTTTGTAGAACTGTGTTCTAATAATGCTAGCTGCTTCCTTTCCGATTCATTTGATTATTGCTCATATGTATGTTTTCACTTGTCATTACAGAACTGTAGGTTTTAACGATGATTTTAAAATTCTAGTTCTTTCTCCGAGTGACTGTACCTACTCTTAGCTTAAGTGGGTCTTAAACTGTAATAAGCAAATACTGTAATGTATTACTTACTTTGTTTAAATAAATAAATAAATGAAAAAAGCTGGACTGAGACCAGATTTCTACAGGGTCCTCATTCTGTTTATTCTTCCAGTTTAACAACAATTTATTGATACTGATTTTTTTCAGCTAGTTTTGCACTTATCTTACAATATAGCTTATATTTTTGTCATCATAGCTACTAATGGAAACCTCAAGCTGGACTTTGCACAAACTGCTGCAGAAACTTTATTCATCCTTCCGTGTCACAGTGGAATGTTAATAACAGCTACGTAGACAACAATTACCCAGATTTTTGCGCCATTCTCTAGAATATTCTTCCTCAGCTTGCTGGAAAATCATGTGAAACAGTCAAAAAAACCCTTATTAATACCTGACAGAAAATATTACATCATCTACTTCTCCTTAATCTAAAAGGCCTGTTATGCTGCTGCAGAAAGAAACCAGCTGGTTTGACACAATTTGCTCTTGACAAGTCTATGCTTGCTGCCACTCATATCTCATTATCTTCCAGATGTTTGTTCTAGAATTTCTTGGGAATTGAATTAAGATGACTAGTCTATAATTCACCATCTCCTTTTCCTCCCCCACCCCTACTTTTTTTTTTTTTTGATAAGCATTTTTCATTCCATCTACTTAATACACTTACGTATGTTTAGACAAAACTATGTTCGTTAGTTTATCAGTGGTATTCCCAATGGAAGATCTGGATGACCGAAATTAGATGACTGAAGTTAGAATGAGCGAAGAGCCTTTATTTCCCTTCTCCTCCACCTTCTTACACTACGTTCCCTTTTCCTGCCTTCTGGATCTTCCATCCTCCATGAGTTCTCAAAGGTAAGCAGAAGCTGCCCTAGGGAGTACTCCACGTGATTTGGGGTGAATTTCATAAGGCACAGGTAGCTGGAGAACAACCAAGTCTTTTCTGGATATGTGTTTTCCTGCTTACTGCCTTCTGTCATTGATATTTAATTGTCTGATTAAAGTTAACCTTTTCAGTGAAAGCTGAAGCAAAAAAAGGCATTAAACATGTCAGACTTCTTGACATTGTTTGTCATTAGCCTCCAGATCCTATGGTGGCGTGGGCCAATACTTTGCTTGGGTTTCCTCCTAATATAATTGTAAAATGTTTTGTTGTTGCCCTTTATGTTCCTTGCTAGTTGTATCTCATTTTGAGGCTTGACCTTTCTAATTTTAGGCCTACATGCTTCTGAATTTCTTTTTCTGCTTGTCCTTAATCATTTGCCATTTTCTCTACTCTCTTGGTGCTTCCCTCTCAGTTTTCAGGACATTGAACAGTTTATGAGGAACATTTGCTACATTTTCTATCTTCTTATGCTTTAGGATAATTTGCATTTAATACTGAGCATATAAGTTTTCTTTTTTTTTTCTTTTTTTTTTTTTTTTTTTTTTTAAGAACTGGCCAACTTTTAAGGAACTGCTCTCTTTTTTTCTTTAGATTTACTTCTCCTGAGATCCTATCTACAGATTCTCTGGTTTTAAAACATTTTCTTGACTTTAGTCTGTTTTCCTCCCTTCTTGCTTTTGAATTAGTGCCTACTGTGAAAAATCACACCTGAAGAAGTTTTTTGTCAATCATTTTCCCCATCTTCCTTTTTCCCCAGAGAACACATACAACTATCTTGCTGGCCCCTCTGCATCTTGGTGTGCTTCTCTCCCCAAAAATGTGTTGATAAAAGCCATCTTTAACACCAGTCACTATGTCTTTGAGTTTTTTCATAGTTATCGGCCTTTTATTTTTTAAGAGTTTATAATGGAATTTTCCTAGTTTGGTAGCCTGCAATAGATATCATTCTGGTGTCCTTGTTCTTTTCCCCTTTTATCGCTGTGTAGAGGCTCTTAACGTTTACTGTCTGCTGCAGTCTTGACCTAGACCTGCCCTGTCCTGTCCATCCCTCCTGAGTGTCTGGGCCCTGGGGGCACTAACAGCCCTCCCTGTCCCCAGCTTTGTCCCCACTTGCCAAGCCCTAAGGATGCAACTGTTAAGTAAGGTCAATTAAAAGGCACCACACACTTGCTATATCCTTATAAATGGAACATATTTAATCTCTGATTCTTTTTTGGTACATTTGTCGTAGTTTATCTGATAATGATACGGCATCTCAGACAATGGGAGTAGACATTAATCTTCCCCCCAGTGGATGACTAGTATAGCTCAATGCATGTCCTTGTCGTCTTCTGTTTCTTTACTTAAGTTACTGTGCCTTGCTCTCCTTTGTCTTCAGCCCCCAAAAGTCTATATTCAGGTGCTCATAAAAATAGGCTGTTGACTTCCCTATCACATCATTGAAATTTTCAACCTTTCTCACTTTCTGTTCAAATAATGAAACAAAAGTGTAATCCTAAATCAGTTTATATATCTGAAGTTTAAGATCTCTGAGAGCAATCACTGAGTTTTCTGAAAACTCGAAGCTGTTTGGGGTATATGTAGAACAGTAATCGGTCACTGCAAAAGAACTAATATATAGATGTATCATTACTGAGCTGTATTTAATGGTAGTAGTGCCTTAGTCGTCTTATGCTCTGGCTTTCAGCCAGTCAGCATTCATGGAGTTAAATAACTGAGAAATTAAACTGCTAATGTCAACTGGACACTCTGCAGCACCACTGAGTTCTGATTAGCTTATGTAATTCACTCTAAGTTTAGAACAGGACATTAGTAGGTAGTCTTACAACTCTATGGTGGACTTGACTGAGCTCTCCCACACCCAGAAAAATAAAGCAAAAATCTGTAGCTCAAGAGTTATAATTATCTAAATGAGTTTATTTTTTTCCTTTCCTTCCTTCCTTCTCTCTTCCCCCAGCTCCCCAATATTCTTGGGATGAAATTTGCTTATATTTTATTTGATTTGCAGATAACCAGAAGACTCTGTTCTTCATCTTTTATTAGGCTTTACATGAACTATCAGGAGTCTGACTTAGGAGGCCTGTTGCCCTTTGTAGTACAACCCCCTGCTAAAATCATGTGCTCATTTGACAAGCCACATTGTCAGAGCTGGATATTGGACACTTATATTCGCTATTAGAATCAATAGAATAGGGTTACATTTGCTTTCAGGAATTGAAAACGGACAAGAAATGCTTCCATAAGCTGAAGACAGCAATCCCCTAGCAAATGTGGGCAGTCACAGCTGAGCCACTTAACATCTCATTATCATTTTCTTGCTTTGGAAAAACTGAGCTGCTATCAACCTGGGGAAACTTAACTGTTCTTTTAGAGTCACGGGTTAGACAGATCCCAGTTTAGGTATGAACCACAGTTTAGAAACACTTTACTAGAGAAAGGATTAGCATTTTGCTATAGATTCCGGAGATTAAAAATATGGAACCCTCTAAGTGAAAGAGCAACATTTCCTTTTTTTTAATGTGCGTTTTCAGTTTCCAAGAAGTCTTCAGTATCACATGCTTTCTTATATTTCAGCAGATTTTATTAGTTTCTTTGAACACTGCAATGAGCTGCAACAGAAGCTTAACAATCTCAGAGAAGAGATTCTTTGTGGTATTGCAGTCTTATTAGTTAACACATTTATTTGAACTCATAATGTACATTCTAAATTATTCTGGAGAACTGAAAACACAAGTAAGTGTCACTTCCTTATAAAATGTGTTATGTTATACACTGAAGCCACTTTAAACACTGCAGGAGGCATTCATGTCTTGCAATCATTACAATGATACTGAAAGTCTAGGAAGGCTATTAGGGAGAGAAACTGCTGGATCCATTGTAAAATGAAATTATGATATTATTATAGTCTGTTGCCAATGAAAGAAAGAATGCACCGAAAGAGAAGGGGTTTTTTAGTTCCTGTTTAACTGGAAAAGCAAAATAAATTGTTTTGCAACTATTTTCTGTTTCTCCAAATGACTAGGCATGTTTCTTTATCCTGGAAAATCGAGTGAGTGTTAGGTTCAGTACCGTCATCTGAACAACAAATGCAGAATAGCTGCATTTACTGTTATGTGTCTTTTTTAAAAACATGTAAAAGTACGTTATGAACTTCCATATGCATTGCTAATTTTCATCATGTAAATGATTAACTTGTGTGTGCAATTAACAGCATGCAAATTACAGAAACTTTTTGTGTAGTGGTTGCTAAATGTTTTTTCATCTAGCCTTCTACTTTTTCCACATCACTTTTTAGTTTTCTTTAATAGTTCAGAAAGAATAAGAAAATGTAGAATGATACTTATGTGTCATATACACATATACAGATTATTGTGTTGGCCAAATCATTTGCACACATAGCCCAACATCTTAATGTGACTTTAGTAAGTACTAGCAGCTTCGGAGGAGAAATAAGTATATTATAATGGATATTTATGAATATCATGATTCATGAATGAATTAAACTGTTATTTCCAGTGGCTGGTGATTGGCTTAAATCCTGAGGTTTTAATAGCTCTTACCCAATTTTTTAATTGTACCTAATGTAAATGCAGATTTTTCTCATTAATAAATGTACAAATATTCGTAATACTGTTCTGAATCCTACTGAGCTCCTTACCTGAGTGATATCTTGTGGTGGTCTGTGGTACTCATGTAAAATAAATAGCCTATCCTGGACTACTTAAAGCATACTAGCATACCATCCCACCTCATTATGTATTTTACCTCTGCCACAGAAAGCAATATTTTGGATATGTTTAGAATGTGGGGTTTTTTTTCCTCATGATCTCTCACTTTTAATGCACGGCTGCCTTAGGACTTTTCTGCACGTGAAAATATACATGATCATATTAGTATAATTATACTGTGGTGGTTACCCTGAAATAGCTCTTCATCAGGGCACCCTTATTTTGAAATAAAAATAACTTTTTCCAGTTAAGGTAAGTGGTTTTTTTTTTTCTCATGATCTCTCACTTTTAATGCACGGCTGCCTTAGGACTTTTCTGCATGTGAAAATATACATGATCATATTAGTATAATTATACTGTGGTGGTTACCCTGAAATAGCTCTTCATCAGGGCACCCTTATTTTGAAATAAAAATAACTTTTTCCAGTTAAGGTAAATGTGCCTCCCAGCTGGATATACAGTTTGTATATTTATGCTGGCAAAGCTCTTACTCTTTACTACACATCTTAGTTATAAGGTTAAATAAGGCACCACTGATGTCAATGACAAGATAGTTACTGATTTATATAAGGTTTCATTTTCATCATTTTACATCTTTTGCACGTCTTCAAAGCCATACATTTTTCCACTACATTTTAAATTTATAGCTTGACTATTTCTTGAAATCTTGAATGTGTAGTTTTATACAGGAGTGAATACAAGTATCTGTCTTAGATCTGATTAGATCTGCTTGTCCTTGTTCAAGGAGACAAAAGTTGGGGCATTTTTCCTGAGAACACGCAAGTTCTAAAGGATTTACTCCTGGGTGATGGGTTTAAACACTGATATTTTGTATGGTTAAAATTATCACTATGCAAATATGAAGTACTTTTGCAACAAAAGTTATGGTTCTTGTCAGGTAGATCGGGTACGAGCATACTTGAAATCCAAAATGACATATGGAACAGAATTAGAAGATTTGATGTGGCAGGAGTTTTATGCACGCTGCAAAATAATGAAAAACTTATTGGGAAAATGTCATGTACTTACAGCTCACTATACATGCTGCTTCTAATCTTATTTGTACAAGTACGGGATAAATCTACTAACAACACAGATCATCTCTTTTGTTAAGCTACAGTATTGATCTCTGCAAGTCAAGGTTGATATGGAAACTCAGAATAGCTCTAATTACAAGTATACAAAAATAATTGGCAGAATAACTAAGGGGGTATGGAACTCTTTCTACTCTTTCCTAATTTTGTTGTTTCAGTGGAAGTATAGCAGTAATAAGCATGAAATATATGACAAAGCTGTATGTAGCTACAAATCTAGGATACTCCTCAATTTAGAATATTTTCATTTTGCATGCCTTATTCTTTCACTATTTTTTTTAAATAATGTGACTTTTCTTTTTATATTACAACATATTTCTATCCATAGCAGAAGACTGTTTACACCATCACTGTTCATTAGAGGACTGTAAATTGATTTCCTATGTCATCTGTTATTAAAAGGACTATTTATACAAGAAAAAAGGAAAAAATGACCCCAAATGCTTTATTCAGTGTTGGCCTTTTGAAAAAATAGGAGAAGTAGGGTTACAGAATTAAACAACAGATCTTAGAAATGAGGACGAAGATCTCTGTTTAGCAGAACAAGAAGCCACATCACTGTTTTTTCAAACAATCTTTATCATCTTAAATACTGAGGGGCTAAAGAATAACACAGTGCATCCCTGAGCCAACAGTCTCTGTGAAATTTGTCACTTTGCGAACAATGAAAATGTTCAGATGTTATTCTGAGCAAGGTGGTCTTGGCTATGTTCTAAGGAATGACAGTTATCAGGAGAAGTCCTTGGTTAATAAATGTAAAATAAAGTAATTGAATAACTCATAGATATTATCTTACACTTGAAATAGAAAACTTTTCTTTTATTCATTGTTTACTTATTCGGTTTTCATTATTTGTCCTCAAATGAAGGAAGTCCCAGAAAAAAGTGGAATATCTAACTCCTTAGAAAAGCAAGATAAAAGATCAAAACACAAGTGGAACTATGGGTACTCTTTTACCCAGCTTGTTTTTAATTAAAAAAAAAAAAAGAGAGAGAGAGATTGACAGACAGACAGACAGACAAAGATATGCAGGCAGGCAGAACGTAGGCAGGGTCGAGGGGAGGACTGGCTCTTTCCAGGGTAGGCATGTTGGCAGCTGATGGTCCTCAGAAGCAAATTACAGTTCAAGATCAAAGAGGCTGTAGTAGCAAAAAACTCTGTAAGAGGAAGAGGGTGATTCAGTTATCCCAATTAGCCTACTAATAAAAAATAATGCACAAGTTAACATGTTTTTACATCTTCTTGGAGCAACTAGTTAGAGAACTCAAAGAGAAGAAACTGTTATTGATTTAGTCCATGAGTTCAGAGCAAACGTACATGACCCAATTCAGAATACTGCACCCGAAGAGCCATTCTAGAGCTATTTCCACAATGTAGTCAAATTCAAGATGCATCAGTGAAAAAACTTCTCTAAAAAAGACCTATGCTTATCGTATTTAGCTTTGAAAAAGAGAGATCCATAAAAATAGAGAAGTTTATTAAAAGAAATTTAAAGGCACAGCCAAAAGGCTTAATACTTGCCAGTGCTTAAGACATCCTATTAAAGGGTACAGACTATACCTACAGTTTATATCTATCAAAAAAGCCCCCCTAGAAAGGCATCATGGTTAAGCAATACAGTACAGACAATTACTAGAAATAAAAAGACACCTTCAAAATGTGATAGTCATTTCCAAACAGCAAAACAGGCATAAACTTTGGCAAGGTAAGTGTTAAACTATGATTAGACAAAATGATAATTAAAAAAGTTGAGGAACAACTTTGTAAAACCCTGAAGGCTAATAGGGAAACCTTTTTCAAACAAAATGGAAGCAAGAAGCCTGCCAGAGAATCCGGAAGCTGTAGAATAAATGGCCAATGTAATGTATTAGCACAAAGTTAAGACAATTCTTTGCTTTATTGATTAGTACAGAGGAGGTTTAGGAGATTCCCATGCTGGAACATTTTATTACAGGGAGTGACTTGGAAAGAATTTTGTGCAAAGTGTCAGTGGAAGAGGTTTTGGAACAAATTAGTAGAATGAAAAATAATAAATTGATACCAGATGATATTAACCTAAATCTTTTAATGGAATCAGATGGGAAATCACCATTGAAGATCCATTAAACCAGGGTATGGTCTATCAGAGCTATCAGCACCAGAAAATGGGAGATGGCAAACATGCCAGTTAAAAAAAAAAAAGTTGGTTCCTGAAAGATCTAGGAAAAATCAGATCGATAAGTCTGAATGTAGTACCAGGTCAACTAGTCAAAACTGTGATAGAGAATACCATTAGTAAACATATGGATAAGTGTAATGGGGAAGAATAAATATAGGTTTTTTAGCATGAAGTCATGCCCCCCAAATTTGCCAAGAGTCTTTGAAGGAGTCAATGAACATACAGAAAAGGTGATCTAGTTGATTCAAGGACTTCCTCAAAAGTTTCTGAAATGGTCCCTTGACAAAATCTCTACTAAAAAGGAGTGGAAAAGAGAGAAAATGCTCTTGTAATTTAAATACCTAGCTAAAATTTAGGAAACTGTCTTTGTTGGTAAATAGTCATTATTGACAGTGGAAGGACAGTATCACTGGTTCTGCAAGAATATGTACTTGGACCGTTGTGGACAGACATGGTCAAATAAAACCTTGAAAGAGGTTATGTGGTGAATGACAGAGTTTATTAATGCTACAGAATTATTAATGCTAATAAAAGCCAAGTTAACTGTAGATGGATTCTTGTTACAATGAGTGAGCAGGTGATAGAAGGGCAACTTGTAATTAATATTTTAAAATGTAAATCAATGTAAATAGTGGAATAGGGGAGTATCCTTAATGATACATGTACAGCGTGGGCTTTTATCATTCAGTGAAAGCAGCTGTTACTCAGGAGAGAAGTTTTGGATGGTTCTGTGGAAATGCGAGTGTAATGCTCGCTTGGAGTCAAATGTTAAAAATTCTTAGGAAGGGAATAGAGAGCAACCAAAAAGTATCTTTCTGGTCTTTTCCATCCTGATTACTGTATGCCGTAGCGATCCTTAGCTGGGAAAGGGTTCAGCAGAGGGAAAGGAGTAAAAGGAGGACAGCAGGGATAACGAGGGGTATGGAGTGGTTTCTGTAGGAGATGAAATGAAATGAAATGCAGCTAGTGAAGAAGATGCCTGAGGGCTGTATAGCAGAGCCGTGTAAAACCATGACTGGTACCTGAACAGAGGTGACTGAGCAGAGGTGTCTGTTCAGTATTGCTTACAGGGCAGAGAGAGGAAGCCCACTACAGCAGTAAGCGCGAGCGCGTGGCTGTAAACGCGGCCCTTCACAGCGTTTGGTGGTGCTGAGTCTGCGTGAACGTGAGCGGTTAGGCTGTGTGCGCAGCCCTGCGGGAGGCCCTGGGCTTTGATCAATGCTTCCAGCTTGTCATCTTGCTCCTTGGTGTTTGTCCTCCGCCCGGCCGGCTCCCGGCCTCGTGCCTTGCTCCCTGTGCCACGGCGGTGCGGACCTCTGCCCAGAGGGTCGTCCCTGGGCTGCGCTGCCTGAGCCCACCTGGCCAGCATGCCTGGCCCCTCAGTGTCTGAGCACTAAATTCGCTTGGAAACTGAGAGAGAGATGTAGAATATTTGAGTAAATATTACAGGAAAAACATAAAAGAAAATCTCCCTAATAAAAAGTCCAGAAAGTCCAGCCCTGCTTGGGGCAGGGTGTTGCACCTAGAGACCTCACGATGTCTCCTCCAGCCTGAACCATTCTGCGAATCGAACTGCCATATCAATACTGCAGTAATACTGATAAATATATCCATTAAAAATACAATATTCTATAAGTGTCATGGAGATACAGAGCAATTCCCCTCTGAGAGAATGGTTGGATCAAAGTCTTTGGGTGGTGAGGAGGCAGGTGGTGGACCAGGGCATGACAAACTGAGCTGGGCCTTTAAGTAAAGGTTGTCAAAGGAATGCAGGGGATTTTGTACTAATTTAAGGAAGATGAGTGGTTAAAGCCTTCACACTACAGCTAGGGAGCTAAACTGACAGCAGAATGAAATTTAGGTGGACATTATGTGATTTAAATTTAGGCTAGGCCCTTAGCGATAAAACAAATGCGACATCATCACTAAGAGCCTGGTTTTACAACTCATACGAAAATTTAGGATTGTGGTTTCTGTCAAAACTTTATCAGTATTGAATAAAAGGGAACGTGTTCCTGATGATTTTTTTTCCCTTGAAGTGTGTTGAGTTTTTGGCTTGATACCCTCGCCATGGCAGATTCCTTGAAATGTCCTGACAAAGGTCATGATGTTGTATCATTTGGGCTAGGCTTACAAGGGTCATTTTATGGGTCTCCTGGCTCCAGTTACACAGGTCATTTTGTGGAGAAACCGAATGCATTTTGAAATAGCAGAAGACAGGAGATTAATATTTTCTGCTGATAGAAGTAGGTAAAGCCTGTCAAACAATTTGAAGGGTTTACCAAGCTGAGCGTGAGCAAAAGAAAATATGCAAAATGGGGTTTTGGGAGGCGCTGGGGGCTGCATCGGTGCGTTGCACCTGCTGCAGCTCACCTTCACCCCGCTCCCCACAGCAGACCCTGCCTGCCTCCGCCTCCCCCACCGCTGCTTCTGCAAGGAAGAAGAGGAGGTCCAGCAGAGCCGGAGGGAGGTGGATGGAGTACGTGAGGAAGCCGCTGAAGAACCCCAGAGGGCAAGGCCTGCTGTTCCCACTGCGCTTCAAAAGGATGAGAAAAGTGGGGATGCAAACTGCTAGGTGTGAGGAAAGGGCCAGCCAGCCCTTCCCTTGGCAAGAGCTGCTGCTTCTGGGGCCCTGAGGAGCGCCACCGCCGACTCGCACAGGTAGGAAGCTGCGGCTAGCTCTTTGGGCATCCTCCTCTTCTCCGCCATGGAAAAAGTAGGGCATGTTTTTTGCCTGCACGTGGCTGCGTGAAATCTGGTTTTAGATATCTTCCACTGTACAAAGGTACAGTGAAATATTTCTATGAGGACAACACTTAGGAAAAGCCTTGATGAATCTATTTAGATGAGATGGTAGCCTGAATACAGGAAACAGACAAAATAATGATAAAATTTATTTAAACCAAATTTTGGTGCTACTTAGTAGTTACAGCTTCAGCAGCCCTTCTGTTGATCAGGGGCAACTTGTGAAATTAATCATCTGATAAGAATTATATAATATTCCAGGCAACTGTTTAGAGAAATATAAATGACAAAACCTAAGCAGCTTGTTTGAAACAAAATAATCATTTTCTTTTTTAGTGAAGAATCGGAATTGGCTGTGCAAAAAAGTTGTGGTAAAATAAAGCGCAATAAGCTTTGTCGTTAATAGAATTTAACAAAAAAACCCCCAACCAACTATGCTTAAAATAGAGAGGGGAGATCTATACGTACCTGACTTTGAGTATGTAAGGGTATTCTACAAAATCCATAGTGTAGAGGCATTTACAATTTATTAATAGGCTGACTGTCTTTGGGCAGTTCAGCTGTGTGTGTTCTGTTAAGCAATGACCGGGAGTGCTTTGGGCTCTGGAACTTGTATGTTTATATCGTTGGATAGGCCAAAAAAAAAATTTAGAGCTGTTGAAATCAAAGCCTAAACACAGAGGTAGAAATAAAATATCATTTAAAAGGTGTGGATTTTTTAATAATAAAATAGGTACCGTTGTGTGTTCTAAGGTAGCTCATTGAAGAAGGAAATAACATTTAGCTGCTGCCCTGAAAATGCACACTGTAAAGAAAAGGATTAAATCCCAGACTGACAAGGAGTCAGTCAGCAGTGAAATTCCCATTGATTCTGTGTTGCTACAATTTCAGTAAAGATTTTCTATCTTGCTTTGGTATGGAAAATACACACTATTTAGAGATGTATAATAGTATTTTGTAAGGCTAGAGGATTTTCCATGGCTATAGCTTAAAGAAGATTTTGGCTTTACTCATATTTTTGAACCATGTCTTGACAGATAAACATTTATAATTTAAAGAACAGAAGAAGACACTAATTCTAAATCACATGGAAATGCTCCGACTTAACCAGACATTTATTGTATTGCAGGCGCTCATAATTTTAAGTCTTTCATTCGTTATCTATGGTAAGAAAATACTGAAACACTTTTATGAGGAGATATTTTCTATTCAGTCATGAATAATTTTGCAGAACTCATGTATCTATCTCCTGAACTTTATACTTGATTTCTTAAGTTCTGATACATGTATGCTCTGGCAAAGAAAGTCTTTTATATAACTCAGTATTTTGATAACTGTGAATGAGGTTGATGAGAGTAGAATGCATGTAACAAGCTCCAAATGTGAATATTTATAGATGTGCAACAGAGGTGATAAAAATGGCAAACCCAATTGTATCACTTACAGCACTTTTGTGGGGCTGTTCGTACTTCCTTCAGAAATCAGAATTACTCCTTCCTTCCATCAGAATTACTCCTGATTTACAGTAGTGTGAAATAAGAGTCAGACCTTGTGTGCCTTCATTTGAATGGCATCTTCTTTCTTCACAGAAATCCATTCCTGATCTCAAAAACTAAAGACAGTCAAATTAACATCTGTGTACTACCTAATACCAGATTGATGTTTGTGTGGTTTAACTGGAAGAAAAAAGATCAATTAAAGTTGGCGCACAAGTTTATGTTTTTATAAATACTACAGTTCTAGGTTTGAGTAGAAAACTAGATGAGAAATCTTGAATTTTTAAAAAATAAGCTTTAAGTAAAATGCAAAGACTATTTTAAAGTACAGAGAGAAGTAATTATTACCATTAAGAATGCCAAGTAACTTCAGTGAAATTGTTTAAAAAAAAAAAAAAAGACAAAGAAGGCTTTAGAAATATCTTTAGTTAAATATAAAAGCCTATGGCAAATCTAAAGACTGTATTAGGAATGGAATTATTGTTATAATTAAGGAGGCACATTTCTAATTAACTGTTACCTAGAATCCTTTCTTCTGGTATCTCGCATGACAGAAGTCATATATAAATGTGCATTGCTGATTAAACCCATAGTCAAGGAGCATTTTGGAATTTTAATTTTAAGGAACTGCACTACAGTATTTTAGTTATGAATCTGTAAATTTAGTTATCTGATTTATCAGTTACTAAATAGCAGTAGAATGAATTTGACAAATAATTAACATATTTATCTAACCTCTTAAGTATTGATACTGTCAGATACTGCTCACATGTAAGGTCAGTTAAAGGATATGTCTTGGTGGCTGAATGGAGAAATTTACGGAAGAGTCCCTGTTACTCTTGGGAGATTCTGGGTGAATTCCTGAGTGACCAAAAGTAACTTAAATAATCCCCAAGATTGCTGTGGCGTAAGGAGTTGTTCATTCATAGTCTCTCATCAATGAAATTTTCATTATTTTTTTTCCAAAGCAATACATACTATTATATGTATTAAAACATCTGAAACAGCTGTGAAGGTGCAAAGTCCATTTCAAACATCCCCTGTCCCTGTCCAAAGTTTTATTTTCCCAGAATGTAAAAGTGGATTGTAAAAAGTCCGAAAGGAGAAATCAGAAATCATTCCTTGGAATATCATAGAGTAAGTAAAGCTCTTTTAAAAACTCCTTAAATACAAAAGTGTGCGGAATGAGAAGGAAAGAAAATGAAACACAAAACCACACAAACTCTGTTTCTGCTATGAAATCCTAAAAGATCTCTTGGACTCACTGTCCTCTGTGATCTCATTTTATTCCGTTGATTCAATATCATGTAAAATAACCAAATCTATACATATAAATAGCCAAACTCTCAGCTTTCAAGTTCATTTTTCGTCCCAAGTCTAATGCATGAACCAGCAGTGTATGTGAATACATGCAAGGTCTGCCAATCCAGCCTAGAGGATCTAAATGTAGCTGTAATTTGGATACAGAATATATAATCAGAGGAAAGCATAATTCAGTAGATTGCATATCTAAATGTCATATCATTTCATATTTGTAACTGAGGCACTATTTAGCCAAAAAGTTTACTGCCTGAAAAAATTCTTTTAGATTCTGACAATAATCCACAGTTTATTTTCCTATTTGCATAGAAACGTTTAGAGAACCTTGTGTTTGTCAACCCCAGTAATTCCTTATTTATTTTAAAAATCTCCCCGAACCTTAATCACCCACCAGTCACCATCTCAAGCTCTACATAACGATCTGAAGAACACACTGAAACCTCTATTCGGCTGTGGCTAGGGGTGAACAGAGAGCATAAATTTAGTGAAGTTTAAGCTGATCATGAAACCCCAAGCTTCGCTAATGAGTTTACCATTTATTTAATATCCTGCTACAGAATTGTATGCTAGGATATACTCTTTAATTTTAAAACAATTACATTTTTACCCTTATGTTTGGGGGTGGGGGGAGACCCATGGGAATAACCTATCTTCGGAATATGAATGGAGTATGAGCTGTTATGCTGATGTCTGTATAAATCAGCATGTGTGCTAGGAATATGTCACTTAACCACTGCAACTTAGTGGGAAGTCATCTGATAATCATAGTCTAAACCCCAATATTGTTAACTATCCCACTGATGATATTATTAGTTTGAACATCCAGCTTTGCTTAAACATTAATCCCAATCATTGACATAAAATGAGAGAAATATTTCCCAAACTATTTGTGGCTTGAAATTCCTTCTTCACATTTTAAGAAGGAAACAGATACTTTTCTCCATCAGTTGATGTATTAAGGCGGTATCGTGCTGATTGATTTTGATTGTTCCCGTTACAGTGCTTTTTACTACAAAGTTCTTTCTGTACTTTTACATCTTCCGAAGCCCGGCATGGTTCCCAGGTACGTGTGGAAAGTATCTGTGGCTCCTGTAGTAATCCTTGTCTGTGGCACCAGCCATGAGAATTGCTGACAGGATGAATTTCTGCTTACCATAGAACAGTGACAATGAATATCATTTTTAGACCCTCCCTTCGATCAAGTTAAAAGGAATACAGGAAACTCTCAGCTCAGAGTGAAAAACTTGGAAGTTATTCAAAGCCAACCAGTGTGTCGCAGTTTTTTTCCCAGGAAATCCAAGTGGGAAAGCACCCCCCCCACACACTTTTTCCTTTCCCCAATTGAAAAGCACCAGTAGCTCCGGCACCGTGTATGGGGCAGGAAGACCGTCAAAGGCTGGGCGGAGAATCGCCTCAGAATTGCGTCAATCCCACCAGCTTTCAGTTGATTCTGACTCTTCCCTGACGACCTGTGTGTAGATGTAGTTCTTGAGGATCTCTTTAGATGCTAGTTGGAAGACCTAAAAACATCTAGATTGGGTGCAGCCTCCAAGATACCATGATAAGTTCTCGATGTTTGTCATGTGGGACTGTGACTCGGAGAGGGCAAATCTCGCAACTGCAGCTTGAACGCAGTTGGTGGCAGTGCCTGCAGGTTGACTTTTTAAATGAATTGTATTTTTTGGTCCCCACATTCCTATGTTCTTTTGTTCTTTATTTGAAAATGTAATGCCTTACATTTTATATTACCTGCGCTGGACCAGTGTCACAAAAGTGTTAGAAACAAAGTGATTTTAAGCTCTGTGCCTCTCCGCTCTTTTTTGAAAAGGAAGGATTTAGTGAGGGTCAGTTTCCGGGCTGAACAAATCATCAGCTGGTAATTGCTTTCAGTATTACAGCAGCCAGCTTTGTACTGGGGTTGGATTAATAACAGTATGCATCTCAGTTACATTTTTCCATTAAGTAGCACTAATTATAATGCAACCGCTGTTCAACAACCAGGCAAAGTGTATCTACAAGGTCATTTAATGCAGCCAGATTTGGCTAATATGTAACTTCAAAGCTGCCTGTGTAACTTGTAGGGCCTTGAATTAGCCTCACTTTAAAGAAACTTCTGTGTCTGTTTCCATTACCGTTTGAGGAGCCCCGTCCTGGTGTGAAACAGATGTGGGCTTATTTTAGAAAATCAGTGAGGTGATGTAAGAGGATTCTGAAGATGGGCGAGGAAAAGAAATAGTGTCATATTGTCAAAATCCCCTACTTTCAGAAGCTAACTTCTGAATGTGAAGACATTACTCTGAATACATTCTTTTTTAGAGAAATAGGTACATTTATTATTTGATTCTGGGATAGTGTGGCCTTGCAGGAAACCACTGCTTTCAAGGATTTTCCCTGAGACGATCAAATTAGATTTTTCGAAAGAGTTGGTCTGGAACATCTATGTAACCATTCCTACATAACCAACACTACAGCACGCTTCATCCAACAATTTTTGGGGGCCTTTACATTTGAAGAGAAAATTTATTTGCCAAAATACAGCAACACAGGTGAAACAATGTTTTTAAATTAACTTGGTCCTAATCCTAAGCAATGGTTTACTCATAGATCTGTTCTGATTGGTTGTACTCATAGGTTCTTATAGCTCAGATTTTTGGCTAGTCAATTTATTTTTGAAAAAATTAGTTTTTGCTTCATTTAAGTTTCTCGTATTGAGAAACTGGGTTTATTAAAAAACTGTTTGGATGTTTTGAGGGTTACTTGTCAGTTCGTGCATTGTCTTTTGTTTTGACACATCATGTCTGTTTTAGTCTGCCAGCCATGTCTTGGGACAGATCATAATGTAATATGACACTGATCTAACTGACAGAGCCCAACCTGCTGTTTCTTGCTGCAAAATATTATTTATGGCACTTCAAAAAACAGCACTTCCTGAAAAAAATTGCCTTCTGAACAAAGTTGCTGTTTGGCCACTGCTTGCTTCACTGATAACTGCTAGGGAAAACTTCTCAGTCTTTGCGAATAGATACTCTGGAGTACTGTAATGGCATTAGGACTGTTTCTTGAGTTAGAATAAGTAGTATGCTAGCATGTAGCAAGATGTAGGAGTGAGTATCTATGTTAAGCTGAGTCTTGCTAAAAATGTTTTTGTTTCAATGTGAATAATGAACTTTCTTCTCTCTTTTCAAAGATGCCATCACGTAGTACATTTTCCATTTTTTATTTAGAAGTGTAAGAATTGTGTTTGATAGTACTGCATATGCATTTCCCTGGGATATTAGTGTCAATTGCATTGTATTAGAAAACATTATTGTGTATTTAATATTCTTAAATCACGTTAAAATTAAGACACATAGCATATTATGCACTATATAATAATGCTTTATGTAAAACACAGCTAAGACAAATCAGTGAATCCAGGATGACTAATTCTTTGCTAATTATGTTCTATTCTTCTTCGCTGAACAGAACAGAGTTACTCTGAGTGTATATCTATGCCAAATTTGTCCCAGAGATTGAATCTACATGGTAGAGACATCCGATCAAATTCTCCTTCTATTAAATATAAATACTTCTATGCTGTTTTGAATTCTGCAATCAGCTGAGGCACTTCAGGTGTGAGATTTAGCTCTAAGTCCAGTGGTTTGGATCCACCTTCAAATTAAAGTAGGAAATGAGGGAAAATGTGTCTTAACACTTTTAAAAATTTAAGGCCAGACCCTACAAATGTTAAACATTCCAGAGAGCAGATTAATGCTCTCGCAGTCAGTCAGGAGTAGCTTTCCCACTGAGCAAAAGTGGACAACGCTGCTCAACATTTGCACAAATAGGGCTTGATCTTCCCGGCTGGTGAGTCGCTCAGACCAGGCTTGTTCATAACATGATAAGGTGGCTCAGCTTCTTGCAGGGGCTGTTAAACTGGATCCATGATTTGCCAATATTGTACCTACTACAGTGTAGCCAGTTTGGTTTTATTATACCCAATAGCCATAGTAGCAGCAGCAAAATCACATGAATCATTTGCAACATCTGGACCATTGACAGTCTTACTTGTTCAAAACCTGTAGTGGTTGTAGAATTTCTACATTAGTGACACTTCGGTTGCTGTCTGTTCTGCCAAAGATTTTATATGGCCTGGCTATTTTGCTTTTTTGTGTCCAGTTTCTCTTCTAGCAACAGTGGAACTGAATTCATCATGTGTTGCTTTCCATAGGATGTTGTTCTTTTATTTTTTATTTGTTAAATATTATAGTTTAAAGAGACCTAAATATAAGATTTATGGTTCTGTGTAGGTACAAAGTTAGGAAAGCTTTACTGACAAAGAGTCATTAATCTGAGCTTTTGGCAATGTTTTGCTGTCTTTTGATATGCTTATTAAATGCAAAACTCCCACACAAAGTATTATTGTGCCCATTTTTTAATATGAGGAAGTGATTACCAAGGAACTACACTACTTTGCTGGTATTTGTAGCTCTGGAGAGAGATCTTGGGAGTTCTTAGCTTTGAACGCTTGTTTCCATCAGATAATAATTATTGAAGAAGTATCCTAAACATTCCTCTTGCCATGTTACATTTTACTTTTATTTTTAGAATGCCTAGGAAAAAAGGAGTAGCCTCCCAGTTCCTTTATGAGGCTCCTAATTTTCTGCAACAACTGGACATCAAAGAGTCAAAAGACTTCCTGAGTTTAATTTCCTCACTGTAATGTAGATCTTGTTCGTATTGCCTCTGGCTTGGCAGTTGGAGAATCATTTTAAAATGATATATATATTTTTTATATTTCCATGCATTGCTGCTGCCTTCCCTTGTGCCTGTATTTCACTGTTAAAACTACAGTGTTACAGGATAGCCCTTCGTTCTCTGGCCTATTGTGCTGAAGAATGAATGAGTAAGAGTCTTGATTACCTTACAAATAAATCTGGTTAACTGTTATATTAATTAAAATGCGTGGTTTTGAGGCTATTCTGAACTATTTATACGTGATTTAATTCATATCAGCAGCTAATTTGTATTTAATGCAAACTAATGGGTTTTATGTAAATGGAGCATGTGGCAGTCTATTTAAAAAACAAATTATCTGTAGTTTCATTTCAGTTATTTTAATTAAATTTAGAGCGTGTGTGCAGTGGGGAGGGATAAAGGATGTTATATATGAAGTGCTGATGATTAAAACCAATTTAAATATATAGAATAAGAAACAAGTGATTCCCATAGCAGAAACACCGATTCATTTTCTGACATTTGCATTTGCTAAAAGAGTAGACACAAAAACAGGCTAGGGCATATTCCTGGTGGCTTTTGAACTGAAGACTACAAATAATACTATGAGTTATATATAATAATACTGTAAAGATTAACTAGTTCACATTTATAAAATGCTTTCAAAATTATAGACAAATTACAGTCTGAATGCACCTGAACCTTGGAGTAAAGAAATTGGCAGTTGTTTATACCAGGATTGGTTTTGTTCCTAAAAATACTATGGAAGTCCTAAATGCAACCAATGGAGCCTACTGTGCAAAAGGATGGCTCTATTGGATGTTTTAACATCAGGCAAGAGATTATTTTCAAGACAAGAATATATCCATTGCTTCCTATCTCTGACTTATCAGTTTTGAATCCTGAAGTATCAGATCACTATCTCATGCCCTATTTACTTGGATTTCCTGAGCTTGGCTGAATGAATGGATTCCTTATTTTTCACAGCTCTGAGGAAATTTGGCTCATAGCATCAGCTTGTTGATTTTGTCTCACCCCTTTCTGACCAATGGTTAGGTTTTGCAGGAGGGATGCTGTAACAGATGAAAATCTTGAATGTTTCTCAACTTCACTCTTCCAAGGCTTTGGCAGGACAAGTGCCTTCAGATATTATCGTTGATATTGTTGACACTCCTCTGTGGAGAAAAGCTGCAAAGGTTAGAACATCTTTTTAGGAGCTTGGCCTTGATCCTCTTCAGCAATCGTAGTAGAGTCCCAACAGCTTACCTATGATATGTCACTCAACTACTAAACTTAATTAATGTTTCAGTGTCATCAGGGATGGAAATGGCAACTCAAAACAATTGTTTGCTAATGTTAATCATAGTTACACTGGTTGTTTGAGAGTTTCTCTAAGTTCAGATGCTGCTGTGGGAGTTTTCACCTTTTTCCCTACAATGCTGTGACTTCTGTTAATTCCCCAATATCCCAGGATTTGGTTAGCTGAAATAGCAGTCCATGCTTGGAGGTTTAAATGCTGTGACTTTGTTATAAGCTAGAGAAACAAGTAAAAATGTTCAGAAGGGTGTTCAGATATGTTTTTTCCCCCAAGAGAGTTTCCTTTTTAAATGGGTTATTCTTACAGAAAATACTTAACCTAGAGATTGTATATCAGCATGTTTCTTGCCTACGCTGATAGGTATTGCTGTATATCTACATTCACACGCACAGACTTGACCCATGTGCTGTACACAGTATTTACATGTCTCTGGTTCAGTAGATACCATAAACTCACACTTAACTCTGTTCCTTTATAGAAGCAAGACATAAGCATGCGATTGGATGAATAAAGAAAATTTAATCCCATTGTTAAAATTCATCAGTTGCTTATGCAATCCACTGAATCGGGACCAAGATATTGGCATCTTAAACACTGGCTAAATGAAATGCCTACAGATGCTCTGAAATAAAAGTAACCTGCCAGTTAGCAGAGTTACTTACAAAAATCAATATTCATTTTCTACTTCTCAGATGCCAGCAGGAACCTTACTTTGCCCATCAAAGGTGAAGTTATTTAAACATGATGCCAGAGTAATTGCACAGGTGACCTGGCTGATAAATAAGTTAAAACTATTTGGGTGTTATTACTGAGATGTTGGACAAAAAGTCAAAAAAGTCAAAGAAATAAACAAAAAACTATTAAAACAACAGTAAAATATTCGTCAGCGAAAGTTGCCTGAAGCATTGACCTTTGAGATCTTCCATCTCTTCTCTATCCTCTCTAGACCTTTCACTATAAAATATCATTAACCAGCCTGGTCTTTGTACAGGACTCTGAGGTTTTATTTTTATTAAAAAATGTCATAAAGCAATGTATGTTACCAAAGCTTCTAATACAAGAAATCATATTAGGAATTGAGAAAAATTCTCTTACCTAATAACATATCTACGATTAGTGGTGTTTCTGTTGAAGTTTACCTTCTAGGCCTTGATTGATTCTTTTCTTATCTCACTCACCATTGCTCACTCACTTCTGCCAGTCTTGTGAGGTTTTTTTTTCTTTTTTTAATCGGTTGGGAGATTGGATTGGGCGTATTGCAAAAAGACTGATCTGTTGGTCCCAAATTGATGCCAGACTCAAATGTTTATTTTGGATGACAGGATTTGTTGAAATCATGCATTATTTCGTAGGTTTGCCAGCCATATTGAGTTGGATTCTGTCTGCAGTTACATTTTTTTTGGATTATTTTGTGCTGTCTCTGCTGCCTTGGTTCCAGACTGATATTTAGTCATGCTATGATTTACTTTTTTTTCCCCTCCTAGATTATATGTGCTGTGATATTATCAGAGATTGTGAACACGTAGGACAAAACCTTATGTGCTGTTACACCACTGAGCTCACTGTTTTTACAGTTAGTATACCCCTGTATACCTGCAATGTCCCTTAACCCTAAATCATTCTTAGTATAATCTGTATTCGACCTTTGTCCTCAGAAAGTAGTGTTTAAGAAGGAGGCTTTGTGTGTATTAGCCCTAGCAAAGCCATATGGTCAGCCCATCTGTATTAAAATGTTTTATTCATATATTTTAAATGTCTAAATATGTGCTTTAAATATATCAAACGTGTTTAGAGTTTTTTCGATTGAATTTTTTTGCTTACTTTGTTTCAAGACATCCACATTTGCTTTTATAACTTTACAGGGCCCCTGTGTTAAGTAAGAGGTGTCAGCCTTGCATGTGTATTTTTAGTCACCATATATTTCAAATGTTCTCATTTCTGGAATGAGAAAAACCTACTCTTATCTGGTGAGAGATGTTAAGATTTTGACAGGATATCTGTGTCAACCAGTGTATGCTTTGCAATGTTTTTAGACTAACTTCAGGTCTAGGAATATTGAAGTATTCCAATCTCTGTTACTACTTTAGGACACATGATCCCTATATATGAAATTCATTCCCTCAATACGTTTTTTTTTCATGGTATTTTCATTTGTTTTAGAGAAGAAGATACTTTGCCTGAATGCTTATTTCCTTAGCATCTTTAAAATGCTTTTCAAAAGTAGAAGTGAACAATGTTACTAAATGCATATGAATTATTGACAGTTCCAGATTTTTGAGATAGCTGTTCAGAAAATGCTCCTTGCAAACCTTTCAGTGAAACGGAATAATGGCTACCAAACAGGCTAATGCAAAGGCCTGTTACTTGGAAAGTTCCTGAGCCACAAATATTTGGAAGCTAGGGAGATACGTGAGGGAAGTATCACTAAATGTTCACCCTGTTCTTTTGCAGACACTGGTTGTTGGTCTCAGTCAGAGAGGAGGCTGGATCTTTGGGCTGATCCAGTATAACCACTTTGATTTAACCTTTTTTGGATCTTATCTAGTATGAGGATGATGGATGCTTAGTGATATTGATGATTGTTAAAAATCAGAGGTAACTAGAAACTGCTGATTAATATAGGTTAATCTCTGGAAAAATGCTAATGCTACTGTCCAACTTCAGCAGAGTACCTCTATGAAGTTTGCCCAGTCCTGATGTTTTCTTTCCCCCTCCATTTGGTTTTATAAATATTTTGTTTAAGAAAATGAGCAGTTTTTGTTAGTGCCTTATATAAGACAATTTAAAATAACCCTTATTTTGGGTAACTACCATTCTGCTGCATTGGAATTACGCCAGTTAAAGGAGTTCTTTAAGTGAGCTGGATTATAAGTCAGATGATGACATATGTTACATGAAATGTGTTTTGGAATGCTTCTTTTCAATAACAAATATATATTGATGATGGTTACACCATTCATGCAGTATGAGTGAAATATAGGATGGTATAAACAAGGATAGAAGTAAATGTTACCTCTCATTTTAACTGCCCATTAACTAACAATAAATACTGGGGAACCTTATGGAAATATGAATAACAAGTGGATTTGTTCTGATCTGTGCTATTAGAATAAAGACTAAATTAATTCTTTTCCAAGGTCAGGCCCCTTAAAAAGTAATCATACAGTACTTAAAGCATTGTTATCCTGCCACTCAGAAAAGTAATTAAAGCTGAGCTGGTTTCTTATTTGCAGTACAGTTTCATTCCAGATATGAGTGAAAATTCAGCTGGCACCTAGAGGTGGTGAAATGCCCTGCAGCATATCCTTAGACCCCTTGTGAGCTACTGGCAAGTGGTGGTTTCTTTATCCTACCAAGAGGTATCCTACCCTTCTAGTATATCACAATCCTTTCATGCCATGGAGAGAACAGATCTTTGACTGTCTGAGTACTGGATCAGAGGACTAAGGTTTCCATCCTGGGACGATCAGAATTAATGCTGAGTATCCTATCTGATGGGAAAAGAGGGTGTGAAAATACACAGCTTGGAGCATGTGCTCCCTGAATGTGATTGCTTTCTGTTGAAACAGTAAAATCAAACTTGTAATGACTCTTCCACTCTCAGGAGGGCCAGGCTAGCAACTGAGTATGGGAATGGATGGCTGCAGCAGAGCTGACGAGGGTCAGGTAAGTTTAAGGTGCAATCACATTATTTATTATCATTACTGTCATTATCAGGCTGCCACTGGAGACGGTACGCACTGGGCGAAATATCACTTGTTGCTGGCATCATGCTTACCTCTTACAGGCATGGTTCATGACTCCTATTGGTAGTTCCACCAGGAAACTGAGAAAAATTAAGCTGTACATCTCAGCTTCCAGTTCTTCACGCTGGTATCCTGAAAATGAGATTCTGGTGAAGACAGGGTGGCACATTACTAGGGAGTTGTACTGAATTATGTGAAGGCTAGCCATGATGCAGAAATTAGATCAGTTTAAAGGACCAGCTATTGAACAACCGGATCCACAAGATGATAGTAAGTTCCAGCCTAAGGGTGCTGCCAGGATAATCCTCAGATTTGAATCCAAGTTCAGTGGTTACCAGCTCAGACTTCATCCCAAAGTGTAAGTGGATATCACCAGTGGAGATGAAAATTTTGAGTTTGGAAATGACATTTTTCAAAAAACAAACTGGCCTGAGCTTTTGAAAAATTACGACTTGGGATTCACTGATAAGCAGTACAGGCTGTTAGAACTAGTGTAAAGCCCTTTGGGTCTGTAGGGTGGCAGAGTGCGTAATTGGCATTGCATTATCTCAGATATTCACTCATCGTTTCTTTCATGTGTGCAAAAAATGGGAAGGAAACTGTAAAGGAAGCATAATTTATACCCCCTGTCTTAAGAGTTAAACTGTCAATGTGACTGAATTCCTCCTTATGCATACTTTTTCCCACATACTTTTTTTTTTGATTTTACTGTGTAATTAATGATTTCCATTAAAGTAATGTGCAAGCTAAACCATTAAATATTCAACAAACTCTCCCTGTTATGCTGAAGAGAACAGGTACAGTAGTCATTTAGCTCTGAAATAAAGGGAAACAAAATCCAGAGATTTACTTCAGTACAGTTCAAGTCATCTGTTTCTCTCTATTTCCGTAAATTTTATCCACATCAGTTACAATGAATACATATTTTTTCATTTATATAAGTAGGTTGTACTGAGAACTGTGTAGAAATCAGAGTATAGTAACATTTTTTTGCTGAAACAAAAGAAGATTCTTCCCTGTCCCTTGTCTAATGCATGTACATACTCCATTCTCTTATGGTTGTTCTGCATTAATGCAAGTTGTATTGCATTGTTGTTTTTAATTAAGAGATATTGGATCAAAGAGTGCTTCATTGTATACACAAAATTCTGAAACATAGTGTAATTATAGTCTTCAATGGGATTCAGTGTGGACCTCATGTTAATGTCTACTATACAACTTTCTCATTCACAGAGAAGAAAAAAAAGTAATGATTCCTATTGCTGTATTCCTTCAGTTTGCTTGCTCATTCCCTAGTGTAAGCATCTAAACTCTCTATCCTCTTTCCTTCGTATTCCAAGCAAACTAATGTTTCCATACATTTTTTTTTAAAGATGTATATTCGAGCTCTGCCAAAGTGGAGATAAATCCCTCTGGTTTGTTGCAATGTAGTTCTCAAGAATTTTTCCTTATTACTGAGAACAGTTATCATTTGCAGAAAGAAAGGCAGGATGTGATTGTTTTTCTTGATGCATAATGAGGATTTGTACACAAGTAGAATGACTGCCTTATCTGATGAGTAGTACATCTGTGAATATCTTTGCAAAGCCTTTGAAATAATTCTTGCCTGAAGGCCTTGCCTGTTGGTATCAAACAAGATACAAGAGGCTGGATTTAACTGCGCTTCCACAAATAAAGCACTGTCAATAGTGTATTGCCATCTGGTATAAAAGAAATGTCACTCTTATCTTTATTTCAATCTGATTAACTTTCTTCATTTAATCATTAGTTTTTATTGACAAAGAACAAAATATGCTTATAAGGTGTGGAGAGACAGAGTGGAATCAATTTATGCATTAAATTAAAGGGTAGGGCCTCCAGATATTCAGATTAAAGGTAAAAGTAGTAACCTGTTAAACATAAAGCCTTACTGATGGTGAATGGTAATTCCCTCTTGCAGGCACATTCTTGTACCAGATTTTCATTTACAATGGTGTCATTGCCTCATGGAGCTATGCTTAGCTTAGGTAGAATATAGCCTTTTCAGGCTTGCATCTGAGTTTCAGGCTTCAATCAGAGTTGACCCAGTTTGGTATAAAGAATAGTTATAAATGGTATATAGATTTTAAAAGTGACTCCTCTTTTCTTAGTCAAGCCTTAGTCAAACCTGTTGCAATATGTGCACAGGTCTTAAGACAGAAGCATAACTGGACCAACAGTTAGTTGTAATGGGACATAAGCTACAATGGAGGCTGGTAGGGGAAGGTGGTGAAGAGCACAGGATGTTTAAACTGGAAACATGAATCTAAGAGCCAAATGATGATGTAAGGAGATATTTTGCATTTGGGATGACATTTGTTGATGACACTTAAGCCTTTAAGTGACTTGAAATCTGTATAAAAACACTGAGTACTTGGAGGTGGTGCAGATATTGTTTTATGTTATAATCCAGTGAATCATTTAGAGCCTGCTTATATTTGGCATATCTAGTTGATGCTGAGCTGAATATTGCTTGATGCTCTGCTGCTATGGTGTAGCTGTATGTATGTGGCCAGCACATTACAAATCTCTTCTTTCACCTGACATGACCCTTTCATATTATGCTCTTCTGTGCTTCTTTTCTCTAGAAGCTGGGCAGAAGCAGCTGTAGATCTTAGAATCCTAGGGGTAGACAAATCCTTGTGATTACTCACCAGTGGTCTATCTCTTATCAGTTCACCTTCACTATTTTCAAGGTCAGCACTGTGATGGTGGTCATTTCAAGTGTGCTGCAGCTTGTGGAGTCATATTTGACATTTTCCTGACAATGAGCCTTAGCTTTGCAAGCCAATACTAGGCTACCAAGCAGCTTTTGCAGAGGTTTTGGCAATGCTGCCAGTAGATAAATGCCTACAGCTGCAGTGGGAGAACAATGAGGAGGAGGAGGAGGACACTGACCAGCTGCTTAGATCAATTTCTTGGATTGGTTTCACATGGTGCAGCAGTGTTTATGGGCTCACAAAAACCAGTAATGAGCAGGGCAAAAGACTGTGCTACAGACTACCAGTGTGTACAAAGCTTCAGAATGGTAAATGGAATATTTTTTTGGAGATCTGTGCATTGTTTCTTCCAGCATTCTGATGTGTGTAAACGCATTAGCCTGAAAACCTTAA
This sequence comes from Dromaius novaehollandiae, assembly GCF_036370855.1. Taxonomy (NCBI): domain Eukaryota; kingdom Metazoa; phylum Chordata; class Aves; order Casuariiformes; family Dromaiidae; genus Dromaius; species Dromaius novaehollandiae. The sequence continues at coordinate 44,992,458 of NC_088132.1, forward strand.
CCTCAAAAGTATCGTATTGTGAAATTGGCCATCTCCCAGTGCAGCCACTCAATAGCTAGCCCCTTTGGTTGTGGGTAGATAAACTGTTGGGGCTGTTGTGATGGAGGCTATTGCATAGTTTATTAAGGAAGGATTGTCTCTGTGTATTTTAAAGCTTGCCGGATTATGGAGATTATTAATGAGTTTACATGAATGGGACAATTGATAGAAGACATATTGGTTGTCTTGTTTGCTCCATGCCAAGCTTCTGGCTTTAAAAATAGAATGAGATATTTCTCTGTTGTGTTCCAGAGGCTGTGATGGGATTATTAACATCACCGGAGGTATTCTGGAGAGGTTGATGCTGGTGGAATCATGAGAACTCTGGTATTTTTATATATATATATATATATAAAAATATATATATATATAAAAATATATAAGTAAAATATAATATGTACTAAAATTTTTTCTCCACAACCACCACTAAAGAATTTAGTGGTGCCAATCTCTCCTGCAGCATTCTGGGACACGGATTCACTAATTAGTTTTGTGCCACAGGAAAGAATTGTTCTATTTCACCCAGCAGTGAAAGGTGATTTGGAGCCACAGAAAAGGAGTCAAAGGCAGATGTGTGTCATAATTAGGCAACAACTTAATCAATGCCTCCCTTAAGTACAACCTGTGGACTGTCTACTACACATCTTACATAATAGGAAAGAGGATTCTCATCAAGGATTAGGAGATGCTGAGTGGGTTTGGATGATCTCAGGACCCAGGTACTGTACATCGTAGATGCATCCTGTCCAAATGAGAGTATGTCAAGGTGCATATGATCCAGGATGTTTTGTGTTCCTATGATGAGGATAGAATTATTTATTTATTTATATTTTGGACCCAAAGTTGAATGGACACATAGTTTTCCTGTGCTATATGTTAGATTTTTTGTATACCTCATGGAAATATAACAAATTACTCCATAAAATATTATAAGTAGTAACAGTATAATTTCACTATATACAACAGGATTTCATTATGCTTTCTATAACACTTTTGTTGAGAATGTTGTTTCTAGGGACTAAGCTTTTGTACTCATACCACATGGAATATGGTTATTCTACTGCTGGTGTTAATCATGCAAATTGGGAACCATGAGTACTATTCATCACAGCTGTTTAAAATCACTCTTTTCATTAAAATGCTAGTAAAGTAACCCAAAAAGTGCAAGTGCTTGAAGTAAAACTAACCCTGAAGGTGAGTGGTGGCAACAGTGAGACAGTTTTATAAAACAGCATAAACAGCAGTTTAAAAAGCAACATTAAAAATGATCAGTTTGGTCTATCACAAAAGAATATTAACTATTAATAATATTGAGAGCAGGAAAACTATTGATCACATAGTGGTTAAGCACCTCAGAAATAGACTGTCAAACTCTTCTTTTTCTGTGGGTTTCTAGAACTAGATGCAGCTGTGATGGTGATGGGAGGTAGATCTTGCTATGGCAAAGCCTTTTTCCTGTCCAGTGATAAATGCTAATATGTGCTACAGTGCTCCTTGCTCTACCTTTGCAAGCAAATCTTTTTCTACAGGTCCTTATTAAAAGCCTCTGTCCTTGGTAAGAAAGATCCTTGAAGTTTGTAGACACTGGACACTTGCAGTCCTGTGTCAGAAGAGAAAGAGTATGTAGGTAGAAGAGATGTTCTGGGAAATCTCAGGATCTCTGCAAAGTGCTTTTTGGTCTTTTATGTGATCTTGGTCTCCACAGATTTGGGAGCTCCGTGGCTGTGATGAAGCCCTTCTTACCTTCAAGACTTGTCTTTCTGTCTGTCTCTCTGCCCTGAGAAATTTTTACCATTGTTCAGGACCCAAACTTGGTTTTTAGAGACTTCTACTGTATATCTAAACAGTGCTATGCAATAGCTGTAGTGTATAGTTCATACAGCGTATGAAACGGACCTAAAACCATAACCCTGGTACCGTTCTGTGCTTCTGAATCTAAATTGTTTCTGGGACCTGAGCTGGTATCTCCCTAGCTGGCTCAGAGCGAGGCGAGGTATGGCTAAGGCAGCATGCATTGAATGGAGTAGGCATTCTTTGTCTAATATTTCATGCCTTTTTCTTTTTGCCTTTCCCCTCCATCTTGCTTGACACTGATAAGAGCAGATAGTATGCATATTTAGAAGGCTGAAGGGAATCCTGCAAGATGTTTGTTGACATTACTCAGCTGACTGGGCCCACCTGGCATTCTGCATGGAATGAGCAACCAAGCAGTTCCTTCAGTGTCTGAGCCATAGACGAGCATGTTCCACACCCCTTAGATATGCTCAAGGTATGTGGGGAAATAAATGGAATTTTACAAACGTTTTTCAGGCTGTCTGTGGCTAAATACGTCTATCACCTCTTTGTCCTTGACAGTTTTTGTGAATTGCTTAAGCTGAGTTTATTTGCTTATAATGCTAAATTTTGAATACGAAAAATGCCTTAAAAATAGCTTTGCACTGTTGAAATGCCTCTGTTTGTACCTTAAAGATGCCTGGAATATGCATAGCACAGTGTTACATGCTTTGAAATGTACTTCATAAAAAAGTTATGAGAACTTATAGTATCAGCAAAGAGAGGGGAAAAAAGAGACTTGGGTATGGATGAAAATACTGAGATGGATATTGTCCTTTCTTTGCCTTGAAGACAGCGAGTACGTATCTAAGATGTGATTTTTCTTTGTGAAGTCTAGTGTCTGAATGGGAGAGACAGTATCTCTGCTGAGCGTGCTGGGGAATGAAGGATATTGCTGTAGTAGGATGGGAGAGGCAGCCTGAAAAGAGAAAAGGGGATAGTGAGCAGCAGAGTTATGGTTTGGCTAGGACTTTGAGATGTGCATAGCAATGCTGTGATTACAAACAGATTTCCTCTCACCTACTGCTGAAAACTGCTCCACTATGAAATCCTTCTTACCAGCCTCATTTTCACAACAGTAAGTCCTTATTCAGCTCTTGCTGAATAAGTAGGGATGGCCCAAGTCAGGCTGCCTCCTGCTGCAAAGAGAGGGAAAAGGTGAGGTAACACAAGGCTAGAGAAGGCTCTGGTGACTGGGATTTGTTGCTTATTGGTGCTGTGTGGCAATGGTTGTAGGTGCTGAGATGAAGAATTGTGATAGTTTGTATTTCTCTATTAGTCCCTCTCCATCAGCAAGTTTCTACCCCTGCTACTTTTCCTCCTCTTATAGCAGCACAAGCAGTATAAATATGAAGCATAAGTATGAAAAAATAAGTATGAAGAAATGGGAAGCAGAGATGAACTGTTCAAGCAGTATGTACTTTTAGTATCTTCTCTGGTATAATGGTCAACTTCAGCGAGGCTATTTTGCCTGTATGCAAAGAGAGCGTAGAATAGAGAGCTATGTGGAGATGTCAGCTGAAGTACACTGATGCGTCTCGCTTCAGACTCGTTCAGGCCAATATGTCATTGTTGTAACAAGGCGGCAGTGTGATCCTGTACTGGAAAAAGAACGGAGGTAAGTAGACATGTCCATCCTGATAGGATGCTAAACAACAGGGGATAGCAAGCTGAGGGCTGTCAAAAAGTATGCACGATACAAGTATGCCTAAATGAATACTAGTACACATTCACTTCAAATGTAGTGAACTTCCTTTTCTTGTGAAAAGAGGTTTGAAACACTTTTAAATAGGAGCACGTGTTATTCAGTGCATTAATTTTACCACAAGTAATTTACCATGAGTGTGGTTAAAAGCTGGAACAGGTTTCCCAGAGAGGTTGTGGGATCTCAGTCTTTGGAGACAGTCAGAACTTGACTGGGCACATCCCTGAGCAACGTGCTCTGACTGGACCTGTTTTGAGTGGGAGGTTGAACTAGATAACTTCTGGAGGCTGCTTCCAACCTGCCTGATTCTGTAATTCTACTCAGAAATGTATCATGTGAATAATGACTCATCCAAAGGTATAGCGACTGAGTTTAACCACGTCCCCAGGTGTAGGCCAACTCTGTAGCACACTGTGTGAATATCCCCTTGGCCTCAGTGGGACTACTCACAGGTGTAATATTAAGCTGAAGCCACAGAAGGACTTTGGTGTGTCTGTGAATAGTTCCTGCTGATTTTCGTTATCCAGTTACACAATGCACAGGGAAAGAGTGTCCCCTAAAAGCTGGATTTGTAGAAGTCATGAAGCTGAGAGAAAAAAGATGACTAAACAGGGAAGTACCAAATGTGGAGGAGAGTGCTGGGGGTGGAGCTGAGCCTGCTGAACACTGCAGTCAAGATGTGGAGGAGGGTACAGTACCTGTTTTCAGAATGCCAACCATGTTTAAGCTCAAGATTGACTTGTGAGCAGACTGGCAGCATCAGGACCTGCTTAGTTTGGCAGACTCATAGAATCCAAGGAACGCAGAACTGTCTAGTGTAGGATGCAACAAAAGTGACAGCTAGGTCCATTAGCAGATTTACTCAGAATTGAACATCTGTAGTAACATATGAGCAAAATTTGAGATCCTCTTTCCTTGCTGGGTACATAACAGATACAGATTATTCACTTTCATCTTTAGCATATCAAGTACTAAAGAGTTTTATGGATGTGTTTTAAGGCTGTTATTCCTGGCTAGCTAGTATATGTTAGTCAACTAATTATAATAAAAAGATATAACTAGTGTTACAAGGATGTAACTTGGAACATAGTAAAGATACTGGGTTAACTTGTCAGGAGTTACAGGGGAGGATACTTTTCCTGAGGTATAACTGTTTGTTAATGTCAAAGAATTCATTTTCTTTCCTCTCTGATGTGGCCTTCCCTCCCCCCATTTCTCTCTCCCCCCTCCCCCCCCCCCCCCATGTTTTCATAGGGCTCCCTGGAATTATATCCCTTTCAAACCATGTATTAAAATTTGAAGTCTTGGTGGTTCTTCCTTCCCCACCCCCTATACACACATTAAGACGGTAATCCTTCAGCATTACTCCATGCATTTCTCTTTCAAAATGATCCATTCTTCAACTTCAGAAAAATTCTATCATATTTCAAAAAGAATTAGGAAACTTGATTCTAACTACAGGGATTGGTTGTACGGCTGCATGTAAGGGAATGACATATTAAGGTTGACAAATGTTAATATAAAGACAGCAGTAGAACATTATTTTAGGCATTAAGTTACATTTCAGAGCGCTTCTGTCCCTCCCTGATTGAATGCATTTTGAGTTTGCAAGAATAAAGGACAAAGACAGAAACAGGCAGAAGACTCCACTCTGACCTCCCATGCCTTCAGTCTAGCTGTGGACACTCATCAACATTTCATGTGGAGCCTCACAAGTCATATGGAGTTCACAAAATTAAATTACCTCTCAAATTACCCTTTTGCCCATTCTAATGCTTTCCTTTCCCTTCAGAAAACCATCCTCTGAAACCATACTGCTTGCCTGATCAGGTTTCCTATTGTCACACCTGTCTGCAAAGAGAAATGCATTAGGGAGATATCCCTTCATCCATTTATACAAATTAGCATAACGAATGCTTCAAGTATATTCTGAATGACAGGCCTTTCACCGTGGCCAAGTGACAGGATGTTCATTGACCAATGAGAGATTGCTTTGCTGTCCAGCTGGTCAGTCAGGACGGTGTAATTTGGTTTTCTTTTGTAAGCTGGAATCATCTTCCCATTCCCACAGAGAATCTTAATCTAGAGCAACAGTCCAGCTGTCACTTAGTGCAATTCCCTTTTCTCTCATCCAGCCGGAGTGCAGTATCATTCTGTTACTCTTTATTGAAAAACAAGATTGTTCTCTAGACTAATTATAGATGAAAGAGTTTATCTGGGGCTGCTACTATTAACAAATCCATGTTTAATGGCAACGCTGGTAACTTCTTTGAACAATTTTGTGTATGTTTTTGGGACTAGCAGACAGCCAACAAGAGATTCTGTGTAAGAATCATTGCTCTGAAGCACCATGTGGGTTTTTTCTATATTTCTTCCATTTTCAATTAAATTCCATATTTCATTATATTTCTTCCCTGCAACATGTTCTGTGTGAGTACCATAGACACCAGTAACATCTTCATTTTTTTTCTCTTGTGTCTTTACAGTTAGTATCTGATAACAGTTTCACGGATCAGGATACATGGTTGAAAACCAGGTGGGCATGTAGGGCATTTCAAGTGGCAGAATAATATTTTATAAATTAAAAATGGAGGAGGGTTCTCTACTCCCACATCGGCTTTTCCATAGGGCATACTACTGTACCAGCAGCTCTGGGCAAATATTTGCCACTTACTCCGCTCACCTGTGAATTCTCTCTAGTAGTGTGTACAAGGATTGAGATCACCAGAGGAGTCTGAGTTCACAAAACCATGAAGCACCCTAATCTTTTGTGGGGAAAAAATCTGAGAGTTGGTCAGCCATTCACTGAACACTACAAATAGCAGCCGGCTAACAGTCTTATCTTTCCTAACTTTAAATTTTTAAATGTTATGGCTCTCAGCTTATCTGTGCCTCACTAAAACTGCAAATAAAGTGAAAGGATACCACCAAAATGGTGGGAATGGAATGGTGGGAAAAATTCCTTATAGCTCCCAAACCAGACAATTCATCCAACATGTAGCATAATGAAAACACTGGTCTGACATTGTAGCTATGGGAAAGAAATGGAAAACAGTCTAAAGGAGATAAGGTCATTTAAAAGGTAAGGAAGAGAACTTAAAGAGACAAAGGAAGCAGAAGATGAGACGTGTTCAGGTAATATGGCTTACTGAGCTCTCAGTTTATGGGGAAGAAGGCACAGATAGGTGCTAACCACTATCTTTCTCATTACTCCTACCTGTTCGCTCTTGGTCGCTGTCTCAGTCCTTCAAGATTTCTTCCTTCTCTTTTCTTGTACTTTCCCATTTGATCCCGTTGGCCCTAAAATAGAATACTTCAAGAGTGCTCTGTGTTTTTTCTGTGAATATGTAACAATGATTGCTACCTCTGTGTGTGTGCGCACCATGTATCTTTCTGAATGTAATTCAAGGGCTGGAAATGTGTGCAGTCTTTACTCTCTCTGCACCATACTCAAAGCAAAGGCATGGTTACAGCATCTAGTGTGAAATTTTGGCCTGAATGGTGTTGACTGCAGAACCCTTGTGGAATCAATGGTCACACTGTTTGTCCCCTCTCCTGGTGGTAGACATCAGCCTAAAATATCTCTTGCAGTCGAGTTTCATGTGGTTCTACTTCTTCCAAGATTCTTTTCTTTTAGGACCTCTTTATCTCAGAACTTACTTAAATGCTTTCAGTTTTTGTTTTGTTTTTTTAACACCTTCAGTTGTGATAATTGAACTAATCTGACTCAGTGGCTTTCATTATACCTACATTTAAAATGAAATTGGATTGGATTGGTTTGATTAGCTAGCTCTGAGTCTCTATGGAGAAAGATAAAAATATGCCCCTACTTCCAACTCTTTTTATATTGTGGATAAAAACCCAGAATTATCTAGTTTTAGACAAGGCTAGACAATAAAAACAAAAACAATCTCCTCTTCTCCCAATTTGATTTTTCATGATGCATCAGATGCTTACACATTCCCCTGACATCAGCGAAGCTGAAGTGAGAATTCTCATGTTCATATACATGTAAGGCCTGAGGCTAGAAAGCTATGAAAAATGGCTCTTCCTCTGTTCGATGAAGAGGAGAAGCCAGCTCTGGCCTACGTTATTTACATTAACTATAATGCTTATCCATCATTCCACTTCTGACTTTTATTACTGCAGAATTTATATTCTGGTGTGTAAAACATGTCAGTGTGTTATTGTGATTTGCTTAAGAAAATGCATAAGTATGCAAGATATGCTTTGGGTGCCAGGTCACTGTGGCTTCACAAGTAATGGGCTGTGGTGGTAGTGATGCTTGGGTTTAATAAAAGGGTTTAATAAGAGAAGAACTGTCCTGGAGAGCAGGGAGACTATTCAAAGCTTCCTATGTGCTCTGGGTCCCCCATATGCTCTGCCTTGTTGGACGAAGGTGATAGTAGAATTAGAGTGATGCTATATGCGTATAGCTTTGAAATAGTGGTGACTAAGGTATGACTCCGCATCAGGTTGCAGTAGCAAACCTGAAAATAGAAAAGGTAGACTTGCTCCTTGTTTACTACTGAGAGTAATTTGAACTGTGACTTGGGTTTTAGCTAGGTGAAATACGTGGTTAGGCAGAGTGTTTTAGGCTTCCAGAGACTGGACTTTTTTTTTCCCTGGGACCGGGGGTTTAACCCAGATCTGATGAGTTGTTTGAGGTAGCTCACTGGCTCAAATATGGCACTAAGGACAGGGATTTTCTTTTCTTTCTTTCTTGATTGAATTTACCAACAGCAGCAAAATAGGGAGTTGGTGGGTGAGTTAGAAGTCAGCATTACACTGGAAACTGATTTGAGAGATTAGTCCACAAGGTAAGATATGTAGGAAGGTACAGACATAACCTGCATGTTAACGGGCCGAAAAGCAGAGAATGGAAATATTATGCAATAAACAACAGAAAGAGCCTGTTGTCGGAGAATGCATCGTAAAAGCCAGCACAATGTTTTGAAGTATATAGGGATGAAAAGGAGAAATGTAAAAAGTCAGGGAGGCAAGAGTGCTATACAGCATGTTTCCAGTGCAATCAGACGTGGTGTCTTATATGTCTTTGTTTCCATAATTTAGTAACGTGGCCTCCCATTCGGACCAGAAATCACAGACTTAGGAAGCAGGTTCTCCACCTGACTCACTCAATAGCTTATTAACTGTGCAGAAACAGTTTAGCAACAAATTTTCAGTCTGCCCTGTAATAAGCATCTTTTTGTGCCAGTAATTGTTTTCAGGTGTTAAAAGACTGGATGAGAAATTATGCCAATAAATTCAGAGTGGAAAAAGTAGAGCTGACTTAAAAATAAAAGTTTGTCCATATATCCGCCAGTACTTCAATTTCTTACTCTGCCAAATGGAAACAGTAGTGCTTATGATTCAGTATAAAATACTGTATACAAACAAAGCTTGCTGTTTGATAATATTTAGAATACTTATTCTGGATTTTCAGATGAGAACTGTCATTTTAGTGAAAAATATTTTCTGATTCTTTGTACACAGCTATAAATAACTGATCTAAGGGTTAGATGATGAAACACATGGAAGATTTTCAGCTGCTATAAATCAGCTGAGCTCTGTAGAAATCAATGGGGCTTAAACACATGCTTAAAATTAAGCATGAGTTTATCTCTTTGCAGAATCAAGGCCTTAGGGTGAAATTAACCCAAATGAACTCTCCGGCTTCTGTTCTGTGTAAGCCCAATTACAAAGCTTTAAATCAGCTTTATAAATATATGTATATAGGACTCCTGCTGGCCCAAAAGACAAGGATTAAGTTAGCCTGTGCTAATTATGCAAATCTAGCATCCATACCTGTTATTGGTGGCACCTTCATGGTTATGAACAGATCTACACCTGTAATGTCGTGGCTTCTCTGCTGGGCTGAGTGACTAGTTGCACAGAAGGACCCCATGTAGCTGATTATAGTGCTTTTATTTCAGTGGATATCCTTTTTTGGTGCAAATTCCTAAACAGAATAGCTGGTAGGGTGAGGACCTTTTTAGTGTCATTAAAAACACAGTAACTATGGAAAAGTGTGAAAAAATACTTAAAAGTGTCAACAAAGTGCTGGTGTGATATATACCTGCATGTGTTCTAAAATTCTTGTGTTTATAAATATAAGATTATTAATAATGGTGATGATGAAATTATGACATATAGGAGATCTTCATCTGAAGACCTGCCTGTCAGAATACAAGTTATGCAGTACTGCTTGCTCTTTGAGCCCCAGAACTATAGTGCAGAATGAGCTATTGCCTTACCATCCTTTTTCTGTTTAAATGTAATTTACTGCTGTGTTTAACAGGTGTTAATAATTACAATTTACTTTGCCAGCACTGACCTATAGAAACTTCAATTCCTACAAAGCACTTCTGTCACCAGCAGTATGATTAGAGAGTTAAGGCTGTAAAGATGAATAAATGATAACACAGCATAGCCTCAAAACCAGCAAACAAGCTGAGAGAATGCAGAACCCATGTTTTCAGAAATGTTGATCAATCGTCTGATGGTTGGCTGGTCACAGGAAAACTTTCTGCAGGAATATTCCTCTGTTTTTGTCATCCCTGGATATTGGATGTTTATAATATGGTTCTTCAGCTGATAATTGATGTATGCACTCTGCTGTTCCTATTTCACAGCATCCCAATACTGCACTAAGTTGTTCCTTTCCCTTTCACAAGTGCTCAGGATTGTTCAAATCATCTTCCTCTTTTACTCTTCGTCTGGGCAGAAAGTACACCTTATGCTTCTGTGAAGTGCTTCAGAGTCAAAAAACAAAAACAAACAAACAAACAAAAAAAACCCCACACAACTACTTTAAAAGAAAATGGTTTAGGAAGTGGCTCATGCTCCTCACCGGGGACATCTAGCTCGCTGCACACGCAGGAACAGCTGGCACTTGTATGCCACGTATGCTTCTCTCAGGATACATCTCCCTGAGAGCACGGTTCCTTCTGAAGCCAAGGGTGAGTCCATGTAAACGTACAAGCTGTCCTTTCATTCAGGCACATCTTGTGACAGTCATTTGCATTTCTCCCAGTATGAAACCTATCTGAATACTTCTCTAAATGATTCAGTAGGATAACTTGTCAATAAATCTGCGGAATTTGTCACGTTTTCTTCAGGCTGTTCTGTGTTGAAGTGTATCCATATTGCAATGGAGTTACAAGTATGGAAGGCAAATTTGCCTAACTGCTATTATCCAAAACTTGAAAAGTTCAAGGTTTCCTTTTGGCTAAATTCTCTTCAGCCAGCACGGTAGATTACCTCATGGATATTCTGTTCTCATATACACCCCATCCTCAGCAATTACTGAAACAGGTCCTGTGTGTATAGCAAGAGGTAGATGGTCATGAATGAGCCATACTTGACTTGGGTCAGAGAAGTGAACTAAATCCTAATGCGTAATCCTAATCTCTTCTGTCTTGGGTCTGGAAATGCTGATGTGTAAATTGTCATTGTTAAAATCAAGCTTGGCTTTTACATATGACTGAAGGATGTGTGGATTTAAGAGTGGTACTTGTGAATGTCATGTAATGGGCAAGACATCCTACACAAAATATTTGAAAATGATCTGTGGTACGGACATCAAAAAATGATACCTGCCACCTGCTGGAAAATCCAAATATCCCTTGGGAATGCCAGATATTGTTTAGGAGGTAAATCTATCATTTACATGCAGTCTGAAAGGCTAGCATTTTAGATAAGAATTGTATAAGTCATTACTCTCCTTTTACACTAATCAGAATAACTATAGCTACTTAGAAACTGCCCACTATACTTTAGCAAAGGTAGATGTGATGTGCATGATCCTTAAATACTTGCAAACATTTCAATTTTTTTTTTTAATGGAGGAAAAAAGACACACAATCCAAATCAAATTGTATATTTGCGATTTGCTAGTAACTTACTTCTTGGTACTATAGGTGACAGACGAAAAATTCACCAAGAAAGCTGATAATTTCCTGTCACCTTTAGTTAGAATTGGAAAGAAGGTTCATCTGATCCAGTCTTCATTATCTGTTCGTTTATCTGGTAGCTGTGCGAATTTGTGTTCTCCTCCTTAAAGTGTCAACTGCATGGAAAAATGGGAACCATCTAAGATTGAAGAATCAATGTTGAGTATTGACAGGTTGTGTGGTATAAGCCTGCACAAATAACAGTTGCTAATAGCAGTGGAAGTTATTGTAATAGATAGAGTGACTTTACCAGTACATCAGACTACTAGGTTTCTATTTTCTAGCTCCAGTCAATTGTTTTTCTGTTTTTATTAAACAATGAGAGGAAACAAATGCTGTATTTTTTCAAATCTTCCTAATGGCCCAGAAGCACGTTCATTTGCTGTCCTGAGTAGAATGATCTGTTGCTCCTGATGCCACGTCTCACCCAGCACTCTGTTTGTATGTGTGCTGCTGACTCTAGCATACAACTGATGCTCTTGCTTTCTGGGAAGTAGGCACTTGCCACGGAAAGACACGTGAAGCCTTAAGAAATTTAGAAGGATTCACTTCTGTAAAAACTTGAAAATTCTTCTTGAGAATTGTTCAGTGAATGTTATATCAGCTGGCATTGATGTAGGAAAGACTTTCTGTGTTTAGCATTTATAAGTATTTTAAGTGTATTCCAGGTTGTGTGTGCTTCCCTTGTTGACAGGCACTGATGCCAGTTTAGTTTCCAGTTCATTGTGTCAAATGCCACTCATGCAAATGTGACTATTACTTCCATAAAAATGTAATAGTCAGAAGTGCAGTTTTCTCTAATCTTCACCTTTATATCACTCAAAATAAAATGCTTGGAAAGATGACACTTTTCTGCAACTTTTCTTGGTCAAGATAATTTTGCTTAAAACCTACTTTTTCTCCGTCCTTCATATCTCATTTAAACTAATGATAAACAGCCAAAGCTCTGCACAAGGAAGGAATTAATCCTTTGAGATATCTGTTAGTATCCCATATGTGCAAGATCAAAAGGAGGTTACATTTTAAAAGAAGAAAGTTTAAATGGAATAAAGATTTGGGGAAGCTAAGGCATGAAAAAGGTAATTCAAAGAGGAAAGTATCACAGGCTAATAACACACACAGTAGGGTGTGAGTTTAGACCTGTAGAACTGGCATGTTTACGAACATGTTCTGAGCTGGAAGAGCATTTTGGGTAGAGACATAACAGCTTCAAAAATTCTGTTTTACTTCAGAATTCCAGCCTTAGTAATGCTGTAAGAATCTGAAGATCAAAAAAACCCAATGTTGTATGAATTGGATACTCAGCTGGCATCAATCAGGATTGATCTGTTTAAAACAATGAGACTGCTGAGCTTATGCCAGCTGTGGATGCGGCCTCGTATTGTTTATGAGAATTTACTCAGTGCTATATTCTAAAGCACGGCCAATGTGTTTGTTGATGCCATCTTTGTCAGTGGAGCCAGGGTTTTCCTGTTAGGCAGATGCTTTCTGGGCAGAATGTCCTCCAGCGGCGGGAGAAGGCAGAGCACCCTGTGTCCTCCCCGTCACAAGGCTTGGAGTCACTGTCAGTCTGACATTATGGGGAAGCAGCAGCACATGGTACTGTGGTTTTGCTCTTGTCCTATTCCCTGCCTGAAGAGAACCTGGGAAAAGGAGTTTGGGAAAGAGCATTGCCAGCTTGAGAGAAATTCACGTAGGTCATCATGAGCTCCTCAGACATGTGAGGGGAAAGGACTATATACTGAGTGATTTGCTCTGTTGATATCTAGGTGATACCTTTATTGATGCAGTTGCTATCTTCTGTAGTCTTTTTCCTTAGTCTTTGCATGAGACTGCACATGCACGCATTAAATAATGGAAGATGTGTCATGACTTTTTCTGAAAAGAAGGCAGTGGCAGTGGACTTGTGCCCATAGGGTCTTTGGACAAATCTAGTGGGAGTGAGCTAATAAACTGTTCTGGAGATCTGTGTATGGCCCTCTGGCTGTCAGCTGATTGCACTTTACCAAAGAGGATGAAGATGAATAAAATTAGGCTGTCAGGGGTCTCAAGAGTCAGTTAATCTATTCTCTTTTCCTGAGGCAAGATTGCTAGCTATATATTTGAGACACGTTTTGTTTTACTTTTTGCTAAAGTCATCCAATGGTGTAGACTCCTCTGTCTGCTTAGACAGTCTGAGGCAGTGCTTTGCTGTTCTCAGTGACAGAAAGGTTTCAGTAACGGCCAGCCTGAATTTTCTGTGTGAGATTACCTCCATGAACATAGAAAACAAGCTTGTTCCTTTCTTTTGTGTGTCAATCTGTTTCTTTTCCACTCTCAGTATTCTCTTTTTGAGAATAAACAAATCCTAAGTCTCAGTTTTTCGTCACAAGACAAGAAAGTCTGATCATGCTTGTTGGTGTCCACTAGAGTTGTGTCTACCTTCATTTGGTACTCATCTTTCTTGAAATGTAGCTCTTGAGACAGGGCACAGGGTTATGTATGAGGTCTTACCAGCACCAAATAGGATGAGAGATTACATTGCAAGTTTTGAAAGCTATATTTCTTGTATACTTGCCTTTTTGCAAAGAAATTACTGTCTTGAGATATTGTGCTTGTCATTCACTGCAGACCTAAATTCCTTGTACATAAAAAAGCTAACTACACGTTTGTCTCTGTCATTGCATTTATCCACATTGAATTATGTATTATTTTTTGATATATCATTTGTTCAGTTTAACGAGACAGTTTTGAATTCTGATCATGTCCTGTAACTTATTTGCAATGCCTTTCAGGTTCTTTTACCTGCAAATCTATTAATAAGAGCAGAGAGGAGGTTTTGGTACTGAAAAAAGAGAGTTTGAAGGTTTGAAGTTGGAGGGAAAACTCTTCTGAATTTGATTCTAACTCTTAGAGGAAAACTGCTTGAGACTGTGAGGTTGCAGTGCTGAGGGTGAAGAGTTCACAATCTGTTGGAAAGAAAGGAGAAAGAACAAAAAATCTAAATAGTGGACTTCAATAATACAAACATAAGTAAGCTTAGAAAATCAGTAGATAAAATCTTACAGGAAGAAAGATTTCCTCTGGGGAAAAAGGAGGTAAGGAAAAGGTTGCATTATTATGAAGTAATGCTAACGTCAGCAAGTTAAATTATCCCAGGGTGGAGGAAAGGTAAGAAGTATGGTAGGAAGCAGCATGCCTAAATTTGGCTAAATAGTGAAAAACACAAAAAAGTAGAGTTTGGATCAGATTATGAAGGATAAACATAAAAGAATAACACAAACATAAGAGGAAAATCAGAAAGACTGGAGCACAGAACAAAAATGGTTTCCCGGACATTGTTGGACAGACTGTCTAGCAAGACACCTTTAAACAGAGTGGTTTAAAACCTGCCATTTAACTGCATGCTCTGGATGCAGCTGCTGACCCTTCACAGGGCCTGGAATGGGCATCCATCATGACAGCATCTCTAGTCTTCTCTTCCACCATTTCTTGTGCGCTTTCAGCAAGGCCGGTTTCCTCTGGCCAAAGCAACCTTCAGGATTTTGCTGTGCTCAGATGAGTGGCATGAGGCCAGGGACTATATTTTTTCATGTTTTAGAATGATAAAGCTGTCATCAACAAAAAAATTTATTCTTGAAAGGGGTGTAGGGCCTGTTTCAGAATGGGCATAAATCAAAAAAAATTTTGGTTTCTTGGACCTTACCTAGAGGAGCCTATATTCTGAAAAAATGATTTTTTTCTATTATTTCCCTAAAATGTTGATTCTGTGACTAAGATTTCATATATCAATTTGGTACTCATGTACATAGACATCCAGCTGTATACATTAGTGTCCATTTTGTCAACTGCATTTTTATCTTTCCATGTAAAATTAAGAGAATTGCATACATGCTTCAGGTGTGCTTCTTGAAAAAGTGACTCTAGAGGTGTAATTGTCACAAACTGTTTTAAAAAATTAAGCTTTGAGATGGAAATGTAACTGAACTCTCGCCTTTCAAATAAGATGATAAAGTGAAAGCTAACCATTCAGCAGTGGAAATTTCAGAACTCTGGAAGCTTTTTTTTCCTTTTTTCTGAACTCTTGCTGCAGTTCTTTTGTATGACTTAAACTTGACCAACCCTGCTAACGTCTGTAATTTTGATTTTGGGACTTAAACAGGTATTGCATTAATGTGGACCATAGATATCGGGGTAACGTAAACTGAGAACCATACGGAATTTATTCAGTAAAGTTTATGCCTCTTGAAAAGCTTTTTATTTTCATGGAATTGCTTTATAGATGGTAGATTACTAAATTTAGTAGTCGCAAGAGCTTATAGGAAAAGTGAATAGTATAAAGTTTTTTAGATAGATAACTACTCATCTCACTCTTTATTATGCAAATCAAAGCTAAGCCCAAGCATCTGCCTTTTTTTAGTTAAGCTCAAATCTTAATTTGAAATAGCATGCATTTGTTTTACAGCAGTTATATCTTTCTTTACTCTGTTGTTTACCAAAAGAGAAAAAATATCAGATGCTATTAGTACTGTTAAAATGTTCTAAAAGCTTCTGGGAAGCAGACAACAGTTTACAAATGTGACATTTCTCATACTGCTAAAATAATGGAAAAGCAAGTCATGAAGCTTTTACTTTATGAGCACTTATGGCAGCCCACAAATAATAATTCCTATTAATAAGTTATATAATGTTTCTCAACATGTGTCCTGGCCTGCAACTATTATGTGAATAAACACAGCTAATCAGTTTAATATGCTTTAGAGTGAGACAAGCATTGAATACCAATTCAGAGATAGCAAAAAAGGAGTCTTTTTTTTTTTCATTTTCTTTCTGGTATGGCAAGCCTTGGGCATTCATCTGTGGACTGTTCCCTTAATGAATCCTGATTGAAAAAATTTCTGAAACGGCATTTTTCACATTAAGAAAAGAAGATGACATCATATGTTCTAAGAGAAGAGAGACTTTTTTTTTAATTTTTTATTTTAAAAGAACCTGATGTCTGCTTTATTTAACTGACAGCTTTAATGCCAGTTTTCAAACTGGGCCATTTTACTGAAACTTGGGCGTGTTTAATAAATAATGATTAGACTTTTTCAGCAGAAATTGACTCATTTAGGGTCAATAGCAAAATGCAGAAAAGCTTCAATTTGGGGTAGTGTTTGGCTTTCCCTGAATTATTTTGTGCACTTCTTTCTTTACACTGTCATGAAAATTTCTCCTCAACCTTCCCTTGTTCCTGTTCATTTGCTGTCCTCTTTTCCTTTCCAGTCTGGGATAGGTATATATCCACCTTTCCAAAACATGCTTTGTGCTTACCCTCTCTTGAGAACTGTTGCATCATTGTACCTTCAAAATGAGCTTTGATTGGGCTGACTGAAGAAATTGAGCACAAATAAGAAGAGAAGCTGTTACTTGAAAAGAGTTTACAATTTTTTAAATTAAATCTCTAACTTAATCTTTGTCTCCTTACCTTGACCACTCCATATTTAGTTTAGTAGATAAAGCATGCATAAACATCAGCAACAGATTCTGGCAAACACTGCAGCGATTTCTCTTTTGTAGAGTAAAGTGAGGAGACCCTGCAGTGTGCAGAATTTCTGGAGTATTTGAATGCATAGATGTAGTCTTAATTTCTAGATCTTGGATAGGAAAAAAACGCATACTTCTAAGTATGTCAAAGATAAAAATATTCCTTTAATAATCACATGTGAACCCTTGAAAGGCTGTAGATCAAATTCTAATCTGTTTATTTCAAATACATTTCATTAGATGTTGTAGTCTTGCAGAGCGACATAAAAACAGAGAAAAGAGAAATGGAAAGACCAATTAGGTCACCTAGCCTGTCCCTCAGGGGGTCAGTAAAGGATTGTTCCCTACAGTGTATAATAATCATTTTATCTAATTATACAGCTCTGAAGAAAGAGCAATCAATTCCATCTCTCAATTAACTGAGCATTCCGTGACTCTCTTTCAATAAACAGGGCTGCTTGGGAGAGGAGAAGAGGGCTCTGCTGCAGGTGAAAAGTGGGGAGGGAAAAAGTGAAACCTATGTGCAGTAAGAAAAGAATTTTCAACAAACTCATGACAAAAACCAGGGCTCTTTTCCCATTTTTTATAGGTGCCAGGATAGGGTTGCATGAAGCCTTGCTGCACAGAATAGTCGAGTGTATTAGGGTAAAGGGTTCTGCGGTAAGCAGACAATTGAGGTTTAACATTTTCTTTCCATCCATCAAGTGCACTTTGGAAATTGTGCATCTGAGGACAGGAACCCTCAGTTCTGGACACTTTGATTTTTAGCCTCCCCAAGCTGTCACTTATCACAACAAGACTTTTATTTCTCAATATGTACTTTTAGTAAATATTTCACAGTAGATTGGGAGCCAGTATGAATTAGGTAAGCACACTTTGTGCCAATCACCCTTTGTCCTAGCACAAGGTCTTATTAACTGTTCTGTTGACTCATTGGTCTCCAGCTGAGCTCTACTCTGGCCTGCTTATATTTCAGTTGGCAGCTTTGCTTTCCTCTAGTTTCACTCCATCCTGAATATTTGCTTCCCAGTTAAATGCAGATGTGGAGAACCATTGTTAACTTTATCCTCCAAAACTGAAATAATGTGTCAGCCTGGACCCACTTACTTGCAACTAACTGAAACTCTGTTCAGCTTGCAGATGTCTCTTTTTCACTGCTCTTGGTTGCGCTTTTGTTGATGTTGGATGTCACTTTAACCTACTCTCTTGCTTTACCGAAGGTGCTACTTTCGAAGGTGCTGCTTGGTGAAGTTTTATCATCTAGTCAGATCTTTCTTCTTGATTGCTTTCCCTTTGAACGTGAGCTCTGCCGAAAGAAAGTTTACCAGCCATCTGGACTGATAATCTTTATCCCAAGTACTTCAATATGCCTGTACGTACTTTCCTACTAACCTAAGTGAGAGTTTTGTCTAAGTAAAGGTGAAAGGATCATTCCTTCAGTATTTACATTATTTCTACAATGAATTGTTATTGCTGTATATATATATATATGTATGTGTGTGTGTATATATATATACATATACATACATATATATATATATATATATAGCCTACTAATCTTTATAATGTAACTTTACACACAGTGGTACAAGTCCTGATAATACTTACCATATGCAATCTCAGGAGACCCTTTGCTCCTGGCAACTGATACTGTACCTACTTCTGAGAGCTTTAATCTGTGTGTTCACCTTTTGTGTGTTTGCTTACCTATGAAGAGATTAGTCTGTGTAATCGTTTACATTCCCTACACCTTGTATGTAGATGGCTGAAGAATACCTGGCAGTCTGGCAAGGACTGGGCATGCCAGTTGCTGCTGAATGAAAGCTAGACTTGCATTTCATTTTCAAGGTCAGTGTCAGGGATACTTCACAAATGAGGAATGTGATATTTAGGTGCATCTCCCTCCTCCTTAAAAATTCTGAAGATTGTGCAATATGATTTTATTTTTTGAAGTGTACAGAGTTGTTCTAAAAATCTGGACTTGACAATGGCAGAGCTGTGGCAACTAGTTGCTGCTGTTGCCAACACCTGTCAACGCTAGCTGTGGCAACTGCCGGCCACATTTTGATCAACGTATTCTGGGTTAAATAGAAAAGGAGATATTTGCTGCTACTTTCTTGGCCTGTAGAATAGGGTTGTGGTTGATTAAAAAAGAAACAAGTCTGACTGGGAATTCTCAACTATAAATGAATATTGGAGGTGCTAATCTGGCTGATGCAACTTAGAATAGCCTTCAGGCTTATTTATGTTGCATAGCTCAAACAGGTAGGCTTTTTGGAATGCTGGATGGGTTAAAATTCATTAAATCTTGCACAGTTGCACCATCTGGAGACTAAGGCTTATGAGTCTCTCACTTCCAATCTTCATGGGATTTTCTTCTTTACCTGTGCAATAATACCAGGAAAGTTTGAGAGCTTCTTTGTTCTAGACATGTTAATTAAACAGATTTTTAAAATTCGCTATTACCGTTGACTGAGAATAGCTAAATCTTGTACTCTGGCTTTTTTTCTTCTAGCTGCTTAAATTTGGGGATAATTATAATAATATGAGTTCATTGCTATAGTTCCTTTGCTTAAGCCTATGCTAGTTAATTAAATAGTGCCAGAGAATGTTCCTGGATACTGGAACCCAGTCATCTTTACTGTTAAACTGTTAGCATGGTCATCGCTATGGTTTACAAATAGCGTGCACTCAAAAAAATTTGCAGGTATCATTCAGGAAGTAGCATGGGCCAGAGACCATTCCCAGCCGGCACTTTGGATGCGGTCACCCTGTTTTGGAGGCTATCAGAACCTGACAGCATGCTGGATGGGCCAGCTGGCCTTGGAGGCACAAATGGTTCTGGACATATTTAGTCTGCATGTATGTGTGTAATCTTTATGTTGCATTGACGGTGGAATAAGAGTGGTGTGTACATATCAAAGAAAATACTAGAGAGAATGTTCTTTATGAAGTTGAGAGCATTTATTTTTCATGTGGATAATAATTTTTGTGTATGACCATAGTTTCTTCCTTTGAGTTCCTGTTGGGTAAAATCCTGACATGTGCCAGTAAATCCATCATATTTCCTTTTCTAATTAAGTACAAGTTACAGTATGGTTCTTGGCTGCTGTAACTGAATTTGTTAATATATTTTTAAGTGGGTTTATAATCTGTAGGATTAAGATGTTAAGCACATTCACAAATGCTCTTTTTCTGGTTGACAGTTTCATTGTCAGTAAAATTATTGTTTGCTATGGCCTTCTAGAATGAGTGGCAAGGGTCAATTTAAAGAGTGGGATTTGAACTGCATGAGTGATAAAACAATTATTTCCTCAAAGGCTCATTATATTTCCATCATAGTGCTGAGTTTTCATAAATTATGTAAATTTCATATCGAGCATTGAATTACGTGTCAGTCAGTTGCCCACATTTTTAGATATGAAGAGATACAGTATGGTATGCTATAATACTCATTTGCTTTACAGATGACAATCTTTCTCCTGCAGTAGCCTTTTACCTATTGCACTTTTAAATGATCTGCAAGTCCTTGATATGATTCATGGACTGATGAAATCAAAATTAATAGCGAAAATGCAGTAATCATATTGGTCAGAACTCTATTCGTCTTCATCCAAACCAGAAGAAATGTCTCCAGTACACAAATAATAACCCTTGCATGCTATCTTAGAGGAAATACTGTAACAAGGAGTTTTCTGTTGACTTGGAGTGCATATTATGATAAAGTCAGTGATTGTTATTTGCACAGATCATTTGAGATCTATGCTAAAATTTAAATTTCTTGCTCCTAAAGCATATCCAATTTACTGTTAAGAGAAAAGTTCAGAAATGAAGACATTGCACAGAAATCCATGTGCAAAGAAAGACTATTTGGATTCTACAGTGTTGCTCCACGTTGAACAACTCAGATTGATTAGCTGGTAAAATATTAGTTATGCTAGATTATAAGAACTGAGACTGTTTTGCTAATTAAGAGCTTTAATTAGGAAGATCTGTTCAGCTGTGGCTTGCAGATATGTCTTAGTTTCACAGAGACTGTTGCTAAATGTCAAATGATTGTGAAGCTGCTTTTGTAAATGGTCTGGTATCTGTATTCTTCAGAATCTTTTTGAAGCTATAGACTTTTTTGTTTGTTTCTGTTTAATTTCAGCATTACAAGAAAGAAAAAAATATCATTTTGGTTGAAGTGAAAGATGGTGCTTTGTTAGCTTTTTGTAATATAGATAGGAAAAATGGACTGTTTATAAAATAAAGCCAACCAACCAACCAATCAAAACAAAATATACACTGAAATGGAAGAAGTATGTGAATAAGTGTTGATAAAAATCAGGAACTCTCTAAAGACTAGAAATTAGCTATCGACAGGAAAACCAAAATGACGTACAAGGGGGACAGAACAAAATGCATGATATCAAGTATATCTCAGTGTATGCAGGCCATGCCTTCCCTTCCCTTGAAGAAAATGTTTTTCAGCAGTGCTTTCATCCTCAAACACTTTCCCTACAAGAAGCAGGAAAATTAGCTGAAGTGTAGCTCTGAGTACTGGAAGTATGAAATGAGTGGAAAGGTAGTAAAAATGCCTGATTGGAATTCTAGCTGGGAAAGTCCTGCATTCCACATACCAATGGCATTGACTTAATATATGTATAATTCTTTCCAGTCTCTGGGGTACCTATTTGTAAGTTAAACAAATAAATTTATATTTGCTTTAAAAGCTATGGTTTATAAATTACAAAATCTCCAGAGCACTGGAAATAAAGCTGTTTTGTCGAATGAATAGAAATACTGGAAGGAATTATGATGAGAAATGCCATATAAAATAGAAATATAAAATACATCCTTATAAAATAGGAGACAGCACTTACCCCCACTTGAATCCTTTCTGAAGTTTAAAAAGTCCACCATTTATTTATTTATTTATTTTGTCTACTTTTTGCAAAATCTCTGAGTCCAGCTGCTGGCGCAGGTGTGAGGAAATGTAGTCTTGTATTACATCCAGTCCAAACAGAAACAGAAAGTAGACAAAGATTTATGAGACCCCTTGAATTCTGTCCTTACCCTGCAGATGGAAGTAGTACTGCCTTTTCCTTTAAGTTCCAGAATTTGGGATCCATTAATTATAAAGGATACGTGATTTCCTTTCTTAAAGTGAAAAAAGAAAAAAAATAATTAAGCTGTTTCAGAAAGGGAGCTAAAATTGTTCATTTTTGTTTTTAAACCAAAACTGGGACAGAACCCAAAAGTTGTATAAAAAAAACCCCTGCTTATTTTCAGATTAAATAAAAACACCTTGCTGACAAATTTGAAATCACTAGTTCCACTGATTGAATCAATAAATCTATTAATTATAAATGGAAAAAAATATACAGTGAAGCAGAAAATATTTCCACAATACTGTGTCAGCAGAGGTTACATGGTACAAGCCGTGAAAGCTGAGCAGGGTGCAGTTCTAGTCAGTAAGTGTGAATTGATAGGTTTTTTTACATTTTAAACAATACTAACTCTAATTAGGGAGCTTCCTTTGAACCCATTCTTACAGGTGGGAGAAAGACCACTTTTGCCATATAAAAATATTAGGCTAACTTAGTCCAGACTTTTATTTTATGCCAATTTGAACATACTATTTCCCACACTTTTCTTTCCTAATGTTTTTAAGTGGTATGATTAAAAGAATGTATTCTTTTGCTTAGGTCATCTTTTTCCAGTGGAAAAGTCTTGTGATAAATATAGTTTGACTTGATTGAGTCTGTAGCCTTCAAATTACAGAAACCAGAGAATGTGAGCCCTAAAGATATCAGTCAGAAGTCATGAAGATCCCTTGGTGTAGTGATTTTAATACTAAATGAACACCTTTTTCGATTAAGATTTTCCACTGAAGTATAACTTGGAAGACAGGGAAAGAAGCAGAAAGGAGAGAAAACATGGAAGACCAAGTAAAAGAAAAAAGTTATTTTCTTGAAATATAGAATTTAATCTGTTTGAAAATGTCAGGTGAAGGAGACTATGCATTAATATTGTAATAGCGGGCCTCATCCAGCAAGATTAAAGTCAAAAAGAAGATCCTAAGAAAAGAAAGATTTACTGTGAGTAAATAAACTCTGAAGTGGTCAATGCAGAGGAGCAGTAGTTAGAGACAGATTGATCTGGCAAGCTTGGAAAACCTTTTGTGGCAGAGTCGTACACAAAACTTGTTAGAATGGGAACCAACAAAATTTGTATGTGCTGGTAGCAGCCAAACTCTTTAGCAAGCATTATAAATTCTGTTGATGGAGAACGTGTCCATTGTTCAGAATTGGAAAAATATATTTCTGATTTATTGTGAGCTTAAAGTATATTTGCAGGCATATTGTTGGAATTTTCAGGAGGTCACTTATATGTTGTGTGAAGTTAACAGCATTAAGCTTCTGTAGTCCAATGTTTTAGTTATGAAAGAGCAAATTGATTGACACAGATAAAAAATAATACTGGTAAGCCCTCTTCCCTTAATATGTAGACTTTCATATATTTGATGAATTTATATTTATAATTTTAAATGGCAGTGACTCGTCTTCATTAAATTTGTTTACAATAATTATAGAAGGTCTGTCATAATAACCATTAAAGTTGATCCATTTGTGTGTGTTCCCATTTCTCCCTCCCTCCCAGAATTTTTATTCCAGCCACGAGTGCTTGTGTTCCTTAGTTGTACATCTGGTACAGTGTTTCTGACAGCAACATCACTCCACAGGGACTGAATGTGCCATCTGTATGACACTCTCAGTATCTAATGGTTTAAGAGCTGGAGACTCATAACCATCTGAAAAAGTACGGTTTCCAGGATGCTAAGTTGTTGGCCTCTGATCCACATTTTACCAGCAAAGTACATATTACACAACTTTAGAGCTGTGTGATTCTTTCAGTACAGAGTGGAAAGGAGGAACCTCTGACTTTAGCATCTAGGATGCCCTTATTATGACTAGCTGGAGGCAAAAGTAAAAGAGAAGGATTCAGAAAACTTCATCAAATAGGACCCCAAGAGGTACTCATCTCCTTAGCAGAAGAGCTGATTATAATAGAAAAGTAATGTAAAATCATCCTGTGAAAGGAAGAGTGTACAAACAGATGTTTAGCGCTATCTATAAAACATGCAAGCGTTGCCTTAAGCTGCAGTAGTTAAGAGGATGAACTAGCATTTCCCAAAATATAAAATGTTAGGTTCCAAATGAAAGTCACAATAAAATATGCATTAGTAGAAATCTTTTACTCCTGTGATCAAGACTTAGGCAAGGCTTTTCCACTTGTCTGAACTTCAGTGTGATAATGAAGCACTAAAGAAATAGAACCACATAATAAGTCAAACTGACCTGCTGAAACTGCATGGGAAAGATTTTCTTCATAAATCTAATCCCCTTTGTATAGGACAAGGAGAAAATGTCATTTCTGAGGCTCTAGTCTGATATGGGGGAAAATACTGGTTAGTTAGTAGACCACTTGAATTCTAGCATAAAGAAGAAAGTGCTTGCTGGAAGGTAGGAAGCTTTCAGATGGCCTTTTATTTTTTTTGCTTGTTTTCCTTCTCTCGGATTCCTGGTGTTCATTAAGACCCAGTTTATATTCATTGCTTGCATTAAGGTTTATAGATATATAATTGCTCCAGAAAAAGGCATATGTTCAAAGTGCTCATAATTTATGACTTTTTCTTAACATTCAGGATAAAACCTTTCAACGTCAGTAATGCAGTTTACAGGGAAGCAGTCCTGGTGCTTTCCTCCTATCCCACTCCCCCCACCCACCCCACCCAGTGACCCTGCCTGTGGCTCATTTTCTCCTTCAGTTTCTTTGGGCAATAAAACAAAGAACATTTCTTTTAATAATGTATGGCTCAGATGCTTCTGACTTTGTTCCATAGAGAGCAATTTACAAATAGTAATAGAACTGACTGATAAATGCGTTCCTCCACGGTACATGCCAGCTAGCGGAAAAGTTGTCAATGTGTCGATTTGCTAGTCAACACTATTATTATGAGCCATTGTGTGGGTATTCGTAATGTAAGAAAAACAGAAAAATAAAAATGTAATTGAAGTTGGGATTTTCAATGTAGATGTTGTCAGTCCAGGTTTTAAATATTATAATTCAGTATAAACATGAAGAGTTTTAGAGCCTATATCAGATTTTGCTTACACTAAAGTAAATCTATTTAGGGAATTACATACTGTAACATTTGTGTGGGTAAACAAATTTGAATCTGACTACTGATGCTAGGTCTTCATTAAAATTTTGCATTAGCATGATGACTCTAGTTACCATTTGTCTAGCCCATTCGTTTTCTTTCCCTGTCTCTGTGCCAGATTGGTTTTCCTCCTTTGGATATAAGTTTTCTGGGGCAATGATCGAAAGGGTTTTCAAAAGCAGTCACTGATTTTGAGTGCCTTGCTGTTTTTGGCACACAATCTAAGATGCCTTGAAGGGACAAGACGCTGTTCAGTGTTTAATCTGAAATTAAGGCTTCTTCAAAGTTTCTTAAACTGGACACCTGAAAATAAAACCACTGTAAGCCACAAGTCAGATCTGAGAATCTTTTCTTTTTCCTCCTGACATTTTGTACTTTTGGAATACACTGAGCTCACCAGAGGTGCTACTGGAAACAAAAGTCGTAAGTAATAACCAGATCCATTTAATCTTCTTGCTTAGAAGAGACCTTGTAAAGGCAAAGGCTTGAAACAGACATTTCTTCAGCAATAAATACCCATGTTGCTGCTCTGAATTCCACCTTCTTTCTTCTTCTTTTTTTAAATTGAAGGACAAATGTATATTACACTGGGGAAAGGGAGATCTTTCCCACTGGGAATGAACTACCTTTCTCATCAGAAGTTTATTGTTGCTCTCCCATGTCGTTTGCACTTGGATTGTCATCCAAAGGAAACAGAGCCATAGAGGTTCAGCTGTTACTGGAGAAATGAAACTGCTGCGTTGGCTGAGCACAGACAGAACTGTTCATTCACCCTCTTAAGGCGAAGGACAGTTTAGAAGTCATGGTCTGACTGTCTTTCTGTTACGCGTATAAAGTGTCAGTATGTCATGTACTTTTTTGCAAACGCAAAAAGGCTGGCTTTTGTAATGGCAGGAGTAGAAGGAAAATGACTTACCTTGTAATTTGATGAGGTTAATATTAGCATGAATGCACTTTGATTAGTCTAGACTAGGAAAAGATATGAGGTTATCTGACTACATGAAAAATTTTGTTAGCTTTCTAGCGCAGCATAGCCAATAATAACGAAGTGACAGAAAGATGACAAAGTCACAGAATAGATTGCTTTTGATCCCTGACATCATCTCAGCATCTGAAGAGAGTTTTATCATCGACACAATGGCATTGATTTTGATACAGAAGATTACACATTATTTATCAATGCTAATAGCACACTGTCAAGTAAGGCATTTACTTAATGTAAAGGTGGTCTAGGACTGAGTGAGTTGATTCCACACCGGAAGCAATATAGAATTGCCAGTGCACTATCAGATTTGGGAGAGGTAGCTTCAAATGCAGGACTGCTGCCTTGAGGCTAAGCTGCCTCCAAGCCTTGATCTAGCACATGTCAAGAGCAGTGCGTTTTTCTAGGTAGATATATCTTCTTTCTTGGATTTATCTGGATCCTATTTGATTTGGTGCTGTATCATTGCACTGTAGACATACTCCAGGGAACATTCAGATTGCAAAACATCAAAAAAAAAAAAAAAATCCAAGGTTTTTTAAAGACCATTCCCGATGTTTCAGTAACAAAACCCTAGTGTTCAGGTGTGCCTTTACTTGCTGGTGTACCAAATATGCCGTGCAAACATACTTAGCTTAATGGTGCCACAAAGGTTGATTTAAGCTTTGGTTACTGTATGCTGGTTGCTACAGCACTTATTTAAGTGAAGGTGGAAACGTTTTTCTTCTACTCCTATCTACCACACAGGTGGCAGCACACAAGTTTTGCTTGTTTGTGTTAGCTTCATTTCAACAGAGAGCCATAGACTATGTTCTTTTGGTGACAATGCTTTCTAATTGATGAACCTGGGGAAAAGATGTTACTCTACAGCTGTTAGCTATATGGGTCACTGATTGTTGTGTCTATTGTTGGCCAGTTCAACAGTGAAACAGGAGATCTAGAAAATGATAATGTATTTCATCCACATGTAGTAAAATGGGTAATATCCCTCATTTGGTACCAGAACTTGAGCTAATAGATTTTCTAAAGCATGGAAATGTAGTTACTAGGACAAATGTAATCTTTGTTTCCTCCTTTTCCTCACCTCAATCTTCCTACTACATTTTTCTTAGCTATCAGATGACTACTGAAGTAGTTCACTGCTAACTTTCTGGCAGACAGTTGGATGCCAGGATATTCCCAAGGCAGGGCTTAATTTGAACTAGGAAAGAACTTTATGGAGATTTGCTTCTCTATGACATAGAGGTCAACAGGTTTCTATCACTCTTGCACTGCAAAACCAAGCTTAGTGTGTCTATGGCCAAGGTGCAATTGAGGTGAGGAAATAAGTGTTCATTGTGTTCCAGTGCCCTTAGCTTGGTGTGGAAAATAGATAAAATGATAGCAAATTCCAGCTAGCGTTCTGGTCATACTTGAGGTGGGACTTCTAGAGGTTGGATGAGGGAAAAAGTAGGAAAAATCCACTACAAGATAACAGTTTCTGCAGCCCATTTTCTGGAGTGGGTGACTGACCTGTGAGTAAAAGTAGTTGATCTCATGTTACCTTAAACCTAGATTCTGAATGCTTCTGGGAGTATCCAGAGAGATGCAGGAAGAGTCAGAAGAGTGGACTCAGCATGACTGTATAAGAGAAACCACAAGTAGCATTTTATTTTATTTTTAGCATTTTATTTTTCTTGGTGCAAGCATATCCAAATTCAGATTGGTCTTGCTCTTTCTGTGATGTATCTTCATGTCATTTTGTACGGTCTGCAATAGCAGTGGAAAGGCTTACCTATGAAATTGTTCTCCTATTTCTTTATATCCCCACTGTTTCCTGGGAATGGTTGAAATAATTGCTACATTTTCAGAAAAGTTTTTCATTCATGTTACTTGAGATTGGCAGTGACTCTAGGCCTTTGTAGATGGTTAACCAAAACGTTTTCCAGTAGTATTTGACCTTTAGAATCTGAGGATCATAATAAATGCTTTTGGAACTAGCACTTCAGTGTCAGTCTCTTGCTAGGAACTTTATTCTTTTCTTTAAAAAGCATTAACTTGCAAGTCGTTCAGCATCAGCTTGCAAATGTTGTAAGGATCACATGTAGAAAGCCATGCCCAAGAAAGAAACAAAAAGAAGCAGTTGTTTTGGGAGGGTGAAAGAGAAAAGGTAATATAAAATCTGGAACCAGATTCTTTGATTTCAATATGCAATTAATTTTATCCTGGTGTACTTGAATGTTAGTAGACTGGAGTATTTTTCTTTTTCATATAGATAGGAGTTGGACGTCTTGAATTAAATATGTGCTGGAACATTTACTCTGTTAGTTTTTCTGAGTAGCTTATGTATATCTCTAAACTCACCTCCTACATCCACTAAAGTTAATCGCAAAACTCTTGTGTGGGATTGATTTCCCATGCAATATCCCATTGATATATGTGTGAACAGGAGATCACACACAATGTTTTCAGGATGGAAGCATTAAGGGTCAATAGTTCAACATGTTGGGAAACTTAAAAGTATTATGTAAAGGTTTAGGAGAGTCACAATTTTTAAGTCTTCCTTTAGGCCAAAATTTTTCTTTTTTTTTGTCAAAAACCATCAGAACTAACAAACTATTTTCCTCTTATCCAAGCTTTCTTTCAGGAATGCTAGATGCCAAAATAAGTCTAAAATACTGAACTGATACCACCTAGCACCCTGTCTGTAACTTTTGTGCGACTTCTGTTGGGCTCTCTCACTGTCTCACGAAGGTAAATTTTGAGGAGCAGAGTCGATGATCAATGATACGAGACGCAATCCATGAAAATGCAGAATCAAAAGGAGCTTTAGTGCAGGTGGTAGAATAGCCAAATCTGAAATTCCAGCTTAGAACCAAGTGTTTTTATATTTGCAATGTTTAAATTTAGGGACACAAGAATGCCTAAATTGTTGCTTTATTATAGTCCCTGAATTGTCCCTTATATGTTAATGATCAGACTATGGGAAAACACAGACTGTACAAATCAGTGGAACTACATTAAGAATGAATTTGGTCCCCTTCAAATTATGTTCATGAAGTTTTCTTTGTTCTTGTCTAAATGTTAGTTGCTGGACTCTCTTCTGGTTCTCCAGAAGCCCACTAGAGAAGGTGGGCTTACATGAATAGAAAACCTAGACTGAAGTAAATATTCCTTCTTGGGGGGAAGGAAAGAAGAAAATAAATGATTAATAAAGCCCCCAAATCAGTTTTCAAGCATTGTTAGCTCTCCCTTTCCTTCTCTCCCTTCAGGACTCATTTGTTTCTCGTAAAATACTGACTAACAATGAGACATACTGGGTTGAAGAGCTGGAACAGATGGGAAAAGAGGAGGGCTCACAAACCAACTAGAGAAACTCTTTTATGTTCTTGTTATTAAAACCATACATATAACCATTAGTAAATATCCTTCAATGAAATATCAGGCAGCCATCACTGAATTAATCTGCCAGGGAAAGATTTAAAACTCTTCTATTTTTTACTATGGTGTATGCGTATGTGAATGGCTGCAAACTGCAGCTGACTCATAGAATGATTTGTTCAAGAGAGTAGAGTCTGAATTTTCCATAAGTTTTATGTTGGAAAATCACAAGAAGGCTACTGCAGCTATTTCCATTCCCAGAGTTGCCCCTTAAGGAACAGTTTATTTTGTAGTAGAAGGGAGATGTCAAGATGACCTATGAAAATGTCATCTGGTGTGCCTGTCCTGATGCAGTAACCTGGCACAAAATGATACCTACTACAAACACAAGGTTTGCATGTCAGAAATGGTAGCAGAAAGACCAGAACTTCCCTTGTGATTGAAAAAACAGATAATCAATTAATTTGCTGCCTACTGTCCATTGCATTTTGGGCACTTGGCCATGATATGTTCTCTATAAAGTATCTGATAGAGTAATTACAATAGTACATGGTTAGAAACTACCCTTTATCTTTACAATTTAATGTACACAAAATTGCCCTGTAAAGGGCAAACTTTACCAACACTGTGCTGAATATTTAACTTTATTTCTTAAGGCAGTTTTACCCATGCTTTCTGTGGGAATGTTGACTATGTGTGAATGAGGGCCAGGGCATAAAAGGAAGCAGTCCAACAATGCTATGCTTGTGTAAACGGCAAGTAATTCAGGTTAATGAGTCTTATTTTCTCATTATTCTGTTTGTATTGGATTGTTTTATGAAATTTTGTAAATAATAATTACAATTAGAAACCATGAGGGAAATTTTTTTCCAATGTCCCATAGTGTTCATACACCATATTTCAGCATTGCCTAGACCCCATTTAAACATTATTTCTTTTTTTAACTGTAGCCAATAAATTAATCTTTCTATTATTCTGTGACTTCTAAGGATTGCTGGAGTGACAGATAGTTTATGGCACAAAGAGGTCTGTCAGACCTGTACTGAAACAAAGATTTTTGCAGTGGCATGTGGAAGAAGATAATGAACAAAGAATTCTTTCATTAAATACAAAGTATTTTAATACTAGATTAAACAACTCTTTAGTTGCAAGGTGGTTTTTTTTTGTTGTTGTTTTTTTTGTTTTTTTTTTTAGTGGAGCAGAAACGGATTTTCCTCCTTTTCTTTTTTCATCTTTCCTCCTTTTTGTCATTCCTGTATAGAAACAATTAATAGTTTACTGTTTCTGCTCTTTCGGGCTTAGATAGTATGCAAGTTCTTGCACAGTTCCTGAATATGAATGCATCTACAGTGCTAATTAGAATAAAGAACAAGAGGCAAGCCAATATAGCTAGACTCTGCACCTAAAATCCCTGGCATAATTAGTTTCCCTGAGAACACCATATCCCAAATAATGGTACAAATCTGCAGACCAATGCATGTAAAAGAAAATGCACAAAATAATTGATGTGTTGGATTCCCAAATCCTCTGCTTGTCATAGTTTTGCGTCATAATTTTCATGCAGCTTTGTGAGGAAAACAGTGCTAAGGGGTCTCTGACACCCTTATGCATCTGAGACTGACATAGTTGGACTGGACAGAAGTTTGCAGCAGAGTCAGCACACTTGGGAGGACTGTCAGGCAGCTGTGAGTCCTCAGAAACAGGGTAAGGGATCCAGTGAAGAGAGACAGCAAGATGAGGTGTCTCTCATGTTACCTGTGTGTCAGTTGGGAGTTTCTATTTATCAGCGCAAAACAGAGGTATCCAGTCAGAATAGACCAGCTGTTAGCTGTTCAGTCTGACCTTCACAAAGCCTCTGTCAGGGGCCAGAATCAGTGCATCTGGGGGTGAACACACCTCGTGCTTCGCACGGTTCTCCTGCCTGAACAGTAGCTCTTAGACCATTGAAAAGATACAGAAAAGTGGAGAACGGAAACAGTTGAGGCTGGTGGTGGAGGCAGCTCTGATCTAAGCTTTTAGCTGTCAGTGAGGAAGCAGTGAGTGAATAGCCCGGATATATTTTCTTGAATACTTGATCATGTGAACATTGACATGTGCTGTGTCAACATCTAGCTTTACGTGTGTACACTGACTTCATTGGATGGAATGCATACTTAGGCATGTGCAGGCTTGCAGGATGGCCTTTCTTGGAGAACAGGATTTTGGGGCTTATTTTTATTAAATTCAATGAAAAATCCAATGCATATAAACTTGTCTGGCCAGTGAAAGTCAACAGGGCCTTGTATGTATTTCAGTGTTTCCCCAGTTCCAATTATTAAGCTATCAGTAATAGAAGCTGTTGTTAACAGGAGATGATATGTGAAACAATAGAAAATACAGAAAAGAAATAAATGCATTTTATAAGCAGAAAAGCAGAGGAAAAAGATGGAAAGAATGAAATTTTATTTTTGAGGAGGACAGTTGAAAAACAAAAGTAATGTCAAACATTGACAATTATGTTGTTATTGATACCGAGTGGCACTGTTATATGCAGAGAAGGCTTTTTAGATCCTTTTGGAGGTCATGTTGTCATTTATTTATACAACCGCAAGGGCGAGGCAGGAGGGAAATTCACTCCAGGTGCCTCTCTGAGAGGGTGTCAAATAAGGAAGCAAGATTCAGCAATAATCACAGCATGGTCCCCCTTCATCCTGTGCCCAACCTGTTCCCCGTTGATGCTGGAGCTCCAGAGGCGGTGAGCAGGTGACAGCTCTGCAATTGCCTCGTGCTGCTGACACTGTGATCAGTCATGCACGGTCCCTAATGAATTCATTGCCTGGAGAAAGCCCTGTTTATCCAATTTTTTCTGAGCTCTTCATGCTGAGGGCTTCACATAGCATCTCTACTTGCATGTTGTGGTTGTGGATGGAAGGCATGGTATGGATGGACACATGGAGGTTCATTATGGCTCAGTGCTTATAATTTATATACCGATATTTTCTGTCTATTAATAAAACATTAACCAACAGCTACAAATATGTCAAGAAGTCTGGGGCATATGTAGTCTGCCTCCCCTCAAATAAATATATAAAGTAGAATAATGCAAAATATGGTCAGGGCTACCTAAGCTTATAGGTCAGAAATAAACTTCTATGAAATTGCACTGATAGGGATATTGAATATGGTATTATATATTATACCTTATATATTGAATAAGGGATATGAAGTGGTATTTACTGAAAAAATCTATTGATGTTGATGCACAGTGGATATAGGATATAGGATTTCATTAGTATTCTGCTATGGAAGAGCTGACTTTATTTCTGGAATTAAAATAAGCAGATGTAAAGACTTAGTGTGATAGGATTAAAAAAAATCCATACTAAAGTATCATACCAGCTTTACTGAGGTACAAATCAGATCAAATTCAGAAGTTAACCTGAATAAGAATATTCCACTTTTGCTTAATCATCTTTCAGAGCAAAGCCATCCTGGACAGCATAACCTACTAACAGTGAATTACAGCTCTAGGGCATCATTTTTGAAAATGAACCTTCACCTGGCTGCAGGGCCAAATAAAAGGCAAATTTTGTTTGTGCAAGTTTCTTATTTTATTTTTTTTTCAACTAAGCTGAAGGTACAGTTTCCTCTGTAGATTTACACACTGAAAACAAAAGCAGCACAGGAAAGGAGACATTTACCCTAGAGGCATTGTTACAGTGAGAGATTTTAGAGTAATAGAAAAAACACAGCTCTTCAGAACATCTATGTCCTGTTCAAAAGGAAAGTATTACATTAATGACTGGTTGTCTACCCTGTGAGGAAGTGTTTGGGGATAAAGCAGCTAACCTAGCTAATAGCGAACAGATGTACTGAATTTCTCTTGTGATAGCTAACTGCTTAGAGCAGAAGGTGAAAACAACTTTTTCGCTACAGCTTCAGAATTCATGAAGCTACATAGATGGTTACATTTGGTTTTGGTGGTTTTCTGACTCAGGTTATTGCATTACTCACATCTAATGGCATCCACTTTGGAAAAATGAAAGGAATCAATGTTAGTTTCATCTACGTTTGCATTTTGATTTGGAGCAGTAGCACAGTTTGAAGTGAATCTCTGTCATTCCCACTTACTGAGATTTGGTTCGGTTCACAGAATAGTTCTGGTGTGCGTGAAATAGTTTTCTTTTAGAAAAAGTGAAACTACAAACTCTGTTCCAGGTGTGCACCAGATGTGTTCCAATTTTTCACTGGAATCTGAGGATTTGGACCGATGGCTGGTCTTTTGGACAACACTGTAACACATATATGCTGTATTATACCAGGAAACCAGGCAAAATGTCATCCGTAGAAAAGGCCCTGAACTGCATTTAATGTAGATGTGGGGGCCAAGCACCAGCTGCTTCTATCTACTGATCAGCTCCTATTTCACTAAATGAATGTAGACATAACATAGACATATACCATGATTACTAAGGACACTTGTAGGCAATCAAGCAAATCAGGAAATGAATTGTAGCTTGAGGAACAGGTTAAGATTTCTGTCATCAATAACATCCCAAATGTTTTGGTATTTTAGACTATATGTCTAGGATGGGCAGATTTGGGCTGGTAATTATAAAATGAATTTGATCAGAGATCAGAGATGCAGCAATAGAGTCAAGTCTTACTGAGTGTCTGGGGAATATGTTTAAAATGTCGGCATCATTACTTTATAGATGGTATGGAAGTTATGACTCCATGGAAAACTCACTACCAGATTTTAGGTAGCATTTTAGGTTTAGAATACCGGTCCTGGAGATTAAAAGGCTATTTCTCCATCAAAGGACTCAATTTACTTAGGGATTCTATAAACTTCCAATGGACAGCAACTGCCTGAATTTGGTGCTCTTGGGAGTGAGAAGGTAGTTTGACTGTATTAAAGTATTGGCCCTTTTGTAAGCCAATGTCAACTGCAGTTACGTTTTGCCGAGTGGATTGGGGAAAGAGGACTGAGACCACCAAATACATCTTATGTCAGATGGGAAGCAGCAGCCATCAGATGGTAGCAATTCTGACCACTGCCGATAAATTTTTGAAGTTTCCTATGTGCTAAACTGTCTGATGCTATTCATTTTTTGAGCAGTCTTGTCTCACAAGTGGCTTCATTTCAGCCTTCCAGTAATAGCTCCACATCAAGGTAGAGATCTGTATTTTCATTAGCTTATATAGATCATGCACATTTTCAGATTTTAATTTTCAGTATGTACGTCTCTATTTCGGAGAATGGATTGGAGTACAGCTGTGATGAAAAAATACTGTATTTTTTAAAATTCAAAAACTAGCATCCTTCTAATAAAAGCTATGAAGGACAATATAATGTCCTGATTGTTTCTGTGCAAATTTCTTCTATGTTTTCAAGGAATAGCTTTAAGTATGGGGTAGGGACTGGGGGACAGATAGCTCTACCTCGTGAACTTGATATCAACAGCAGAAATAATAGTGGAGCCTTTCTGAAATGAAAAATGTTGTAATTTGTTCCACAGTAATGGAGAGAAATGTAAGATATGATTATGACACAGCCTTCACAGATTGAATTAGTGACAGATTAATGAAGAGAAAAAGAAATGCATTGTGGGAATCATGAACCCATGACAGCTATGCAGTCCTTCTTGGGAAACTTGCAAATGAAGTCTCCCTGTGAGACTAGAATAAGAGTGTGATTAGCTCAGCATTGCTTTTTTCTTCCACTATAGACTTCAGTTTTAATAATAATTAAAGAATAATGCCTGAATCCCATCTGAATGGCTTTTAAGGTTTAACTTGCTGAAGCTATTCACAGAGCTGAACTTGTAAAGGAGACTGAACAGATCTGCACAACTAATCGTGGAATATTACACTGATACTTCTTCTCCCACATCAATACCAATTAAATCTGCTCAGAGTATATCCCATATAATTTTAATAGGGACAGAATTTTTAATCTGGTCAGGTATTTCTCAGTGTATATGTAGGCACTTTTGCCAGTAACACTTGGAGGCTTGTTCAAGATCCTGACTGTCGAAAATTTCCACAGATGTTGTTTAGCTGTCAGAATGGAAAATACCCTGTTCTTTGCTAGAGTGATTTTGTTTCGTTAACATAAATAAAAAGTAAAGCATAACGACAACCTTGCTTAATGTGTGTATACAGAAATACTTCTATAGGCATCTAGAGATTGGTTGGAGATGCTAAGAAGGGCTCAGTGAATGAGAGCTGTTTAGCAGCAGTATCAGATTCCTTTTTGTGACAGGACAGTCAATGAAGCTGATTCTCCCAGCATAGTTTAGTACTTTACATTCCAAGTCTAAGGAGATTATTTGGGCACTGGTCTTCAAAGAAGTTCTGAACAAGTGTTAAGAAATTAATATTTATATTTTTACTTAGATGCTGACAACACAAAAATTTTGTACATGCAAAGGTAAAGGAAGATGGCTGCATTAGAACACTTTGGAAGCAGGGGAATAAGATTTGGGGCCAAAATACTTTGTTGACAAAAGAAAATTCTAACCAACTAATCCCTAAATATTCTTGGTTCATTTCAGTTAACTGCTGAAATGTTGCAAGTTTGCCGTACTGGTTTAGTGTTTGCCAAATTTTTTTTTATTCCTACCATGTAGAGGCACTTGTGCTGAGTGGAAGTTGTGCTGTCTCCATCCATTTCATTTTTGTATCACATGACGACATGACCAATAAGGATGACAAATAGTGTCAGGATTTTATACTTTTATTTGATGTGGTTGCTTGTCCAGTAGAAGCTAGGTAGAAAATAGTTCAAATTTTATAATGATCCCTGCACTTTTGCAGCAGAAAGCCATGAAATCACACTGGATACCCAAAAGCCATATATAAAGACAAAAGTATTATTGCAATTTTTGTATCTGTACTATCTACAAATAATGTCAGCCTGTGTTATCGGATAACCTTATTGTGGGACATTTCCTTTTTCTGATGATAACTGTGATTGAAGTTGACAGCTATGTGACAGTGTGTCATACTGACACTTCGCAGAACATTACAAGTGCATGCTTTTTGAAGGCTATGTTGTTTTAATGCAAAATTTCTATATTTACGTGTTTGAATTTCTAAATTTTTATTTCAGTCAGAGGTGGGAATATTTCAGAAGAACTAACTATCACAGACTTCATCATTTTCGTGTATCCATATAAAAGGGGCTAGCATATGCTACTTGATGAGTTTTATAAACAAGGCTGAAAACTTTAGGTATTTACTAAAATAGATCCATTAGAAGCTGAGTCCCTGTTTATAGAAGTCTTGCTTCAAAGCCAGTGTTAAATTTCAGAGAACAGTGCTGAGCAACACTGCTAAGTGCAGTGCTGTTGGTTTAAATTGGCTCTAAAAATAATAGTGTAAAAGTATGTTTTGTAATTGCCATGAAGTCTTATATTATTATTAGCTAATGTTCTACTTAGAAAATTTTTAGATAATTTACAAATTAGAGGTACCCAAAGAATATGCTTACGGAGAATTGACTGTTCACA
Organism: Dromaius novaehollandiae; assembly: GCF_036370855.1. Taxonomy (NCBI): domain Eukaryota; kingdom Metazoa; phylum Chordata; class Aves; order Casuariiformes; family Dromaiidae; genus Dromaius; species Dromaius novaehollandiae. Next base: position 45,029,545 of record NC_088132.1, read on the forward strand.
CCATCCTAGTTTAGATGATGCAATATGAACTCTTAGACCACCTTAAACATTCAGGATAGTGTAAGCATTTAAACTGTTTTATGATGGCATAAGTGCTTAAATTGCCTAAAATCCTCAGAGTAGTGTATGATTTTAAGGCACATTAAGTCCTCTGCTGCCATAATCGCCTAAACCACCTCAGATTTTTCAAGTGACATAAACTTTCAAATCATCTTAAATAATATTTAGCATGGCATAAGGGCTTAAGCTGCTCTGTGGAGGTATAAATGCTTAAATGACTAGTGGACTACTTTGAAAAGTATTCGCTTTTGAATTTACTCAACTTCTTGAAGGCTGCCTGTCATGAAGAGAACACTGCGGATCTAGTCCTGATAATGTGTTGGTATATATGGTGCTGCCTTTGGATTTTGACTAGAAATATTCTGGTTAAATTATGAGATGATGTGGGGTACACACTGAAGTGTCTGGCAGAAGCGCGCATTGCATCTCCTTTGCTCACCTGTCTTACTGTAACTGCCGGTGTTTGCCGAACAGCTAAAATCACATAAGGTCATGATGCCATGTGTTATAACATCGCCATCTCAGCTTCTCCTGCTGTACGATCTCTTTCTGTCTCTGTGCACGGGGAAGAAAACCCTACATGTGAGCTCAGAACCCAAGAGCACAGCACGGAGGAGAGCAGAGGTTTGCGGCTGTTGCAGGAGCACTGAAGGGTTTGCATGTCACGACACACAACGTGGCAAGCGGAGAGAAGGGTGAAGTGCCTTGGGCTCCTCTTCCACAAGGTACCAGATAGGCTACCCACCTCTCTGCTAGCTGGTCTGGAGACACGAGCAGTGCCATGGCTTCTCACAGTGTGAAGGCAGCGGTGTTAGCTGCGAATTAGTCCTTTGTTTGGCAGGATGCCAGCTCTGCCACTGTGTTCTGCTGCTGCGGAGGTGTTGTACACAGAGGGAAATGACTCCCCGATGCCCTCTTTCTTCCCTCTGCATTTCTTCCTGTAACAATGCGCTGTGTGTCAGAAGTAATCTCTAAGGGTGGACGGAGCAGCTGTAACAAAAAATGAATATGCATGTTCTTTGCAGAAGCATCTTGCCCCCGTGAAAGAACTAATAAGTTGATAGCACGTATCTGTTTAGTCTGTTGGTGGAGCTTCTTCCATACCGTGTGTTTGGGCTCAACAGTGAACTCATAAATGAGCAATCAGACCTTTTCTCTTTAAACAGAGACAACGAAAGCATTTACAGTACTAGATTTAAACTTGGTAAATATCAATCCGCAGTATAAATTCCAATATGGCTTTGAGCAAAAGCACTTACACTAGGTCTGCAAAAGGGTACTGGTGTCAGTCTGAGAGCGATTCTGACTCCTGTGTAACACTCTACTGCAGAAACCTCAGGCATTTTGAGTGTCTGAGTAATTAACTCTTTCCTAAGCCGGAGTCAGGGCTGACTTGCTCAGCACTCAGCTTACACCAACTTACCACTTACACCTAAGTTCAATCAAAATTTTTGAGGTAAGCTGCCTTCTGCCTTTTTTTTTTTGAGGGGACCAATCCAAGAGATAACTATAGAAAAGTTCAGCTACTGGATTAAGACCTTTAGTAAAATAAAATTTAAACAACTTTCTTCTCAGCAACGCCATTTTCAGGTGTCTGTCTTCTCCTGTTTTTGAAGCCTAGATGTGAATTTCAAACCTAGAGCCAGCTTCCTAAAAAGCAGATGCTGGGATATGGAGGACTGCAGTACCTGTATCTTTTCATGGATGTTATTTCTCTAGGCATGTCTATACTGTCCTGCTGGCTCAGGTTTGACCCTGTGCCTCAAGCACAGATTCAACAACAGTACTTACTTCCTATACTTAGGCTTGTCCTCGAGCTCTAGTTTGCTGGAGGTCAGCTCCAGGCAGAAAATTTGGGTATGGAGGGAAAGATAAATAGGGCAGGACAAAAAAGACCAGAACATTTAGGGCAGCTGGCTGAACCCTGCTCAGGTAATGCTGACAAAGATGATACAGGAGATATGCCTCAGTTTACATAAAATGAAGACAATGATGTCTTCCTGTCTCAGAGAAATACAAAGACAGAAATATGAAAGGGTGTAGAATCTGATACTACAGTATGAGGGGTCATACATGTACTTAAAATGGAGCTTTTATTTATTAAACAGCATCTAATTCCATTAAAGCTATGTAATGACACAAGTTCCATTCATATTACAAATTAACTAATGCCACTACCTGATAATTTCTAAATAGTAATTTCTAAATGGTTAAATACTAGGCTATTGTATTTTTGTGTGTGTGCAACTTCAAAGCTGGGAGATTCAAGAGCCTACATCAAGGGAGTAGGATTCATTATCAGTGAAATACCTTGCTGATTTTTAACAGCAGTTATTCTGGGTCATTTGTTACATTTACCTGTGTTGAGGGATCCAGGGCTTCATCATCTGTCCTCACTTTTGCTACCAAATACAAGAGATTTTTGAGTAAGTGAGACGTCCTTGGCTATGACTGCTGCAGGGCTCCAGCAGATAGTAGGGTTCTTTACCTGTGCGCATGCCACACGGGTGACTTCGTCTCCCTAATGATCGGCCTGACTCTTGCAAGCAGCTAACACTCCCAGCCATTCTGACTCAGCATGTGGAGTCTGGAGGAAGTTTTTTTTTCCTTATGTAAGAGAGCCTGAAAATGTATTTAGATTGCAGGCTCCCCATTTAGGGCTGGATTCTGCTTGGGAGGTTTGTTTGTTGATAGTGCAGTAGGATGAAAATGTTTTGGATCCTAAAGAGCCTGCATTAATGAAAGGGATGCCTTTTGATTGTGGTTGATTAAACAATAATAGCTAATAGGAATATGAAGCTGTGTGAAGGAAGACCAGTAATTTCTGTTCTGTAGATGCCCAGGGTTATTCTGAGTGAGTTTAGGCACAGGTCTGAGGAAGCACTGGTCCTTAATTGCTCCTGCCCAGGAGCAGCTCTGGGAGGTGTTGTGAGTCAGAAACAGCCGGACTGAAGTAGTGTCAACTGATCACCAACTCCCGCCAGCTCAGCGTGAGCCAGGTCTGGTTGGTGAATGGGAATTTACAGGCAAAGGAAGGAGACTGCCACATGTAGCTGGCAATACAGCCTCGGTCCTTATTCAACCCTGTTACTGGTCTACTGCCTATGGAGTGGGAAGAGGGGGAATATTTTTTTCCATATATTTCACTTATATTGTTTTTGGATTTTCCTTCCCCTTCATTTTAAGTTTTCCAATTGGCACCTTCACAGACCAGCTCAGCTTTACACTTACTCAGTAACAGAGAATAGTGTAGTTTTGCTGATATATTGTTACAGAGTAATCTCAGATCTCCACTATGCTAGGATAGCTGTACCAGAAACTTGCAGTGAGATGCCAGTGAACACACTGGTTAGGTACGGTACTGTTCAGATTTTATTCTTCTTCTTTAGTCTGTACTGCTAGGGGGGAAAAAAAAAAGAAGTGGAAAAAAATGGATAGGAGAACTTTTTTAACACCAGGGAATCAAGGAAACTGGCTTCTATTTTAAACGATGAGTGCCAGCACATTAACAACAATAGATTAAAAATATGCTCTTCATGTTTTTGGTGAGTGGGTGATATTCAGTCTTGTTCAGCTAAACTTGAAACTGGTTCAAGCTAAATGCTTGAATCATTGATTTTTCCAGTTGGGTGAAGAACTAAAATAGTTTCAGATGAAACTGAAATTTAATTTGTTGAAAAATTTTAGCCAATAAATATATTAATTTTTGATGGAAATAAACATTGATTTTTGCCTGGGACCATTTCTAGAAATAAGAAGATAAAGTACCACACTCAAAATCAGTGTCTGTGTGGTCACTCCAGGAAGACAAGCCAAATTTTCACCCTAGAGAATTTAACCATGATCTTTTCATGGGGTCTAAGTCTCTTTGAGAATCTAGTCAGCTTTCTCCTATCAAAATCATTTTGAAAGTGTTGATATGGATGGTTGAAACTAGTGAGCCATTTTTTGCCAGACTAAATTACCACTGACTTCAACCCTTATTCATACCTGCAAAAATGTCAGGGCAACTGAGATTTTCATTTTTTTGGAGGGGAAAATACCTGTCAAGAGATGTTCGTCTTCCCCTCCTACCCCAGTAAACTGTAGCCCCTACAAATCTTTTAGAAAAATTAGATCCCTTCAGATATTTATAGTGAAAATAAAAATGAAATGATGGCCCATGCTAGCAAAAACGCACTGAAGGTGCAATTGTCAGCAGAAAAGGTAGACAAAAGCCGCTTGGCAGAGGGAGCGACTGGTTCAGAAGTGAAGCTGAGGAGAGCCGTAAGCAGTGTGGGAGTGCGCCAGTGAGCTCCAGCAAGGACTACAGGGAGGTGGGTGCCCGTGTGCAGCGAGGAGGGGAGCTCCTCTAACGCGAGGGTGGTTTGAGCACCTGCGAACATGTCCTGCCATGAAGGAAGCAATGTGGGAAGGCCTCTTGCTCACTGTTGGCTTGTCCTGCAAACAAGTGAGAACCGAGCGCTCCTGTCCCTTGCAAATGCCACTGGTGGCCATTAGCTCCTGTGATCGCCTGGCATTCGGGGGGTGTTTAGGTGTTGCTCTGAGCAGCTCAGTCATGCTGCTCAGAAAAGTAATGGGGGAAACAGGATCATGGCAGGAGAGCAAACCAACTGCAGCCTCAAATTTATCACATGGGTTAGTTAACTCTGCTGACCCTCATTATAAGACGAAGACAAAGTGCGCACAGGCTAACAGCTGCATAATTGAGCTCTAGAACAAATGGTGCATTTGCAGCAGCTGTAATAGTTAAATGCGTAAAAAGTGTGGGTGTTGGACTAGCCATATTTACAAACCTTATGAGTAACGCCCTGTGCAGCCATGCAAGTTAAATATGCTTTTATGAACGCAGAAGGGGAATGCAGTAGGTACATATCTGCCAACTGAAATAGTAATTGTGTGAGAACAGTCAAAGAACATCTCTGGACAGTTTAGTCCAAACTCCAAAAGCAGTCTCCAAACTGTCTGAGCTTTCTGCTGTAAACCTGTGATTAGAACGGGGCTTTCTGCCAACTGCCACAAAAGGTCATTCAGAATTTCAGGCGAGGCTGCAGATTCCCTGGACAGATATGAATCAGGATGGGCTCTCCTATTGCTTAATTTCTTTTTCTCCTGAATGGCCATTTATATTTGCACATGGATGTGAGATGTAACATTATATATGTTATAGATTATATGCTATGTTTACCAAGTGTTCTTTCCATTCATCACTGCAAGGGAGCAGCAGCATCTGCCAACCAAGACGTATTAAAAAGCTCTATAAACAAACATATTAATCTTATTGTTTTCATACATCTGTTAAGTCAATGCGGAGGAAGAGACTATTATTGGAATAGTTCTCTTGCTCTGGAGAACATGTCTCTGAGGAGGCGTCTGCTCCACTTGGGTTAGAGAATATCTCCCAACTTAGCATAAGCGATAGTCAAGAGACAGGAACTGCAGGGAAAGCACACTTGCGATATCAAATTTATACCACAGTGTGACCAGAATCAGGACCTTTTAGTACACCACGGGAACATATTGTTTATTTTGTATGTCCCAAAGATTCATTGGAGTCTCTTAAACCTAATTAGTATTCTTTTTCTGAAGTCCAGTATAATCTCCACAGGAGCTTGAAGTGTGTTAATTTTAGATCTGCATCTCTTGCTGTTTTATAAACTTGTCCTCCATATGTTATAACATTCACATTCACAGTACATTGCCACAGTGTCATTTTCCCAGTTTCTTTTGAGTTTTATGGTATATTGGGGTTTGCATTTAATAACTAGTTATATACTAAGGGGGATTGATGTGGTTTATGTTTTATGAGTTTCAGTGGATTATTAAGGATGAATTCATGTGGGGGTGGATGAGTTCTTCCATCTATATATATGTAATTTTTCTTACTCTAGGATTCTTTACAGAGTGATACAGTTGTAAAAACTGGGAAGAATTCATCACAGCTTCACTGACGTGGTGAATTTGGCTCACAGTTCTCTGTCTGCATTTTTTAACTCTGGATGTGCAAATCTTGAAATGAAATACATTCATTTTCTCAGTGCAGGTCTTTATTTATCTAGTGTATTCTCTGTGACCTTTCTTTTTTCTTTCTTTTTTTTTTTTTTAACAGGACTTTTTCCTCTTTTTCTGCTTTGTTATATACTGAACCTCTATAAAAAGTGCTACTGCCACACAGGAGGGTCTATACATGATTCCGCTAGAACTTCCTGTAATATTTGGATCAGCTTTAAGGCCATAATAAATGTGCTGTCTGACACTGAATATAGGCCTCTAGCATTTCCAGGAGATATGTTTACACGATGTGCTGTAGAAATACTTATTTGTATTGATGAGAATGATACAATAAGACCTGGCTTGTATGTTCTGAGAGAAAATGAGAACCCTATACAAATAATATGATTCATTAGTGTTTTAAGTCTTAATGCATTTTAAGTTTCACATTTTAAGGCATAGATTTAAGACTTTCCCTCTTCTGAGGTATCAGAGAGAAATGTGACTAGGATTAGGTAAACTTTTCTACAAAGCCAAGCCCCTCTAAGGGCATGGGCCAAAGTGTTGAGGAAATTCCATGCTGGCCAAAGGAAGGGGTAGCAGCGCGAGTGTAATCTTTGCTTTGCCAATTTTATCCATCTAGCAACAGCACCCAGTTAAACTGAAGGAGAATTAGCAAGGTGGCCCTGTGCGCTTGCAGGTGAAGTATGGAGCCGGGGTTCTGGGAGGAATTTGTTTCCTGAAAACTGGCACGCGAAAAAACACATGCCACAAGTCTTCCCTATAATAAAGCAGCAGATCTGTGCTACGGTTGCGCCTGCATTTTGCTATACAGACATTCCACGGTGTGTCAGGAGAGCGAGGGCTGATGCTGCCAATAGCAGACACGTTCTTTTACCATTCAGCAGCCCTGAAGTGGAAATTACTTGCTCTCTTTTTGCAACATGTTCCCTTAACAGGACTTGGTAGAGCTAGCAGGCTGGGCTGTGGCTTTTCCCTTTGAAGACTAATTTCAGCGGAGGGATCCCCATGAGGCTAGTGAACCTAGACGAAAACTGTTACTAATAAAGCAAAACCTGCAATATTCACCCTTTTCCTGTTTCAATACAATGCTGTAAGTTCACTTTCCACCACATACATTTAGTGAAATATTGCCACAAGCCAAAGCATTGCAGCTTACTATGCTATTGAAAAAGCTCCTTGAAAAAGCTGTTAGACACAGTCTGAACCATTACAAAAGACCACTGAATTATTCCCTTAAATTGGAGTAAACTCATGGTACATTTTACTTTGCAGGATGCACTAACGCCTAAGAGAACCTATCACAAATACTTTCCTTTTGCATTGACACTGTTATAAAGTTGTTCTGAAGTATTGTAAATGAGTAAAGGGGACACGGGGAAAAGCTTGAAGAAATTTCAGAGAAAAACTGTGTTACATATGAGAATTACCATACCTGAAGTCTCATGAGCAGGATTCTTCTTCAGGCTCTATGACATACTTAATGTGTGATGTTTCTTTTTTCTCTACAAAAGAAATAAAAATTTAACCAGAAATCTTTTGCCCAACTAGCAGAACTTGGTTTTAAACAAAACAAAACAACATGGCTTACCAGAAAGAATTCAGTATTTACCAGCAGCTGCCACATCACAGCAACTGAGATTATTTTAGTTTTCTCTTCTGATTCAATAGGAGATATCTGTGCTGTCTTCGTGGTAATGATAATGTCACATGCTGCATCTTCTGCTGTTTCTGTTATTACATGAAAAAATGCAAAGTATCATTCTTTGCTGGGCTACTGCAGAAAGTTTTCATTCATAACTGTGTGAAGTTGTTGAAATAAGGAGAAGATCTGGGCTGTCTAGATGCCAACCTGAATTTCTGTGCTCTTGGTAATGCTGTTCACACTTGGTATGTAACTACTTTTGGTGTACTTTATCCACAGTTGTGGTTTTAGGTGCTGTTGCTCTGAGTCTGCCTTACTTTTAAATTTTCTTGCTGTTACACTTCTGGTGAACATTAATGTATTACTCTTTGAACTATAGTATTTCCTCAGTCAACCTCTCTCTCTCTCATAACCAGACCAGAAAGGCTTTTTTCAATTTAATTTATTTCCAAATTATTTTCCATGGAACTTCATGCTCATTCCCAGTCCTTAGCAGAGGTCTGCACTGTTTTGCAGAGAATGGAAGTTTCTTCCAGTTCTAACCACTAATTATATTGTTTACAAGAATATCCATCATCCCAGATGTCAGAAGTATGGGGTATATACAAAAACAGGAGGGATTTTTAGTAAGCAAATATAGACTGTATGCAAACAGTCATGTAATATTGGATTGATGAGATGTCTGAGCTGTCAATTACTGGTATGAAAAGGTTTGACAGATTAAATGTGCCTTGATTTTTAAAACAGAGTTTTTGTTACATCAAATAGAAGTAGCTTTCAAGAGAAGGAGGTTTCCCACAACCAGTTATTCTCCGATTGATTACCAACTAAGAGATTTCTTTTGGATATTTTCCACCTTTTTGCCTGAAATATTAATTAAATGGTTTTTTTACTTAGGGCTCTACATGACCTTGACAGCAATTAAAAGTGTTATGGAAGGAAATATTCCTAGGAGTTTGATGGAAATACTTCAAATTCTATTGACATCTTCTCATATTCTTGATGCAGTTCTCTATTCTAAAAGTACAAGGAATTCACAGAAGGCTTAGCCAAGAGCTTCCTCTCTAAAGTATCAGTGGATGAAGAAATAATGTGGGAGGGAAAGAAGCAATTTGTCCTATTGATATTGGATATCTGTGTCAAAGGCATTTCTGAAACATTTCTCTATTTTGCTGTTCATGTATCAGTACTTTTAATAAGTCATATTGAAGCCTTTTTCCTCAGGAACCTTTCCTTATGTTTGGCTTTTGCACCCCTTGGCTGGGTTCACAAATGCTCAGCAAGTGAGTTAGCACTTACATACAAATGGAAAATAACAACATGCAACTGCAGAAATAAAATGGAGAAAGATTAAGGGTCATTTGAGTAAGCATCTCTTAACAAGGAGACTTACCCCGAATAATACTAAATTTATTTTTTGAAGTTCTGATTTTCTCAGTCTATGTGGAAGGAGCCACTAATGGTCTTCAGAATGACAAGGTCAAGGACAGTTAGTAGCTTTCAAATTCATATTTCTGTTGTCATTGTTGAGAATTCTGCTTCACTTACAGGGGATTTACACAGCGTTTTGAATCTATCGTTATATTTAATATCTTGAGCAAAATCCTTGATGTATGCCATGCTTTAACTAAAAACTTACAGAAATGGATGTGATAATACCTTCCACTTCTTAGGAAAAGGGAGCTAAATCAGGCAAGTCTGTGATTATGAACCAACACCCCCCCCCCCCCCCAAAAGAAAAAAAAAAAAAATCTGTTATACTCTTATATACTCTTAATCCCACTACTTGATCTCTTGGAAACCTTTTTACAAATGCATGCTGAGCTCTAGTTTTTATTAACAGAAGGAGGAGATAAATTTCTGTACCGCATACTCTCCTATTTAAATCCTTAACCTTGCAGGAATTATATGGAGTAAAATATTCTGAAGTGTGACAACTTTTGTCTTTTCTTAATCCTTTTTTGTTTGTTTGTTTGTTTTTGTATGCAGATGGGACTCTGCATTTTACTCTAAGGGAGAAGTTCAGGTTGTTGGAGGGTATTGTTTTTTTAAAGGGTGCCATGCTGTCATAGGAGACTGGAAAGCTAAAAAGACTTTCAGAGAATGGCATCATAATATATAGAATTTTATGTTATTTGAGAATTTTTGATTCCTTTGTTACCTCATTTTGTTACAGACTTGGTGGGTAGGCCATAGCCTCTTAGAAAATATTAGAGATAAAGAGATAAGTTAATAGGAAGCTTAATTAAACCTCTAGCTCCCAGAAAAATATTAAATCAAGATTTTAAACAATGAAGTATTTATACTCTCTCAATATCTCTTTAATGTTATTCCTTGATTCTTGCTCTCCTAATATTTATATTCTCTCTAAAAGTGATGACTTTTGTATACTATCAGAAAAGATTTTTCCTAAGTAATAATTTAGAACTTCTAAGTTGTAGCCTACCACAATTGCAGATAGTAAGATACTAGAGCTTAAAAGCTGAGGTTTTTAATTACATTGGTTTAGCAAAAGGTCAGCTTCTAGACATGTTCAGGCTTAAAACAGACAAGGCTTTCTTTTCTTTTTTAAGGATCTGAGATTTAGTTTTTATTTGTATGTAATTTTATGCTACTACTATTTCTTTGGACACCAAGTATTTAGAAATCTTAAAGGAAGAAATCAGTCGATCATTCTCACATGCTTCCTGACCTGGTAAGCAAATTTACCTGTGCATATGTGCACATATATGTGTATATATACCGAAAAGAGTAAGGAAATAATGACATTTTGAGTTTGCAGACTGGCTTATGACTTTCAGCCTGGTGTTCGTTACAAGAGATTACTTCAACGTAAGCAGTTTTTGTATAGTTTAGATTGGTTGCCTCATTGTCATAGTGAGTGGGCAGTGTAATCCGCACGAACCGCAAGGCTCAGCTGGAACTGCTGTTAAACATTCTGAACTGCCAGTTTAAATTTAACGAAAACAGAAAATACGTAGTTGGCTCATACTATAAAGATTTCTTATTTTATTGCGATGGCAAGAAAGGTTATTCTAGGATATGTGGTTATCATAAAATAATCACAGCCCTGGATGTCATGGACTCATAGTATTCCAATTCATGACAACCACTCCCTCACTCTCAATCTTTTACTGCCCAGATAATGGAAAACATACTAAATTGGATACAACTGACAAAGCAACTAACTTCCTGCACAATTATTCTAAAGGATTTTCCTCCTCTTTTGTTTTCTCCCCACCTCCTGTTTCTATTTTTTATTGATAGATTTCTGTTCTCATAATGAAGACATTGTTCCTAGAAAAAGACTCCACTTTAAACCTTTGCCTGACTTAGTGGTACATCTTATCTCTTTGCTGTTATGGGATAGTCTAAGAAAGAGTGATATTATCATGTGCTGATGTTTTGGGAAACTTGAGGCTTCTGGGTTGACTGATTTCTCTTTTATCCTGTTTTGTTAGACACTTTGTGGGTAAATTATTTCACCTTAATTAATGCCCAGCATGGTCCGTAAATTCCTCAAATCCTTAACTATCCTTCTAACAACGCCATGATTTCAATGGATTTGAAGACCTCATCAGGAGATTATTATTATTGTTTGTGCAAGACTGTGGTTCATTTCCACAATATGACGTCTCGGACCTCTAAGCCGAGAGGGCCAATACACAAAGGCTTGTCTGGTGGGTTCAGCTCTCTGATTCTGCGGCTGGATTTCCTTAGGGGAATGTGAGAGAAAAGAAATAGAAAGGAATAAGGGGCGTAATCTGTGGAGAGCTTGTTCTCAGGATCTTCAGTGGAGGGCTTGGCTGAATTTCTAAATGAAATTCCTAATTTTGAACTGAATCATAGGCTATACCAGCATTTCTTCTCTTGTTTTGCTTTCTTCATAATGGATAAAAAGGGTATTCCTTCCACAAGCTTATTTCAGGTCTAAACTTGTGCACTGAACCTAGGAACAGAGCTCTGTCTGAGCAAAGTGGCCAGAATTAAACCTGTTTACTTCAATATTTATGTGAGCTTGTTAAAGAGGATATCTGAAAATATGTAGGCTTTTATTCTTTTTTTAGTAGTTGAACCCATTCCATTACCTGTTCTATATTGGTTTGTAAGGTAGGGTACTATTTCTCCTGTGCTTATTTATAGTATACATTATAGAAAAAGAGTTTTTGTCTCTAAAATAACTTGGCAAAAAAATAGTCATTGCTTAATGTCAGTGATTTTGTGTTAAATTTCCTAATTAGGAGTAAAAATATATCTTTTCTGTTTGTCAGCCCAGATAATTCACTGTCAGAACTGTGTGTGCCTTTCATACTGAGGAGTTACTAAATTCAGCACTTGCTGACATGAATCTAGTCCACTGTTTTGAAGTTACAGCTCAGCTTTACAGTGTAACTGAGAATGTATCTGTGAGACTGCAGGGCAGGGACAGAAGCTGAAATGGGCACTGTGAATTAGTGCTGATCAAATTGAAGTCAGAAACAAGGATTAGGTCTGAGCAGGTGAAGAAGTGAAGTCAGAGCTGTATGAGGAACCGTACGCTGAAGCGACGATCCTCGAATGGATTATGTAGCACAGGCACTGAGGGTGAGAGTTGGTTGGCTAAACATACGCATGTTGTCCTATTTTTGGCAGTGGGGTATTCCCACTGGCTTCCATCCTGCTCCAGACATGTGTGCTCCTGTCACATCTGCCCATCCCACGCAGATGTCTTGGTACCTTAGAGCATCTCGGATGGTACTGGACACCTATGTTCAGGCACACTGGATCCCATGCTGTCTGGCCTGGGGTTCCTTCCACATGAAAGAAGAAAGCAAAAGAAGAAGCATTTCAGGAGCCACCCAGTCAGTCTCCCATTGCAAGAACCACTAGTAATGTGTGGCTGACACCTAAGGAGTCAGTATAGTGGTATGCTCTAATGTTTTGTAAAGATAATGAAAAAATTTATTCTGGTGATATGGTAAAATTATCCAGTGGGGTAAATTAATACATGGAAAGCTTGATACCAAGAGGCTAGACTGCTTCTTGTAACTGAAGTAGTTCAGTTAAATCTTGGTTTCTCTGAGTTACACAGCAGCATATAGCTAGATGTGCTCTTAAACTTTGTAGGGGTTAAGCAAATTTAACTGAGGATAACTGCAGCTGAAGGTTAATTAGCAGCCCTGTTGAGAGTAAAATAGACTCCATCTTACTTTCCCATAGTGGTTTTGACAATGCTCAAAAAGAAAAAAAATGTATAAATCTTTCCTTATTTGCCAGGAAAATTAATAGATTATGAATCGGAATATGTGCAAAGAAGGATTAAGCTGCAGAGAGACCTCTTTATAAGACCGGCATTATTCAAGGACCTAGTCTGCTAAGTTAGAAAATTTTATCTTTTTTTTCATAAAAGAACTACTCTATTGGCTCTTGTCTTGTACTTGTTAGAGCCAAATTTTCTGTTAATTAATCTATTTTTACCTCAGAATGATGCCTTAGGTGTTTCAAACTTTTCCCACTTTTTTTGAACTGCCACCTTTTCTTTCAGAGGTTCAAAGATTGCCTCCTGGATGTGAAAATCCAATTAGCAGCTCAGATTTCAAATTTGGAGTATTGAATATAAGTTTGTGACCAAGTGTTGCATAAAAACCCAAAATACACTAGAAAGAAAACTTATCAAAACCCTGGAAATAATTTATTGGAAAATTTTAGGTAACTAGGTGAGTTGTGTCTGCTTATAGACTTCTGTCTGCAGGAAGGAAAAGCCTCAGTTTTGATTAGATCATTTATATATATTATTCATTTTCTTCTAAAATATGTATAAACTTGGTTTTAGCTAATATATGTTAAATAACATCTCTTATCTTTTAATGTTCGTATAGTTGGCAGTATGGAAAACAGTAGTATTCCAAGTATTCTACACATTAATTCCACCTGAAGTTTTCTACAAAGAGAAAGGATATTTCATTTGTATGACTTGAAATTTTTAACAGGTGAGACTATCCCTTTGAGACCCCAGACCATTTACCATCACTAGATTGATTTCTTTCTGTGCTGAAGTCTTGACGATAAGTTTCAACACAGTTCATCGTAAGTAGAATGATACCTCAAATACACATTAACTGAAGAGTCTTTGGAGGCTGTGTTAAAGAGATGAAACTCTGGGCAGCAAGGGAGTAGTAGTGTTTAATAAGTAAAGAAGCAAAACAATGTCTTGATAAATTCAGTACAAATAAAACCGAGTGTTGTAATGTACACAAAAACCAAATGTAAATAAACTCGTTTCATACTGCACAGCTATCTGAAGGCATTTCTCTCCTGTTTAATGAAAAACAGATTCATAATTGTCAACAAAGCATCAATTTTCCAGATCTACTGCTTCAATTTCTGTCTCTTTTGCTGTATATTAGTTGTGATTTTTCTAATGTATTTCTCAATGTGTGGAAGTATCTCTCCCAATGAGCCATAACATCAGTTATCAGGGATCCCATAGGAATACTCAGCAGAAGAGCTGAACCTGTCAGGGCCAAAAGAGAGAGAAAATTTTAGGCTACCATACTATTGAAGCACTAAACTTTGGTATCAATAAATATTAAAAACATAAAGGAGACAGAGTCACAACAGAACGTTATACTACTAGACAAGATAATGATGAAGATAGACTGAGTCGCTTTCACTGAAAGCTGCAGTTGAAGAACAACAAATGCTGGCTCCAAGCTACCGCAGTGTGCAGCAGTGTTCAGACCTGGTGCTTCTAAAATTTGCCATGTAAAGCCAACATGCCTAGTCATTCTGTAACTACCTCTACCCCTATATAATTATATATCCAAAACCACATTAGAAGTCTAGTATTAAGATTAGAAAACATTCATCAGTCAAATATTTCTTACCACGTGTTATTTCGTTTGTAATACTGCATGCTCTGAATGCTACTTAGTTCAGGAATTGGTTTCATTCTTATTGTTTGTTTGGCCCATACCTTTTTCACTATCATCAAGCCCAGATCTGAAAACTTCATTAAAATGTTGTTCCTCATGGAATTGTAACGGATCATCACACTTGTATCTGGATACTCTGCAAATATCAATCTCTTCCAGTGAAATTGTTGAGGTGGTATTGAGTTGTACGGTTACAGAGCAATAAACTAACAGGTTCTTCTCGGTTTGGTTGCCCAATTTAATAGGTTCAGGAAATAATTTTTCTGAGTGTTTGACACAGTAGTGGTTCGTGTGTTTAAGGTGTTTCTCAGAATGACTTGAACTGCAGTTGTGACAGCTCAGAGCTTTTACAGACCAAACTCCGAGCTGCACCCTAGTACCTGAGAAACGAAGGTAAATGATCAGTCTCAGTGTGACAGTGGGCAGAGGTGCAGCCTTACTCCTAGTAGCACTGAGAAACCTCTGAGATGCCCAGACATAATGAATTGTTCACAGGCTCAGCTTAAAGCAGCTACAAAGGAAGGACTCCTCCCTTCTGCCCTTCCCTGTCTCTCTGTTATGCTGGCAGGGAGCACTTACTTGGTTAATGATTTTGCAGCATGGCATATGGTTCTTAGATCATCAGGCAGTATTTTGTCCAGCAAACTCCTTGTCATGGCAAATTAGAGGACTGGCAGGTCCACGTTTTTTCCTGATCTCTCTCTGAAGTACCTTGTTGTTTCTTGGGCTCTTGGCCATTTCCATTAATGATCTTAGAGAGGTTGGAAGAAGTTTTCAGGCTGAGGAGGGGGAAGGAGTGAGGAAATGCATTCAACTAATTTTAACCATGAGACAGTCCTTTCTCTTCCCTTGGTTCCCCAGTTTAACAACTGCATATTTTCCAGCTTTTGCAATAAATGAGGCACTTTTCTATTCTGCCTGTTGAAGTCTTCAGACCAGGGGGATGGGTTAATTCCCAAGCACATACAAGGCCTGCCAAAACACGGTACTCACTCAGCATGCTTTCTGTCCTCTTAGGGGTCAAGAGTGAATGGTAGAGCAATCGTGCCAACTTCATAGAGTTCAGGGATGTGTTTGTGAAACATATTCTGTAGATGGTTGTTTAATCCAAATCTGCATGTGATGAGAGTGGATGCAGCAAGTGGATCATTATGTTAAACATAGCCTTGAATCTTTATAAGACAGTACCACGTTATGGCATAGATGTAGCCTTTTACACTACATTTCCAGGGCATTTCCTGATGAAAGCTGCTCGTATTCTGTCCCAATACAGCACAATATGGCAGTTTTATTGCCAAGTGGGGTCTTTAAAGCAAAAGGAGAGTAAGTTTGCTATTATTGTTTCCTTTAAAGAAAAATTTTGTCTGAGGGTCTAAATAACCAGTTGTGGTTAATCAGTGGAGATTAGATCCTAAAATATGTGTTGCTGGTATTGGTGTGTAGAGAAGGTGGATCTGGAATACTGATGTCCAATATAAAGCACCTGAAGAAGAAAATAGGGATGTGAAAGAAGAAAATAGGTATGATCTCAAAAATAAGAAAACTATGCTGAAAAACAGTACTCAAGTTGTAAACATATAAATATTCTGCAAAAGTAATAATGCAGAAAAGGCTTTCTCTGGTTTTACTGCTATATCCTATGGTAAGCAGGAAAGACAAAATGCTCTATAAATTGTCATTCTACCGGCTTCCTTTGAGCAACACCGCATAAAACTCAGCTTTGCTTCGATGTCATTTGCATTAAATTTTCATGAAGGTAATTCACTTCATGTTGCATTCTGGTTTGTTGTAATAGTTTTTTGCCCCTTTTTTTACAGACCTAACAAGTATTTGTTTACCAGCATCATATTTTCTGAACTGCTTCCAAACTTCAAATTCTTTTTGCCTCAACCACAGGAGAGTCTTAGGAGCTTGACACTGAATACCCAGAGATTATTAATTGTATTCAGACCAACGTTTAATGTAAGGCTGCTATAGGATTACCGTGTGGAATTTCCCATACTTAAATTATGTTGAAATATCCAATTAGTGTATTGTAGGCAGGCATGAATTTCATTGTAGTTAAACATTTGCTGACAAGCTGGCCTTTCAATTTAGCTTTGTGCATTGAGAGAAGAAATCTGATCTCATCTAGCTTTCTTCTGAGCAAATGCTTTCCCATTACATCCACTCCCTCTCTAAGTAGCCTTTATGTGTGAACAAGAAGAATCTTTCATACCTTCCTATCTTATTGTTTGCAAATACCATATTTGAAAAGAATGTATGTTATTGGTATTCACCGTTCAAAGCAAAAAATCTTGAAAGGAAAATGGAAGATGTGGTTCAAATCGAATACATGCGTATTTCTAAATGAAGGTTATATGGTGGTATTATGCTAAATTAGGTCCCGGGGGCATAATATTGCAACACATTCTCCTTTTCTGGTCATATTTTAAATATTTTAATATCCGAATTATAAATATTTTACCATCTACACAATTTAAGTCTGAATGTTTTCCTGAGCAAGGTTTGTCATGTAAAATTTAAAGGAAGCTGCAGCACTTTCACTGTTTTCTTCAGGTAATAACCCTGGTCATTTCTTTTTTTCAGTGTGTTTGATCATCAGGAAAACAGAATAAACAGCTATATTCTTGTTTTGGAGTTCAAGTTACCAAATATTGATTAGATGGCAAGACATACTTCACAGCTGATGTTATGTCTCTGGAAGCAACCATCTCACACACATTTGTGTAGTGAAGAGTATAACCCCGTGGTTCGCATGTTTTTTAACTTTGTTAATTGGAGTGGGTTTCTTTAAATTATTAAATAATAATGGATTTTGGACTAGAATAATTCAGAACCATAGTTCCTCTGAGAAGACATTGAGGAAAAAGTCAGTCCAGTGAGGCTAAGCAGGTCAATAGAGTGAAATCTCTTCCGAAGTCTGGTGTTTGAGAAATAACCAAACAGCAGCAGCTCAGGTAAGTCTGTGCTTTCCCAGTTTCAGTTTTGCTTTTAATGAAAACAGAAATATTGTTGACTGATAGCACTTTTCAATCACTTCCTATTTTGCCTGAAAATATATAGTACAATTTGTTTGACTTTGCTATCATAATTGTATGTTATGAATGCAACTTATTTGTTAAAGGATGTTAGTAGGTTGCGGATATGCATGTTTCAACAGAATACATCCTTAGCAGCAAATGTTATGCTTACAAACTTTAATCGGTTTTGTTGGCAGTCCTAACATTCAATAAGCATAAAATAAGGCAAAGATTTTTTTTTTTTTTGCTGAATTTTACTTTTAAAAATAGAAATAAACGTTGCTGGTCTCTTATTTTACATTATTCTTTTTGTGAGATAGTTTTACTCTAGCTCCATTCTTGGCTCTCTGGGATATTTCAAAAATTTCAATTCTTATCTATCCTGTTGCTGTAGAATCTTAAGATGTGGTAGAAAATTTGTATTTTAATGATTTTTCTGTTAATTTTTCAGTGAATGAGAATATTGAATTAGTCTAGCCATCCACGATTGATCCAAAAAATCATCTATTCAGTATGTGTTCTGCTATCCACAATCAGATTTAGATCAGGCTTATGGTTAAACAGCTAAAAATACACAGTAAGGGGCAGTTTCAGTGGTGGCTTACTCCAACATAGGTCAATGGCAGCAGAATGTGGTGGGTAATGATGGTCTTGTAAGTCATTTTCCTTTCCAGAGAATTAATGTGCAAGTATGGCCGCCACTGGGACAAGCCATAGGTGTAATCTATTTCATTTTATAGTTAATTGTGAGTGTATTTTATTCCTACAATTTGGTTGTTAACATATTAACAAACTTGGTAGCAGCACCCAGGGATTATGTTATTATACACAGTTTACATTAAATTGCCTGTGTTGTTTAGATTTTTATATGCCAGTGTGGGTAGGAGAGGAACTGCATGATTTTAAAGACCTTCTCTATTCTCAGGAATATTATTGCTGGTCTTACTGACCTCGAGTAACTAAGAGAACAGCTGGGCATAATATTGCTGCTTCATACTTTCCACTCTGAGGATATTGGTCTTTTATTTTGGAGGAAATTGTCATTGGTTATACCTTATTGATTACTTGGAATGATTGTAAAAACACTGTAGCAGCAGTGCCATTAAAGCTTATTCGGATTAGAACTAAAGGCAATGCACTCATTTTTGACATCTGTTGTCAGTGAGCTTTGAGCTTTTCACTGCTATTTTATGGCTGACTGAGTTTGGGGTCATGTTGCAGTCTCATTAGTCAGTGATGGCAAAATGGTGTGGTTATGAATTCTCATGTTTGTGAGATTTCTCTCTCTGAGCACTGTAAATTTTATAAAAACCAAATAGGGTTTCTTGACCTAATATCTGCTAGATAAGTCAAATAGGAACAGATATGTGGCAAGATAGCCACTGCTGATATGTGGTGTTTTGTGGTGTATTTGGTCATCAGAGCTAGGCTAAACAACCTCTCAATCTCCAGCAGGTGGAGGGCCCAAATCTCCATAATGTCTGAGTGCCTCAGAATTATTCCAATTTGTATATTCAGAGTACCCTTGTGGGTAGTGGTAGGGAGTACTATTATGCCCGTTTTGCAGGCAGACAACTGAGATTCAGAGGACGAAATCCATGAGGGAACTGGAAACAGATGCAATGAAATCCCCCATCAAGGAACTGGTAGTTAACCATTAGTATAACCTCAAGGAACTAGCAAAATAGTTAACTAACCTTTAATATAACCTCGATGCTTACATTTCAATGCCAGAAAAAAAATTTCTGCTGCTGAAATGTACGAGATCAGTGTTGATTGCTGCTGAGCAAAAGAAATTTCAGCAAATTCCGTACTCCAAGCCCAATAAGATTCTCAAAAAAATACAGTAAGAAAGAAGAGGCATAGCCTACTTTATCCAGGAGTGCAATTAGATTGGCTTTCAGTGTCAAGTTCTAATCTCTTCTGATTTGAAACAGAATTTGACCTCTTTCCTGATAAAGGGAAAAGCTAGGTTCATCTCTTGATCCGAGCCTAGAGGATGTCTCTTCCATCCCAGACTGAATCATCTGACCCACAGGGCAGTCAGCAGAACAGAGCAGGTTCATAAATCACATACAGGAGGGGTTGTATATAAGAACAGTTCAAGCAGACATGCTGTGATAATATTTACTATTCAGAGCCCTAAAAACCAAGCAACACCTGCTTTAAGCATCCTCCAGGGACATAAATGGAAGATAGGGCTGCAGAGCATTAGGATTTAGGAGATTTTTGTGGACAGTCTCCCACAGAAACTTAAGTGCTATAAGACTTTATGTGCCACAGGACTTTATGTATCTACAGATTTAGATGTCGCTTGAGCTGGACTTAAAAAAAAAAAAAAAAAAAAAAAAAAAATCTCAATGGCATCTCAGTGTTTGAGTTAAGCACCTATGTAACACTGTGCATTTAACTGTAAGTCCCTCTGCAACAATGTCAGAAGAGGACAGACCTCAGTTCTCACCACTGGACTTTCCTGTTTCCCCTCACCTTATAGCTGCTGTACCATAAGAAGCTGTAGACCTAGTGGTTACAGTGGCCAATAAGCCCTATTCTCCTATTCATTTCCACTTGGGAGAGGCATGATTATCTAGACAACACTTTTGTATTGTACATTTAAGTATAATTTCCTTGTACCTTTTTGTATTCTGGTAATTTAGAGTTATAAATGTTAATAATCACCATAACAAGTTATAGATCTATTAATCCACTCTTCTCGTTTCACTCACCTTGCTGTTATTTATTGACAAAGTGACTGATACAGTATCTAGAAAAACCTGATATTGCACCTGAGTTCAATGCATTTAAAAATAATAAAGCTTTATTGCATATTCGTTCTGAGTCTAGTTATTTTCTATATGGTCAAATTCTCAGGGAAAAAATTGTTTGTTTTTTCCCCTAATGCCATTTGTCATAGGGCAACCCTGGCAAGTAGTCCCTCCGGTGATAAGGTATATTGAGCCTTTGATTGCTACCAGCTGCGTGCAGTAGCCTTTGCTACAGTGTTTGTGTAGATTCTTTCTCTTTGATTTTTCAGGGGTGCAGTGCATAGTAATCTGTGCTTACTGGAATTTGCTTTCAGAGAAGAAAATTTTTGTGAAAAGTTGAAAAGAAGATCACATTTTTCTACTGGACTCTAAAGGAAATAAATGTGGCATTATGTCTGAACTATTTGCATCACTGATACATACTGCCACCAAAGGGACTAATATCATGCTTCACAGTGTGACAAATGATGTTAAGGTTGGGATTCCCCTGACAGTACCAGTGGAGGTTGTGGCTGCAAAACTATTCAGAGAATGCCGAATATTGAATAGTTCCACACGCTACACAGTGCATGTATACTTTGCAGTATCTTTTGAGTCAACCATGCTCCAAATTCAAGGCTAAATTAAAAAAAAAAAAAGAAAAAAGAGAGGGAGACACACACAAAAATTTCTGTGTATTTCCCAAGTGCATATGACATTATTGCATTTGTTAATTAGGTACTTTTCTACCATTGTGATTATGTCACTTTTGTGTCCATTCACACTTTGTTGCTGAGGTTCCCTATTTAAGAAAAACATTCAGACTATAGGAATTCCCTAAGACAGCTGAACATTTTGGCAAGCTTATTTGATAAATAGAAGACAAGGATGTAGCGGTATATAAGTTCTAGAAAGTCACCTGGAGAATTTTGGTGAGCTTAAGAAAGTAAACAGAGCCTTAGAAAGATGAGAGAAATATGTCTCCTGTTGGTATCTAATCCTTAACAGCACTCTGTTGTGGGGAAAAAAAAAGGGAAACATTTGCAAAATTTCAAAATTATCTGTGGAAAGCAGCTGAGGATTTGTCGGATTGTTCGAATTACTTTAAAGCAAACATTTTAAGACTAGTGAAGGGTGATTGTTACTCTGCTATTACTACCAACTGATGTCATGATTAGGGAACTACCAACATTTCAGCCAGCATCAGGGCCCACTGTGGCCCACACGGTGTAAAAATAGTCTAAAAAAAGAGTATAAAAATGTCAGTCGCTATTTTGATATTGTAAGCTATATAGGCTAAGAGGAAATAAGAACAAAGCAATAAAAGGCAGTTCTAGTGAGTAAAATCTCTTGACTTAAAATTTTGATCAGTACAAAGAGCAAGCTAAAAACGTGGAAACATGGAAAATATTCATCGGAATGCTTACTTAGGGAACTGTTGTGTACAGATTATTCTGCTGAATATCCTTCATTCTCAGCACAGGATACTATTTGTTGCTACTGACTCTTCTGGGAAAATTTGTTTTCTGCAGCAAGCGTTTTGCAAGACACAAGTGTAGTACTGTTTCGGGACAATAGGATATTAGTTCCTCCAGATGTGATGAAAGCAATGGCTCACAGGAGAAGATTCCAGGCTTTTGAGGAAAAAGTGAGAAATGAACAGGGAAAATTCCTTCTAGCATATCCTCACCATTGTCAAATGAAGTGGAACAATGCAACATGTTTGTTACGTGATACAGGCGAACACTGTCTTTCTATGGGATAAAAAAGGCTATTAAAGCAAGTATTTGAGTTCCTTTGGGAGGCCCCCTGGGGTTTGATATAGGAAGGCTGGAACTATAGGCCAGAGAATACATCATACTGCATCTATTTTGATAATAACAGCTAGATAATAAATAAATGTGTTTCTTTTGATAAATGTATTGAATCTGTTTGCTAAAGCTAATTCCCCCCTGCCCCATTTTGTGAATCTTCCTTAGAGAGGTCACACTTCTCTTGAATTGATTTATAATTGGCTATTATTTTCTGAATAACTTCAACAATCATATTTTGTCTGTAGCTTGATTATAATGTAATAATCGACAGAAAAATTACAAAATCAAGTGATGATGGCTAGTTTTAGGTAGATGAATTACTCATAATATATTCCTTCTATTCCCTCAGCAGCCATTGAGTTTGAGAATACTTTTCTAATGCAAATGATCATGCTCATAACGTCATCTCTCACAGTTTCTACCAGGATGTTATTTCCATATATGTCTGCTTGCTAGAATTTTGACAAAAAAGCAAACCCAAAAATGTAACTTAAGGACATTTTTTTAAAATGATGCAAATATTGAATAGGTTTGACTTCGTTTTAACTGGGGAATCCAAAAAAGCCAAATGGTTTCAGAATGTGCTTGCTTTTATAAGGCTGAGTTAATTCTTACTATTTATTAGGCTTCAGTTTGAAATTGTGGACATGAAACTGATTTAATGTAATGCTTTGATTCTGTTATTGTTTACCAGTCTGCTTAGCTGGGAGATGTTTTTTGCTGTGTTTAATAGGCAAAAGGTAATCTTACTGTAGTTATGGGTATTTATAGCCTTTGTTAATTATTTCTTTATTCCCTGTTTTAATGGAACCTTTATCTGCGGACCTTTATTAGATTGTCTGTCCTTAAGAAGAAATATTTTGTAATTTGCTGTAACAGTTTTTGATTGGAATGAAGCTCTGATATTTTTTGATGCCATGCATGGTATGAATACTATAATTCTTAAGAAATTAAAACGCTGGGGGTAAAATTTATATTATATACTCATTTAACTGAGACAGATTCTGCTCTAGGAGTATTGAAATAAGGTAGGTTTTAAATGCATATTTTGTTTTCACTTACAAAACCGAATATGGAGTGTAACTTGCTGAAGCGATGATGTTTCTGGTATCATAGCAGTAGGCGTAGGTTTAGATTATGTTATTAGAAGAGCTGCTGTTAAAAAGATAGCAACAAAGCACATGTTTCTTCCATCAGGTGCTCTATGATGTTCTAAACCAGGAATTACTCCAGAGTTCCAAGGAAGTCATGGAGTGATATTAGTCAACTGGGGGGGAAAAACCAAAAACTGTTTCCCCAAGCCAGGGGAAAAGTGGCAGAAGAGGGTTACTGTTACCATAGTCCCCAACAGTTATGACCTGTCCCTACTTTTAAAATACACTTAAGTAATGCATGAGATTTGGGAAAAGCTAGTGCTCAAATTGAGAGCAGAAAAGAGTGGAAATCTGTTTTTAAACTTGGTGAGGCTACGATTCCCTGACAAAGCAAGACTGTTCATTCTTACAGGACAATGTTGCTGTTGTAGAGAGCATCCCTTGGGTTTCTGCAGGCAGCAAGGCTGAAGAAGTCCTTACGCAGGGCAGGGCTTTTGCCTCTTTGTCAAACAGCAGCTCACTTAATTGCATCTTCCTCTCAATGATTTTGTAAGACCTCTGGAAACAGAATACTCTGCTTTTTATTTTAGGGAGGAAAAGGAAGAGAATTACGATTCCCTCTCCAGACACACACATATTTGGTATAAGTTATTTAAATAGTTGTGGATACAAATACCTACTGGCAAAAGAGTGTGGGTCTCGCATATGCTGGGTGACTGGTATAACAATTACCCAACTGTGTAGCACACAATAACTAACAGTGGTTTTTCCTCCAACGTGTCTTGAATAGACTCCAGTTTTCTAAACGTGAATGCCCGACAAGTGATGCTGCTGGAGAAATGCTTACCATATAAAATGTAATATATTTGGTTATCAGCTATACACTTCGTTACTCAGCACTGAAATGACTCTAATAACTCTGGGCGTAGAAGCAAGTAGTTAGGTCTAGGGAACCTTTTTAGAGGAAACTTACTGGAGACTTCAGGTAGCAATTCAGTGGAGGGTCCAAGGGTCAGAATTGGGATGTAGGAGGTGCCTATATCCTTTTGTAGGGGATGTTGATGTTGTTAAGAGAACTGGCAGTCATCATCTGCATTAACAGATAACTTCATAGTCCTGTACCTTGATTCAGGTTATGGCTCTACCTGCCCTTTAGCAATCTTACTTGTTTTGGGAGGAAAATTTCTATATGCATCATGGTAAATTTTTGTTATCCCTATAGCTGAGTCTTAGAGATATTTTTGTAATATTTACAAAGTATATAAGGCTATAAAAAGCTTTGTTGGAACTAGGAAATAGTGTCTAATTATGCTGACAGTGTTATTAAGTTCCATGCCATTATCTACAAAGTAGCTTATATCGCAATGTTCGATTGCAAAATGAAAAGTTTTGTGGCAGAATGACTCATTCTTCATTTTTCCCTCCCAACTTAATAACCCATCTTAGGATGCACTGGATGCAATCTATAGTAATGTACACACTCGGTGATACTAGTTCTGCTCACAGCAGTCCTAGTAAATACATTGTGAGATCTGCCCTAGCTTTCCAGAAATAGTAGCCAAGCGTGACTGTGTCTCTGTAGTGGCTGAACCTGATTAGACATTACCAAGTTTCTTGTATCTCTCAACTAAGGAGTTATCAGGAAAAGCTGATATTCCTAGCTAAAATGATACTAAATCTAATCTTTGAAAGACTGGGGTTAGTTCATTTCCAGATAGAAAGGGAGCTCCTTCCGTACAGAAAGGAGGTAGATTGTCAGGGAGCATATGGTTTCTTCCTGCATTTCTCATTCAGCGTGAAAATGGCAGGAATTTTTATCCTTTGGCTGTCAGACGTATTTGTGTGTACATATTGTAGTAACAGAAAATCCTATCCTTGAGATTTCTTCAGTGTTTGTTCTTGTTTTTGTCTCATGTGTGAATGTGTATGCTTGCATGTGTGTTACATTTATTTTACTTCTTCTCCATATAAATGAGGCCATTGTAGTTTTTATAAATAACAGTCATGCTTAGAAAGCTGCTTGATAAGTGTGTTGATTATTAGTAATTAAGCATTTGATTGTACTCAGCAGCAGCATGGGATTTGGTTGGTTTAATCCTTTATTGTGTAATTGTTTGAAAATTCAATAAAAAGTTAGTATAAAAAGGTAGTACTACTAAAGAAAATCTGATGGTATTTGTTCTACACTATATAACTGTAGTCTGAAAAACAATGCAGCAGTGCTGATTATCTGATTTATAATGAAAGACGGCTTGTGGAGTTAATCTTAGGCCTATGAAACAAGAGATTAGCAAAACAACTCAATTGTTTTAACTGTTGATTATGCATTTCATTATGACAAAAAAGGCCTGCACTAAAGGAGTCATGATTCAGCTGTGGCATTTTACCTGAAAGGAAAAAAAAGTAACATACAGAACAATCAAGCAAATTTGCTCCTTTGTAGAAGAGAAACGAATAACACAGCATTGAGATGAACACAGCTGGCTTTTTCAGAAACAGTGTCACATGTAAAGTGACAGATGATCTTTAAAGGGTAAATGTGATTTTCACTGAAGTCAAAGTAGCTAAGCTAATTTATACCAGCAAAAAATCTTTTTTTCTTAGATAAATATTCTTATAATGACTACTGTACATTTACTGCATATAATTGTTAGAGCATTACTTCCATTGTCATTTGTAAGCACAAATTTAGCCTCTCCTTTGGTCACCATGGAGAGCCTTTTTGTAGTAGTACAAAGCAACTCTATTATGTGAGGTATGGGGGATGGAGTTAGGATAGAATACAAGCTCCGCAGCGTATCCCAGTCAGCAGTGAACAGTTTATTTATGGTTCTTGCTGCTGCTATTCCACATCTTATGCTGCCCAGAACAGATTTTGACTGTCCTATCTTTCTCCTATCAAGCCATAGTAGAAAGCATCCATTCAAAAAAGAGACAATGGTTGTGTTGGCTGTCATTGTGCATGAGAAAGTTACTCTGTGGTTATTATAATTATTCTTTTAAAAGGTAACTGCCGTATGCTATGTGACTGTTGGCTCATTTGAAGATACCACCAATATGCAGGAGCACGTGCTTAAACGATGAAAGGATATTCCTGATCAGAGAAGTAATTTACTACAAACTTTTCTGTACATAGCATGTTTTCATGGCCCTTGCACTGGCCATCTCCCTTGACTTTGTATGTTAGGGGCGCTGGACTCGCGACCTTTTGTCAGGGTGCCCTGCTTGCACATGGGTGATGATGGGAGACGTATTAACCTCTGATGAGCTCTGGCAAATGAGGGTGCAAGGGAAAGAACTGATGTGTGACTGGAAGAACCTGCTGCCAGGCTGTGAATACATGGACAAGTGGAGCTGAGCTCAGCCTGGCACTTTTCATGCCACCAAACCTCAGATGTTTTCCATCGGGGTTACATCCTGCATTATTCCCCATATGGGTCCCATTTAAAATTCAGCTTCATGTTATAGCAACAACCTTTGTTCCTTCAGTATTTTCTTCTCACAGATAGGAAGAAGTGCTAGTGTGCATGAAGCCTTTGTGGTCTTTGAAATACTGTGGTGCTATAAAATATGAATATAATTAAGCCTCTCAGTGAACATCATTTTCATATTTTAAACCATTATATTTGGTTCTAGCTTACACATTTACAAAAGACATCAAAAACCTGCCTATTCTCACATTCGTACTATATCGCCCTTCTTTTCTTCTATATAGTGGGAAAACGAACATTATGTAACCATGTGCGGTACCTTCCTTGTATATAAATAAACCAGATTCACCTTTCATGCCCTCTGCTTGCTTGTCCAGCATATTAATCACTTCAGAATGCTCCAAAATCTAATTCACCTTCATAGTAAGGAGAAAAAATCAAAACCAGGTATGCCAATGGGGTTTGTCTTATTTTCGCTGATAGGACCTCACACTTTGATGGTCCTGCAGAAAGGAATATTCTTTCAAATTCTCATGCTGTAGGCAGTTTTACACAAGTTATGGCTAAGTTTGAGATACTAACTCAACTGATCTGTCTCTTAACTAGAAACACCTTTTCTTACTGAATTTTCATTTACCTGGGGAAAAATACGAGTGGTGTTGTAGCAGCATTTTCACATAGCTATAGTTAAAGGTTGTGCTAACACTTTCATTTTTAAAAGGTTTCTAACTTGGCTATAAAGGAAAAAATGCTTCAGGACAACATTTGTTGTTCATAATTAAAATGAAAGATAGTGATATATTGAAGGGTGAGTGTGGAAACAAAAAAGGGGAAAGCATGGAGCGGAAATCAAGAAGTTTTGCTCCAGTCACCTTTTTTTGCCCTTTCTATAGCTAAGAGGAGCTATAATTTTAAAAACAACAATAAAAAGTGTTTGTTTATACAATGATTTGATTATAGCATTGTGGAAAACAAAAACCTATTTCACTCTGACAAATGAGCACTGATTTAAACTTGTTTTGCTACCTTTTATTCTTAAAAGGGGGCTACGTTTGGGCTTGCCATTGTTTATGCAGTAATTCAATGGAGAGATGCATTTATGGAAAGAGACTGGAAAAGAGGAGAGGAGAGAATTGGGTAGGAGGTCCAAAGAACGTTTAGAATATACGAAGATGAGAAGAGTGATGAGATAAATTAGGGAAAATAAAGTGTAAACATTAATTGAGAGAGAATGAGAAGAAGGGAGTAGATAAAAATGAAAAACAAGCTAAATCTTTGTTGTATAAAAAAAAAAAAAAAAAAAAAAAAGGTGAAAACCAGTGTGAAATAGTGAGTGGTAGACAGAGAATTGAATGGAACCCTGAATGAAAGCAGACACATACGAAATCCAGGTACAATAAAGTCACATATAGAAGAATCGTAAAAAATCTGCAATAAAGAAAGAGTAAATGAAAGTCAGAAATAAATCAAAGGGTGCATAGCATTTTCATTCTAACACTCTCTCTAGGAAGCATTAGAGCTGAAATAGTTACTGCTAGAATAACAAATGTACTGATTATTCCAGAGCTAACCAAAATCCTTTCCTAGCTTGGATCAGAGACCTGGAAAAAAATGATTAGAAGCTTCTGGGTTTCCCTGATGCCAAACTCCTACTAGACAGATTTCAGTTTCCAAAGCTCTCCATGTGCAGTGCTGGCTACTTGAATGTGGTACGAAAAACTTGGCAGATGTTTGGAAGAGTTGCAAGTTGAGCTCTCAATCTTCCCTTCAGGAATAAAAGCCACTATTTGTTTCTGTGTCTTTTTCATAGATGCTGCAGCCCCTGTTGCAGAAACTTAGCAGTGATGTTGTATGATACCCCTCTGGCAAAAGATAAAGTAGGATGCAGTCCCTTTCAGCTGAGTCAGAGCACTCTGTTGGATCAGAGGCTGACGCTGGCGAAACCAAATGCTTTAAGGTATGTTCAAATAATAGCAACAGAAGATCAAACTCAAAGGAGCCAGAACAGAAAGGAAAGGGGAGATTTTTAAAGAGAATTTCAGACGGAACTATAAAAAAGTGGTTCATCAGTTTAATATTGTGAAACCAAATTACACATCAAAGGCTAAGTGAAAGTAATGGTAGAGTAACAATATGTTATTGTTATTTTTTATGAAATGCAGTACAGAAGATGTCCAAGAACATAAGATGACACACCTTAGTATGATATTTACCTTTCTGTAGGAGGAAAACTTAGTAACATTCAAGGAAACTTTTTCCTGAAAAAATGAGTGATATACTTGTAAATACTGGTGCAAAATATCAATATATATCATTAATTTTACTTGACACTCTTCGAGTTATTTACCAGGTTACCATTTAGTCAGATTACTTTCTCTGTTGTCAGCTTCAAGTTCTCATTTAATCCATTACATTATCAACTGTATGATCATAATGTATATTCTTGTGGAACTGACTGGTCATATATGGTGGTAGATACTGTACAACATGGTGGTACAGTAGTGGAATTTCATAGAGTCAGTGTATTTGTATTGTGAATTGCCCATTCTTATTATAATTAAATACGCCAATTTCAAACAGTCATGAAATGGTTTGTTTGAATAACACTGTTCAATACCCTTTTTTCCATTATTTAAGCATATGACCTATCAACATGACATTGTGTATGCATATATTCAGGTACAGCAGTGCAGGTTAAGAATATAGGCCTTGAAGTGGCGCCAATCAGTTTTCAACAAGCTTTATTACTTTATCGTTATTACACTGGATATTTCTCCTCCAAACCTTTATGCATGCAAGTAATTTTGGGCCCAAAATGAGAGTAAGTGGATGCAACAGATGAAATTATTCACAAGATTAAGGGTTTATAGGAATGGAGCTAAGTGGAAAGCTATTATTTGTTCCAAATGTGTGTCTCGCTTTGTATCCCGTTGCATCCCTTGCTTTGACTTGAAAGAATTATTTACCTTGTTGTAATTAAATTATAAATAATGTAGTCATTGTTGTGGAAAGAGTTCTGTTTTTTGCAGTAGGTATTTCATTTGAAATGTTAAGATACTGAAGACATTAAATAATAAAGGGAGGGGGGAACCTTTAGCAGCTCATTAGTGCTATTTGAAGAACTTGACTACATACACCAGAAATGCTGTGTATTTCTCTTCTACGAGTACTATAAGGATGCTTTTAGGCATACTAGATAGAGCAGAAGATGACATTAGAAATAATATATGAGATAAAATGTTATATTCCTTTGCATAGAATGATAACAGAGCATTTGGTAGGTATTTGGTTAGCTCTTGATCATCCAACAAGGCCATGTGTATACTTGTTAAACCAGATGACTAAAAGTTTTGATGAGAGTGTGAGCAAAGTTGCTTTTCCCGGTTGAAGATTTGTGTGCAAGACAGATGAGAAAGACTGGTTTCATTATCTTTGCAGAGAAAATTGATTCTTCCATTTGAGAAACTTGAAAAAATGCTTTGGATAATTCATACAAATAAGTAAATAAAAAGAAAGGGGTTCATTTTATCATGTCTCTTTAAATCCATACTATCGCTCTAGTCTTGTCTTTTCACTGGAAACCTAGTGTTAGTAACACAGGCAGCCTGCTGTGGCCAGAACAGTAGTTTCCTAAAACAGGGTAGTGGTAATGATGTCTGTGAACCCCATGGAGATGGCTTGAAAGTTATGACACTTGCTTAATGAAATTAGGCCTTTCTTTTCTAGTTGAAAATCTTTTTATTTCGCTAATTGGACTGTATATTATGGTGATGTGATGCATGGTTAATGCTTCAGCCAGTCTTGTGTCATTTCTAGTTTCAATCTCTATATTCTTGATGTGTTTATTTACTGGGAGCAATTACCCTTGTAGGTAGTGCTGTGTATTCTCACTAGCTAAAATGGCCCTGAGAAGTTGAAATAAAATAATTAAGTATTCTATCATATTGACAACAAGCCTTACCTGATAAAAATCTGAGCATTAGCAAAAAGATAGAGTTTGTTCTACAGGAAAGGTTGGTACGTGTCACTGAGTACCACGAATGGTTTTACGAGGAGCTAATTGTTCCATTTGTCTTAACTCAAATAATTAGAAGACCTGGTCGCTAGGTCTGCCCGTTGTGTGGTGTCTTTGTGCTCACCACAAGCTGCAGAGTAACAAGAAATGAGATTTGGAACTGATCTTCATCCCACAAATAAAGTTAGTGCATCCAGATTTGGAAAATGACAGCAGTAATATTCCCTTAGTAAAGCTGGAGCTTAGCCCTGTTATACTTATTAAAAAGCCTATTCATACAAATTAAATCCATTCCACATCCTGGCCGCTGATGACAGCTCCATTTTTTTTCTTGTCTGGTTTGAATTACCTCAAGTCTGTACCCAGAAAGAATTTATCCCTTTCAAGAGACTTCTCCAGGCCTGTAATAAATTCACATGGGTCGTCCCATCAATGTAGTGAATTTGCATTATTATTTCATTATGAGAAGGAAAGAAAGAGGATTAGATCTCTTGCAGCATTGGCAGCGCCTAATTCAACCTGAACACATGATTAAAGCTGGCATTTATGACTATAACTGTCAAAGAAAACTAATTGTAAACTGAGAGCTGTGGATAATTATGGCCTTTGCTATTAAACCATTTTTCTCCTATTTATCACAGGACAAACTACAGACAATACTACTGTTTGCATTTAGTTCTCTGGTTACTGGGAGCCTATTTATGCAAATGAAAATTGATCTAGATTCTCAAACTGATGGTTCTATGTAAGCTTAGTTTCAATCATGCTGTGAAAACCATGAAAAAAGGTGGCACTTATGCTGCAATATCCATGACACTGCATTTTGCATTGTCTCACTGGTAAGTACCTTTCCTTTTAGCATCTGTCTGGTTAATTAGTTTCACATGAATGCTACTGAATAAGTAAGTTACTTGAACTGCCTTCTCACAGGAGATATTTTCCTCATGCAGTCTTTTATTATCATTCCTACGTTGCTTGCATACATTTGTTATCTCTCAGGGTTGTATACATCACTGTTTAATAAACTGTTTGTACCTTCCTAGAGAAAGGAGACCCTGAGACTCTGGAATAAAAGTTGTCATAGTGATAATTGTTTTAGTGTCTTTTGTCTGAGAACAACTGCAGGAATAGTGGTCTAGGTTTTTTGTCTTCATGTTGTATTTTCTGGTTCTTTCTTTTTTTGCCCTTGGAATGGATTCCAGATAGCAGAGATTAAGCATGTTGAAAGGAGGAAATCCTGCATATTGCAAGTGATGCGAGTTACAATATTTGAGCCCTTCTTGAGGCAGTGTTAGCTGAAAACCAGAGCAGGTAGACTGGGACTTCTAATCTTTCAAGAGAGATATCAATAGGGGCTATGAATAAGAAATGTAAAATCTAAAGCTATATAGGGAATGATAATGTATTATGTATCACAATAAAAGAGTAGTGATCAATTAGCATCTGTAAATGAGTCAGAAATGCTTTTCCACAGTAATGTATAATCAGTCATTGTCACAGAGTACTGTTGAAGCAAATGCAACTGGGTTAAAAAAGCATTACGTTCATTGGTGACCTCTAACATGACAGTCCTGGATGTAATCCTTGGGCCAGGAATTCGTGCATCTGTAGTTACTAGAGCTGGAAGAATTGTTTTCGCTGTTTTGTGTATTCCCTCTGTAAATATCTGCTGGACACTGAGGGACCAGAGACTTACTAAATGGATTTTTGGTGTGACAGTTTAATACCCTGATGTTCACAAACGGAGGACAAAGTAGTGACAATGGGCTTAGTATGATTGATAATGTGACAGATGCAATAATTAGGGATGCAACAATTAGGGAATCTTGTTGAGCCTTATTAGCTCAGGATGTATACAGTAATAGATGGCAACAGGCAGACTAGAACAAAAGTGGAAATATTGAAGTATTTTTAGAATGTAAACTGCAGTAAGACACTAAAGTAGCATACATAGTGGCTCAGATCCTAACATAAATGTATTTAGGAGTCTAGTAACCATTGTTTTCATTTTTTGTTCAGTCTGTTGCCTTTGAAGATCTAGGTCTTAGATAATGTTTATATGTACAGGAAGAGCAACTTTCTTTTAATTTTGATTGCAACAAAACTAGAGAAAAAAGAATAGACTCCCTGGGAATACAAATACACGTGCTTTTTAGCTCCCGAACAAAATATTAAATGATCCAGCCTTTGCACGGGAGAAATTTACATTACAGTTTTAACAATAGATAAAATATGTATCCATATTTCTGTATGCTGACTAAATCAAGACAATGCCAATTTCAACACACTTTGAGAATGTAGCTCCAGATGTGTTGAATTAGAAAGGTTCAATTCAAGATTTGAGCCAGTTTATATTCAGTCCAAACTTTGTTTTTTCATAGTTTTTCATAAATTCTGGTTTGAGTTCTCTACATCTAATTGAGGTTAATTTAAGCCATAACACCATATCTGTTGTGTTTGCTTGATGTTACCTGCCTCTTGTGAAATGGTGTGCACTATTTCTAATTAACTGGGCTGACAACTGAATCTGTTTAGACTCTGAAACTTGTCAGCACCCCTAGATCAGGTTTTAGGTATTTAAACGGGTACAGTACCCATACCAGTTTCATTCAGCCAGTTTAATTTAAGTAGCAATTTTCATCCATGTTGCAAGCTAATGTTGAACCTACAGGTTTTGAACCCGGATCTTCTATAGGTTGTTTTTGCGGAAAAGGTCTATCTTTGATAGGCATTTGGGAAAGGACTGTAGTTCTTTATTGAAGTGGTACATATTTTCATCCCTGTTGTGAGGAAAATGACTTCTGAGATCAAGGAAGGATTGTAGAATTGGGAACTAAAAGCTTAAAGGATTGTTATGTAAGCTGAAAAGAAGCAAATACATTGAGAGGTTAGTGATGGTCTGAATAATACATTGGTAAAACATGGGTAAATACTGATAATTGGTAAATATTGGTAAATACACTGATAAAGCTATTGAAGTATAAATCAATCAGTAAAAGTAAATGTTATACGAAAGGTTGCTTTTTGTCTATTTTTCTGACCTAGATGGAACAGGTTCATTGTGACGTATTCTGTGTCTAGATAGTGGCAAAGGTTTGAGAAAAATCTGGACAAGTGGTGTTTCTGGATTGCCTAATTTCTGATTACCATTTTCTGAAATTTAGACCGCTTTACGTTATCCCACACTGCTCATCCAAAACCAATAAATTACTTTTGGAACTTGGACAGTCCTGCTCCACAGCAGAAGTAAACATTAGTTACTACCATTCTTCATTACTCACCCATCACCTTTACTCCAGAAGGTGAAAGATATTTCCGCTCTCAGTTTGTCCTTTGCAGTTGTCCTTGGTTTGCCTCACATCCCTCTTCCTGCATTTTTTTTTCCTGTATAAAATTCTATCTCAGTCAGTAAAGTGCCTGTAAGGAAATGGTGATTTCAGAGTCAGAAAGTTGCATCATTTATGTCTGGAGCTGAAAATTCCAATGGGAGAGTACTGCCAGGGGAAGGTTATGGGTAGAGCAAGTTTGCACAGATCACTCATGAGTTAAGACGATACGTTTGCTCCCAAAGATACAAAATCACAGTGTAGTCGGGGTTGGCAGGGACCTCTGGAGTTCATCTTGTCCAACCCCCCTGCTCAGGCAGGGTCACCTAGAGCAGTTGCCCAGGGCCATGTCCAGTTAGGTTTTGAGTATCTCCAAGGATGGAGATTCCACAACCTCTCTGGGCAACCTGTGCTGGTGCTCAGTCACCCTCACAGTGAAGAAGGGTTTTCTTACATTCAAGTGGGATTTTCTGGTTTTTCAGTTACCTCTCATCCCATCACTGGGCAGCACCGAGAAGAGTCTCGGTCTTCTTCACACCATCCCATCAGATATTTATAAACCATAATACTATTACCAGTTAAAGACTGGTTTGTAGTTGTGAGAGCTAGAGAGAGGTTTTTTTCTGAAAAATAAATGAGAGCTTAAATTCTGCACAACTACATAGCCATGTGGGCTATAAAAATTAATCTAAAAGCTAAATGTGTTTTAATGACTCAGAGTTTGATAACAATTACCTAGGCTATGCTGCTGGAGAGGTACTGAGCTGCCTTGAAATTGTCCATAT
Organism: Dromaius novaehollandiae; assembly: GCF_036370855.1. Taxonomy (NCBI): domain Eukaryota; kingdom Metazoa; phylum Chordata; class Aves; order Casuariiformes; family Dromaiidae; genus Dromaius; species Dromaius novaehollandiae. Next base: position 45,064,408 of record NC_088132.1, read on the forward strand.
GTCAGTTATGAGCATCTTGGTTACAGGTAAATTTCCTAACTATGTTGGCTGTGAATTTAGCTAAGGTTTTGTATGCATTTAGAGTTTTTTCTTTTGTTTTACTTGTGATAAAAATAGTATCTGTGGTGACAAAATAACTTACATTGTAGAAGAAACAAATTTCTTGGAGAGTAGAATATTAACTAGAATTTAACTTAGTAATTTATAGTTACTAGTAATAGTAATTAGTTAATAGTGATTTATAATTACTTTACAATAGACTGGGGTCTTTCTCTAAGAGATAGAGATGGAGAGAAACATATAACTACATAGATTCTTCCACTGTTGAAAATAATGGAGTCATAAAGCAATAATATGTTTGTAAAACAAAGTCAAAACAGAAAGTCCTTTGGGTTCAGATACATTAAGGTATTTAGATCCTATGTAGGCACCTACCTTTCTGCTGATTTCAGAAGGAATTATATGCTTAAAATTTCTGTCAATATGAATTCTACTACTTAAACTACATTTAAAAATTTGCTAATGTCTTTTGACAGAGGCTGCAGGAACTGTGGATTGGAGAAGAAAGCATGCTATCTATAGCAAATTTAAGATCTAGAAGAGTATTAGAATTATTAGGAGGAGCTGAGAGTTTAAAGTATAGCTAAAACAATAACTGCTTTATCTGTTTATTTTTATATTAAGAGAGACTGCAAACAAAAATTACCAACAGAAGTAGTAGATCTGAGTATAATAAATTCTTAAGACAGTGTTTGCCTTAAGGAGATAAAAGGTGAGGAAGGAAACAAAGGTCAAAAAAGGAACATACGTTTTATGTAAACTGTATTACCCATGAGATGAAGATGTATTGTGCAATTGGGATCTCACCAGAAATAACAGGTAAAAATTAGAATGAGGAAGAACCTGAAGGATGAAGCAATATCTGTGCTAGAATTCTAAAAACCTTAGCAAATAATAGGAAAAAATCTTTAATATGGAAAGAAAAGCAAAACGAGGTTATAATCTTTGAGTATGTGAGAAGTACTTGAGAGATGCTAATAAAACATAAGTATGATACCTTTAAGAGGCACTCTGGAGAAAGATCTAGGATATTGTAAATCTCTAAACTTGGCCCTCGAAGTGGGGAAAGAGGTAGGATATAAGTGAAGAAGAGAAGTTTGATTTTAATTAGAAATGTCAGTTCACCAGAAATAGGCAACAACGGACAAATCCACAAATGTACTTACCAGGCTATTTTAAAGGAGACAAGTGAGAATTTAACAAAACAGAAAAACAATCCTGCATTTTTGGAATGAGTTCTGATAAATCCCAGTGGAAGAAATTACAAGGTCACTAAATCCTGGATGCGTGACTAAGCTGAAAGAATGTGCTAGTGCCATCAGAAAGAAAGAAGAGTCTTGAAAGTGATGGAAGGGATATTGGCTGAGGTGAAAAGCAGGGCTGCAGGGGTCATTAGCAGGATAGATTTGCTCCCTCTGTAGATCAGTGACCTGCAGGAAGGAACACAGGACTTTGTTTTTTATTTGGACCAGCTCTAGTTTTTTAAAGGAAACAAAAGTTATTAGAATGATTCACATGAACCAGAGGAATGAATAGATAAGGAGGAAGTTATTCAATTTGTCACTGATAGAATGGAAATAAAAAACCAAAAGATCAAAAAAATGCATTTTCTAGTGGTGTTCTACTACTAGAAGAAAGTCTGGAAGAGAACCGGTGAACAGAAAACTGCAAAATGCTTGGTGCAAGTCTTGAAATAAGTAAGAGAAGTCATAAGAAATCATTCTGGTATGGCATGAAGAGGGGACAAGAATGTATTTGGGGTTGCAGCATTGGGAACATCATGGAAAAAGACAGCATACAGTATAAAGGAAAACCATACGACTAAGGACAACCTTAGTCTCTAGAATTTTGATTATTTAAATGTCATTGAAAGAACAGGTGTAAGGGAGAGGGTTGGGCTCTGACAAGGAAAAATAAATATGTAAACTTTCTTGATACAGTGGTAGATCTTGAACAAGGTAAGAAGCAGCTGCAAGCGGTAATAGTCATGACTATCTAGGTGAGTAAGTTTGTTCAGAATAAGAGTTTGCAAATTTGAAGGTGGTAAAAGGATACAACTTTGGCACATTGTGTGGCGAGGCTGTGGTTAGATCTGAGAGATTTGTTAAATCTCAAAATTCAGTAAGAGGCTGACATTTATGCTGGTAACGAGAATACCAAGAATTATTGTATTTAATTAAGGAGAAGGAAATTCATGTTTTAGGGTTTTCTTTTTACTACTTAGAAATTGGCATGAGATTTAATGGGTGAAAGCTCTCCAACATCTATCTACTAGATGATTCATGTATTTTCTTTTATCCACTGTCTGAGCCAGGATACCTGACCTCACTTACGATTTAGTGAGAAAATACTCATGATTCAAAGCCTCTTGCAGTTTGTGGAAGGGCTCCTACTGACTTCCCCAGGGTCTAGGTCTAGGTCTGAGTCTGGGCCATACAGCTGTTAGAGGAATGGATGAAAGAGAATGAGTTCTTGATGTCCTTCTGTCCTCAGTATACAGTAGTCTTAGATATTTTCAGGAGTGATATGATAAGAGCATTCTTTGCCGTGAGAAATGTAGCCATGTAAAATATTTTGAAAAGATTTCCGAGAATGAACACTTTACTTTTTTTTTTTTTTTTTTTTTTTAAGAAAATCTGCTAGAACTATGTCACAGAACCCTTCATGGCTTAATTTTTCTGATTTTTTATTTCCATTCCTGTCTAGGAAGCCCTTTCTTCGACTGCTTTGCCAGATACCACAATTTCTCCAGGAAATCAGACACTCTGATGGTTTTATTCTGAGGTAACAGATTGTTGTAAAACTACTTCAGCTGGTTTAAAGGATTTAGTTTTTCCTGGAGAATATACTGTAGTGCTCTATAGTGCCAGTCCAGTAATTGAAGCCTGTTAAATGAACTTTCCTTGCCCTGTGTGTATGTACCAAGAATATGCCTGATGAAAAAGAGCTAGTAACACCAATAATAAGCCTTCTTTTCCAAATATTTCGCTAAACCACTAAGTATATGTTTTGTTAACTCCAGCAGAACCTATTAAGGCCATGCCAGCAAAACAAAATGAGATTCAGGTCTTCTGCAAAATAAATACATTAAAAAATTAAGATCAGAAGTGATTATTTAACAGCAGCAGCAGCAGAACTACTTTCCTGTTAGAGTTCTACTGTGAATTACAGAGCCCTTCCCATGTTAAAAATCTTACAAGCTTATCTTAAGTGCCAAATATCAAGACTTTTGATCTTGTCAAGGCATTTGCGTTTCTGGTATGAAATTACCTGAGTATACTATTTGAATGTTTTATTTCATGAAATATACACAGCTCAGTTAAAACCAGCAGATACTAGAATGACTGAGAATTTAGTCAGACTTGAAAGTTACGGTCCGAGTTCTGTCTTATTGCCTGAGACACATCCAACAGTAGCATGAGCTCATTCCCCAGAGGAAATTCTGGGGATGTCCAAACAGCCATACTGACAGCAGGCTTTTTGGAGCCATTTTCTGGTTCCCGTGCTCTGTAGGTGTTTGTGATGGATGCCCAGTGGCTGTGTACAGCATATTACTCTAGCAGTGCTTACCTTCTTAGGATTTATGAGCTAGTGTAGCTTTTATGTTGTCTGCAAAAGGCATCTCATTTTTCAGCCCATAAACCTTCTGTTAGGAGATCTGATAAGAACCAAACCAAGTTTCAGATAGGGGCAGTTTTAGTTGGTTGCCGTTAATTATTGCTCCGCTTTGAAGACATGATGATTAGAACTTTCAGCAAAACATAGCAAAACAGCCTTGGACAGCCAAGAATTCATTAAAAGAAAAATAAAAAGGGAGAGAGAGGGCTTACTTCCTAATTCAAATTACAGTTAATAACGCTAGATTGAGGAGAGGTATCTACTATTGCATAGCTGTGCACTATAAATCATCCCACTGTTTAGTGGGATTTGACATAGCTTGTCACTTACTATGCCACTAATGAACATAATGTATGAACCTTTGCACAAAACCTGCAGTGTGGCATGTAATATACAGTAAAACTAGACAGGATACAAGCTTACAATGAACTATTTGGAAGTTGCCTTTCAAATGTTTTGTAACCCTGTGTTCCTGCTCTCTTCCTTCAAAATGACATAGTGGAAGAGTTTTAGAGGGAAAACTCAAATAAACAGGAACAGGACATTAATTCATTTACATTCCCTATAGATATGTTGCAATGACTTAGTTTAGTCCCTGCAACGTGGCAGAAGAGATGTAAACATCCTCTCAGATGTCTGCATCCGAAATTTGCCCTGTAGACTGCTGGCCGGCTGTTAGGGACCGCAGAGGATCTTTGGGCTGTGGCTACTGCGACTGAGAGCAATGACCAGGTAGTCAGACCTCCACGTTCCCCGCCGGTCCACGTTTCTGAACTGAAAACAGAAGGCAGCAGCACATAAATGCATTTTAGTAATGGTGTCTCAAAGTGGCACAGATCATGGTGTGTAAGTTGACATCCAAAAGAAATGGTTGTCATCCCCTGACAGAATTTATAAACACGGCACTCTTTTTTTGCTCTTTTCTGTCTCCCCTTTGTGTTGACAAAAAAGGTCCTTAAAAGCTAGAAATGTTTGTGAGGAGAGTGTCAGGAGTATGATATGATGTGCAATATTTTTTCTGCATGGCAAAGGCTAGTAATAATTTCCAGAATTACCTATTTCTGAGGCCATTTCTCCTGCTGTATTCTAATGAGATTATAGCTCCTAGCTGGGGAAATCTGTTTGCGGATCTGAAATCTAGAGGGACAGTGACAAGAAGCTCTTCTTTGAAATTCTTCATGCTCTGCTCTTTTTGAGATTCATTTCAAGTTTCTAGTTATGAAAGGAACTTTACTGCTCTAACTGCTGGATACTGAGGTAGGGACGCTCATAATGCTTCCTAAAATAATGTTTTTAGATTTTCCCTCAAGCCAGAGGAGTAGAAATACTGAAGCTTTTCCTCTAAGAACTCTGCAAGCTCCTCATTCCTTCTTGGGAGACTAAGCCTGTCACTCCCGAAGAATTTTTAAGAAAATGTGACAAACCAGTGTATGTCTGTTTGTAAATGCTGAAGAAGTTTTAATTAGCACAGTGCTCAGATGGCACAATGCTAACAGTCTTGAAAGCACCAAGAGAATACTCAGAATTTACATAGGCTAAAATTGGCTGCTTTTTCTCTTTGTTTTTGCCAGTCTGATGCTTTAGGGCACTTTCACAGGGTTTTGATGGTCATTTCAAACATTCCAGAAGCTTTCTTAACTAGTTGCTCGTCTGCTTGATTTTCATAGTGGTACTTTCAGTGCTTGCTTTTCCAGTTGCAGTGTTTGCAAATCTTTTGTTTTCTTAAGCCACATAGATTGTTATAGTGAAAAGAAATATATGCTGAAGATGTTGAAACTGTTTTACCATATGACTTGCGAATGACTTCAGGCTTTCAAACTTATGGAAAGAAATCCACAGAGACGAGCAAAAATAAATAAATTAGGAATGAGTTTCTGGTGACTGAAAATTGTAGTCTCTGTGTAGGTGCCAAAACATTTTGGTCCTACTGTCACCTTTAAGATGAAACTATAAATATATTTTTAGTTGTCATATAGGAAAGCAATATCCGAATGGCACTCTGTGAACTTGCGCGTGAGCAATGTTCTTTCCTCTTCACTCCACTAAACACGTGTCTGTGATACAAGCTCAGAAACGTTTGAGACTTTGCTATGAGTTGTGAAATGAAATGCGCCATATGACATAGCAGGCATTATAAAGTTGTTAGTGACACATTCTACTGGAACATGGGTTAGAAATCGTGAAGCTTGGCAGTAGCCTTAGTTGCGCATTCCCCTGTTACCTGGGGACGCCAGGAGTCTGGACTGATGGTCTTTGCCCACCGCACTGGTATGGCTGAGAACCTTCTGCGGCCTCGTGATCGGAGAAGGTGGCCTGTCATTTGCAGAACTTGCAAGTATCCAAGTGGCTGATGAATATTTTGCGTCTACCTCTTTCTGTGTGATGCAATTATAGGTGGCTTTGGTCCAAATGGCAACGTAACGCTACAGGTATAAATTTAACTCATCGTACTTGTAATGCAGAAAGATAATTTTGTTCCCCATTTAAAAAAATTTCAATTCTAACAATAATCAGTATGTACTACTTATTTTATATATACATATTAATTAAGAAAAAAAAAAGCTTTTTCGCTTGAAAAAAATCAAGTGGCTGAGGTTTTGGTTACTAATAGCAGTAATAGTTTCTTTTTTCCAAGCCTTTCCTGGACTGTAATATGCATGACATAAAATCAGTGAACACTTAACATCTTTTAACAGGCAGATTTTAATAGCTACAACCTTTTTGCTGCAAAGTCCAGGGTAGCTCTATCTGTGCATGCGAGTAAGGCACGAAAGCCCTAAGTCCACAAAGATATTTTCATGTCCAGCTGTCATTGATTTCAGTGGGAATTAGGGTCTTAAGTAAGAATTAGGAGCTGAATACTTTGGCTGAACCAGACTTGTTGTTTCTCCCATCTTCTCCCAATAGCAAAAGCCATGCTTAGTCACTGCCGTTCTGAAACCCGAGCATGAGCAAACAGCTTGAACTTTCTGCTCTAACAGACTCCAGGAAGCTCAAGTAAAGTATGCTGGAAACTATCTGAAAATGTTTGTGCTAGTGGGTATTTTTCATGCTGCGGCTGCTTCTGTAAGAGGGCAAAACCCAACAAAATATGAGGAATTAAGATGAAAATGAGAACTAAATTATTAATATAACAAAGTACTGCTGCTTTCTCTGTGCACATTTCCGGATCTATTGGATTTTCCCTCATTGTTCTGCATAAATTGCTTCTGACTATACAATGGGCTTCAGCAGGGCCGTAGCTTTCAGGTTCTTGATTTTTCATAATTCACTCAAATGCCAGCTCAATGACATTAAGTGGAAAAATAGAAAAAAAATGCCTTCACTTTTCCACAGAAACAATTTTGAAAATCCATTTACATGGAAAATAAAGAGACATTAAACCCAGTGCAAATCTGCAGCTGAATACAAAAATCTGAAAGCATAATATTTTATTTTTCCAGATAACACAATACAAACTGTTATTTACTGCCTGAAAGGACTAAAGAGTTCTGAGTTCCATGGAAGGGGGCTGTTTTTCTAATTTACAGTGTGATAAAATAACTGGCTAAAAACGCTTTTACTTTTTTTTCTTTTCTCAGAAAATAAACCTTAAACAGAGGCCTTCTTGAGAGAGTTTTAAAAGGTGAAGTATTAGTATTTGTTGAGCAACCTTTCAATTTTGTTCATTTGTGATAAGGCTTCCCAACCGCTCAGTCCTCAAAAAGGTGTTGTAAGGTGCTCACTCTTACAAACTCTTACGAACTGTTTACTACTTGCTAGGCTGCAGTGCTCAAATAAGTATTCTGTTAAGATGTTTTGCCAAATAATATTATCAACAGCACAATTACAGAGGAAAACAGGATTTCTTGACTAAGGGAAAAACATCTAATGCAGTCAGCTGAGTAACAGACAGTAGAAAACACATTTAATAATAATGTGCATATTTAATAAAACTATACATAGCATCTAATCAGGAGATTTCAAACACTTGGCAACATGGTAGCGCATATTCTTGGCTTGGGGTAAAGAATGACAGAAGTCAGAGGAATTGTGATGACTTATATCAGCTGCGGTTCCCATCTGCGTTGTATGCATGTGTGCTGTTCAGAAAGGTTCATGAGGTACAAACCAGTCTGATTGCAGTTAGTAAATTATGTATCTTGCAGCTGCCCGAGCTGTACACCTGTACAACGCATGTATACAACAGAATATCCTGCAGGCCGACAAAGCTAGGATTGCTCTCCTTACCTTGTGCTAGGTGGACGTTTTTGGTATGTGCTTATTTTCATATATTGCTAGGAAAACTGAATTTGTACACATGCAACACTTGAAAAACGTGAGCATAGTGTTTGCTAGGGCACTTGAGGTAATGCCAAGAGACCCAAATGATAAAAGAGCTCTGTTTTCTCTGAGTCCATCTATCTTGAATTTTCACTGAAGGACCTGATGATTGAAAAATGTGAACTTGTTTCCCAGGGTCAAAAACCTTCATGAATTGGGCGAGTTTTCCAGATAGGTCATACGAAGTGGAGAGAAGACTGCTTTCAAAGTAACACCAAAAATTTATGTTAGAGCTCTAATGAAATCCCCAAACTTTTCAGCTCTGCATATTCACAAAATTAATTTCTCTTGGTGTAAAATTTCAATGTATATTTCAGGTGAATGAAGTCTCTGAGTAAGATGGAGACAGAGAGAGAGAGAGAGAGACAGAGAGAATATTAACTGTGATTGCCTAAATCTGAGAGAATAAATGATTGCCTAAATCTGAGAGAATAAAAAAGCAGAAAAAAAGCTGGTTTTCAAATAAGTGTTCTGGCACAAAAGTTTGTGTCAGCTATTAATATTCATATTAACAAAATATGGAATTGTCTCCTAATGACAAATAAAGAGTACTTATAATGCTAAGGAATAAGATATTCTGTGTGCCTTGCTGGGATATTGCTTCAACCAGCTGAGAAGTGGCCATATCCCAGCGTGGCACAGACATAGTAAAATTTGTTGTTGTGATTATAAAGTGGTATCATGCTAATAGTAGAAAACACTGTAAAACAGTGAAAAGCATATTTTCTATCATTAAGAAGAGACAGAACATTAAAATGGAATAATATATGTTGATGAAGAGTATCTTCGTTTGACAATTGTCTTAATTTTGCCTTCTTCATGGAAAACAGTATTCTCAAATTTTCCTTTCTGTTATTCTTTCATGCCACATTATTTTTAGTGACAAATTTTTATTACAATTCATCCTTTTAGTTAATCCCTTATGATCTTCTAAATGATAAATTCTGTGATCTATTAAAAATATTACAACTTTACTTTTCACTGCATATCCGCTGAGAATATGAAAGTGCAGGATAGCCTTGCTCCCATCTAATATTTATACAAAGTAAAGAGGAGAGAAGCATCCAGATTCTGATGTGTGTTTCATACCCACTAAACTATCAGAATCCAGGAGTTTGGCATGTTTTCTTTCGGAGTTAGGCTGTTTTTCTAGTAGTCATCCCCACTTGAGTTGGATTCTGTTCCTGCCTGAGTATTTGTTCTGCATTAGGATTTCAGTTTGTGTCCTTTCTAGAGGTGACAATGAAATACGTGTGGTTATACATTATTTAGCCAAACATTGCTGTGGGCAGGTATTGGGTGCATCATTGCTTACATTTAGTAGAAATCTGGAAATTAAGAAGTTACTTTTGGGCAGCACATGTAAAAGTCTATCAGGGCTTCAGTCTGGCTCCATCCCAAGAAATACACTAACTAGCTGCAGGTGTCAATATGAATCAGGAAGCGGGGAATTCTAGTTGCAGTTCGTTGTCTGCAGCAGTGCCATTCGCACCAGGGCTTGATTTTCAAAAAGGGATGCTTAAAATTAGCAACCTAAGCTACTAGCTAAATGACAAAAAAAAGTTATAAACAGATACCAGCTATGTATGACAGCACACTTTAACACTTTGCAAAAGGATATATTTTACAATATTTTAAGATTTTGTGCCTGATGGCAGATGTTGTGCATCACCTTTACTACGATTCTCCAGTTCTATTGAAAGACCCAGTATTCACCATTTACAAATGGATGTTGCTAAGCCATCCAAATTTATTTCAGCCAAAGATATAAAAAAGCTGGCTTAGTGATGTTTTTCTAACTTTTCTGTTTTCCTATTTACTTCTCTTTTGTCTCAGAAAACTACAGTGCAAGCTACCATCCTTGGAAATTTTGAGCAGGAGATCTCTGATATGCATGTGTATTTTCTTCTGTGATAGTCTGACTGGTAAACATGTCAATATACTTCAAAGTCAGTTTTTCTGCCCAACTGTAGTAGCAGACAAAAATGATTTGCTCAACTCTTTTTTTTTTTTTTTCTTTCCCACAGAATTGCATTCATGACAGTTAGGAATAACCTCTTAAGATAGCAAATTCCCTGTTAAAGGTGACTGCTTGTGCAGGTTTTACTGATACACTCTTGACTGGATTTATAATCGCAAATAAAATAAATGCAGCAAAGTATTCTGTTTCCTGAGAAAAAGCCTCTACCACTTCAGCTGGTGCTTTTCAGAGCTCATCAGTAAGGCAGAAAACCATAACTTGTTACGAGGTTACGAGGTGGTGGAAGAATATAAAGCTGTCTGCTCACGCTGGGACACTGCAACACTTAATGAAGGCCCGGGGATCACAGCGTCTGTGTGACATTACAAAAAATAGGTGATGGACTGGGTTAGCTATGGGCCTCATGGCATATAAGAGCAGAGAAAGAACTGACATGACAGTAGCTTCCGCTCAATCATATATAGCACAGGTGGCAGCTGCTCCAACAATTTTCACTCCTCGCTCTGCTTAGCTTTTCCCAGCAGTGGCAATAGCAGAAGTACCGTGACTCAAGCTTTCAAAAGCATGAACCTCTGGAGAAATCTGGCACAAAATGCTACTGCACCAATTCAGCTAAAGGCAAATCAATTGCTGCCTGCAGTGGGGCATTTCTACCTTGAGCTACTTAGAGAAATCGGAAACTGTCCATCTGAAAACCTGTAATAAAAACTTTACACTGGTCTGATTTTGCCAGTTTAGCCTGTTGTATTGCTCACTTGCCCATCAACAAGCATATAGATGTTTAGCATGAATGGATATGTTTAGCATGGCAGGAAATATTATAACAGACAAGAGATTCAGATTGCTTCTGCAAAATGTAGAGCATCTGGTGGATATGAAAGTGAACTTGCCAAGAATGAATTAGAAATATGCATATAGTTCTGAAATTGCTTTGTTGCTGGCTTACAAATCAGAAGATGACCAAGGTATATTCCACTGTATGGTAGCAATTAGAAACTCAGGCCTTCTCTTCCATCTTTGCCCCATTTGATGCTCAATTTAATATGTCTTATCCTATTATAATTTTATGGGTTGGATCCACCAACAGTCTCTCATTGTTACATCAGGCTAAACACTACTGTTGCTAATATATTTATTTTTTACTGAGGTTGAAGAGTTATGCTGAAAAAGAGGTTTTATGATATCCACATTTTGAAGTTTTCAGCTTTCCTTTGAACTATCAAGCCGTATTTGTTAAATAAAAGGAGACGTGTGTTTCCTCTTGAATATAATTGGCTGTTTTAATGAGCTCTCATGGCAGCACCTTCCACAGCTGGGGTCTGGTATTTACTGCAGCCTTGGACCCGCCTACAAGCATTGTAATAACAGCAGTAATAACAAAGGGAAGAGGTATTCCAATTTGTTTAAAAGTACCTTGATTTAGGATAATAGTCTAGTAAAATATTATTGTGGTGAAAATGAGACAGTGTGCCTTTTGCTGTTTTAAGTTGGGTGCATTTTGCTAGGATGTTGAATCCATCATTTGTTGCATTTTTGGTAGAGTCTAAGATTAGATTTCTTTACTATAGATTTCATTGCATTGAACTACTCAGTCTATCTATTATTACCATTTATAAATGTCTGTATGCTTAAGACGGTATATCCTAGAGAAGCTAAATCAATGTACAATATAAAGGATATACATTTGACATTAAATAATGAGCAAAGGACATAAATGGATAAAGAGCTGAAGTGGTCAAAAGCAGGTCTCATGGACCTGCTTTCTGCTATATGAGAGCCTGTTTGACTGTAAAGCCGGTCATGTATCAGTCGTCTTGTGTGGTGAAAAGAAATAGTGCATCAAGGGAATCTTGTGGCCATGGTGAACTAGAGAAGCCAAAATCTGCTGAGTATATTAGTCAGTAGAAGAAAATATGGGTTTGAGACAGCTAAATTCCAATCTCTCTGAGACAACACAAAAGAAAATTTAAATAGTTTGATTTTGGTGAATAGCATTTCAGGATTTGTCTAAAAAAAAAAAAATCTGAATTCACTTGTTTATCACCTCACCAAAAGAAGAGGAAAGGAATAGAGAGGAAAATGATGGCAGCAGTATCACCTGCCTGCTAGCTGAGACATGGTACACACCTTAAAGCTTTGATTACTCTTTATTTATCAATGGGACTAATTATTATTTTTTCTCTTCTTATGAGCAACAAAGCATAAATGAGATTTTAGGATGGATTTGGAGAAGGCAAAGACAGCGACTTAATGAACAAGCTTAGTCAGAATACAAAGGATGTAGGACAATCATGAAAGAAACTGTGAAATTAATGGGGAGGGGGAAATGCATGAAGTATTAATCTCATAGAATTATCATCCCTGGTGGAGCTTAGAGTTTGGAGAAGAACAGGAAAAGAGATCAAGGAATGTATAAGGAGATTTTATGACATAGTGACCCGAAGACCAGGATGTTTCTTTCTCTCTCTCTCTCTCTCTCTCTCCCTCTCTCTCTCAATGTTTCTGAGTACCAAACAGCAGTATGGAATGATGAATTTTTGTGATTTCTTTCTCTTTGTTTTCATACATACCCCCTTGTTATAAACAATTGATTGAAACTCTCTTGAAAATAAAATGAAAATGATTAAATAATAATTTTGCAAACCCAGATGGTTTTTTGAGACAAAATGTTTTATCGGGGTTTTTTAGCTCACAAAACCCCAATTTCCATGGGATTTATTCTCTTGAAACTACAGAAGGTACTGCAACTAAATGAAAATACTATCACATAATAAATCAGTATATCTTGTGTTCAAACACACTCTTTTCAGGGTGGATAATATTCCTACATGTGCTATTGTGAATCAAGAACACTTTACTACAATCACTGGCAATATATGGTGAAAAAACAATGTAAATAAGGTCTTTGGAATCCAAATCTCCATACCACTATGCCCCATGTGTACAATCATTTTTTGCCACAATATATATTATCAAAATCTGTTTATCCACGAAGTAGAGTCAGCTTTAATTTACGAGATTACAGGAAAAGTTTATATGGTGCTCTCGTGGATAGTAGTGACTGCACTGCTAAGCACAGTAGCGTGGTACGTGTCCCCAGCCTCAGGGTTTCACTCTCTACCCTGAACTCACAGAGGACCCTTGCAGGAAGCAGTATGGAACAACCATCTTTGTATTTCTTTCAAATGGCCTGTATAGGAGGGGAGAAATGCTTAAAACCAGTGAGAGGCACCTCTGTTCCCCATCAAAGAAAGGAGTGTGGTTGGAGGGAGGTGAGGTTTCCCAGATCTGATTTTCTACTTGAATTTGTGTTTTCAGGTTCTCTTCAGACTCCAGGAGGAGTCACTCTTTCACTTAGAGATAGTTCAGATTTTCACAGAAATACCTGCATTTTTTCCCTTTTCACATGACTCCAGAATCTAAGGCCCTGCAACCGATGCCCTAATTGAATGATTACTATGCTTCTGTTTTGTTTTATTTTTTTTTTTGCATACACACTGCGTAGTATAGTGTCTTGTTCAAAGTTCAAGCATTCAATCAAATCTCAAATGTTCATCTAACAAACAGAAAATGCTTGCTTTGTTTTGCAGAGTACTATTTGTTCAGTGTTTCTGTTTGAAGAATGTGTGCTAAAATGGGAGACTTCTTGAATAACAGCTGTTGACTAATTTTACTTGTTCAGCTTTGTCAAGAATACTGGCCACAAAGAGATCCAGTATAAATTCTAATTTAATCCTAAATTCCTCAGAAGAAGTTCTCAAGTGAAATGCACACGCCAGCAGCATTTCCAAGGCACGGTTATTGAGTCGTGGCTGTTTAAACAGAAGTGAACTCTGACATGAGTAGAATGGGAGCCTTCACAGCGAGACTTCCTCGGGCAGAGCTGCCAGCTCCAATTCTCTTTGTTAGGGCCGGACAGCTCTAATTTGTAGCCATCTGACCCAGTCTCCTGTTTATGGCAGATCTAAGGTTAGAGCTGGAGGTTGCTGGGAGCAGGGGAGGCAGAAAGCCAGCTGCTGAAAGAGAAATATTCTTGGAGGAAGGCTCTACAAACGTCCCCACAGAACTTGCCAAAGCAAAGGCATCACAGTTTAGGCTATGTGAATCATGAAGGAAATCATGACGTAGTCATTTGCTCCCTTCCAGAATCACCCTCTCCTGTTAAAATGCTATTACAAAGATGCTATATAGAGTACATATGCATATATACTTATATAGGAAAAATTCATACATAGTGCTCTTAACAGTGGGCAAGATGTTTTGGCCATTACAGTAACTATTTTTGGCATTCTGCTGTTAGGCTAGAGCAAATATCCTGACCCATTTCCTCAGCTTTTGTCAAGATTTAGAAAGATTTAGGCAAAAAAACTTGAATGCTGGACAATTCATTATCTTATTTATTTAGTAAATGCAAAATTCTGCTCCATCCTTCATGCAGGCACAGGGTGGTGAAGAGAAAAATAGACACCTGCTTCTGTTGGTGCTTTGTCCTTCTGCATAAGAAGGAAGCTACTGTGTCCCCACCTTGTGTGTGGAAATTAGGAGGCCGAACACTGTCTTTGCTCCCCCAGTGTGCGCTTTGCAGTACAGCTGTAAGAGGGGTTTGGGGAGTGAACACAGTGACAGATACAGATCTGTTTCAATTTAATTGCTTCTAGGGGCAGCGATGGAGCTTGTTCCAAGGGCATTATAATGATGCATAGTGAATTCTCTGCCTTTCCCTACTTCTTTCAGCTGTCAACGCATGGCCTACACCAAGACGTATCATGTTGCTATACTAGTGAATGCCTTCTGGGGACAAAATGAGGTTGTTTGAGGGCAAAAGTAGTCACTATCCTTTCCTTTACACTTTTTAAAAGATGCAGAAGGAGTAGGGCAGAGAAACAACAGTAAAAGAAAAAAAGAATACTATCAGAAAAGTATTTTTTAAAGTTTTGTGAGCGGCAAGGAAGTGAAACTGAATAAGCTGTTTCCTGGACAGATCTTTTCCTCTTTCCTGATTTTTTGTTTCAGTGAAATTTCTACAAAAAGCACTCTCATTCCTTTTGAAATCAAATGTTTGCTTTCTGTACAAACCTTGAGCTATTGTGTAGTTGTTTAAAACTATTTTGGATTAGTAACTCAAATTTGTTTAATCCCCTTTGCCTCATAATGACATATAATATAGGGTTATGACATTGTGTCCACTTTCTGTCAGTTCCATTTTGTTATACAAAGGCTTTATTGTTTTTTAGCATGGCAGGGGTCTGAGCACACATTTTGCTTAAAAAAACGTTGGACAATGAACTTCTTAAACTAACTTTTTCATAGAACTGTCTTAAGCAGAAATAATTTACAGCCCTTCAGATCGACAGCAACAAGAAAATCAATGTTGTTATGGCCATTAAGTTTAATTTTCACCTTCACTTTGACCATGTGTCAATACGACAACACTGCAGCTGCCTTTCAAAGATTGTGGGTCCTATTGTGATCTCAAGTGCTTACAAGTGCATATCTTGTTTTTCCCACTGATCCTTTGTGAAGTTCAATGAGTATGTATGCTGCATGGCATTCAGGCTTTTGTTGGCAACATAGCAACAGTAGTGAGAGACCTAGGCAAATATAGAAAATGTTTTGAACTTTCAATGTGGCAGTCAGCATCCTTAGTGTTTTGACCATATATGGGAATAGAACAGCTCCAAACGGTAGGCTTTCTGCTGAACGTACCAGAAAGGTGACAGCCTTCACCCAAATGGAGTACTGAAGTGCTTTAATTTCTGGAAAGTAGATAATGCATATGTCTTAGTGCATTCTACTTATTGTTAGTGCTCCCATTTCTTACAGCCCTGAAAAAGCTGCTCATTGTATCTTGTGCTTTCAGTGCTGCAAACTAAGGGCACAGAAAAAGCTGGAGAGGCTCAAGTCCTCAGTGCTTCGTATAGAGCTGATTCCAGGAAGGCTGAACTTGGTGCCTGCAGCATGTTATTTTGTACCACTAGAGAAGACTCTACAGCTGGTAAGCAACAGGTTGCCTTTTACAGGTTCCAAGGTACTCTGAACAAGATTTAAAAAAGAAGTCTAAAATTCAACTCCTAAATATTAGTTGAAATTTCTAATAACTAGCGTTGTACAAAAAATGTACTCTACAGTTTTGTGAATGTTTTGTCTTTGCAAGAGTTGTCCCAAAGTGAATTGTAGGCTTCTTGACAAAAACCTTCATCTTCTAGGTACCTTCACCTTTCAGGAACTGAATGCTCAGAAAGCCATGCAACATGACACTGACGCAGATATTTCAAAACTGTGCTTTAGATACTTCAGCAGAGTATATTTGCACTTATTTAGCAGAAATCAGAAATTATATCAAATAGGCTACCATGACACCAGTTCTGTATTCAGTTTGCTGGGGAACATTCTTCTGTAGATTTGTCTTCTAATATATTTGTAAAATAACGTGGGCTCCACTAAGAGCTAGTTTTGATCGTGATGGGAGCACGTCCTCTCAGAGAGTGCTAAGAGCCCTTACAATTAGTGGCATCTGTCTTTTCTTCCTTATTCTGTGGTTTTGTTTTTTCATCTCTCCACCATTTTCCATGTGCTTCAGTCTTCAGGGGGAGATTTTCTACCTTACATTGCTATGTCATGCAAGAATAATTTGTTGGCATTTTTGGCACTTAGAAAAGAATTTCCCCCTCATGTTGGATAGCTAGAGATTACTGAGGAGGTTGGCATTTTTCTGGAGAAAAGACATAAGCCATCTTATAATATCACTTCAGAGATTCCTGAAGATTATGAAGATATAAATCAATGGATTTTCCCTCATATTTTCTTGGGATTTTAAGGTTTTTCTTTTGTATTTTGTCTTTAGTTTGTTGATGCATAAAGACATTAATGGTACACTCTCTTTTTTGTCTTTACTGTTTTCACTTCTTAAGGATCCTCTTTCTCTCTGCTTTCCAGAGTCCTGTTAATTATTTTCAAAGCCTCTTGGTTTCTTCAGCTTCCCTGAACTTCACCTGCATGTCTAACATCTGACCTGCTAACAAACCTAATCACACTGTTCAGCTACACTGCTATCCATTAGTTTGCAATCTCTCTGCTGCCTTTCCACAAAATCTATTCCTTATTCATGTGTGACACCCATCACAATTGACCAGTATCTCCTATCCTTTCTTACTCATGTTGTAGCTGGGTGGCCCATCTACCTTCCCAAAGCCTGAGTCAAGCAAGTTGTTTCAGTGACTACCAGACACTCCTGTAAATTCTGAAGACACCTATTTCATTGGTCTGCCTGCTGGTGAGTATTAGGAATTGCACAGAGTATGGAAGCTGTGAAATCCCTCTGGAATTTAGGCTTGAGATAGATGCTGAGCAGCTCTGGGGGTTCAATACTGTACAGTTCTGTGTGTACTCGAGGCTGGCAATGCAGGCACTGGGGATTTCAGGTGTTCTAGACATGGAGGTTTTTCATCCAGTTTTGAACTCAGGCATCTAGTGTGTCAGGTTTGTGCCTAAGAACATTTCTACCTAGCAGGAGCTAGGAGCTGTGAGCTGATTCCTTAAGCGGCGTAACAGTGCTGCAGTTACGCTGCTTCGGGATTTGAACTGGTACATCTGTACGATCTGTGCTATGTTACTGCGCTACATCCATGTGGGCATTCTAGCTTGCAGCCGTCAGTGTTAGCATGGGTTTCCTGCTTTGTATTCCACTGGGAACTGCAGGCATGTGTGATGCTCCCTTATCTGTTGAGCTCTTTGTGTGTATTAGTGATTTATAGTTGTAGACCTGGTTCTTTGATGTTTAACTTCTGGAGACTCATGAAGGCAGCCTTAAGACTCCAAAGAATGGTTGTGCGTGAATAGCCCTAGAAGACTACAAAGTTAAGAGCTTGTGAAAGGTTCTGAAAAGACCACGCTGAGTAAAAGAGTTGGCTGGAACATTACAAGTTATTTAAGGGGAAAGAAAAACAGAAGCAGAATGTTTGGTAAATGAGGGAATTTTCCTACAGAGAAAGTGGTTTGGACCAGCCTGAGTAAAATATAAGGTTCTTGTTTCTAAGCGGCCAACTCCTGTTGAATTCATTTGGAGTTTCCCTGAGTAATGCCTGAGTGAAAATTGTATTAGGGCCACAGAATCAAAATATTCTGAAGAAAAAAGGTGATATGACATTGCCACATAAAGCATATAAGGCAAGACTGCTGAACAATTTCAGTCCTCAGAAAGAAAACCACTGATCTCCTTTAATTAGACAACTTTCACCTTCTTCTTCCTTAACTTTCCATCTGGAGGTTGCAGTAAATGATAGCGGCATTGAAAGGATTTAATGAGCTGTGTGATTTAATGCTCCAAAATCTTTCTGTTGGTTGTGTTCATAAACACCTACTGTAAGTGCCAAATCCATGTGTGTGATGATTCATCTCTTGCACATAGCTAACTTCTTTATTTAGGGCTGCCTGGGAAAGGAATCCCATTATTTCAAGCTAAATCCCCAAACTATATTTTACTTTTTATTTATAGAGTTCAGTTGTATCCCATCTCACTTTGGTGCTATATGGAAACTTATGAACAATTTGTCAAAAGAAAGAACACTGTAAAACTGGCCTTGGTTGTATATACATTTTTACCATATTTCAACAGTTTGGCTAAAATTATTTCAAGTTCCTACCTGATTAGTTCTTTTTTTTTTTTTTTTCTTTTTTCAAGTGAGCCATGTATTGGCTAGCCTTTGAGTCAGAGTCTAATCAATCCTGCTTGTAAAATCTTGCTGGCTTTAGAAGAGCTGCATTTGTAGAACCAGAGCACTAAAGCTAAATTTCATTGTCATATATTTGATTCTTATGTGGAAGCCTGAATGAAGGCTTATTTAGCGTTTAAAGGTTTCCAAGGCTGAAGCACCAATCTTTTGTCTTTGAATCATATGGCATCTTCCTTATGTCTTTGCAGTTTGGACCATCTGCAAAGCTTTTATGCAGTCCCCAATCCAACTGTTCTTGGTATGTCAATGACATCAGGTGCAACAGCTTTCAGTCGTCTCAAATTAACTCTAAGAATTAGGCCTGCTTATGCAGTCCTGTACCTTGATGTTTTGATAATGAACACATTAAAGTTCCTGATCTTGATCTTCAGAGGTCTCATTATACTTGAAAACAGGTTATCTCAGGGATTTCATCTCTCAACTGTCAAGATTCATTGTGGGTGCAAGGCTCCCACACTGACAACAGTGGAAAGAATGAGACAAATGCTCTTCTAAGGAGGGACTTTCTCAGACCGTGGCATGGAGCTTCTTTCCCCAAAGATAAAAATGATGTTCCGGAAGAAATGTAAACGTTATCTCTGTGTAGCAGTCTTCCCACTCTAATTGCTACTTCCAGGAACAGTAGCTAAGTGATGATGGATGCAAAAGGAAAGTGAAGAGAAAAAAAATGCAAGCTGTAGACAGCTCTCTACAAATAATTGTGCAGGAAAAATGAGTAAAGATACAGACTGTATCTGTGGTTAGCCTACTCTTGACTTTCTGTAATTTCTGTAGGGCATTCAGATACAGCAGCAATGAATAATTGGCTAGGCATGCTGACAAATAACTACATGGAGAGTAGGAGGCACAGCCTATGGACTGGACACACAGCTGTAAAATCTCAAGACAAACTGTAGGAAACTAACAAAAGCAAACAAATGAAAGCACCTTTTCTGTCCCGTTAGGCTTCAGAAATCAGTTCTGCTTTATGAGAAATTATTAACTACACCTCTAGGACCATATCAATAAAAATAAACCATATATACAAAGCAATTTCTTATCAAGGACCAGCTATAAAATTTGTGCCTCTGGCTTTTTTGTTTACCCTTTGAACTGTATATAACAATGTTACTGACAGATCTACTTACCTTGAGATGTAGTTTGTACCCATCAGATTGCCATGCAATTATCTTTTTAGACCAAATAGAGAAATAAATCATCTCTATTTCGTATGAGGTGTTGACATTTATTGATTTAATGTTCTTGTGAAGCCTTTCAGGGAAGCAGTTTTAAAACACAAAATCAAATGAGTGAAAATTAAGAGATAACGTTGTAACAAATTCAGATAAGTTATCATTATGAAGTTTACAGAGAAATAATGTAGTAAGACAGACTTTCCCATAGAAGTATAGCATCTTGCCTACTAAAATCCTTTCCCCCCTCTTATTTATTTATTTACTTTATATATTATAGCAATTTACTTTTTGTTTTAGATGAAGAAAGTAGTATCTCCACTCTGGCTTGCAATTTCTTTCTTGAAAGGAAGTACTCACTACTCAAGCAGTGATGGAAGACTGAAAAAAATATGCTATCATCAATGCAGAATATTTGGTAAAGAATTTCTGCATATATATGTGCACATATGTATACCTTTTGTAGGTAGGTAGGACCTTTTTAAAAGTACTTTTAGTTTTACATCTTTTCAGTTTTCTGTAAGAGCTTGAGTTCCCCAGCTATCAGATTTGCACAGATTTGAAACACAAGTCACCTGCTGAAAGGCTGCTTGGAAGCTATATGAAAAGTAGCAACTGTAAGGAATCAGGCTAGATAAACTTTCCTGAAGATGCTGAACCAATAAACAGTAAATTATAGAGTCCTTTTTAACTACCATAATGTTCCAGAAATGTATTGACAGATTCCTACAAGTAATTTAGCTATTTGCTACTCTTTGTAACTTCCATATTCTTTATTTCTGTGCTATCGAATTTCTGTTGACAGCTCTTATCTCATGGTTAGATATTTTTTCCTTTCCCTTGTGTGTGAGCCTTACTAGGTTTACCTTTAGGGCAAAGCAATGATCCAGGTGTGTGGCCTCTTGTCTAACCATTATTCACCTGTGCCAAATCTATATTTCAACAGCCATATCCTTCCAGGCTCTTTTCTAAAGTAACCTCTGTCTTCTACTGAGTTGTCTGAGACACGGAACGCTAACTAAGAACTTGTTATAAAATGAAATTGTTGCTTTTTAAAATTCTTGTTGGACTCATTGTGTGAGTAGTGTTCAGGGAACAGAGCTTGGGTTGCTACACTGTGGAAAATTTCTCCGTGAAGTGTAGGTTTTAATTCACAGCTAATGTGTTTTGCCATCCATAATAGGCTTACACCACATAGTGCTTGAGTGTCATTACCACTAAGCTTCATTGCACTCCGTCATTTCAAGGAAACAGGCTGAAACACTGGAAACGAAAGTTAACAATGGGGAAATATAAATAGTTCTATAGAAAGCACAAACTGACTGAACTCTTCAGGGCTGAGTTTACTGAAGTAAATCTCAACACGCAGCCTGATATTTGAGTTCAGGAAACACAATCATTGTTGGAATTACGCTGCTCTCTCTGGGGGCTTGGCCTCTGTAGCTGCACAGAGGGGCACAGCGGCCACGTCCTGACCTTGCTTTACCTGCAAGAGGCTTTAACCATGACTCCAAATCCCTTCGTACTGAGTATCCATCATGCTGAATTCTTTAGTTATTGCTAAGAATTTCCAATTCACAGGTGCATATCTGATGTTACGCTCAGGCAGGCCTGCCAGGCTCCCCCGTGATCAGACAACTTCAGCCCTGGGCAGCTCTGGAGGCATCATTTGAGCATAGCAGGGGGCAGGAAGTTTGTGCGTTGTATGAGCTTCCTGGCTCAAGACATTTGTTCAATGCACCATTGGAATTAATTACTTGGAGGAAAATTTTTAAGACCAATCTTTAAAGGGTACTTGACCTTATATGTTTTCATATTGTAATTCAAATGCAAATGTTTGTTTATTTTGAGACCAGAGCCTTGAGTTTTCTTTGTCTGCTTTAGCTTCATTTTTTGCTACTGAGACGAGATGGCCTGTGAGCCTCCTTTGATATAGAAACCACTTGTCGTCTAGGGTGCTCTTCATACGAGCAAAAGTAGACTCTGAAATTTCACAGAGTTTCTGCATTTTCAAAGCCACCGCTCTCCCTTCATCAGCCTTGAGTGGGAGCATCAGCCAGGGGGTGCCTGCTGCCCTCCCTGCCTGTGTACGTATCCCACGAAGGGGAGCGGAGGAGCACCTTATATTCTCTGCTGCTTTGTGTGGGCATTAACCTGGGCTTTAATTTTAACTCAGAGTGTTTCTCTCACCTCAGCCCTCCATTTTCATACAAAAATATGGAAAATAGAAGAAAGGGTATGTACCATTATTTGTTTTCTCACTAGAAACAGGGTGAATATGTCCGTGGGTAGAAAATTGAAGCCAAATTGAGTATCAAAAGCATTTAAAGGCATTAAAAATTGAAAGGACTTTTTCCCACCTAGTACTATCCATACACAGTACATTCAAACAGAAGGACAATGGGCAGGCTTATTTTGTTTTTGAGTGTAGGAAAAAACATTAAGAGGCAAGATCAAGCAAATCAAAGCCAGGGGCCGATAGCTGGAAAGGAGAGAAAGAAGCCTGGCTAAATGTGTGTTCCTCAGTCAATGATTCTAATTATTTATTTTTGAGAGGAGTTCTGTCAAGGTGGAAGAACATTTATTATTTACAGAAGGTTTTCTGCTATGCCTGCTGCCCTTGATAGCAAGTATTGTTCCAGACGGAAGGAAATAAATAAATAAAAAAAACAACTGATTAGGAAGGATTGAGTAAGCAGCCAGGGAGGGCACTTCGATAACTTATTAAAGGCTCAGCAACTGTGTTCCTGTGGCTGCAGTGCTGTGCCATTTGTTTTTATTCTCATTTTTTTCCTCTCCTTTCTGTCCATGGAAGGTTATATTTTTCTATAATTACTACAAGCAAATCTTTCTTTGGCAGCACATGTTATGATTAATCACACTTCCTTTATTACAGTAGTGGGTGGCTTTTGCATATCCTATCTTTATATATAGCCTTTAATTTTCCATATTACAGGCAGTACAAAGTAGTTTGCTTGTAGTAAAAAAGATAACAATTAGCTACATATGTTACAGAGCTATAGCACTGAGCTTGTCTGTGATCTTTTCAGGGCCTATCTACCTCTCCTTAATGGGTGTGCATAACTACATAAAAATTAAAAGAAATGACATCTAAATATCTAGGATAAAAAATGGTCTTTAGAGTAGGCAAGTTAGAAACAAATTCTAGCTTCTCTCTTCTAAAATTTGATATTGTAGTAACTTGAGCACTGGATGAGTCATCCTGCTCATTAAAACCAGAGCTGTCAATAAAAATGGTAATACAGAAAATGCAATGATTCAGGGAACTACAAAGAGAAGCCAGTGTGAAGCAAGCTGCCAGGCTTTTGGGGTTTAGGGCAGATTTGGCTATGGATTCTCTGGTATGACTCTTAGCCATGCCATTTTATTGAAAACAGAGAATAAATATTCAAGATTGCTTCAGTTATGATTCAAAAAAGGGTAACTACTGATTAGTAAATGATGCAATCCTTTGGCTTATGCCTATTGCTCCACATATAATAAGAAACCATATGCATGTGGGCATGACCCATTTAGTTTTAAGTATCCTGTGTTTGCTGTGACTACCCATTAGAAGTCCCTTGCATAAATGCTGAGGCTTTAGGCACTCTTCCCATGGCAACACAGCAGGCCAGGCATCTTACCTGGTTACGCTTGTCAGTGGAAGACGCTTTTTCCACACAGATCTTGGTATCAGCTCCCTAACAACTTAGTGCATATCCAAGAAAACTGATTTGGGGTGAAGGGTATTGCAAGAGTGGCTGAACACTCCAGTTGTCGCAGAGGAATAGGATGTCTATTAGATTACTCAGCTTTGTCAGAGGTCAGGACAGACAGATTAAAAGAAAGGTTACTTGAAGCTGAAATACACAATAGCACAACAGTGATTAGCAAGCAGATCGAACTACGTGACCCATTAGTAAGACTATAGTCATTAGAGTTTTTCCCAGCTGTCCGAGTGTCTTAGTTGGCTTCGAAATTCCTCATGAGCCCTGGCGAGCGTGAGCCCTTAAAGATGTGTCCTTGTTGTACTTAATGCTAAAGGTGCCTGCCAGAGCCACCTGCAGCAGCTGCGGGGGACCTGGTCCTTCTGAAGCTTGCTGTGGAGCGCTTTCCGTGCTCCTCTCACTTTCAGTTTCCCTGTACTTATTTTATGCGTTTGGATGCTGAGACATCCCATGGCAATGTGGTTATTGCATCATTTTTATACCACCCCCACCCCAAAGGTCCTTCAATTAAAATTTCTATGGCGTTTCTGGAGTCTGAGGCAGCAACAGGAGAAAACAGTCAGAAGACACACACATAAAACTTTATACTGTGGGACACGTGAAATCAACCATCCTCTCAGAGGTCAATCTAGTGATCTTTTTTGATAATATTGTGTAAAAACTGAACACGGTATTACAGATAGTGAATTGGAGTGTATGGCACTTGAACTAGTAGCATCTCTATATCTCTGTCCACTTACATTCACTATAAGAAGAATCATTTGGGAGGTTCTGTCACCATATTCTTTACCCAAATGGGTCAATAGAAAACAGAAACAATTTCAAAGATTAATATTCCTTTAAGGAGGAACAACATTTGTAGGATTTGGTCTCATTTAAATACTGAACTTTATTATTTAAATATAAAGAGCAATATCCTAGCTATGAGACTCCACGCCAACTGAGGATTGGGTCCAAAGACTACAGTAATGTAATTTGCAATACTCGAGGCTACATCTTAATAAGACCATCTGGAAATTGAAGCTGTTTCAGAATAGGGATATCTACTTTTTCAGTGCAGTTTCGTGCTAATTGTATTCATTCTGTGTGTGTGCTATGCTAGCAGCTTGCTAGTTTCTAGTTGGAGGTTGTTTTTAACCTATAAAACTCTAAGGCTAGATTTTCTGCTGCTGGTGTAATAGATCTAGAATTAACCTGAGGGTCTCATTCCTAAGTGATTTGGGATTCCATTGCCTCAGAGAGTTGTACAAAGCCTACCTTAATTTTTCCAGCATTTGAGAAGGAGCTAAAATGAAAGATTTAGGTTGAATAGCTGTTATTATAGCCTTCATCATGAGGTCAGGTAAATGTCAGTTTTGTTTTATGTGGGTTTTACTTTTGATAGTATATTAGATAACCATCATCAAAGTCCTAGTAAAGCAGATAGCAGCTGTCATATAAATTGAGACAAATATAAATTAAAGTATTTTTGAGTAAGTGTATTCCTTTGAAAGTAGGACAATGGATAAGTAGCATAGGTATGATTTCTAGCCCTTTGCCTTAAGATTGTTTAGTTACTTGAAGGCAGATTTTCGCAGAA
This sequence comes from Dromaius novaehollandiae, assembly GCF_036370855.1. Taxonomy (NCBI): domain Eukaryota; kingdom Metazoa; phylum Chordata; class Aves; order Casuariiformes; family Dromaiidae; genus Dromaius; species Dromaius novaehollandiae. Next base: position 45,089,601 of record NC_088132.1, read on the forward strand.
GGCTGGATCACTGGAGAGAAGGCTGCCTGTATTATTTTTATTATATTATGACCTCATGGATTAACTCAGGGACTAAAAGGATATCTGTATCTGAAGAAACAGAGTAGACCTGATTCTTATGTCACTTATAACCAAGTAAATTAGGAGTAATTTCTCAGCAGTCATTTCTCAACTGGAGTTGCATCAGCTCAGAAAATGTAAGCGATATCAGAGCACTGTGTGGTGTAAAGCTTGAAACACTATGCAGATTTATTTGCATACATAAAGTATTTCTGTGCAGGGCCCAACAGCCAGCTTGCTGTCCTGTCCTGCGTAAGTACTGTGTCTATTTAAATAAGGGCTAAGGAAACACTGAACTCCATATCTATCATTGCACTCAGTATAGATGACAGAGGTCTCAGACAAAGTATATGCATATTTAAATATTAGCAAACAGTGAGCTGATGTAGAATCCCATTTTCTTTTCTTTTTTTTGTCCGTAAGTTGAATTACTTTAATGCCTGAACTTCAGGACCAAATTGCCCCTTGAGATATGGGAAATGAGATGGGAAAGTAATCTTTCTTGTTCTGTGGCTCAGGGTTTCTCAGTGAGGTATAATGTAATAATATAAACAAAATGTAGTCAACTGGTGCATATATAGCGTTTGCCCTTCTGAAATACAAATAGGAATAAGCAATGCCTGAGCAATGTTGGAGAAGTGGAGTTGTTATTAATGGTGATATACACGGTATCGGGAGGGGATCGAATTACACTGCGCAGAACTCCCATAGCTGTCCCTGCTGGCCTAGCCGTGAATCTATATATCTGTTTTAAGAGTGTATAAATTAGGATGCATTGAAGGCAGGGATTTCAAACCCTTCCCCTCTCCTCTGTTGTGACTTGTAGTGAATATGAAGAAGCATGAGAGTATGGTACCTAAAATGGTATCAACAAAGGTCCTGCTTTATCTTTCGTCCAGTAATTACGTCTGAGGTGCAGTTTGCAGCAGATGCTATGAGTCTGCATAGCCGTGCTTTTTAAGCAGGTTTTCAAGCAGTTGCTTATTCCAGTGAGGGATCCACTATGTGAGAACTGTTTGTGGTGGCCGAAGTTGTGCATCGAAGGGCTTTTCAGTTTAAGGTATGTGCATCTACATGCTTGCTCTGTGAACCAAGGCTGAAATTCATTTCTCTTTTTGGTAGAGAGTCAGGGGAGGGAGAGTTGCACAAAGCTGTATCTTACGTCCTTAGGATGCAATTCACAATGTCTAAGCTCGGTAAAGCTCAGCATTATGTAAGTGATAAACGTGTGTGTGGGGTAAGGCTCTGAGAAGGCAGAAGTCTGGCCGTAATGTGCAAGCCTAGGCTCCGGCCTTTTATGAAACTGCTGTTGCTATCAGCTGAAGCACTTCCAGCTCCTCTGTACTGTTTATACTATGTGTAATGGTCACTGGATTAACATAAATACTGACCTTTTAGCCTGATCCATGGCTAAGCATCTGATACAGGTCACCTTCTATGATGTTCCATAGAGGATATGAGTTGTTACTGGCCTCAGCTAGACAGTCCTGATTATTCACCTCAGGCAGCTTGTACTTTTCTTTCTGTAGTCCCAGGATCAAACCTCTGTGTGATTGCACAGGAGGGTGGCTATTTCACTAGCTTGTCTGCCTGTCCTTCACCTTCTGCTGGTTATGCTTCAAGATCCTATCTGTTCCCCTAAGCATGTCGGCTTCGTCCCCCGGTAGGGCTGAAGTAGTGAGGAAATAATCTCTGGACTCTCCCTGGTGGTCCGAAATGCTGAGATGAAAAAAAAAAAAGAAAAAAAAAAGTACATTCTATTTTTTGTGTGGACTTTTTTGCGGTGGGATGATTTTCAAGGAGAGAAATAGGAAATGCATTTTCTGGAAAACAGTCCACATTTATCTGTTGTGTAAATGTGACTGGATAACCTTTGCAGTAGACACAGGACTGGTACTGATGCTGTGACATAAGCTATGGTCACCCTGTTAAGGTTTTGTGCTTTGTGTTAGAACAGAAGCTGTGCTCTATCATGGAGCATGTTTTCTGACTGCATCTCCTAAAGCATTAGAAACCCCCCCCAAAAGGTAGCCTGAGGCTGAAAATGCATTCAGATGATGAGTCATCTAAAGAGGTGCTGAAGAAGCTCTGAGACTGCATAGTAATGATTTTCCCTCCCCACCTTACTTTGACTTCTCTTTCTAGCAAAAGAGAAAAAAAGAGCTTAAGAAAGCACAGTCCTTATAGTATTAATTGTCATCCAAGTCATTGCAGCAAGGAGACAGTAAACAAATTAGGAATACTGAAAATGGACTGTAAAAAATAGGGCTGAAAAAGATGTTGCCTGGATTGTAATGTCAGCTGAATTCCTGCCTATGTGCAAACTTGCACTGAATGCTGACCATTTCAATCAGCAGGATAAAGATATATTGCTTCTGTTTTTGTCTTTATCATTCTTTTGCATATTAATGGCTAAAGTGGGAACCTGTATCCCTCACAGGTCAGCAAAGATTTCTTTACAAAAGTGAGTCTGCTTCTGGAGTGACAGGACAGATTTCTGCTTGTAAGGCACAGAGTAAAGCCAAGGTTTTTTGGTCGTAGAACTCTTAGTTTAATAGTGTGTTGACACCACAATGTAAGCATTTTGGTTCCCTTTCTTCTAAATGGAGCTATTGAAGATCTGCCTGGGTGTGCTTTCAGTAGAAAAATACAGTGATGACCAAGGCAGTAAATAACTGTTGTAAAATGCAAAAAGGTCAGGTTGATACTAAAGCCATCTGGGTGACCACTTAATTCACTCCTACCCCTTCCTCCTGAGGATGAAAATGGTACTGTTATTATGATAGATTAATCTTCATTTCAGTGCATTCACATTCAGCCTACTTAATCAATACTTTTGTGTGATAAAAGAAGAACTTCAGACATCCTGTCTACACTTGTCTCTTATCCAGTAAGTGTATATTAATGGAGGAGACTTTGAAAAGTTATCGGCATATAGCATCTGATGAGATGTCAGAATCAGACAAATTAGACAATAATCAATGTAAAATAATTGATGGTGGTTCTCAAATAAATTTACAATGCACAGCAAAAGAGTAATTTTTAAAATTAGAAGAGCAAAGAGGACATGGAGGCATGCTGAGATGAACACAAAGGGAGATTTCAGAATCTAGCAGAGTCAAGTGTACTTATGTAACTGCTTATTTAATAAGTGAGAACTGCAAAGATAGATGAATCAAATAGTATAGAACAGGAGAAAATCTGCAAACCAGAAGCATCTGAGTGACACTGACAACTGCTCTTTAGGCCTGAATTTATGTGTGAAAAACCAAATCCTCAGTGTCTTCAGCCTACCCCTCAGGATCAGAGTATTTCAGAGGTCTCTGAGCAACTTATGTGCTTAAGTGGATACTTAGTCACAATGGATGCAATGCAATGTTTTAAAGATGCGTGTGCCAGGCTAATACAACACTTCTGCCTGGCTTGTTATTGTTCCTTGTGCATATCATTCAAAAGTTGTGCAGGGGGTAGCTCATGTCCTTGGCACTTGGATGTGATTGCTTGTGTATTTGAATGCTGCCGAATGTCAGCTCCTCACTGTCAGCCTTCTTCAGCCACTCTGTTATTCCTTCCTTTCCCCTTTTGGCTCTTTCATTTTGAATCTAGACACTAGGATTCCATGGCAAAATTATTTTGTTGTGAAGACTATGACTTGGACATTGTTATTCCCATTATAAAAATACTGCTTTTGATATATTACTTTACTTTTGAAATCTTCAGTCATTTTTTGCTCTGTTACAATCTCCTGTTTCTACAACCTTATTTTCACAAAAGAAAAGAGAAAATTACAAAGATAAGTAGTACCCTGGAATATAAAAATACATGAGACATGAAAAAAAACAAAAATAAACTCTTCGCTAACCATAGGCAAAAAAGAGCATTTTAGGCCTAGCACAGAATGATAATGTCTGTTCGAAACAAGGGTTTTATATCTAAATCAAAGAAAATGGAAGAAAAGCCTACTGATTGATAACAGTAAACATCACAAAGAGAGACATTTTGATAAGTCACTTTATCCTTCATTCGTTGAAGAGGATAGATAATGGGTTTGTTTGTGATATCAGAAAGAGACAGGGAGATAGGGGAGGAAGAGGGATGAAAGACTAATAACTCAATGAAATCTTATGCCTCGAGACATCCATTATGTCACTTAGATGCAGTGTAAGTATTTGGGGTTTGGTTTTGTTTTGTTTCAAACCACATTTGTTTAATGGCACAAAAATACCAAGAATGTATTATCTTGTTGTCATTACATTTTCAGCAAAACTAAATAAACTACAAAGGACCAGGAAAGCACCTGCATTCCAGAGGGAACTCTGTCTTCTTAGTTCCCCTGTTCCATCTTTAAGTGCAGGAAGAGATGCAAAAGAGTAAAGGTGGTTTCAAGCTGACATTTTGTTTGCTGTATTCTCAGAGTAAGCTGGAAGTTTCTTGAGCTTTTGATACAAATTGCCATAGTCTTGGGGCTTCCCTAAGCCAAGTTTCTCAAGGGCTTCAGGCTGCCCAGAATTAATAGAAAATAGATAAAGCTCTATTCCCCTCCCACTGGCAATCCCTTTGCTTTTGGGGACCAGTGTAGAGACATCCACACAGCTTTTGGATCAGCGCTAGCTTGTGCCATGCGAGCATGAAGTATAGGCAGAGCAAACTTCTGCTTCTCTGCAGTAGGCCAAGCAGATGAATACAAAAAGGGGTTAGAGAAAAGGTGAAAGCATAGAGATTGAAGGGATAACAGGGATAAAGTAGCAACTTACACCAGCAGCACAAGGCTCCTTTCAATCAGATGTCCCCACATTTTCCGTTACAAATAAATAAAACAGTCCTGAATTCATGGTGCTAAGTACCTCACTAGCAGTGCATTGTACAGATCTTAATCTGATAAATAAGCTGTATTTTTAAAAACTTAATTTTTAAACAAAGTCTCTTCTAGTAAGGTAACACATTGACTAGTAATTATGTGTGGAACATAACACACTGGTACCATTGTAGATGTCACTGTCTTAAGCCTCTTCTACATTATTTAATCAAGAACATTTACAAAAGCTGCAGTGACTATCATGACGTGAGTGTACATGACAAGTGTGTTGAGATGGTTATTTAAAAAAAGTGTTTTTCCCCTAGGTAGGAAACTCTATGGATAAGAAAACACTTATGCTATCTGTAATGTAGTCCCTGCCACTTTTACAAATGAAACACATGTAGCTTGCCATAATTCCTTTCATGAATTTATATTTTCTTTAAAATGGGCTGGGGAAAAATGAGAATGAGATAGGCTAACTTAATAGTTGAGAGAGAGAGGGGAAAAGTTATTTCAAAATTATGCCATGCCTGCTGGGCTGGATTTATAAAAATGCTCACAAGTCTGAATTTTCTTCCGCTATTGTTAATCTACTTCTGGGAGTGTCCTGTGCAGCATTCATCCAAGTAATATGTATTTTTCTTTGGTTCATTAACTTCTCTTCTAGTGGACAATGCTATGTAGCTGACAACAACGCAGTATGTGAAGAAAAACAGACAGATAAACATTATGAGCTTCCATATAGGAAACAACCTGATTAGATTTATTTTTAACAAAGGCTACTTTGAAAAAGTCCAAATATATCCTAAGCCTTGTTGAAGAGTGCCAATTTGTGTTCTTTTATATCCTGTTTACCATATGCTGTCTGCTATTCAGTAATACACAGTTCCTATAGCAACAGTAGCAAAATACAGTACATATGCTATAATACTGAAGAAACTAAAAAGACAAACTCCAGCATATTTGAAAAAAAGGAAAGAAGACATATACAACATGTCTTTATGTAGATACGTAGCTAGCATCCGGCACATACATATATATGAGACGGCACGTTTCTGAGACCTTCCAACACATGCACAGTTCATCTGTTTAAATATAGATGAAATAGCAAAGACAACAAAAGCCTGTAATGGTCCAATTTGCTCACATTCACCAAGACTTGCGCTGAGTTCACTCCAAATAAGTCTTTTCTCCCCATCTACTTATTCAGAAAAAACTAATATAGATAGGCTGTGCAAGGAGCTCTCATATGAAATAGTGCAACATATCAAGCAATGTGCAAGGAGGATTCTTGATTGGGTTTGCAGTGCTGTGTGCCAGCAATCCAATTACAGCCTGAGTAACATTGTCTGCAGAGGAGCTTGAAACACTTGTGTGTGTTATAATTAAGACAGTATCTGTCTTAAAGAAGAATGCATTCAGTACCTGCCAATGAAATAAGTATGTAACAAGAATTGGCTCTGAGACATTAAGCAAAGATTCTTACAATGTAGAAACAATATGATTTATAACATGTAAGAGATACTTTTATCATTCAGCTGTTATTTAAATATTAGCTCACACAGCCTGAGTCTAAGGTAATTCACCAAAAGTTGCACTGAAAAGTTTTAGCTGAGATCAAAATGTTGGAAGGCAATTATGATAAAAAAAAAAAAAAGATGACTTTGCTTAGAGGTGCCTTAAAATGACGTAGTTGAGCTGTAGAAGCCACAGTGTGTTTAACTAATTTTCTTCCTTTATACATGATGAAAAGACAAATGTTCTCATCTAGTCTTGTAGCAACAAGGATCCTTCTGCAATTTTCTATTTTTTTAGCCATATGGAATTAAAACATCTGCTAGGTGAGACTGGAGAGAGAAGATGAATAGTATTTTAACAACACTATATTCATGAAACAAATATCTTCTACTTTCATTCATTCAAAATCTCTTTGTCATTGTGTTTACCTTTTCAAAAGGTAAGAAATAAGTAGGTGATACTGAAGTGTAGTATATGTAGGAGAAATTCTGCCTTTTGCAGTATTTAGACACCTCGAACCTTCACTAACACAAGAGAACATCACGACACATATATTGTAGTTTTAAAAGGCCTTCAATGTCACGACCAAAACCAGAATTTGCAAGAAGGCTGGCTAAGGCAGTAGGGTCAGTCGAATCTTCTGTATCAGGATGGCAGATTAATTGGTTGTTAGAAAGTCAGAAGTGGGTTCCCATCCTTTAGCTTCATGCTCAGCAATACACACGTTGGTTTGAAGGCTAAAGCTGGGGTCATGCAGCACGCCTTGTGCAATACCTGTGTTCTCCCAGGGACAGACACTGTAATCCTATCTGGCTTTTAAATTAGTCATAAATACAGGCTGGGATGGAGAACTAGGGCTGCCCCTTTCTGGGTACATATCTGCAAAAGATTCACATTGCTCTCCCAGTTGTCTCAATGAAGGAGGAGGAATGCTTATCTGATTTTGCCAAGGCGTGATATATTTGCCACCCCTGAAGCAGGATAGTAAATTAGGCGGAGTGACAAAATAAAGCAGACTTTTATCTTCTAGAGGCTTTTTAGTGAAGGCCAAGATTTCAAAAATTGAAATATAGGCTAAAAGAGTATTTGGGTTCAAGTGAATATCCCTAGTACACAGACGAACCCAAATCTAGCTTTGCATACACAGATGGGCATTTTTGTGCAAATATTGATAGCTTCATGCTTGAATACCCAATCTTCTTATCCAAACATTGGTTTTGAGCATGCAAAAGACCGTGTATACACAGTCCTAGGATGGAATTTTAAGACATTGACAATTTGGCCCTTAGTGTGTTTGGGTTTAGTGAATATTTATTCATTCCCCAGAGCAGACTTTTAAAAAGTATTTTTTATAACAGAAATAGTTGTTCATGTGATGTCAAGTGTGATCATCAGATACCAAATGAACATCTGCTGGAGGTGGATTTTTTTTTTTAATGGCTTGTTTGGGAAGGTTTTCTTCTCTCTGTAGTTTTTTTAAAAAGAAAATATTAATAACTTAGAGGATTCTTAATTTCCCTGTGTAAAGGGATATGTTTTTATACCTGTGGTATCTGTGCATTATATATAATACCATATCTAGAACAGACAGGACATCTAAAATTTACCGAAGTATATTGACCAGTTTGTGGTTTTACCAATGCAAGAAGCAAGAACAAGAAACAAGCATCATTGTACCCTGCCTTTCTCCCATTTGTATCTTCCCTGGATAAGCTGGTAGTGTGAAGTATTAGTTCTGTGTCTGCTTTTCTTACACTTTCAGCCAGAGACTAGGTGGGGCCTTTGTTTTATTCCTCTCAGCCCTCTTGGTGGTACAGGTTTGCACTGGTCTGATAAGGTGGAAGTCAGTGACAGTCCTTGGAGCAGTCCAGCAACTGAATTCCTGCTGTGGGAATATTTCTTACCTCATGCTATTAGCAAGGCATAACTGTGAGTGATATAGGATAGAGCAGATAAGGGTAATCTAGGCCTAGATGGCCACCTGAAATAAAAACTAATAGTTTCTCTTAGGAAGCTCAAAATGAAATGAAATATTCTATTATTATATTGGTATTGATTAACTTTTCTTGATCATAATTTACATTTATTCTCCACATAGATATGTTTTCTGATCAAGATACTTCTGAAAATTACTGTGCAGCAGTGAAAGACCAAACAGTTTATGATACTTTTAAGAATGCTGAGGTGTCACTTGTTGCTTATATGCTCCAATAATTTTAAAAATATATAGTTGTAATGGAGGAAAAAAATACTAGCCGCAAGCTAACGGGTGAGTTCAGTAGACATTCACTGCTGGCTATAACGACTGTTGCATCAAAACAATGTTTTTCTGAGCACTTTGCTGATTTCTAGGCTATACTTTGCTTGCTGGCTCTGACTGTACTAGTACAATGCACAAACAGAAACAAGAGCTGGGTTTCCTCTAAGGACGAGCTATGACCAGAGTCTTTGTGTTTCTCTCTTGCCACCTGGGTGCTTTTTGAGAGGTCCGTCTCATCAGCATGTGGAGGTGATCGTGAGGGACCTCCCTCATTGCTGTAATAAGTCTGAAGTATAACTGGAAAGCATGCTTTCACTTAGGATTCCTGTCGGGCAGGGGCTCAGGGAGGAGGAAAGTTAGCCCCGAAACTTCTTGTCTTTGCTCCTCAGGCTTTGCTCTGAGCATAGTGTGGCTGGGCCTGGTCACTCTGTCTATGGTAAGAGGACCAAATCTTTTGTTTAAACCATTTGTGTTCTGTTTATTAAATACTGTGTGTTTGATAATTTGATCCCCTCAGGACACTCGAGTTCCTTTCGGACCGAAGGCTGGTTTATCCCTGTTGCACTGAAGGAACGGTTTGTCTAGGCAGTAGCGTTACCCGATTGCGTCAGGGTCCTTGGGAAGGAGGGGAGGGAGAGGGAAAGCTGCCGAGGGTTAGAAGTCGGTCGGTATTCTGGCCCTGCCCTGTGGGAAGGCAGAAAAATTTGGGCTTCTGATCAATTCTGCTAGCACTGCTGCTGTTGCAAGAGTAGCATATCATCCTGTTAATATGCTTTTAGAGGGTGCTGTTTTCTCTATACAGGTATAGCGATTTTGCATAGGGTGAATGAGCCTGATGATTTTAATATCAGAATATTTTGTGGGCCAGTGATATTCTAGCTGCCCAGTGACTTTCTGAGCAGGTGTGGCAGCCTGTCTAGAAGGAGAAATTTCTTGTTTGACTACAAGTGCTGCTGAGTTACTTTTGTACTCAAGTACCTGGACATATTTTCCCCTTTGGAATAAACCTGTTAATCCCAAGGCCCTTTGAGGTTCTTCTTACCTGCACCAGTAACAAACTATTTCTAAAGACCTGATCCTGTACTCCTGTGAGAAAATGCTTGCTCACTGTCTTTATTCATGTTTTCTTCAGTGTACGAATACTTCTGAAACTTTAACACCTCAGTGGATTCTAAATATTCTAAGAACTTCTTTTAGAACACACAGATTTCACAACAGGAAGATTGCATAATTGTTTGTAAATTCACTATATGCATTATATAAACTAAAGCTTCATACTTCTAAGAATTTTCAGATTATTTTTATCACTGTTGGGGTTGTAAACTTAGTATTCTCTCCTTACCTAGTGTTAAGTGGCTATTAATGATGAATTGTTGAATGCCCTCAGTGTACTCAATGCTGTACAAGCATTCCTGAAGAAAATATTTCCTTGCCGCAAGAAAAGTGGGTTGAAGTCGCCCTGGCTCAGTGAAGTTTTCAGGTGTGGTGGCTCTTGCTTGCTGTTGCACGCTAGTGATTTTTGGTCTTAAAGCTATCATGACTTTACTGAGAAGGGTTAGACTAGTGTACTGAGGTAACACAGGGCATGGTAAAGCCTTCTGTGCCAGCATCCCATTCACCTGTCTGGCTGCTAAAACTGAGATTGGCTCTCTTGCTGCTTGCCACGTGCTGTATTGCAGCTTCCTTTCCTCAGCACCCCTCAGAAGTTATAACTACCTAAAATTTGTTCTAAAATACACTGTATGAAACTGAATGGGCTCACAGGTGAATAAGCTTGCACGGTCCTCTTTCTGAACTGTAGTGATCAGTCACAGCTTTAGATCTGGGCCCCTGAACACTGACAGACAATTAGATGGCTGTAGTCCAATCACCAAGAGGTCATGATACAATTACTATTCATTTATTCTAATGACATGGTGATTATTGGTACCCAAAGAACGACACAGCATAAGAGTCTGAACAGTGGAAGAATTTATCAGGCACATTTAAGGCAGCTGTCATATGGAAAATCTTATATATTTACTAGAGTCCTGATAGCTAACTTTTTCCCATGCTTCACTTGATTTTGCAGTTCCTTCTTTTTTGCTACAAACAGAGTAAAACTGAGCTTTTCAGGGGACTGCTGGGCCATAAATGACTTGTATTTCCATTGTCTCCTTGGCTTTTATGTAACGTCGTCTAGCTGTGGCAAAACGGTTGTGCATGGGCAGATTAGAGAAAGTGAGATGTAACAAACAGATCACTCAACACTATTGATTGGCACAAGTATTTACCCATTGTTCAGAAATGTAGTTTTGTTGTTTTGTTTTTTTATGCTCATACGTTTCTCAGCACCTCTGGGGGGGGTGCTTTCTGTAGTGTTGCCTTCCAGCCACCTTCATACTTCAGTCTTCTCCAGCTCATGGTCAGTCACGGAAACCCCCTTTTGCTTTTTCTGGTAGAGAAAGAGTTCTTGTTAATCTTCTTTATCACTTCATTATAGTGAAATTACAGACATAGTCCAAAACGAGCTTAAGAACTGAAATTCAGATGCACTGGTGAGCTTTATTTAAATCTTAGACATTGAACTAAGCCTGATCAATCTGAGGATAAATGCTTACTCTCATTTGATCTGAGTGAGATATCAGCAATATAGTGTAAATAAATAAATTAGGCACTTACACAAAGTGGACTGACTGCAAAGTGAATGTTTGCCCAAAGCTGTGGACATACTGTTTCATCAGAAAAATAATGTTGATTCTCATGAAATTATCACCCTTTTAAGCCCATCCCTCTTGTCTCTGTTTTAGTCAGCCAGAAATCCTAAATAACCTCAGAATGATGCCTTTGGGTGCTGAGAAATGAACAGGAAAATGCAACTGGTTTTGGCAAGTTGTTCTTGATCAAGCAATGAATTCTTCCAAGTAAAGAGAATTCACAAAGAAACCAAATTCCTTCTAAGCTGGTGGTACTTTCATTCCTCCCCTCTCCTATCTTTCGACTCATTGTGAGTGTCAGGGAAGATGAATGTATAATTGAGGGCATGTAATATACATGTAGAGGGCAGATAACTTATTTACCACTCTGCTTTTCACAGCTGCGATGAAACATTTTCTCCATGGAAGATCTATGTAGGAGTTTAGGAGACTGAAGCAATGATCTAAGGAAAATGAGTGGCAAAGGCTTTGAAAAAAGAACAGTCTAGAGAGGGACCAAGAGGATGGACATGAGAGGCAAGGACGTGAGTATGAAAAGAACAAAACATATAAGAAGGGAAGAGAGGAGAATTTGAAATGCAGGAGAAAAAAAAGTTATGAAAGAAAATTAAGTAAATGAGAAGGAAAGAGCAAGAAGGAATTGAAGAAAGAAGTCTTTATACTGTGCTGAAAATTTTGTTAGGCATTTGGATATTGTATTGATGCTTTCAGAGAGAAAGAGAGAAAGAAACAGAAAAGTACAGTGCTGTGAAGCTAGTTAATATTCATTCATACCTTTATTCCCCAGTATTGTATAGTATTACTGTAGCTTCCCTGGATCTCCATTTCTGGCAGCAAAAGGAAGTAAGTATGGTCTGGATGTTCATGTAGGATTAAAATAGAGGTTCTCAAATGCCTGTTACGTAAGGAAGGTTAGGGGACATGACCCCTCAAAATGCACTTGTGGCAGCAAAGAAGTTTAAAGTGCTCATAAGGTGAGAAAAACAATGTTGGCTATTTTTAAAGTTTCTGTTTATTAACTTTGAGGTTTTGGTCTTTTTTTCATTTGTCTGATAGACACAGTGTTCATGGCACTGGAGAACACTCACAATAAACAACTCTTGTGGTTATTAAATTCCTTCACTTTTTTTAATCATCCACAAAAGCTTTTTAAAACTCGAATACTCCTCCACGGTGCACATTATCCCATAATTATTTTTTCTTGAAGTGCTGAATTGAATTGGAAATGCTGATATGCCTGCTTTTATCATCATGTGTTGCTATTGTGAAATGTGTTTTTTAGAGGTCCCTGATCATGCAAGGGACGCATTCTGGAATATTTTATAGCTTGTGAAAATGGAGATGCTGCGAAATACAGACTCCTAATAAGGTTAGGCAGACTTGCTTTAGAAAACCTTTGACTTTAGGAAAATGCTACAGACATTCTCCCACAAACCCCTGGGAAAGCAACAAGGGGTGACCATCATGGCAGCGGCTGGTACGGGATAGAGCTCGGTTTTGTGTTCTCACAGGACAACTTTCTTCATACAGTCTGAGATGGGCTTTTTACTTCACTGATCGTTCAAAGGAGGGCTGCAGTAATGTTTTGACAAGATGCCCAGGGATATTCACAGTTGCTTTAACTGTTAAAAATGAGCTGCATTTGGAAACTCAGTACTTAGGGGACAAGCGTTAATTTTTTAAAGTGTGTATTTGGAGCTATAAAGACAAAAAGAAGTTTTAATGCCAAGTTTGAATGTTATTTGGGAACTGAAGGAGTGTAAGAACCACTCCTAATATCAGAGTACACAAGGTAGCCTTAAACGCACAGCCTTCTAATAATTGTAATCTGCTACACCCCCTGTGTAACAGATATAATTATGTTAACAGCTTTCCTACTCAGGCACCATACATTCCCATTATGAAGCCAACTTCATTTAATTAGCATCATGTAGTAAATTAGCAGTTATAAGGACTGCTGGGTACAAGGGGATCTCCATTTTCTCACCATCTACTTAATCCTCAGTCAATGTTGAGATTACTGCTCACTGAATTTACATATACAAAAAAATGCTGACGCCCTACTCAGATGTTGTGATTCAGTCAGTTTATGGATCTGGAACAAACAGTCCACTGTGAATACCTGGGAGTAAAGACTGCTGAATTCCCATTGTGCTCTCTTACTGCAGATAGAATAGGGAATGCAGTAGATCATGTGCACTGAAGGTTTTTTTGCTTGGTTTGGTTGGTTTCTTAAAAAAGCATCAGCAGCAAATTTATAAAAAATCAAAAATTGACTTCCTGGGTTAAAACATCAGATCTGAATAAAATGGGGAAAACTAAGTATTTTTAAAAAACAGTTGTCAGATGTTTTGAACATTTCATTAAGGAGATAGCTTTGCATGAACCCGTCCCTGATATGAGCAAAACCAAATTGCGTTATATCTTATTGCATTTGTTTACTGCTAGAGTGCAGTTATAATGAGATGAAATTCTCTTTCTGTGTTGATGTCTGCCATTCTGGCCCAGTTGCAACAGATTAGAATGTAGTCAGCATTCTTAGCAAAATATTTTGGAATGTTATTTCAATGCTTTGCTTTTAAACAGTTTAAACAGTAATCTCCACAGTACAGAAAGGTGCTTAAATGGCACAATAGCTGCCTGAGATGGGAAGAGTTCTCCACTGGCACTATTGTCTCTGCACAGACGATGCTGGCAATAGTTCTCATGTCCTGTAGTCTAAACAGAAGCATAGGCTAACTTTTTTCAGAGGAATGCACTGCAAATACCTAAAATACTGTCTTTGCACTTGCTGGACCATAGCCCATCTCACTGAAGTCAATTAAAGTTTTCACATTCTCTGTACAGGGACTGCCTTATGGATCCGTGTGATTGAAAAAGATTCATTTAAGTAATCTGAATAACTTTCTAGTAATTGTAGTACTCATGATTAGAAATGAATGAATGAATAAGGGGCGTATTCAATTCATGGTCTCTTGAAGGTAAGAAATACATAGAAGAAAAAGACTAAAAAGGAGCATGTGTTTAAATTGACTATATGTTTAAAGTGACTCTACTGATGAATTCTTCTAGTATCTGCATTGGTTTTGGTGTACCGAAAACCTGAAACTACGGAAGTGAACTGGGCTTCCAAAAGTCTTTCGTGGTAAATGTGGAAGACAGTGCTGTGTGAAAGAGTTACTGCTGCCTGCAGTACATAGGTAGCAGAATTGATATATTTCACTAAGAAAGGTCCTTATTAGAATAACAAATCATTCTAACATGTTTGAAGTTAGCCATACATCTGAGATATAGGTGAATGTTATCTATGAAGGGTTGTTTTAATAAAAATTATTTATCTCATTGTCTTTTCGCTCATATCGATACTTAAATCATCAGAATTGCTCAAAAACATATAATGGGATAGTGATTTTTGTTTGTATTAAGAAGTGCTCTTCCATTGACTAGTTATGAATAAATTAAGATCTCATTGCAGTTTTTGAAACAGCAGGGATATCTTCCAGGATGTCATTACTAAATGTATTACTTTTTAAAGTATACATTAGAAATTCTAACTCAGGTTAAGAGTTGGAAATTTTAATTCAGGCAAGCTATAGAATCACATTACTGTTGATTATAATTTGTATTACATGCAAAATTTTTGTTACATACAACACAAATCGTACAAATTTATTATTCCTTACACTAAGCTTGATTTTGATCTTTATCAAACAAGACTAGTTTCACATTGGTAAACCCAGGGCATAACAATAAAAATTTTCAAGAAATATCAGGCAAGCTGTTGGAGAGATGCATGAAGTACATTTGGTAATTCTAAAATGATTTGATGTAGAAGTAACATGCTTTAACATTTTCTTGGTAAATCTCTTCTTTAAGGTTTGGAAGAGTTTATGAAATTATTTTATCCCTGAGGGTGGTTTATGTGTTCTCGGTTTCTGGTTATGGAACTGGAAGGTCCTTCTGTGGGCTCCCAGAGCCCCTTGTCAGGAAGACCTGTAGGCAGCTACTCTGCTTGTAGGTACTGGGAGTGGGAAGCTAGGATATTTTATAGAAGTCATGTACTTAGTTATTACTCGCTGAAGGAAGGCAACTGAAGCATAGCTGGCCATCTCTTCATCCT
Source organism: Dromaius novaehollandiae (assembly GCF_036370855.1). Taxonomy (NCBI): domain Eukaryota; kingdom Metazoa; phylum Chordata; class Aves; order Casuariiformes; family Dromaiidae; genus Dromaius; species Dromaius novaehollandiae. Next base: position 45,105,053 of record NC_088132.1, read on the forward strand.
CTCTGATTTTGTGATATTCTGTGGAGAGAACATGCATTGCAGTGATCATGAAGCTGCTTTGTGGGGATATATTTAGCTAAGTTAAAAAAGTGCTCACATAGGCAGGCATGAAATGACTACTTAGTCTGATCTGTTATTACAGTAAGCAACAAGTTTATTAAAGTCAAATGGACATGCACTCTCTATTGAGCAGCACCAACTGACAGGAGTCTTTTGGACGGCCTTATCTGGCAGGCGAGGTAACAACGGTGTAGGATAACTGAACATCTACTTGAGATAAGGATGCCTTAGCCCATGTGCAGAAAAAGAATTTGCTGTGAATACCTTGCTTCTCTAACCATTTCCTTGCAATTTTTAAAGATGGGGTTAGAGTAAAATTTCCATTAATCTTGCAAAAATGGAACATAGCTCAAAACAATCTTTCACTGAAAACTCAAACCCAAATATTTCTCCAATTCCGTATCATGGCAGGAAATTTCTTTTCAGCTTCTAAATCTCATCATTGTCTTCTGTTTATCTAGGTCTGTTTTTTTACAGTTAGAGTTGGACAATGCCACCACGATATATGGTAAATACAGCCATGCTTTCTGAGTTTTAAAGATAAGGTCAGAGTTGAATTTACCTTTGATTTTACATATATGTAAAAGTGATGTCTATTACATATTACACCAATACAAACTGTTATAGTCTGGACTCATTTGCGTGTTGCATCTAAGCCAATATTGTAAATCCAAAATGTTTCTGAGACATACTTTAAAAGGAGCAGCTGGCAAGTGAACAAACAAAAAGGTTGCATTCTGGTTAAATTTATAAATACCGAAGTCTCTAAAGGTCAAATAAAAATACAAACTGAGATTATATGTTATAAAGCAACTTTTGAAAGTTAATCCTAAATATTATGTTCTTTAAGATGTAAACATTAAAAGTTAGAAATAAAGCTTCAATTAAACATTGCAATGTAGAAAATTTGGACCTTAGGTTTCTCTGAACAACTCTTGTATTTGTAGCTATATTTGTAGCTATCCAGTGAATATAAATGAACTTAGAGTTAGCAGTAACTGTTGGTTAATACCGATTAATGGAGAAAAAGTAACCAATACTAATGTCAGTCATAAAGAAAATCCTCTAATCTATTTCTCTTTTCATATAAACACTTTCCAGAATCAGTAGTCTTGGATGAATATAGCCTTTGGTAAATTTTTATAATTTCCAAGTATTCAAAACACTTAAATTCTACGAAATACATTGTGAGAGCTGCAGAAAATGGACTACCTAGGAAAAGGTTAGAAATACAGTAAAATTCAAGTTGAAGTTTAAATTATGTTATGGAACAAAATAAAAAAGTTTTGTTATTCTATATATCAGCAAATCTCTTTTTATACCTTTCTTCCTGATCTTGAGAAGTAAGAACAGAAATGCCTGAAATATTCTTTTTGGGAGGTCTTCTGGAGTCTCAGAATATCAATATAGTAAATTTCTGTTATTTAAGTGAACAGGAAAGATTTTGAAGAATCACGTGCTCCTATTATCTTTCAGATTAAGAAGTTTGATGAAGAAGTAGCCAATAGGTTTCTCAAAGGATACATACTTTACAATTCTGGCAAGGCAGCTACATGTGGCTCAGTTAGGAGTTTATGATGATAGTTTTATTAGATTGATGTTTGACCTATAGTATTTGCTCAACAGCATTTAGTAAACTCCCTCCCATTTAGGTGATAGTACATCATGGGCCACCTATTTGTTCTGGAAACAAAACTTGATCTAAAAGGTTGTTTGTTCGATTTGGTCTGGTCTGCACCTAAAAAGATGGAGAAGCAGCTGTTCTCTGATCTAAAAATATCTGAGGCCTGTTAATAAATTCACAAGAAGGTAGTGATTTGACAGTTTGACAAAAATATTGTTTGAAATGTCCAAGTATCATTTAAACCTGATCCACAGCAGTGGTGCAATACATAGTTAAACAAGTTTCGTGTATCTTGTAAATTAAATACACTTACTGAACATTCTGTTAGTTAATTGCAAATCCTTACTTTTACTTAATCACATGCTTTAATTATGTGATTTCATGTACAGTACTTACGTTAATTAGATAATTAGGACACGTAATTAGAATTTGCAGGTATCTATTAAAGTATGTTCATGAAACTTTATTCAAAACACTAAAACTCCTTAAAAAACTCATTACAGACATCAATGTGAATATTTAAAAGAAATTAAGGGAAAGGAAATGGTATTTGGGTCATATATGCAACAAAACAGAGTAAGTCATGACAGCAGTAAGCAGTGTAGTTCATTTCAGTTGGACTGCTTACAAGTATAAAGTGAAATGCCTATAGTAAGTATTTACTGCATTGATACTTACTGGATTTACCATGTAATGCTTAATCAACTTTCAGAATTTTTACTTTTCATAACCTTAGTCACTTCATTTTGAGATATTTCTGATTCATTTCTATTCCTGATTTACAGACACGCCCTTAAGCATATCAGAGGTATTTGCGGTATTTATGCAAAAGGATTTTGTTTACAAGTAGATAGTTGTACAAAGTTTAAGGTTCATAACATAACCCTACTTTGTGTTAGTAAGATATTCATACTAAAAAGTTAACTAAAGGGCAAGAAAGTAAAACAGCAAAACAGCACAGAATCCTATTTAGTTTTTCAGGAAATAGGGTACCTAATAAGAAGAGGTCTTATAAAGTCACACTGGTTCATCCCATAAAATTTGTTTGTCTTCTAATAGTTCCAAAAGGATACACAGATAAGGAAGGAGAAGACACTTCAGGGAGTTGTCAAGAGTTGTTTTTTCATTCAGCAAGGAAGGAAAATCCATGGTAACAGATGACCCTAAGTCTATTTATTAAAACTTTAAAGATAGGTAAGAAAAAGCGAGCACAGAAGAAAGGTTAAAGAATGAACTGCAGGAACATTCAGAGCACTGCTAAGTGTCAGCTCCACAAAGCTTCATTAGAATAGTTCTCAATTAGCAAATATATCATCTGTCACATGCTTTGAGAGGTTTAATAAATGGTCACAGTGATAAAAGCAATTATACCACAAACTTTGCAATGTTGGATAAGAACACCGAAATTAAGAAGGGTAATGAGTCTTTAGTCATGAAAGAGATGCTATTACAGGAAAGTGCATATCATCATGAATTGCTTCTTCCTTAAGCTTTAAGAAAGAATATCCAGTATAATGGAGGAGCGCAGATTTCAGGAGCCTCACAGCTCTTGGGAATTCCTGGGGCACACCAGCTGACTTTTTAAGGCTGATACCCACTTTTTGCTCCTGTAATGGTACAGTACAGGAAAAAAAGGGTGCATAATCCTGGTACCAGTTTAAACAGGAAAGCACAGATACAGAAAGGGCTCTGTACTGGAAATCAAGTCTGCAGAGGGTCAGCAAAACAGAGCAACAGTTAGGCAGGCATTTTGATATGTCCATAAAACTACAATCCTTTCTGATGTATTTACTTTCTGTTTAAGACCTTTGAGAGAGAGATACAGCGCGTATGTTACAAAAGAGTAGCTGGGCTTTATGAGAGTAATAGTGTCTGCAAGGGGTGAAGGGAACAGCCAAGCTCATTGAAGAAGTGTATTCCTTATGACCTGAGACTATTACAAGAGAGTGCATAGAGCAGCTCTGTAATAGCTCAGTTAAATGCTAGTGATTATTAGGAGCTTTGGTTGAAAAAGAGAATTCACCTCCCAAAGGAAATGTCACCTTTTTAGTGGGAGGCATGTGCCTCAGATGGGTGGTTAGAATAAAGATATGTGATTTGGTTGGGGTTTGTTTTGTTTTGTTTTATTTCTGGTATTTTTGATGTTGGGATGTTGACCAACTCAGGTAGCCTGCTTTCCCAGGCAGATGCTTGCTGGAGATTCGAGCAGCCTGGTCAGCTTGGCAGCTCAAGGATGTAGCTCTAATGCCACGAGCTGCGTAGCCTTTCTTCCCTTCTGCTTCAGTTTACACGTTTGATGGAACCAAATGCTACTATGCAATATTTTAATTCTGTCAAATCTGCATTTTATGTATAAGTGGCTTTCACTGGAATATTTATGATCAGTGCTAATTGCTTTGGCTCCCTGCTCCATGTTAATGTTGTTGGAGCTATCTAAGGAAGGCTCCTCCCACCTATGCTCATGAGTGTTTTCTTCAGCTGGCTCTCTATGGATACCCCACTGCTTTCTTCCTTCTAGAGCTAAATGCTATGCCAGGAGATTAGCTTTCATCTTCCACACATTCAGAGGAAAATTGAGTGAAATATCAATGATGTAGAGAATGCACTGCAGTACACGTATGGGTGTTAGTTTAATGCTTCTGCTTTTGACTCCATATAGTAAACTTTTACAGCTCCTAATTATTGAGTTTTAACTGTAAAGAAGTTCAACTTTAAAATGTTTTTCAAAAAATTAACTCTTTAATTGTACAGGGTAATTACGCTGCTGTTGCTCAAGCAGGAATTCTGTATGAGTAAAAATTATTGGCTGCTGTTAATATATTGTCAAAATGCTGTATTTATCCCTGACGCTCCACTGCTTAACTATGTACATACACATGAAATCTGGCTCCTAAGAGCTCATTTACTCCAGCTCTCCCTACACGAGGCAATAATTTTGTTTGTGACATCAAAACCGGTTGCTGTGGAAGTGATTAAGCCACAAAGCAAAGCTTCAGGTGGGAATAAAATACGTACTCAGTAGATGTACTCCAACTCATTATTTTCATTGATGAGTTGCTTGGTGGAGTAGAGGACATATTTGTGAAATCTGAAGCTGATGCAAAACTCAGAGGATAGGCTTAAAATTCAGAATGACTTTGGTAAACCATCTGAAGTCAATGAAATGAAATTCATTAAAGAAAAATGCAAAGTAGTACACAAAAGCATATATAAGAATGGAGAAGAAAATGAGATAGGGCAGCAGACTTGCAGTAGATGATCTGCAGAACCCCAAACTGTAATGCTGATTTTTGAAACAAGGCAGATCTGATTCTTGGATGTATTAACAGCAAAGTCGTGTGAAAGGCCTAGAAGTGGTTATTCCATTTTTGTGACATTTTCTTAGATTTTAGCTTTCTGTACTGAGATTAGCTAGAGACACCTTTTATGATAAATTTGAGAGTATCAAGCCAGTGGAAAATAAAAATGAGCAGGGATTTCAAATCATGATTTACAAAGAGCACTGAAGGAACTGGGTTTCTTTGGTCTAAAAAAGACCAAAGAGGGACATAGCTGTGTTCTGGTATGCTAAATGTTGTAACGAAGATACACATCAGCTTTGTTGGTAGGAGGACAAGAAGAAATGGGCTTAATTTACACTAAAGGGGATTTACCTTAGGTATTAAAAAAAAAAAAAATTAACAGTCAATGTAGTAAATCCCTGGAACAGGTTGCTCAAGTAGATTAGATTATGGAATCCTCTTCTCTAGAGGTTCTTAAGAACAGATTAGGCAGACAGCTGCCAGAGGTAGCCATGTATACTTGATTCTGACTCTGTTTGAGCAAATGTTTTAGGTAATCTGAAGTCCCCTCTTGTTCTACACCTCTCAGATAGGATAGATTTAAAAATTTTTTTTTCTAAGCAGATATGCTTAGCAGATGAATTATGGAAAAGCATAAAATATGCACAGAACTGTCAAGCTTCTTCCTCGTTGTATGAATATACTGAAAACATTCTTAATTTTTTCAGCTTTTTTGTTTATATCATTTTCAGAGACTTGTCCAGATAGATACAGGACCTCTTCCCCCCAAATTCCCGAACAACCCCAAAATGTCATGGGGAAACTCCAGCAAGCAGAGGAGAGAATTGAATTAATAGTTAGAAGCTGTTGACCAAGCAAAGCAATGCCAAGATATACACTCAATAGCTAGCTGAACTTAAACGTTTTATTGGAAACCCTTGACTTCACGACATTATGGATTTTATCAATGCTTTAGTCTGAGAAAAAAAAAGGTGATATAACATGAAAATATAAAATGTGTAAGACATTTGTAGACCTGTCTTCTTTGTATTTCTTTCCAGTTTGCATCCAAATTCTTTAACTTTGTGCTTACATGTTCTCTTTTTAGTATGCAATTAGATTCACTACTGACAGAACATGAGTTATTAGGTTTTTCATTTGAGGCTCTGGTACCAGGAAGGGTTGGGAAATAATCTGGGATTTTGAGACATATTTTGTAAAGGTTTCTACTAAACTTCTCATGAACAAATTGATTAATGATCTGATTAAATTTACCCTTGGCTTTCATAATCTCCTCTAATGCAATAAAAAGTTATGTCCATTTGTATATTGAGGAAAACACTGTTGAAAAGTATTTCCAGTTAAACAGCAAACTTACAACAAACTAATCTTGAAAGCTAAACATATTTTTTAATCAGAGCTTAGATTTCATCCATGTTTCCTCTTAAGAGAAATTCTGCGACAGGGATTTGATCATCAAGAGGTTGTTTCTCATTATTTTCCACTTTTGTTCTGAATTTATAGAATTAGACAAGAACAGATATTATTCTCATTTCTGCAACTTTGCTGTAAGTAAGAATCACAGTAGCAATAACTGTGCATATGATCCATGTGCGATCTCCTTTTATAACCATGCAGAGAATCTACAGCAGTTATCTTTCCCACAGAATTGCTTGGGAACTGAGTTTTTTGCCTGAGAAATTTACCCTGAAGGGCTACCCAACTCTAAGGCTACACTGACTTTATTTACTTATTAATACAGCATGAGCAAGTGAAGGAATCAATCTTCCATGTCCACATAAATTATGGATGAATGAAGCAATAAAAGCTGTAAGAAAGGCGACTTCTCTTCTATATGGGAAAAAATAAAGCCCAAGTATACTAAAGTTTTATGTCAATACAAAATTGGCACCAGAGACTGATTCTCTTTTAAAACTGAACAACTTGATGCCAACTTATTTAAGAGGTCTAGCACCAGAAAAGCAAGTACACAACTGTACAGGGAACATCTGCCCTGATGGAAGACTGTAATCATTAAAAATGTATTTACCATCAGATAGTCTGTAGATGCTGAATTAACACTAGTTTACAGACAAAGACATAATTTCATTCTAAGTGGGTAATAAAGCTGAATTTCACAAATACATCTAGCATTTCCTGTAATGCGTGAAGGTTTGAAATACCATATGCTTCTATACTGTACAGATGAAGCTGAACTCTGATAGATATTGAGAGAGCTTGAAAGAGATTGCAGTGGTCTCAAGAAATACAAAAGGACGTGCTATAAACTTGGAATGGACTATAGTTTGCACAGAAATGATGAAGATAATAAAAGCCATGTTTGGCGAGAATAAGGCCTCTGTAAGTCTCCCTCCACATGCATCGTTCCTACCGTTTTGAACACGTGAAGAAAAGACCAAATGCAGGCATGTGGCTTAACTATGATACTAAAATTAGGGAAGAGATTGGGCCCTTCTCTATGGGCAGAGAGGAGTTCAGTCTAGAGAGGAAGGTACTTTCTTCAAACACTGATCTGCCGACCTGCTCATCTTAAACTTTTTGTCTATTTCTGCCAGCTCTTCAGGAACCCCTAACTTACCTGCTGTGTGTTTTCCCCTGTTCTTCTCTCCTTGACACCTCTGTAACAGTGTGGTTCTGGCACAAGAAAAATAATTGACCAGACAGAATCGTGTACTGTATTCTTAGGTACAGGACAATACAACCAGGATAGTATCAGATGGTACTAAATGAATTATTGTTCAAATGCAAATGCCATGAATACCCTGACTGCTGAAGCCTACCGACTCTAGCCATAATGACTCTCCAAAAATCAATCATGCATTTTGGATTCCAGTCTTGCTGGAGCATCAGATAAAAAAGATACTGTTTTAACAATCCTATCAAGAGTCAGCCTCACAGCTTCTAGATTGCTCCTGTCCTTCCAAAGTTTAGTACAAGGATCACATGGCCATGGTTAGCTTGCCATATTTAGTCCATCAGACTTGACTCCTCCTGCCATGGGTCAGAATCTTCTGTGGCCTTCCTAGCTGCTCGTTGCTAGGTGTCCTCCTGTCCCTCCCTCTAAGGCAGTTCCTGGACTACTATCTGTGGTAGAATATACTTACCAGCTCTCACCTAAGACTGGTCCCTATAACTTCAGGATATTACTTCTTTTTTTCTGTACTTTGGTGAAAGTAGAACTCTGTTCTGCTCAGGTTGTTATCTGGTATAACTGGCAAATCTCAAATCTTTGAGCTACCAATTTACACCACCACAGGATTTAATTCAAGCCATGGAATGAAGCATGACAAGCTTGAATGTCTTAAATGAAGTGCAAAGTAAAGGTTTTACATTGCACAGAGAAAGCTGATTTTTCTCCTCAAACAAGGCAGTGTTCAGGCAGATAAGGGCTTGTACTGACTAGGTCCATTGTTTTCATATCAGTTTGGATGGAGACGACAGAACACCAGTGAATGATCTGATATACTAGATTATTTCAGCACTATAATCAGATGAGAGCTATGGTATAACTGGGAACTTAGCTTCATGCTTTCCAGTATTTTTTTATATATATTTTAAAATGTAGAGAAGATATGTTCATTATCATGTTATCAAATATTCTTTCACGTATTTAAATATTTTCATATTAATTGCAAACATTTAAGCCAACAATTATCTCAACAGTTTATTTCCATAAGCCTTTTGGAACACCAGTGTGTCATAAAATCAAAAAATAGGCTTATTAAATGGTTCAAGTTTCAGATTCTAATAGATACTTCTCTGGAGTTATGGAAAAAGAAAATGGATTCAAACTATCTAGCAATTGCTAAGTTGATGAAAAATTGCTTTGGAGGTTAGTGATATACAGTACTGTACGAACAAGATTAGGCATAGCACAGATCCCACTGACAATCCACTTGTCACCCTCATGCTCCATCTGTATCCATTTACCACTTTCCTCTGGCCATCAGCAGTACTACTAAGCCAATTTATTATCCAATTTAGAATGTTACCATCGATAATGCTCACTAACCTTCTGTAGAGTTCTATGATTTCATGACTGACTTTATAACTTCTTATGCCAATAGTATCAAAAGTGGTCTTAAGATTCAGTTAGCTTATATGTCCTTTCTTTCTCCTTTGACTTTTCTTGCCATTTCCTTGAGTAAAATCAGGTAAATGTTTACCAATGTGCATGGCTAATAATTTGCCTGAACATTGTCCTGCTTTGTCCCTACTCAAGGGCACAAGACATTCATCTTTCATTTGATTTTACACATGCAGGTTTAAAATGATTTCTTATTTCACTGCTTGGATCAGATTGTGAGTTGGTGGGAATTGCTGTAGTTCAGAGAAGCTTTCCCAGTTCACATTTGCTGAAAAATCTACTACTTTGTTTTCTTAAATATAGATCAGGTATTGATTTATTTCCAGCCTTTTCATGCATTTCTTGTACAATAATAAAAACAGGCAATAATTTCACTGAAGTATCTCAACTTTGAACACTCCCAAATGATAAAGGGTATGAAATACAGACTTAAACTTTTTACAGTTAGAACTTTTATGGTCATCTTTCAAATCTTATTATGTTTCAGTTGTTGTTTGCCATCTTCCTTTAGAATTCTGAAGAAGAATTCTTTTTTATTATAACCTTTAGTTATGGATCCTTTATGTCAACTCAGAAAAACTCTCTTTGTTTTCATTGTGAACAAGCTTTTAATCTTGCAAAAAAAAAAAAAAAAAAAGTTTCAAGTGTAAACAGCTCACCAGACTCTGACTAATGATTCAGCAAAGGGCATCCAATACAATTTTTCTGACCCAGGGTAATATTTTTCATTTTTGGAGGGAAAACCATAGTGATCATCTGTCTAGCGTAGCAAGTTCTCAGCAGTTTGAAAGTAAACTTTTTCTTTAACTCATTGAATTTCTAGTAGGATCCAGAATTAAGTTTGCATGAAATGGAAAGAGCTATGTAAGGATTCAAGGATGTTTTTATTAGGCATATCTAAATGTTCAAATAAATGAGATACAATTTGGGTGCAAATATCTCATTTTGCAATGGATTAAACTCAAATGCTGTATCTTAATATTGTAATCAGATTTCTGTTGAAGTTCCTTCTTTTCTTTAATAGATTATATTAGTTCTTTCCAGGAAAATGTTGAGAAATGGAAAAGAGGGAATGGGAAAAAAGAGGAAAAGAAGAAATAGTGAAAGAAAGAAATAATGAATAAAAAGTCCCCACTAGTAAAAAGCAGTTGTTTTCAGGCCTTTACGGTTGTAATGTATGCAATGAAGACCACCTTACAGTGTTTGTGAATTCCTGTTTTTTTCAGTCGTGGAGTCCTAATTCCTGTAAGAACGACTTACTGATGATGTGCAATGCTGTGCAATGTTTTGTTCATTTTTATTATATGTATGCATATAAGGAAGTACTGATCCTGAGGTCATGTACAAATATACATTCCAGAGTTTTATCTTGGCATAATTTCTATGATGACCTTTCGCTGAAATGAGTTTCCACTGGAGTATATTAACTGGTCTTCAGTAATAATACGTGAAAATTTTTCACACCATGATTACATTACCTTATGTACTATCAAGCTGCCTTGAGCATTGTCAAATGCTATTCATCTGGAATAATGAACCCTTTCTTTCACTGCTAAGTATATGCTGTTTGAGCTTTGTAAACGGCGTTATGGGATGGTTTGTACATGGTCATAGTGCAGCTGCGCTGGCATCCCCAGAAAGGCTGGGTTTAGCTTTGCCAGCTTTTTCCCAGTGAGATACGGATTGGCTCTTCAATTTCTGCCTTCCAGGACACTGAGTAGAGCCTGCCTTGCATTCTTCAGGATATGACAAGTGGCACTGTTGGAAAGAAAGTAGTGCAGTGCCCTATAGCAAATCATTTTCATCATTTACATGTTTGAGTTGGAAATGTTGGAATGGTAATGGTTATCATTGATCCTGAAGCTTCCTTTGGGTATGTACTAGTATATATCCCATGCTTGACTAATTGAGCAATATCTCTGTTTATCCTTTCCTAAGGTTATCCCATTATACCTTTCTGTGCTTTGATTTGGAGGAGAAATGCTCTCCTGCTACAGTGCAGTCTCAGTATCCACATAACTTATTTAAAAATGAAAATACAACAAGAAATAACGTCTGTAACGTAGCTCTGGTCTGGCTATTAACAAAATTGCCTCCTCATTACAGAGTGTATGATAAAACTGAACTGAATTTTCTGGGAATTTTCCTCCCCAGTAATAAAATGTTCCCTCCAGACAGAACAGAGAATCATAGAATAATCTAGTTTGGAGGGGATCCCTGGAGGACATCTAGTTGAGCCTCCAGCTCTAAGCAGAGCTAACTTCAAAGATAGATCAGATTGCTTAGCACATAGTCCAGCTATTTTTGAAAATTTCTGAGGATGGACATTACACAGCCTCTTTGGGAGATATGTTCTAGTGCTTAAACACTCTTATTGCGAAACATTATTTTCCTTATATCTAGTTGGAATTTCTCTTGCTGTGACCTGTGACTGTTGCCTTTTGTCCTCTCTGCATGCCTGAGAAGAGTCTAGCTCCGTCTTCTCTATAATCCCCCTTTAGATAGTTGGAGACAGCAATAGGATCTCCCCTTAGCCTTAGCCCCTCTTTTCCAGGCTGAGCAGCCTGAAATAAGTGTCACCACTCTCTCCGTATATGTCATATAGCTCACTAAGCATCTCAGTGGCCCTCTGCTGAACTCACTCCATCTTGTTGCACTGGGGGACCCAAAACCGGATCCAGTATTCCAAATGTGGCCTCACCAGTACTGATTAGAGGGGAATTATCACTGAGCTGCTTCCCCTTTAGTTGCTGGCTGTGCTTTTGCTAATGCAGCCTGGGATGTGGTTAGCTTTCATTGCTGTAAGGCAGTGCTGCAGACTCACTTTCAACTAACTGTCCATCAGGAACACCAGGGTCCTTCTCTGAAAAATCCCGTACCACTGAGTGCCCAGCTTCTACTGTTGCATGGGGTTATTTCATCCCAGGTGCAAGGCTTTGTATTTGTCTTTGCTGCGTGTCGTGAGGTTTCTGACAGCACATTCCTATGACTTGCTGAAGTCCTGCTACATGGTAGCCCTTACCTCCAAGGCTGTGACCATTCCTCCTACTCAGTGCCATTGAAGAACCTGGAGAGGGTGCATACTGGCCTGTCATCCAGGTTGGTGACAGTGTTCAACAGCTTCACATGCGGGAATGATAAAGAAATTCTGTGAATGCTTTTCAGTAGATGGAAGACTGTCTCTTTTTGAGCCTTTGTTTGGGTTATATGCGCATCATTTGAGGTTAACTACTTGGGACTAACTTCTACAGCTCTTTTTCATTTTCTTATATGTATAATCCTATTGAAACTTTAATCATGATGACAAATGGTTGCAGGCCTGTAATATATTTTGTATTTGAGTAAAGGTATATCTCTTTCCTTTGCACAATATATAATATACATAGTATGTATACATTGAGTATGTATATATGTGTGTGAGTAGGTATGTGTAAATTGTATATGTGTGTTAGTTTATACAGCTTATGAGATGAGAGAGAATGATGGGTTCCCAGCATTCTCTTCCCAGATTACAGAAGAATAGATGGAGATTTAGAGACATTCTTAAAAATAAGGATTCTTTTGGAAAGCTTAAAGTCTTTTTCTCACAGTATATTTCTTTCTCTGAAGTATCCGTATTTATTCTAGAGCTATGAGATATTCTGTAAGTCTGGGTTTGTGGCAGCTAAGCCTCAGGCTGATATGACAGAGCTGGTCTAAATAATTTTGTAGAAAGTAAATGTTAATAAAAAGAGGTTCATTACTCACAGATTTGGAACTTCCGACTCTGTGTCGTAAGAACATTTTTGGCTGAGGAAAAATACTGAACTCTTTTAACATGGTGGAGCCATATGGTTTCTGTCTGAAAGTGCACATACACCCTAGGTTTCATGGCTAGGAATGTTCTATACTACTACTGTCAAGATGACAATTTTGACCCATGGGGGAGAGCACTTGTGGATTTCAAGTTTTCAGCCAAGAAAGAAAGACTTGTTGACTGGGACTGAGCCAAAAGTCATTAGACACTCAGTAGGAATGGCAATGCCATAAGGAGTGTCGCTGATGAGAACAGTGCTTGATTAGGTCAAAGTGTCTTGATTCTGGGTACCGCGATTAGGTACAATGTTATTTCATACCCTCATAGGTGCGTAGATTTTGTCTGAGCAAGCAGAGGAGAATGAGCCTGTGGGCCCATTGAGAATATGCCTTGTGGTTTCTTGTCCTTCCTATTTTTTGCAGAACTGTTGTTATGTAACTACTTTTTCCTCATGACTGAGAGAGCGAGCAATTTGCCTGATTATGGATTGGATTGTCGGATACTGCATAAACCCAATAGTTCCTAGAAACCTTAAAGAAGGTCTTCAAACTTTTTGACTTACTGCTAATGAGTAGAAAAAGAAAGCTATTCTAATTCTCTGATAAACTGGAAATAAATCGGGAGAAATTGTCTGCTAAGGAGAACAGAGAATAAAGCTGAGATATTTAAATACCTAAAACAAGGACCACTTAGTTCTTGTGCTAGGAGAAGTCATACTGAAGGGATCATGAAGGGGAGCTGATGGCCATCTTTCATCAGAGAAAATGGATTTTAAGAAAGAAATGACTTTCACTGGTGAAATAACTGGGTTGTTCCTAGAAATGTTACTTAATAAAACTGAGGCATGTTAAATATAGCATTCCTTGTGTTTTGTCTTTAGATAGTCTTAGATATGGTGGTCTGCAGAGGTTTTATTTCTTTCTAGTCCTAATACTGAAGCATAGTATTATATGTATAGGAAATAATACTATAGGAAATAGTATTATATGTATAGGAAATATGGTTCAAGGCCTGACCAGATGGTGGTACCTCACCATTCCTGGGTCTTCCCATTCTACCTGATGGCTCTGTCTCTCTGGTGCATGTAATGGGAGGTTGTTTTTATCCCTTGGTGTAACACTGCTAGATAATTTGGGGATGCGCAGAAGTTTGATATATGTCTCCTCTTCCTTTGCAGAATTCTTTAAGGAAGATGTCTTGAAAAATTCTGAAATAACATTTTTAAGCAAACAGTAACATTAATGACAGTTATCTGTAGTTAAATACCAACATTCCATAAATACCAAATGGACTGAATTAAAGGATAGAAGTGCTATATTTTTCAGAAGGTCTGGAACAAGCCTTTCCAACTATACAAGGGAAAGGAGTATAATAGTATGGCTTAAAGGGTAGATATTGGGGCCTCTCCTTAGCACTGTTAGCCGTACTATTTTTATGACCTTGGGCAAGTTGCTTATTGTCATTATGTAACAGGTTCCAAATTTTATAAACTGGGGTAAATATGCTTTCTCTGGTATGTAATGTGAATTGATATGCACTGCTGAAAAGCTCTACAGTTGCTACATTCATCCAAATTCTGCTGTAAAATGCATATATTTTATGGGTTGTATTTAGCTAGGTTGTTAGATGCAGGTCTAGATTGCTCCTGACTAGTTTGTATCCTGCAAGACTCAAACTGATTTGCTGATCATCTGGAGGCACCCACAGTCTCTGTGGTACCTAAATTGTTGCTTCTGACCATGTCCAGATTTGCCTTGGTCTTGACAGCAGTGAGGAACTTGGACTCTGGCTTTCCATCCCATAGGAATTCAGAAACTAGAAGGTTTCTAACAGTTTTATTTGCTGGTTCCAATTCAGTAAATATTCTCACACCCCACCTACTGGGCTGAGCCCACAAAAACAATTGTGAGTCTAATGTATTTTTATTTTTGAGGCACTTAATGCCTGGTAAATTTCTCCCAGATACTTTAGAGAAGCATAAATACCTGAGTCTTTATGAACTCTTCTGTTGCAATGGTGCATCTGCTTTTTTAGCTTCTGTGATCTTTTTAACTCACAGGTATTCCTGGACCCTACCTGTTAGCCATGTGTGGCTTGTAAAGGTCTGCTGTGGTTCGCAGCAAGAGGCAATAGTGTTCTCCATCTCGCGGATGATCAGTCAGCATGCACATAGCTTATCTGTGGTTGGTCAAAGAAGAAAGCAGTGTGAATTTTCCTCTCAGCAAAAGAAATTTGGGGTATTGTACTTTTACGAATGAAACGGGGAAATAGGAAAGGTTATTTTAGTCTGAGCAGATGGGGACATTTGGATTATTATAATGAAACTGAAGGTGAAGGAGGCAGGTGACATGGCAGAAGCTGAGTTTTTAAAGTGGGAAAGAGAGAGAGATATTGTGGTGTTGGGAAGACAGGAAAGACAGGAGAAATAGTTTTATTCAAATGTGGGCCACTGGTGGGACAGCAATGCTGTTGTGGAGGGTGGAGCCATTGGGAGGAACTGAGGAAATGGAGGACCCATCTGCCAGTCTGAGGTGAAATACGCTGTATTGGAAACTTTACTAGCACTAATTATATTGCCCATAGGTGTAATGATTTATAATTTTTGCAGAATTATGTGATGTTATATGTAAAATGCATAGAGTTTTCTTCATAAGTCTTTGCTGATTTCTTATGAAAAATTGAAGTTAGCGATGTCTTGGAAGGCATTATTTGTTCAGTAAGCAACAAAGAAACTAAGGTAGCTGGCCTATAGTTACACTACGGTGACCACATTATTAAATGATGCAGATGTGAATAACATTTCTGTTTTACTGCTAGAACATGCCACAGTTTAGTTGCCTGGCAGATAGTGCATGCCTCTATTTATCATGTGGTATTTTAAGACTTATATTGGTCAATATTACAAACACTGCAAGGAAGAAATTAGAGCCTCACTTTTTTCATCCTCCTCAGTAAACACAGTTGAACCACCTCACTGGGCATAAGCACCACTTCACTGGGCATAAGCACAAATACCTGATTTCACTGTAATTTCAACAAAGAAGATGGATTACTTAAGATTAAAGGAACAATGATTCCAGGACCAAATGCTATCCTAAACTATGAATGATATTGACAGTTTTTCTGTGTCTAAAGTCTCTAGTGGTCATCAAGAGCTGACAGGGGGCAACGATACAATCTATACTGACATATTAGGAATAAATCCAACCTACAGTAGTCTTCAGTCTCAAAGACTGCAGGGTTTTGTTTAATAAACATCACACTCAGCCACTTGTTTATGGTGGCCAAGGGTGGAGAGAGAGGATATTACAGAAATTCGAAGGTTATTACTTGACTTTTCCCTCTTGCATGAGGTTACTATTAAGCTTTGGTGTAACATACATAGAAATGTCTCTTATTGCTTTCATGGGGGCTCTTCGCCAGGTTTCAGAAATGTCAGAAGTGTTCCTGCAAGGCATCTGGAGCCAAGCCATTCCCAAATCCTTTGTATTACCTATAATGTGCCTATTGTAGGAGGTATGTAGCCACGGCTCAAAGGTAGCTCGTTCACTAGTAGCGTTTTTGGAGTCAGGCAAATGGATTGAAACAGCACTACTGTTCTGAACTAATGAAATAAACATGGCACTGTAGGAGTTTTTAGCTTTAAATCTGTTTTGTCTCCTCAGGAATGTTTTGAACATTAAGCCCATTCAGTCAAATATTAAAGTATCTTGCAATAGTGCTGAAGTGATGCAATGTCAAAAGAAGATATACTTAACAGTTTAGTTCTTCAGCAATCTACTAACCCATGTCAATGCTGAAGAGATCACTAAAAGTGAAGTTTTAAGTTATGAAGTAATAGTCAGCTTAATTAGTTATCTCATTATACACAATGGGTTTTGTGCTCAGGTATAAACTTAAAATTATATTGAATGAAAAAACTGCTCTCATGCAATGGTGAGGCCAGGACTGAAAGCCTTACAGCCAAAGAAGTTCTCTTAAAATCTGTACCTTCAAAGCTTTAAGAAAGAAAAAAAGAATTAGAATAACTTTTTCAGGATAAAACAATGAATAAATCCTCCTTTTCAACAGCTCTTTGACTCCACTTCATGAACTTTAAAATTGAAATAAAGATGTTTTACTACCATTGCCATAGAAATTAGGGTCTTAAATGATACATAAGTGAAATTTTCAACTTTTCTTATTGGAAGTGGAGAGATGGATTAGTGTCTCTGGATTTGAACCTATATTCAAGTTAGGATCTACTGTGGGGAATATTTTACTTTTGGGGTCGAATTTGGATGTTTTCCAATTTATCCAAAAGTGGTTGATCTTTCTAGGGTTTGAGCTTCAGAAACTTTTGGAAATATGTGATCTTATGAGTATAATGTTCCCAACCTTGCAAAGAAATGTAGATTTTAGCCTTTGAATTCAAACTTAAGCCTTATTTTTAAATAAAGGCTCCAACCTGAATACTAGTTTAATTCCAGTTGAGATTACTCTGTCCTTGACTGGAGTATGAAAAAACAGAAAAGGCATAAAATGAAAAATATTCATCCTGTGTTCAAGAACTTGTCCTGTTTATGTCACCCAAATACTGTGAATTCAGACTACTTATGGGTAATGTATATATGTACACCACTTGTCTTTTTAAAAGTTTGGTTTGTGGTAAATTTAGAGGTGTCAATTTTTGGTTCATTTCCAGAATAGATGACTTTTTGACATCTTAAAAAACCTCTCCAAAACAGAAACCTTGGTTCCCGCACAACTTTGGGATGTAGCAGTCACTGCTTTGAGGCGGTGACAGGACCTACATGTTGAAGGAACACCACTTCTAAAAGAATTTTACTTCCAAGTGGAAACGAACTTAATTACAGAGTGTGTTCTTATCACTTTGAAGAGGAGGATAAATATTCATTTTGAAATCTGCACTATGAGTCACACCTTCTACAGTTTTCTTTCATTGTTCTTCACAGTACAGATTCTCTATAATGTCATTCAAAAACTGTACTTCACCTGCTCTCTGTGTGGCTATTTATGACTTCTCATGGAATACATCATTGCAAATCCTTTGGCCAGGTGCTGGAAGAATGATATTAAAGAATGACATGATTATCTGTACTCGTAGAGCACTGCTAAAAGATGAAAGCCATTTTAATGTGGTTAGGATGTTTTAATTGTCTTAACTGAGTATATAGGAGTAATTCATACAGGCTTTGGGAGAAAATTAGCATCCTGATAAAAAAGAAAAAAGGAGCTACTACTGGAATGAAAACAAGAATGAATGATTAGCATAGTACTCAGATGGATTTGCTCCTAGATCCTGATTCTCATGCCAGTTAAGTAAAATCACTTGATTACATTAGTTCTTCTGGTGAAGGAAAAAAAATCCCAGATATATTAGATACAGATTTCAAAGGTGAACAGTGAATAAAGAGCAATAGAAAAACCTTAGGCAGAACTGGTTCTTGACCAATAAACCACAGAAGAATGTAGGTTTATTTTAGTAAAGAAATTAAATTCTTTTTTTATGGCAAAACACATATCTCTATTATTCTCCTATATCCATTGTGTAAGGAATTGGAAAGACTAATAAATATCTGTTTCTCTAGCTTCTTCTCTCCTCCTGAAATAGAGGAAGTACATGATACTTTTGTTTTCATATACATTACAATTGGTATGTGAAAATAGCCTTGAGACAAAGGACAAAGTGGAAATTGTAGTCAGAGAGCAGATTTATTAAGATAATTTATCCATATTATACATTCAGTAAAATTGTAAGCAAAGAAAAGCCTTACAAATTGTATCAAACTAATTTTCTTTCGTCACTGTGATGGGCACCGTGAGCCAAGGATTGACAGTTATTTTCAGTTGTATAAATTTTGGAAACCTAGAAATTTAGGAAGAATGAAACGATGAAAAATATGTCTTACACAATACTCCCTACAGGCTTTAAAAAAATATAGTCTGAGAGCTCTCTTTTCTACTAAATTTCCCCTATTCTTTAATATTGCTTCATTTGCTATCCAAGAACTCTTTACATTGTTTAAAGACTTGTTTACCTATAAATAAGATTGTAAATAAATACAATCAAATTAAAACATAACTTGAACTAACATCATTAAAATAGAAACACTGCCTCAAAAGCTGCCTGAACAGGAATAAATTTACTTCACAGCATTTAAATATAAAATATATTTATTTTATTATGCAATCAGGGAATACATTTATGCAAGCCAAAATGAGAAGGGCCTATAAAAATAGCCAGGTAGATTTTCTGAGTAGCAAAATGTTGGAGAATTTCTGAAAAGTCAGGTTTCTAGAATTTAAGTTCCAATTTGCTTAGTGTTTTGTATGGTATCCACGTGGTATTTCTACCAGCTTGTCGCGGCCAGTGTAAATCCATTTGTAAGCCAACTCGCTGGAATCCTGATTCTGCTTTGCTGTAGTCAAAGAAAGTTGCCACTGACATCAGCCATGAGGAACAAAGAACCCAGTCCTTTAGGTTCTCTGCAGTGTCTTATTTATACAAATTTGCTTTGTGCATGCAGGCGTTGTTACGCAGTAGCATAATACATTGGCCTTTGGGGCAAAAACATTTACATTTTAGCTACATACTGCTTTCATTAGCAGTTGAAAAAATGCCGTGAGAACACTTTTGTTACTGTTAGCTTTGCAAAGTTTTTCTCCAGAGGCCCCTCCCCCCCTTTTTTTTTGCTTACAGTACCTAACTTTTGGCTTTTCAGTACCTAACAGTTTCTCTTTATGCTCAGGTTCTTCTCTTTCTCTCTTTACATATATAACTAGCAGTATCTTTTATATATCTGTCCAAACAAATTCAACACGGCAGCAGGCACTGAGATGTATTTCTTTTTCAAAGGTTTTCTGGTGGTTTGGGGAAGGGTTTACAAAAATAAAGCATGCTTTTTATTTGTTCAGATGAAAGTTACAGATCCCAGTAGAGTGTAAGAAGCTAAGAGTCAAAGTTCGTACCGAACGTGCTGCATTGCTTGATTCAGAACCTTAATATCCGTGTAATGATCAGTAACACTGACTTTCTCACTAGGGAGAACTTGGAAGAAAAAACACTTTTTATTTTAGGTCACACAGGGTAACCATTTTACGATGATGAAAAAGGGCTAAATTCAAACTTGTACAACTTTGTTAAAATAAACAGAGTTGGACCTACTTAAATCAGCTCTGAATGTGGTTTGTATAGTGCAGAACTGGTTTCAGCTATTCTTGCAATAATTTAACTGCTATAGAAATCTGTTTAACTGCCTCTGGAGCACTGGTATTTATCTTTCCTAAGGATGAAAACACTTGCTATCTCAGGTATGGAAAAAACTTCAGACATGATGCAGATAAATTCTCAGACCTCTCTTCAGCATGCTGTGATCCTGCAAATTTATCTTGAACATCTTTATTCCTTGCTTTTCCCACTGCACTTCCTCTCAGCCCAATGATCAGGAGTGTCATTTTTATTTATGTGTACCCCCAAGTGTATACAATCTGTGTATATTATGCCCATGACTTACACAGTTTTCTAAGCTACCTACTCTTTATGTCTTTTCTGCGCTATGAATTTGGCTCATAATTTGCCAGCACGGAAGACTTCTGCATGGCAGTTCTGCTCGTTTAAAACTGTGACCCTAGATACTTAATTCTTTGCAGGTGGAGGCCTTATGTGGAGGGGGTTATTTTGCATGTGATTTGGCCTGGTGCATTCCAGTGGCTGCCTGACATTGTGTCCAAAAATCACTGAGTGCCCTGTGTTAGTAGCTGAAAAAACTCTTTTGTGGAAACTACTTTGCCTGAAGTGCCTGGGTCTGGGGCCTTAGGGTCATAGCTGTTGCCTAAACTTTGTTGCAATGCAGAAATCAAGCATAGCCTGATCTCCTGAAGGTGCATTTAGCACTTCAGAGCCTCTCAGTGCGTTTGGCACGCTCACCGAATGCCTTGCATGCAGAGACCGTGATTAGACAAATGGTTAATAGCTGTAGTCATGTTGTGTCAAAGCACAGCTACTGAGAGCAGGAGCTCTCCTTGTCTAGGGGAAAGTCCGAATCGCTAGGGTCTAGATTTGGGTTTTTGCTTTGTTTGGTCTGCCTCTGCCCCATAATCCTCCCTAGCTGACCATGCAGTGTTATACATATAACTGGAGGGTTATATGTATATAGTCCTTCAGTAACTGTCTCACTTCTGGAAGCAGAAAAAACCAAAAGGTTTGAGTTTTTGCTGGCTGTTAAGTGCTCTACTCTGTAGCTTGGCTTGTAGGAAAAGAGCCCTGTGACACACCCTGGGGGCAGTCACCTAATCTTTGGTGCTAGAGCAATTACGGTGGCGACGCAGTAATAAGGACCGAAATCTCTGAAATGGCTATCCTCTCTTACAGGCTGCGTAGTTAGTCGGCTGTACCTGTGTTTTTAGGCACTGAAGTCTGCCATGTAGTCACATCTTGAAGCTTCTGCTCACTTCCAGAGCCAGGGTGTCTGACTTGGGGGTGAGGATTTCAGAGGCAGAAGGGTATCTGGAATTTAGACTGAACAGAGCGATGACTCCATATGCTTGCGAATCCAGTCTTTAGCACTTCATTACAGGTTAGGCAGGTGGAGGTGTGTTAGAAATGACACAAATAAGACTGTCCGTGGGCCAGGTGCCTCCCTCCTCTGGTCGTGCAGCGGGACTGGACATTGCTCCTTTCTAGCCTGTGTTCCCAGGCTGCTCTACCCTAAGAAGCAGAGGCTGGATAGGTGAAAAATGGTCAGGTCTGGGTGTTGTACTAATGCAAAGACTGGATTGAGGACTGGATTGACTGTTTGGACCTGGGAGGTGGGAAGTATTACCGTTTCCTAAAATAAAGACATAATCAGTGTCTTCTTGATTGCAAAACCTATCATTATTTAGAACGGAATTAAAACATGAAGGAAGTGGTAGGGCGTTCACTGCAAAGAAATAAATACTCATTTTTTAGTGCTGACAACAATAAAAGAGTATGAAATGAAGGGATTAGGAAGCTTTCTTTTTAAATGTTTGTTGGCTTTATTGTGTTATTTTGCTGTACATACTGTGTGAAATTTGTTCTCATTCTCATTAAATACATTGAAATATGTTTGGTTTTAATTAAAAGAAGAATTTTAGTTTTCCAGAACACAATAGAATTATGTATCCTGTATTCTTATAATACTAAAAAATAAAAAATGCATAGTACAGTTCAATCAGAAATTACCCAGAGCTACATAAGCTATTTTACTAGTACAGACAACCCTCCTACAGACATGTGACATAGCTACATCCTTGTATATGGAACTGTTTTAAAAGACAAGAGGGAGCAATATAAAACCTTAATATTTTTTAATTTGACAATGAGACAGTTTATGAAAGCCCAGTGACTTAGTGTCTGTTGTTTTATGAGACTGACTTATATCCCCAATAAATGCTAGAACTATAGTATCTCTTTTGCTTTCATTTTTTCTCCCTTTGGCTCCTCTACACCTGTATTTGATTAGGTACAGAAAGATAAAAGCCCATTACCTTAATTTTCACAACAAAGATGCAGAATTAAATAAAGGTTTCAGTTTCTTGCAGCTTTCTTTCTAGAGGCTCCAGGCAGCTGCTAATCGTTATGTTTGCAATATTAAAACAAGACCCCAGGTTAGTTTGTGCTGGTTCATTTACAAGAATCTTCTGTATTTGATTAGACTCATATGGTTAATAAGGATGTCAGGTAGAAGCAACTGGTCTGTTTATTTCTGCTGTGTTATTAATTGTCTGTTCTCTATAGGATTGTTTAGATTTTCTGGAAAAAAGCAGAAATGGGGCTACACATCCTAGTGATAGTAGTCCTAAAGGGCATTAGACAGTTACACTGCTAACCATCTCCTCTTTCTGCTAACAGCATATTTTGAAGTCCCCTCCTTTCCAGGTTTCTAAGCTTTTGACTTAGCTGTCTGTAGTCAAATCATTTTTGATAGACAGCAAACTGCCAGAAAGAAGCAAATTAGATCTGTGTAGCTCATGCAAAGTCCAGCACTATACGGCACTGAAGTGGCACGCTGTGTTTGGAGCAGATATGTAAGTCTGGTGTCCAAATGAAACTGAGCTGCAGACATCACAAAACCTGAGCTATTATCTTGATCAGTGTCTTCTCTATTAGAGAAGAATATTATTAGGATTGGGCAAAGATCCTAGTCCTGCCCAAAGATGGCAGGCAAAGAACTTGTTTTATGAATTGGTTCTGGATGCAGATGTCTTATAATAATAATAGATAATAAGAGAATAATAGAGAATAATAATAAGGTATTATTACAAGAGAATAAGAGAAAAGAAGAGAAATAAATAATTTCAAACTTGCTGTCATTTCTATCACCACCTATTTTTATCTAAAACATATTACTGTACTGTACTGGTAGTGTACAAATTCTTAGTCTTGAAATTGCTTTAAGCTACAGATGGCACTGGCAATGATCACTATGGTTAATTTGGCCAATGGTCTGTATTATGGGACCCTTGACCTCAGTTTAAAACCGTGTCAAACTTTAACCATTTTGGCCAAAATTTTCATGCTGTTGTCACACCTTTGTTTAAAAGGAAAAAGAAAAAAGCAAAAATCTATATGGTTATCCCGTTTTGGATATCAGTTTAGAAAAAAAAAAGAATAACAAACAAAAATTGAAGGAAATAAAATTATAGGTAAAATTCAAACATTCAACATTCAAACAAACAATACCAGAATGTCACATGGAAGTCATTAATTACACCATCACATGATTTCTCAACCATTTCTTTATTTACTCTAACTTAACAGATGCAAGAGGCTGATAGTATTACATGACAGCTATACAGTACTTTTATTACATGATAAAGTTTGGATTTAAATACTTGGGTATATAGCTCTTTTGAATTCACTTGGGAAATTTGAGCAGAATGAACCATGTTTTCTTCAGTTTCTAAAGCACAGGAAAACGTGATATTGAATTCCCGTTTTGTCAAAGACATAGTGAGATACAATACCCAGATATCCTCCTACACACACACAGCCAGGAAGAAAAGGGTAGTTTTTACAAAAAGAGAAGAGAAGAGGAAGAGAAGAGAAGGGGAGGAGAAGGAGAAAGAAAATTCTGTTTATGTGAGGTATGCTAGTATGTTTCATGCTTACATCAAGACAGGTTTTGAATGGCAAAATATTTACTGATGAAAAAGAGATATTGAGTAGTACATCATGTGGAATCACCAGACAGTTTTCCTTTCAAGTTTTCCTTGCGCCTCATTTTTTTTATGTTGTTTCTATTAGTAGTTATGTATTCAAGCATTGTGCATTCTTATGCTATAAAATCACTTTATTTTTGTCCTACTTAATGCCTAATATTATCACTATAGAATACTGAAGCAAGTTTTCTAACGTATTAGCTGTAACAAGTACACTATCTTACGATTTTGTATCTTTTTATGGGGAATAAAGAGGTTTCAACTGTCCAGAAATATAAGAGCTCAAATTAACATTCAGGATTAGTTTTCACCAGATTCCGTTTCAATTGAATGTGTCACTAGGGAAAAGAAAATCTTACGCAAATGGGTATGTCATCTGCATTTGCTTGTGGAGGGGATAGTTGCAACTATTTGTATATCTTCATAGTGATAATCTCTTTCCTTTGGAAAAAAAGGGCTCTCAGAAACTGAACGTCTCTTTGCCCACCCCATATTTTTAAAGTTTACATTTAAAAAAGATACAGCAGAAGGAGAATATTCAGCTAAAACATGGGAATATGTGCATATTCTTTTTTCCCCTCTGTGTTTAGGTGATAAAAAGTATATTAAATACAGTTTTGTGTATGTACAGATGTATACATGCTTTTAATATTAGCCTTTGTCATAATATCTATATAGATTGTAACTTATTTTCTCTTCTGGTATAAGATCTTTAAAATCTGACATTTCCTCCTAACATGGGGTTTAAAGATGAAACTGTCTTCCCCTTTTTTTCTTATCTTCACAGCATTCCACTAACAACAAAAGAGGAATGGTAGTTTAAATGACAGAGGTGAGTTCGTAATCATAAAATAATATACCAAAAGTCCTTAGAAAATAACAATCTCAGAGTGTAACTGTTTGACAAACAAGGGCAGTAAATTCCCTGCATTAGGGATGCATTTATCAGAGCCAAAGGTGATTATTCCGGTGGTCTATGCACATAATAATGGATGATAATACAGCTGAAAATGCTGCCAAAATTTGGAAGGGGATGTTTTCTGATTCTCTCTTCATCTGGAAGCAAATTAATAATCTGTTATAAACCCAGGGGCAGGAAAAAGGAATTGAAGTGTACGGATAAAGAGAATCAACCAATAGCTTGTGGCCAGCGCAAGGGCAAATTTTTTATTTTGCCCGGTCATCAGATATTCTGACATCTTGTAGGAGCTGTGTTTCATTATTTTGCCTATATTGCTAATATGATGGTATGTTGTTAGGAGGCATTAAAGGTGGCACCTTCCTTTTCTGTCCTTTGCCTAAAGAATTTCAGTGACTTATTTTTCGTAAATAAGGATATTAACCTTAAGCTTTTCAGAGAGTGAGTGAGCAGAATAGTTAGGAGAACTGAAGTCTTCAAGGAGCTCAGTTTAGTCTCTTTGGACATTAGCTGGGTTCCATGAATCAGCTGAGGGAAGGATATTGGAGTAGGAGGAGATGATGTATAGAAGTCAGAGTTTTCTTGTGCTGACAGGTTGTTGCATAAATTGAGGTTCTGATTTCCAAAGCACGCGCTTTATTACTAATCCTGGCCCACTCAAGGGCACTGCTTATGGCAGTAAAATAAAACATATCAAGCATCTGCCAGATCTGGGTTTACTTTGTGGTAGGTGAAAACTTGACTGTTTTTGTCATTTCAATACTTCTTCTCCAAGTATTGAGAGTTAAGCTCTGATGGTGTAGATTCAGCATATACTTATTCTAGCTGACAATCTCAATCACTACAGTTTGTGAGATCTTGGGGCTGCAACCAGTGACGTACACCCTGATTAACGCGCTAAACTGAGCACCAGTGCAGGAGAATCATCACCATAGTGTTCCTGTGGACTCCGTGCAGAGAGAGGTACTTTTCAAGGACTGTTTAGATCTGAACTGATCATGGAATAGCACAGTCTGAGCTTAGGTGTCTTAGTGATGTCTTTAAAGCTACTAATGTCTCTTGGTCTTTGTGCCAGACTTTCAGATGACAGTTCCCTTGACTGGAGATGAGTACATGAAGTTAGCAAATAGGGGATCACTGACAGACTTGGCTTTTCCCCTTAGCAGAGATATACCATGCGTAAACCTCTCTGAGGGGTAACTGTCTGTTTTCCTTTTCAGAAATTGAGTAAGATTCAGTCATTTATTTAGAAAATGTAGCCAAAAGAAATGAGATATTTTTGCTTCCATCTTTTATACAATTATTTGTTGCTTATAGACTTCTCCTACAGACTGGGGGAGACTGGAGTTCATATCTCTTGTCCACCTGCATGGGTTCAAAGTTGCAGTTGACACTTTCGGGAGAATGTAGGTAATCATCTGATTGTGGGCCTCAGAAAGGAAGCAAAAGAAGTCAGCAGCCTGAATGGAAATCATCAAAATCACAGTTGGACTTAATCATTTAAATTACAAGCCAATTCTTTATCGAATCTGACTCTCCATTAAAAGCATTCTATAAAATTGATGCTTTTTACTTGAAGTTAACAGATTGTAATTGTTCTGGAGCAGGGACTATATGTTTTATTTTTCTACATCTTTAGGGGCCTATTAAATATTAAATAATGCAGAATGTAATTTCTGAGCACATGAAATATTTTCCATTTATCATTGTAGGAAAATACGGACTTTTCCGAAACACTGTTGACATACAGAAACTTCAGGGTAAAAAATTTCCTTAAGTGGTTTATTTTTAAATCTATTAAAAAGTATTAACACTTTTTTACAGGATGGCAAATATTGGAGATGTGGAATATATTTGGTAGGCACCATAATGGTAATATAAAAAAATACCCCAGAAAATCCATCCAGAATAAAAATAAAGAACAATGAACAGATTGAGTGTTCACTGAGGTTCACAGTAATGTCTTGACTACAGAGCAGTTTACATGTTTGAATCAAAATATTACCAAACTGCTTTTTTTCTCCGTGAAAAATGTATAATTACATGATAACAATAAAAGGGAGGTTGTGTGTTGCAAATGGAACAAGAGAGTCATCTTGCTGGCATAATGAAAATAAAATCATATCACTATGTTCCTGTAGGAGCTTTTATTGCCAGGCAGCAAAATTCAGGCAGCAAAATTAAAAGCACAGAGAACGAAAAAGATGATCTTAAAAAAAAAAAAAAAAAAAAAAAAAAAAAAAAAAAACCAGGAAAAGAGATTGCATTTGGAAATTGGTTATATCAGATGTTCACAACCTTTTTGTGGCTTGACTTCACATGATGAAGTTGGCAGTGCTCCATACTTCTCTAAATTTCACAGAGCCAATACAGGTCCCTTAGAGCTTATTAAATTAAGCTCAAGGCTGTGCCTTACCTTTAGAGTGCTTGAACGACATCGGTGATGCTTTGCTCTTGGCTGGGAACCACTGAGATCAAGCATAACAAGGACAGCATAACAAGAGGCAACTGCATTGAAGAGAAAAAAGTTCATTTTTAGTGCTCTGGTAATAGTCTCTTTGTTTCTCAGAAAATCCAAGCTAGATGTCTATAAAGCTGATTGAGAAATCCTTTATTCATTATATATCATTATTTCTATTCCAAACAACCTAGATTCTATTTTGAAACTTAGAATAACTCATTTGCATGACCACAAGAAGAAAAAAGGTGGGGAAATGGGTATAAATGGATAAAAACAATCATAAGATCATGCTCTGTGAAGGAATGCATCCTGGGTAAAGTAACAGAACAGCTCTACTTAGAAGCTGCTACATGTTGAGTCTGACCCTTTCTCTGTCTTCTATGGTTGTGCCATATAAGCTTGGAGAAAAGATGCAAAAGATTAGGATCTTTTGCTTTAGGAACTACATTGTGTCAAAAAATGAGACTTCATGCCAATTTGCACAGAAAGATCCACTTTTTCCATTTATTTATTTATTCATCACTTATTTTTTTCAGAAAAAAGAGAGAAATGAGTCCTAGAATACCCAGTAGTCTGATGAGATTGGTGCTTATCTAGGACTTAGAGGATAAATTAGTTCTTGTTCTGGTTGACTCAAAGTAGAAACATGAATTCATGTTCCTCTCTCTCCTGTGTGCGGACCTTGCCTTCAGACCTTTTGCAGTCTCTTTTTCTCCCCTGACCTCCCAGACTTGACATTGACATTTTAGTAAAAACTGACACATTTCCAGAAATTTTACTAATTGGATGTTACAGCATTTCTCATCCAGAAATATTTTGACCAGCCTTACAGCAGATACCTTCCTGTATTTGTCTGTTCTGTAAAATGAAGAAATAAAGCCTGGACTTTTTGCTAAGTATTATATTTTACACTAAAATCTCTACAGTAGGTTGGTGTGTAATGATTTTACTGATGGGTGACTGGAATTGGTGACCATATGATCATAGAAGTTGGTGGCACTGTTTAATCAATGCTGTGGCTAATTCTCTGTGCTGAATCCATGGAGGATATATGTTTGTACTGCTCTTATTCTGGAATATATGGTCCTTAAGTTCAAAAATGTAGAGGATAATTTTTATCTTTCTTTGGTCTGACAATATAGACCTGAGCCCATGACCGATTATGACAGTGGTCAGCATGGAAATGGAAGTTGGTCTGGAATCCAGTCTACTATTAGAATCAGACTCTGAGGAAACACTTACTCTTTTAAAGGAGATGGAGTGCTGGCCAGGAGTTTGATATATCTTCCTGCATGTATGTAGTGATTTATGTAATTTGGCTAGTACATCTTCCGTTCCCACTACTGTTCTCTCTCTTTGGACTTAGTATGGCAGAAAATTATTTTGCAGACCTTTGCTGGTTCACAGAGTTTCTTTTCTGTTTCTTCTCATAAAATACATATGTGCATGGGGACAGAGAGGTATATACATTATGTGTTTATCTCCAGCAAGTCACTATATTTTCTTGGGAAGGTGTAGGAGGAAAATGAATTTAGGAGCCTGTTCAAAGAGCCGTGGTAGTTTCTTAAACTAACAAAGTAGTATGTCAATATTTCAATTAAAGGTAATGATGAAGATCCAGAATACTCCTATGGGAAGTTGAGAAGTATGGTAATATAATTGCACTTAGAGAAACAGGTATGCATGGTAATTACAGTGACTTGTGGCAGAAGATTTTTCCGATTCAACTCCTTGGGTTTTTTTTTAATGGAATTGTCTCTCTTTCTGCATCTTGTCCAGGGCTCCTCAAACAAATCTTACCTGACCTTGGTTCAAACCTTATCACTGTGATATAGACTAAATAATAATTCTTGCATTATGAGATCGGTGGGGATTCAGAAAGTAATCTTCGCCCTCAAGTGAGGGTATGCTGGCAGTGTTGCATTGCAGCCGCTGCACCTTCCTTCAGGGCGCAGTAATTCCTTGGGCTGCTGAGTTCTCTCAGTGTGGGTGGAAAAATTAATTGGTTCTGTTAGCTCCCCTTCTACTCCTTCAGTCTCAACCCTTCTTGCCCTGTTAATAAGTGAAGTATATCCATAGAGGTGTGCATTAGCAGGTTTTCTGTGAATAGGCGTAGTACTCCACCTTACTGAGAATTTCTGTCTGGATCTGTATTCCTTTCAGTCAAGTGCCCATCCATCTGCATTATTTTACATTGTAGTACTTGACAAAAGCTCCACAGTTTAAATATCCTAATTAAATTTGCTCTTTCACACCAAGTAAGTGATTTTGTTCATAAAATACAAAAATATGGTTTGGATTATGGTTTTAGAATGCTACTTAAAACAGTTTTGTTTCCTCATTAAAATGCTTTCCCAATCTTATTGGCCTCAGGAGATACAACATGTTTTCTTCACGCAGGTCCTGGGGGACAATAAGCAATATGCTACATGTCAGTTACATCATATTAGTTTAATAACACCTGGAGTAACTTTGCTGTAAATGCTCAAATCACTCTACTTATGCACAGAACACTGATTATGAGTAGGAAGCCAAGGATTTAATGAAGAATTGTATATTTTTTAATGGCAATTTTATGGGAAGTTAGTGGGCCAGGTTCTCACTTTCATTTGGATCCATTTGCATGGCTGGGGGCAGCTGAGAAATCCCCTGGGCAGACAGTAATTTCTGGCTGGCATAAAAGCAATACTGACTTTTCTTCAGCTCTCTGAAGCAGCCGTCTGCGCTGTGGGGTTCTGGAAACTCAGAGATGCCATGGAAAATGCTTTCTCTCACGTTCTTTTTCCCTAACAGGGACAGGCTGACCAGACCTGAAGCTCAGAACTAGTAATTTCAGACTACTTTGTAATGTGGAGCTGCCCAAGCTAGTTTCAAATGACCTTGTTTATGAACCAGAAGTCGTATGGCCACATCAGCAAAACCTCTGTTTTTACCCTTCTGAGACCCAACTCTGATATTGGCTCCATCCCTCAGATTTGGCCACGCTGGGAAAGAGAGTTCAGGAAAAAGTGTTTTTATATCACCTTTGTATTTCTAGGTCCTCAGACATATCTCAGTTCATGTTTGAAACTGAAATAATAGCTACCTCAGTTTTAGAGAACTGAATGTGATTAAGCATCTAAAAAAAATGTAAGATAAAATTTGCACTGACCATAAAAAAGCTTTAAAAAGATCCCTGCTTCAGCATGCACTGAAAGCTTATTATATACTGTATCCACTATTGTTAAAGTCATTGGATCAAACCCTTGCAATGTATATAAATACACTGCTGAAAGTCCTCTGCTTACTAAGAAAAACAGATAATATAATATAGGGAGATAGCCTTTGCTTTTAATTTTTTGTTTCTGTTTTCTTTAGAAGATGAAGCTGAACAATAACTTAGCTGTTTTCATAATTTTGTGTTCTGGCTTTCACTCCCATTTCTGCCTACCGACCTCTATAAAGACTTTCCAAGAACCCCATCATGTTGGGTCTTACTAGGCACATAACCTGTGCAAGGCTGAAGTAAGGACCATCCTGACCATCTTTCCTCTTGCTTAGTTTTGTAGGAAGAGTTTTTCCCTGCAGATAAAATTTTTCACTGTTGAAATGCAGTAATAGAGCTGTGGTAGAAAATGGTCTTCAATCCATCCTGTCTGTGGGTAAACATAATGTTAGACTTCTTTTCAACAGTAAACAACAGATGCTTTTCAGATATTATTCCTTTAAATAGAACCACTTTAAAGTATGAGAATTTCTACAGCATATAAAAGTCTTGCAGTTCAAAGTATAAAATGTTTTAGCCTCGAATAATGCTTTTATATTTCGGAAGGTGATTAGAACATATTGACTCTTTAACATGAGTGATGATGTTCTAGGCATTGAATGTGAATAGGAGAGTCCCAGGTTGTCTTTTATTCATCATCTTTCTAGAAAATGCAGTGAATTAAGTAAGTACAAATTATAAGTATATGCAAATGTTCAATGAGCCTTTAATCCAGCGTAACTATAAAGTGTATAAGGTATTCTGTTTGCAGAAAGAAGTTTGGTATAACTTCTATGTGACTTTGGGGAACAGAATTAAGAAGCAGCAATCATCATAATGGAAATGTCTCAGAAGTTACTGTTAGTTTTGCATCATCAGTTTCTAATCAGCGATACCTTTTCCTTTTGTAATAGAGGAAGTGCACATAGCCAAAGGATAGCTGAATCATCATGGTGTGATCTCTACCTAGACACTACTTCTGAACTGTGAAGACACTAGGTATCTACCGTATGAGAAAGTAATGGTCTGAGAACTTGACAATTGAAAACTCAGTTAGCTAAGTGAATTTCCTTTTTTTCAGAGCTTTTTGGAGATGATGTAGGTCATAGTCTTCATTTTTGCAAGCTCAGATAGTGGTAAGAACTGCTGTATAAAGAACCCAATCTATTATAATTTTATTGTAGATGACAATGAAATATACATACAAGCAAACTCATTGTGGATTCTTTGACAAATAAACTAATCTTAAAAAGTCAGCAGCTTCACATGCTTGAAAGCATTTATTCTATCTAATTCCAGCTGATCTTTTAATTCTCTAGATCTGCTGTCATAGCTTTTGCAATCACTAGCTTTCAGGAAGGTAAATTCACCTAAGAGAAACAATATTCACTAAAAATAATATCTTAATACTATAATGTTGTTTGACCTTTTCTTCTAGTAGGTATAGTATGAACTAAAACAGGATTTGCCTTCTGAATTTTTGTCTTTTTTGATTTCATCTCTTAGTTCTATTGCTGTGTCCCAAATAATGGTAATGCTTTCTTTATATCTAAAGCACAGACCTTAGCTTATTTTAATGCACAGTCAAACAGCTAATTAAAAGTAGTTCCAAAGACAGAGAACTTAATGGAGCATGATGAACTTCAAGAATGGACTGTTAGGATCACTTTTGAGATTTGGGAAACCTTTCTCCCATACCTAGCTTGTAGCTAGCTGCTTTCAGTGCTGGTGCACTGGCTGCGTAAGAGAAAAGAGATTAGTCTGTACTTCACAATTCAGCATGATCAAGGATGAAAATAGTAATACAAAGTCAGGATGGATGTGGTCCTCTTCTGGTTAGGGTGAGAAGTAAGAAGGGAAGAGGGAAGTAGGGAGAGACCTGTAGAGACATCTGGCTCTTATTTGCTCACCCGTTATGGAGGGGATTCCTGCTTTAGTTCATGCTAATAGGAGGGGTAATGCCCCTCTACCCATCATTGTCAGTCTGTGCCTGGGCAGAAACAGGATGGTTGTGCCCTCTATCCTTAATTAAGCATTTGATTTTGATCAGAAAGTTAACAGAACTAGTCAAGTGAACAATGAAACACATACAAGTTTTATTTCTCCCCTTCAGATAACAGAGCTGTGTAAACCAAGAATTGGTCTATTTCAGAACTAGAAAAGACTGTTTTTAGCTACTAATAAATACAGTCTTAGTGAGAAAACAGCTTTGCAATTTAAATTCAGTTGAGCTTTGGTTAAAAGATAGCTTTGATAACAAAAGGAGGACAGTATTTTAAAAAATAAGTGTTTTATTTCAAATTTTTACAAGTATTTTTTTTCAAAACAACCTTTGGATTGACCCAAATCATTTCTCCATTTCACTAAAAAATAAAATGTTCTTTTATTTGAATTTAGCAGGGGAAATTTTTAAACTAGTTTTGGTTGCTTAAATGTATTTTTTGCTTAGATCAAGTACGTGTTAATATTTGGGCTACAGATCAAAATTGTTACTGCATGAAGTTTAAAATGGGGAACAGTGATTAACTGAAGACATTGCATGAAGATATCACCTAGAGTTAATGGAAAATACAAGTAATATTTAAATTTTATATCACACATCTAAACCAAATATAGCGTCAAATTGTTGGATTCTTAGAAGAATTCAGTTTAAAATAGTTCAGATCACACCTGGTTTTCATTTAGGAAAAAAAAAAAAACCAAACAAATAAACAATTTTCTACTAAGGTAAAGTCTTGACAGTCTCTTTTTCTTTTCCCACCATACCTATAATCAAGCCAAAATATCAACTGAAAAATACAAAAGCAAAAATATCCTGTTAGTTATTGAAATCAAGCTTATTTTTCTAGATGAACTTTAGTACAGGGAGATCAAATGAACAAAAATCCTCAAATATCATGATCCCATCCTAACCTTGAGATCCTGGGTTTTCAAAGGAGGCATCGCCTAAAGCACTTGGAAGAGTGGTAAGGAAGTCTGTAGACTGGCCCAATAGCTCAAGGAAAGATTTATGGTTTGTGTAATCAAGAATTAGTAGATATGCCTGTGCATTTTGTAGCAGGGGATGGAGTTGGCAGCATCTGCACTTTTCCTTGGTGTCTTGAGAGAAATGGCTATGTATAATCAAAAGGAAAATAAACAGAAATATTCTATAGAAGGATAGGGCAGTGTTACTAGAAGAAGAGTATGTTAGGAAACAGAGGTTCATAGAGGAAAATATATTGAAGATTAAATTTTAAATATTGGGGTTTCCTTGCATTTGGAAGTCACACATTTTATCAACAGTGTCCAACTGCCATGGAGGCTCAAATCTGCAGTAAACTACTGAAAGTAATTCACATAATGTTTGTAATAAGAGCTAGTTTCCAAAAAAGGAAGTGAGTTTTTCAGCACTTGCTTTTTAAAAATGATCTTATTCTCTAGATCTTTGGGAAACATGTGATTTGGCAGATCATTGTATGATTTTGTCAGTAGGAAAAAGGAGCAGGCTTGCTATCTGCTATTAACTGTGATTACATGACTGCTTGCTACATATACTGTACATTACATATCACATTGGCATTTCAGATCAAGTATTGCTCTACTGATTACTTCCATTATTTTGAAAGCAAATCTGTAGCTCTATGCAGACTACTTTGTTGGGGTTTTTTTATTTTTGTCTTTTTTATTTAAGAGAGTTTGGCTTCAGACCAACATCAATCTGAAAATGGAGAGATACTGTATTTCCAATAAAAGTAATTAACACCTGCATTTATAGAGAAAAATCAGTAAAAGTCTGGAATGAAAATAAGGCCTCCAGCTTCTTGTGAAAGTTCTGCTTTTGATCTGGAGACTCACCATCTTCACTAGTTCCAACCAGTAAACAATCAATTACCGTGTATACAAGTACAAATTCCATGTGAAAGGGAAGATATACTCCAGCTTTTGCAAGGGCTGGGAATGACTGAACACTTCTTTATACTAGACTGTAAAGATGGGTTGCCAAGGATAATGTTGTTAATGGATGACATGAGGACCAGCCTGTGGCTGACCTCTGCAAGAAATGGAAGGGAGAAGAATTACATATAAGAAGTCTTTTTTAACCTCCTTAATCATTGGAAGGAAAGGAAAGCTAAGATTAGTGTGGGCACAGTCTCTCCTATCTCCTCAACACAGGGGCTGTTTCCTGATTGTGATATTTTCCTAGTTACCCAAAAGACAAAGGAGTGAGAGCTGTGCTCTTCCTCTTTGTACTATTTGGCAACTCTGCCTGCTGAGGCTACTGGGCTAAAGACAATGTCCTTGAAAAATGCAAGCACATCTCAAAAGGAGTCTGGAAATCCAGCCAGAACAGAATAACTGTGTAGAACTTGGCTAAAAGTTTATCTGCTAAGCTATCTATAGGTCTGAAACTAGTTCATCACAGATACTACATTGCACAATCTGCCTTTTGCTTAGAAACTCTTGAAATTACTTTAACAGTGTATATGAAGTTCTCTTGCTAGCTGAATGCCTTTACAACAATTGCTGGAATCAAGGAAACCCATGTAGAGAATTTATACAAATATTACACTCCAAAATGATGAGGATTAGCATTCAGTAATATTTCAGTTTGTAATGCAGAAATACAATATGCATGTGCATTACCTACTTGCGCTGCAGATGATATGCATATGTACCTTAGAATCTCAATCATTATGATATTTAAGCAGGTTGTCTTTTCAGGCAAGAAGAAAGAAGCATGTGGGAGAAAAATCAAAGGAGATTTGGGAGATCTGGAAACAGGTGGGAAAAATCATGATAGATTTGGGCTCTTTCCCAAAAATTTATTTCAGGATTGGAGGAAAGTCATTTTAAAGCTGTCAATTTGAGGAGCTGTTTTCCTTTTCCAGACAGAATTTTATATAGTTTCCTTATGAGGATTTTTTTACTTTTTGTTTTCTTTCAATCAAGAAGGAACCCAGTGAATTAAGTACTATCAAGGGCAAGAAATATGAGTGACTTAAAGTGATACAAGAAACCTGATTTGTTCTAAATTAATGGTGAAGATGAATATGTTATTTTGTCTTAAAATGCACACTTCTCTAAATTCAAAGCTTTAGAAAACAAATTGTAGGAGAAGCTAACTTTTCATGCAACAGCATGTATAAAAGGTTTAGTGCCCTGACTGCAGGCACTACACAGTTTTCAAAATGTGATTAGCGAACACCGATTATTCCTGGCAATAATATTGTTGTCATTGGATGTGTCTGGTCGTGTTCAAACCTTTGACAAATGAAAATGAATAGGAACACTAATTCATTGGGGTTAAAATGGGTAGTTTTATTCAGGACCATTGTAGTTCATAGGTAAGTAACATTAATATATTCCAAAAAAGTCATCCTGAAAGAAAGATGCAGTGCTCTCACATTAAATCTGCTTAGTGGACATATAGTGAGATTACTGTTACACAGCTTTTCTAATTGCCAGACTCATTTCTGTTATGAAAAGCTTTACAGATTTTAAGGTCAGAAGGAACTGTCAGCTAGTCACACAGGTGAATACAAATAACTTTACCAAATAATTTCTGAAGCAAATCTCAAACATCTGACTGAAATGAAGTGTATTTTCTTAGAAAATACCCAGTCTGAAAATTCCCAACCTGAAGGCATCAACAAGCTGATAATAGGCTTGATTAGCACATAGTGCTTCCAGTTCATGAAACTTTGCAAATGCTAGAAATTTGGCTAGATGCGAACTAAGACAATGAGCTTTATTTTTTTCCTTTAAAATTAGCAAGTCTTTTGTTGTCAATATCTGCACATAGATGTCAGTTCATAGCCCAGACTCTGAGTGTCTGTCAGGTTTCAGTGCTTTCATTAAAGGTGAAGAATGTCAGTTCCAGTTAGTCACCACTGCTGTTTTGAAGCTCTCTGGCTGTGTGGCAACCTGGAAGATAGTCCCAAGGTGGCCAGGAGAACTGAACTTCTCTGTGCACCTGTTTAAGAAGTGTGGACCTATCTAGAGAGACTGAAAACCCTGATTACAGGTTTGAATGGAGGGATGCTTCAGAGCCACAGGTAAAATTCATCTGTCTTTTTCCGGCAAATACAAGGACAATGAGGTGGTTAATTTCTTTTCTCATCTGACACCCTGCAGCTATGGGAGCCCTGGCTGCTCAGCCCGAGTGCTGTGACTGATGTTCCCAGGACTTCTGGGACCATGGAAGCACCTTGGGAACTCTGGCATAGCTGGCTGTCACAGAATAAATGATCTTCCAAGAGAATAAGTCAAGGCAAGTTTCTCTCTATATCACATAGTATGCAACCGCACTAATCATCTCTTTCAAGTGGATTGTGTAACACTAATTAACTTGTTCTTTTGCTCTTGAAGCACATATTACCTGGAATAAAGATTGTTTAGCAATATCTAAATTGAGTAGTTGCTAATGATGCAGGTGACAGAAGAGAACTTGGCCTTTTCTTCCAAATCTTCAGTGTCCTGCCATATACTATAAGAAGTGAAGATGAGTGGAAAAGAATGAATAGTTTTAGTGATTAAGCCCAAAGGAGGGGAGTTATTCAGTAGATTGTGTTCTTCAGTGAGTCTAAATAATGATTAAATCTACTGAATTATAATTGTTTTCAGTGGGCTGACCTCAAGCCCACTAAGGCCTCAAAAAGTTCCATCGAATAGAGATAGGCTTCACTGAATACAAGAGATTTTGGATCAAGTGAAGTTTTTCAAAACTTCACAGTTACTGAAATATAAGGTTAAAATTTAAATCAGCATATAATCTTTATGCAGTAGTCATTACCACAATTTATTATATACATTTTTAGCATAATAATGGAATTAAATTTGTATATTTTCATGAGAACTTAATCTTTTTTCATTTGTGTGAAACACTGTGACATACTGGTTTCAATAAAAGCAGTACTTTGCTTCACATTTTACATTACCCAGAAGCATTACTCCAAAGACTGCTATATTATGTCAATCAAGAACAATATCTTTCACAGAATATTTTTCCCAACCTAGTTTTCCTTTTGAGACATTACCTTAGTTGAGCATTTTAAAATCAAACCTTCTGTGTATTTGAAACTATTTTATCCTCCTCTTCCTCAGTTCATAAGAATGCTGTCCCCATCTTGCAGAAACTTCCAATACTCTGTTTTGAATACCCTGAATTACTTAAGCCAAAAGTTTCTGAATGTGGAAAAACATTTGCCACACTTAATTATGTTTGACAATTCTTCTGTCCATTTAAAGCTACCTATAGATTGCATAATGGAATTATCTAGAGGTTTTAACACATAGTGGACATTCAGCTTGTCTAGTATGACTTCTCACAGCCTACCTGGCTCTCAGGTGGACGATTTCACCAGGAGGCAGAGCAGAAAAAAAGTCAACAATTTAATGTGAGTGCAATCCACCTAGATTGAGTCTTAGCACATTTTTGAACTGTTTCAGAAGAAAATAAAGGACAGGAGAAGTGTACCATTTTCCATGTAATTTTATTCTTGGATGCTGCTTAGATGCTATCTACATTTAAAGTGGCTCTGAGTTGCCAAGATAAATAGACTTCTTTTTTAACATTTCATTATTTCATTACATCCTCATGTCAGACTACAAAATACCATGTCAGGCACTCTAATGATTTGACATAAATAATGTGAAGTGACACAGAACAGTAAGAGACCAATTGTTACAAACAATGGGTAATGAATTCTGAAAAATTAAGCAAACTTGTATCTGAAGTGTCCTTTCTCCATTTCTTATGCTTAGCCTCAGCAGTGACCAAGAGAAGTACAAGCAAAAACTGTGGTAGTTTGCTTGCATTATTTTGTTGGTGTATTGTATTACTTTATATACAATAGAGTAAGTCACTATAATCAAATTGAACCCACACGTTTTAAAACCTGGACCATAATTTTATCTTCCATAATTTCATCTTCCATGATATTCAACATATAAGAAACTAGAAGTAACGTAGACTTTTGGAAGGAAATAACTGGGAGGTTATCTGATGCATTTAAATTAAAAATAAATTAGAAAATATAGGAATGCCTATTGTTTATTTGTATGCATAGTGAAACATTTCCTGATTTACCATGCGTAGTAGTTGCAGAGGAATGTCGTTTAGTTCAGACTAAAGGTGCTCATAAAACAAACACTCTTGTAGCACAGGGTTAGTATTGACTTTGCAGTGTAGCTTCAAAGGCTACACTTGATTTTAACAATTTGAGTAACTATTTGCTAGTACATAATTTTTGATTTTGATCAAATTTATTAAAAATGTGATGACTATGTCAGTATCTACATTATCTGATTCCTTACAATTTAGAAACAGGTGTCTGAATACCGTGGTATGCTCCAGAGACATTTCTTGTTATAGTAACTAATAAACTTCTCCCTTCTGGGGTATACCACTCAACCTAGCTAATGCTGCTTTTCTGTTAGTTTCAAGGATACTGTTGGACTGGAAAATCCTCAGAATACTTGAAGGTGAGTCAGTTTAGGTTAAATTCACAGAAAGACAAATAAACCCTAAACTTCATTTGAAACATGAATTTAATCTTTTTATGCACACCAAAATCAAATCCTTTGCTGAGTTCAAAAATGTGTGATTGACTTTTTTTTTTTTTTTTTTTTTTTTTTTGGAGTAGCCTTAGGATCTTTATGGAAACAGAAGTCTTGAACACTGTGAGGAGGATTGGCCTGACGACATTTTCAGCCAATTCCGCTGGTTCCGCTGTTGAATCTGCATCTAATTTTCTGGATGCTGATCCGAATCACAGTTCTGAAAAGGCTGAAGTTACCCATCGTGCATCCAAAGGCATTAATACATTTTCTAGGTATCTAACTTTGGTGGAAACAATGTTTTTTTGAATGAAGGAAGGCATGTCAATATTTTAGCTACAGGAAGGGAAGGATTTCACTTGGTCAGTCCTATTTAAAAGTGGCCATATAACAGAATATTTATTTCATAAAGAATTCAGATATTTTGGAGTTTATTACAATTCCATTTCTGAACAAAACACCATAAATGAACATCAGAAGATTTAATTTTATTTATGGAACAAGGAAGGATAACTCGTGGAATTGGTATGTTATTATGGAAAGGTACAGACTTTTTCTGAAAGAGAAGGGCTAATGAAAGGAAGTGATTTTTGTGTCATATATCAATAATGAATACACATGTTCTGAAGTGTAGAAAGAATAGAAAATATCATGGTACAAGCTTCTGAAGAAAGAGCTAATTGAGACCATTTCTAAGAAATGATTAGATGCATCAAAAGGGTAGGAGCTGCTGATAATGAGATGCTTTAATTACCTTGTGTGTGTTGGAAAAACAAATAACATATGAATCCCCAGGCTAAAACCCATGCCTAATGTTAAAAGAAGATTACTTAGATTGCAAAGACAAGCAACCTAAAGTCAAGAAATGTCAAAGATGAGTCTGTGCAAAATGAGTCTATTATATTACATTACAATATAGTTTCAGTTGCAATCCTATGTGCTCATTTTCCCTTCATAAGATAAACGTTTATTGTACCACAGTATAGCAGGAGATTGCAAAAATGAGAAATTAGTTTACACTTAGTTAGATAATAGTTTTTAAAAGCTTAATTTTTAAGACCATAAGAATACATAACGAGTGGATCAGTTTTAATCTAATTGGCAAACATATTTTAAATTGTGTTTAATTATAGTAATATAATGAGGCATGTAATTGTTATGTCTGAATAGAGCTAAATCCTAAAAATTAGCTTGTTTACACATCTGTTTACAATAAAAAGGTTGTTATGTACAAAGTTTTGAAAGAAAATACCTGAAGGATAAATACTTAGAACTTCTATATGCAAAGGAATAAGTGTTTCCAAGCACATATTTGTGCTGCAAAAACAAGACACTCTAAATAAAGGCTTAAATAATATTTTCCTTGGTCTGTGTAGGATTGTTAAGAAATAGCCTGTTGTATAGTTCACAGGGGTGATACATTAAATTAACTTTTTTTTATTTAAACAGTGACCAACACTAAATGTGTAGGCCAGGAAGCATAGAAGAAAAAGAACCTCACCTTGCACTTCTGTGTAGAATATCTTGTTCACCAGTGTTAGTGTCAAAACAGTGCGTTGATATACTGAGAAGATATGGAGATGAGAGGGATAATGAAGAATCTCCCTCTATTTGTTGACCAGATGTGTAGTATATTACTATAGATATTGACATAATAACCTATTCCCCCAAGGAGCAAAAAAGAAAAGAATTTAATTTAGGTATATCTTTGAAATACGCTAGTTCCTCAGACAATCTGTGGTTTGGGACAGTGAAAACAATAGCACTTGTTCTGGACACCAAAGACTAAAGCATTGAATGTGGTGGCAAAAGAGTGTACAGATGTCACTAGTTTCTCTGAGTTGCTACAAAATGCAGTCGGACGTGACTGTTCTCCCAGCAGCATCCAGAATTCTGAAAAATATTAAGCAATGCTTAAAAACAACATAACACTGAAAAAGAATAGAAAAT
Organism: Dromaius novaehollandiae; assembly: GCF_036370855.1. Classification (NCBI taxonomy): domain Eukaryota; kingdom Metazoa; phylum Chordata; class Aves; order Casuariiformes; family Dromaiidae; genus Dromaius; species Dromaius novaehollandiae. The sequence goes on from NC_088132.1 coordinate 45,146,224, forward strand.
AATCAGTGGGCAGTGTCTCATGCTTATAGAGAGATTTATTTGCAAGCTAGGTAGTCTGAAAGCTTGCTTCTACAGTCCCGGAAATGGAAGGCTTTGACAATTACCTGAAAGAAGAAAGCTGAGATTACCAGTTATATAAATTTAGCATAAGGATTTAGAGGCCGTAACATGATTTACTTCTTCTTTGTGTTAAAGTCTGATAAATATACCAGGACAATTCTGGTTCACTCACAGAAAAAAAGCATCATTCTTGTTAATTAGCTTCTTGTGAGCCTTCCTTTTTTCCCCTATATATGGCTTAGAAAATTACATGAAACGGGGGTTGCTGCTGTTTCATGCTTGATTGTATTTTCTTCTTCTCAAATTAAAAAGGCAGGTTGTCAGAAGCAGGGAGATGATGTCTTGTGTACAGGATGAATGCCACCAATTACCTCACCTGAATTATTTTGCAGCTGGTGAGGTGGCAGGTCCCAGCTCCTGCTCGGTTCACTTTTATGAGACTCACCACATCTCACAGGCACCTTTCTAAGGATATTGTGTTTCTTAGGCTCCAGCCTGTCCTGATTTTGCTGCGAGCATTCGAATTCTACCACTGCGCTGCCATGGCACCTTCGTTTAACCTGTAGCTAAACCCGGGACTCAAGCACAGCCACCTTATCTTGGTGCTTGAATTTGTGCCATGTCTTATGTCCCAAGAAGTCCTACCTACTGGGATGGGTCAGGATCATTTTTGTCTCAGAGTACAGATCTCGTAGGACTTGACAGGTTAAACCCAAAGAAAAAAATGAATGGCCATGAAATTTTCAGAAGAGGAATTAATGTTCTCATTAAAAAAGCAGGAACTATAATTTGCACTAGCTAAAATTTCTGGGTTGTCCTCAAAGGTAGGCCCAAATGAGGCACTTTCCATTATTATAGGTAGCAAGGACCATGAATAATCCTCATCAGATGTTTAACAGAAACAGCAGGTCCCAAAATCTTCTGTGCTTGATAGTTGCTGTGGTTTGCACATCCTGGAGCTGGCCTTACTCATGCAAAATGAACCTTTTGAAAACCACTGTAATCAAACTAAAAATTTGCTGGGCTTTTATGAAAATTACTACGTGTTCCTTCTTTCCTTATTCATGAAATGTAATTTTTATACATCATTTTGAAGGGCAGACAGACCGACCCAATAAAATAAGATTTATTTTAATAACAGACTATTACGGCAAGAACAAGAATTTTCACTTCTCTGTTTTTGTTCTCGGGGCATGGGAGTCAGTCTGTGTTTCTTTTGTAGATTTATTTTACTTCAGTAAAATGTATCAGCTGTGAGCTTTATGGCAAATTCAGAGAAGCACTTCTTATGGGCACTTACAGGAGGGATGGAGGATTTGTGCTGTGTCTGGTCTGAAGTAGGGAGCATCAAGGTACGAATTAACTCTACGCAGCTCCTTACACATTTGATGTCTGTTTGAAAAATAAGGTTGGTAAATTACAATCATTTTAGATAAATATCAGCTAGCTAATCTGGCTGACTCCAAGAATCTTCCTGAATGTAGTGGTGGCTGAAGCAGCTCATTGTATCTGCAGCGTATTCAAGCAGTTTAATTTTTGTTGCTCAAAGACTCTGTCATACCCCAGGGATGTGCTGGAATGGTTTCATTGTAATCAGAGGCTCTATGCACATGAAGGATTTGTTAAACTCGTTCTGATCAGTTCATTAAAAGCTTGAATGCTGTTTGAAAGCCTTCTATACTGATTGGATTTCACTGAAAAATTCTAATTCATGATAATAAGCATGGAGTAAAAGTTACAATGGGGATGGAGAACAAATAATATCCATTTTCCTGAAACTTATCTTCTCTGAACAGTGCTGGCTCTGCTGTGATGTGACCCAACAATGCACTAGTACTCACAAAGAGATTGATTATATTTTGTTATTTCTGTCCCAGGTGTATCTTGTATATATATTTATATAAAAGAAATAACCAAAGAGCATATTCTCTCTCAGAATTTAGAAGGCACTCAATTAGAAGTTGTAAACCTGTGCCCTCTTTCCTCATTGAAACATCTGATTTTTAATCTTTTGCTTTAGAATAAGCCTTCCTACTAACACTGAATCGCCTGACTAGATGGTATACCATTGCAAATGGCTTCATTCCATTAGAAGAATGAGTCACAAAAAAATGGACTGTTGGTGATCTTGCCATGCCTTGTATCTAAGGTGTGATGCAATTTCCTACTGAAATGCCATAAAGTTTGTGTTTCTGGTGGCATATATTGTTTTCTGTATTTTCAGTGTTGTGAGGCAAATAAGATTGCAACAGATGAAATGAACAGGAGAAAAAAAATGGCTTACTGTGTTAAGCTATGTATCTATATTCAGTCAGTATGCCTTAAAATCCTCTGATGAAATGCAAAGAAAACAGCTAAGCTTCCGTTTCAAGTTTTTATGTAGCGCAATTAAATCATTCATTTGTTTATAGAAGAATATAAGCATGGTTGTACAGGGCCAGATAAAAGACCCATTAGCCAAGTATTATGTGTCTATAGAGGCCAAGGTCTATGGAAGATGGTGAAAACAAGGCAAGCCTGCAGTGATACGTCTTCAGCATACTCTTCTAACCTCCATAAATTAACAATTCAGGGACTTCCTGAACCAGAGGTGGTGACTTTGCATATATTTATAAATTATATGCATAATGGAGAAAATAATTTACTGTCTGTGGCTTTCACAATCTTCTGGTAATGGAAGATGATAGCTGACCTGTTGAGACTTGTGGGATGCTCAGTTACTGTTGATGTCAACAGATTGCAAGGGCATAGAGGTCCTCTCACAAGTTGTTTAGGGCGTTATAGGACAGGGCTTTTGCCTAATTCACTTTTTTCTGCGTATCTCCTCCTTCCCCCACCATTCCACTTGGATATAAAAGGTATGGATGTATCAGGACTGGGGGTACCAATGAGTTTTAAAAATATATACTGACCTGCCTCTGTTGGCTTTTGCTTCCCCTTGCAAACACTGTAAAATGTCCTAGTAACACCCATCACTGTAAATGCTCAACTGTATCTGAATAACTTAAGACGTAAAATTTTGCAGAGAAACAATTTGGCTCAGTGCCTGACTAAATACTAAAAAGGCATTTAGCCAAAAGGTTTGTCTATATAATTTTGTTTCTTTCATTTTATTTCAATTATAAAATGTTTCTATTAGGCAAACTTTCTCTTTGCTTGAGTTCCTCTCAATAGTTCAAATCCCCATGTCTAGCTCAAACAAAGTAAATTAATATACACAAAGTGGCTTTCCTTTCTCACTTGGTAGAGTCTGTCATGCTATTGGGCAATGGAGTATATTATCTCACCTTCTTTTCAGTTGCCATAGATTATAAATATTATGCCATGGTCCACGATGGCTAACATTTCAAAAGACATATCACATTGGCACATCAAAACCCTTTCTAATGCTTTTGAAGACTTAGTGAAAATATTAGCTACATTATTTTGCTGTGAGTAAACTTGAAAGATGAAATTGTAAATGCATTTCTTGTAAATGCAACAGTATTTTTAAATTGCATTTTTAATTATTTTTCAATTTTTTGCAAGTGAATGTAGTCTAGTCATAAAAAGAAAGTTTCATGAGATAATAAGCCTAAGCTGTTTCAACATTCTCATTATCTCGTCAATAAACTTTAAAATTATATCGCTAAGTTTCTTTTTGACACATGGTCTTTTATATATATATACTTAATTTATACTCACTTATATGAGTGCTTGCATGGGACTAAAACATTCTGATATTTAGAAGTCTAAACAAAAACAAAGTGTTTTGTTATTAAACATCATATATAGTCTTTGAAACTTTTCTGCTCAAAATTTCAAAAATTGCCATTTTAGTTCTGAGTTGGAATTAAAATATATTTTTAACTGTGTGTGAAGCCTGCAAAGAAGGTATTGAATTTTCTGATCAGACTTCCTTATGAGCATCATACTGTATATGCAACCCACATCTTGGGTGATAGTTCCCTTTGTGAAAATGATTTTGTTACTCCTACTTTTATGCTGTAGTATTTAAAGTTACTGAAGATGTAGAAGACCCATATTGTTTGTTTATTTGCAGGGGTCAGACAATCTAGGCTTTACTTTATTCCACAGAAACAACTTCTATATTATCAGGCATGACTGGATCCAACAAGTATAGAGAATTGCATATTTTTTCTGTATAATCTGAAGAAGCAGTGCCTCCTCTAAAAAGGGAAAGAAGGGGAAAAAATGTTTCTGGCCTTTCTTCTTGTGACTCTGGCCTTCAGACTGTAAATTAATGCGGTGCTGTCTCTGCTAGAGTCTGAAACAATGTACTATAGTGCCAAAACAGGGGTGAACTTCCTCTATTTATCTTACTGAAATATTAACTACGAAGCCTCGTTTCGACCCAAGCTTGATTTGGCGCTGGGAACTCTGCCAGGGTGAGAAGTGCCGCGAGGGGCACCTACCTCCTTCGGAAGGCAGCCACCCACTTCTGCCCAGCGAGCCTCCCAGGGCTGCCCGTGCTCTTACGTCCCCCCCAACACTTCTCACTTGAGCAGAGCTCCTGGGGATCAAAACAGACAGCGGCTTGGAAGCGTCCACCCGCCTGAACCGCAGCGCAGCACCTCAGGGCGACGCTGAGTTGCCTTGCTGCTCAGGGACTGCAAGCTGGTTAGGAGAGCAATCTGCCTGCCCACATTCAAAAAAGTATCTCACTGGAGAAGAGGTAGTGGTCTTAAACCGCCAAATCACGTTTGTTTATTTGGAGAGGTTTTTGTTAGGATTTTCAGTACCGTCTAGTCTGAATATGCTGAACATGCAATCTTTTTGTTGGATTGCTCCATTTCTGCCGGTTAGCCTAGCTAAAACAACAAATAGATATGTATAGAAATGATAAAATGTGGAATGAAGCGAACCTTTGTGCACTTGATAAAATATGTGGGAGTTCAGTTATATTTGATGAACAGCATTACATTCACTTTCTTGTATATATTTATACATCCAAAGTTCGGTTTTACAATGTTGATGAATGCTTTTAAAGGATCCTAGCTCACATACAGTGATATCCGACACAGCTTTCTGTTTTGCAAACAGATGACTGATAAACCACAGATATAAGATACTTCTTTCTTCGCTTACTCTACTTCTCTGTCTATTGTTCCTGAAGGTGGTTATAACCCAAAGAAACCACTATTTTCAATGCAGTTCTGAACTTTCTTTTCTTTCTTTCTCCTCCTTTTTCTTTCTTTCTCTTTCTCTTTTTCTCTTCCTCCTCCTTTTTTTCTTTCTCTTTCTTTTCTTTTTCTCTTTCATTTTCCCTTTTTCATTCTTTTTCTTTCTCTTTTTCTCTCTCCATTTTCTTCCTTTCCTTCTCTTTCTTTCCCTCTTTATTTCCTTCTCTTTGTTTTTCCTTCTTTTTCTTTCCTTCCATCTCCCTTTTTTCTTTTTTCTTTGTTTCTTTTTTCTTTTCCCTTTTGCCTCAACTTCCTCTCCTCTTCTCTTCCCTTTTCTTTTCCTTTCTTCTTTCCTTCCACCCATCTTTGTCTCACTCTCCTTTTCATTTTATGACCTTTTGGAAAATAAAACTCCTGTGATGGCTTCCTGGCGTATCTAATTCTCCACAGGAATATATGCCTGAAACCATGGTTTTATTTAAAGTTCATATTTTTTTGATTTAATCACAAAAGGGTTTTCAAACTGGTCAGTTTAGGCAAGCTTCTAGAAAGGTTACTCAGATATCAGAGAGAAAACAGTGCAATTATGAGCAAGAGAGAAGTTCTTTTTATGCAGATAGTGTCTAAAGACATAAAATCTTAAAACCAAATAAATTCCAACATATGACTGGACAAACAATCTTATACAAGTATAAGCCACAGAAGTCTTCTTGGGAAAGAATTGTTATGGAAAATTAATTTATAGCTACAAATTTCACAGAGGAAACCTATAAATCTGCCTAACAGTGACAGCAGGATTGCAGGATATTTTAGGATGGACAGTGAGCAGGGCAAAGAGCAGAATGAATGCAAAATGGCACCTAACATCTACCACACTTGTGCAAATTTATTGCTTTGCTTCAGAAGGAGAAGTGTCTCCTTCTCAGGATGATTTCTTCAAGTACTACCTTGCAGTTATGATTTAAATAGCATGTGCTGCTGGTTATTAAGATCGAGGCTGATGATGACATGGGCACGGTGATGTGAACAAAGGACCTTCAGCAATACCATGTTTTAATACCTCTGCATATAAGGACAAACCACACAGTGACTATTCTGTATGATTGTTCCCACTCTATTCTAATTTTGCTCCTACCCTTACTAAGATGAATCACCAATTATTTCCCATTGAAGTGTGGGGGCATCTATGTCTAGTCCACTGTTTTGCAGTGATCATTAACAGGATTCATACCAGCCTGAGAATATTACTCACTTTCTCAAGTAGCCCATTTATGAATTCTTCCTTACAAAAAGAAAAAAAACACCTGCTCATTTTATCCTGTCACCTAAGCGAGCACTGCTGGAGGTCAATTTTTTTCAGAACCACTTTTATGTACAATCAGTTCCTTTTATTTCAAGGATAATGTGGTATATCTTTTGTGGCTTGTAAGAGAATGAAGGAAGTAGCTTTCAAGGAAATAAATTTAGCAGCAGAATTGCCATTGACAAGGAGGGCTATTTATGAGCCTGCTGTTCTGTACACAGGTATGTGTGTTGCACTAGAGGGAAAGAGTTTCTCAGGAGAAAACTATGAGATTAACTTACTAAAGTAGCTGGCTAACATATAACTGCTTAGGGAAAGAGACTTAGAATTATGTTAGCTGTGTATGTCAGAAATTTCCAAATAGTAGGAAATAGGCATACAGTTCCCTTATTCTTACTGAAAATTAGCTTTTTTGTGTCACTTAAAACATAGAAGTGATCTCTGGAATTCTAGGGATGAGTTCTCCTCAGCTCCACTGATGTCGGTTTTCTTCTTCAATAAAGGAATGAAATAGGATTTAAATACCCTGCTTTTTCAGGAGCTGATCTTCTTTTCATAAGAGTCACGGAAAGAACATTATCATGGCCAGGGATTCTTTCTCAGTTTAAACTGATACAGCAGAAATGAGGGCAGCATGATCACAATGAGGCCATTTTCTTTGCTTATCTGGAAACTGTCTGAGAGTAAGTTCTATGGTGCAAATCATGATCCTTTCTTTAATAATTCAGAACCAGTCATCTGCACTGGATCCCTGGTCTGCTATAGTGACCTGCTATCATACCTTTCATGAGAGAAAGGAGAATGGAGAAAGTTTCTGCTGTTTCAGAGGCTTCAACCTGTGTCTGTCTTCTCCAGGAGATGTGTTCTCCTAAATCCTGTTCCAGCTTTTACTGGACCACTTTCCTTCCCTAGCCATCTGATCTTCTTCTCCCTGTCCTTTGAAATCATAGTCCTCTTGGACACTTTCCACAAGGATGAAACAGTGATAGCTTGTTTGCCTGATCCCTCATAAGAATTCCCAGTTAAGACCTCCCTCCCTTATTCAGTATGTCCAGTCTACTTTTAGAACAAGATTAGAATAATTCAGATGTCAGATATGACTTAAAGCTATGGAAAGTAATCATTCTTTTCATTTCCAATGATTCATCATGGCTTCATTGATATAGCCTCCATTATATGAGCTCTCATCAATTTTCATCCATAGACAAAAAAAAAAAAAAAAAAAAAAAAAAAAAAAGCCTAGATATTCTCTGACCTTTTATTTTTTAACTAAAGCAGGAGCCAAAATCCGGTCTAAACAGACTTTGCTTAGAACAGAATTTGATGAAGGGGCAACAAAATTAATCATTGTTTGCCCATGATCCTAGGGCCAGACTTGGCCACTGAAGGATCAACAGGGCTGCACTGACAGCAGGAGATCCCTCTGCTCTGCTTTTCCTTCCTGCTGTCTCAAACACTCTTGCCTTAACAATGGGTAACGTTGCTTGGGGGGCACTGTGTGCCTTGGAGACTTCCTCTGACACAAGATGAGTGAACAGAGGGCTGACTGAATCGTTTTGTCACTGGTTTGTCAATGCAGCAGAAAGTCTTTATGGTGAAGTTGCAAATCTGCTTGGGCTCTGAATAGCTGTCTGTGTGTTTTTAAAGGATGAAAGTCTTCAGTCTGAAATGTGGGAAACATTATTTTCAATAGGTTCAGCAACAGCTAAACAATTATTATGTTAAAAGACATTGTATTATTTGGCAGCTCAGTGCTAAAATTCATCTGCAAAGTCTGTGATAGAAGGGCAGAGGTTGAGGTTATTTTTATTTAGCTTGACCTCCATTCTCTCATGGGTTATGGCAGTTAAAAGGGCATCTTCTTGAAATACAGGATTCCAAACCTGATTTCCCATAACCGAACGTGTGGAAAAATCTGCCATGTTTAATGAATGTGTACTATTCCTTACCCTTCCTCGTATTCAGGATCTGGCAGCACACAATGTTAGTGCTTTGAATAACTCTTACTGCAAAAAAATACAAACAGAAAGCAAAAATCATCCTTTGTGGCTGCATGATGATTACTAAAAGAAATGAGTCACTTTTCTTTTAAAATTCAAGTATGTGTTTATTTTGCCTTTGAGATTGAAGAACATGCAGATTTCTTAATCAGGTGCTAAATTCTATTTAATTAAGGCTAATTTAATTAAGGCAGTGGAAATAACAGCTTTCTAGGGGGTAAGGGCTGGTACCCCATCTTCTTTTGGTAGCTCAAGGTCAGAGCACTTACGCAGCATGAGTTGATGTGGGTTCAATTCCAACGTTTGACTGGGGGAATTTAAATCAGAGAGGCAGTCTGTGTATGTGTGTATAAGCAGGAGAAAGGAGAGAGCCATTCTTAAAGCAAAATCTCCTGTCCTTTGGGTGTGCCAGATTGTAGTGGGAAGATGTCTTGTATTCTTTTTCCACATTTGTGTTTACTGTAAGGAAAGATCTAATCTATATATATGATACTAGGATTAGAGTTATGGAAAATGTTGCTGTTTTAAAAACAAACTGGTCTATTAACAAAGGAATTTACAAAGCTACATTTTTTGTATTCTTTTCTTTTCTCCCCTAACCTACAGTCCCCCAAGCACCCTATGGTGCATCACCAGGTAAGAAACAGTGCTACAGCTAGTTTAAAGCTATGTGCGTGCTGACTGGGCAGTCAAAATAGACATGCAATTAGGCAGTCATTTGTATGTGCTCATTGGCTTTTGCGGTTTCATCGGCCTTTCTCTTACTGAGGATGCTATTTTGAATCTCTTTCCTCTGTTCAGATTCTGCTGTTTCAGAAGACTTAGACTGAAGTTGCAAGACTTCTTCCTCTCTATGATATTTGTTGAAATTTGTAAATGCAAAAGTTACTTAGGGAGAAGTAAGGAGACGAAGGAGAACTGGCAATGTAAGTATACAAGCTTTGACTGCACGGAATATACTGTTTCAGATCTCGTATTTTCAATAGTTTTGCTCATTTGTTAGCACTCAGATTTTGCAAGCCAATATTATTCCCTTTTATGGAATAGAAAGCCTGAAACGCTGGCTACCTGCAGTTCAAGAAAAAGGTCAGGTTTCCTGATGGTTGTCACCTGCTTGGGCTTTGACCAGTTCTGCGTTTGAGTGTACATTCTGAAATCCTGATATGATATTCGTTCAGTAGCCTACAGCAACCTTCACCAGCGTGTTAAAGCTGGCCAGAGAAGCAGTTGACTGCACTGCGCACCACTAAAAACTGTGGGAGAGCACAGCTTGTTTATTCTTGATGCTCCTGTTGCTGCCACTGGCCCCTGAAAAGCAGTTGCTGTCTGCTGTTGTTGCCACTTTGCAGAGTTGAACAGTGTCACTCATTTTGTTGTTCTATGCCAAGAAATCCTACTCTTTGTCCTGAAAGGTGGAGCATAAAAGCAGAAGGTCACTGAACATTAGCCATGACTCCATAGGAAATCTGTTAGTGGCATGCAAGGAAAGAAAGAAAAAAGCAGAGCCACATTTATGACTAAATGATATTTTTGTCCATTTTAAGAGAGAAAATATGCCACCTCAGTGTGTTACATATGCCAACACAGGGGGACGTTTTTGTTTCTTCTTTTTCCTTGTTAAAGCAGGAATGAGTGATGATGAGAAACAAATGTTCAAAGGAAAAGCATATTTGTGCATGACACACTGGAGACTGCTGAAGAACAATGGAAGTGAGTGATTCTTCTGACAAAATCAGTGTCTACATGCATTCTCTCTGGTGTATTGTGGTAGTCCCGTAAATCTACAAGCCACAGATGAGATCATTTGAAATGGTGAATCTGGCTTTTATGAAAGTTGCTCATGAAACCATAGATAAATTCAGAAAGATACCATACACAAAGGAGGACTTTAAGACAGAAATTAATTTTCATACTACTCTTTTGTTGAAATGGGTTGACAGATTTGTTTTCAAGGAATTAATCTTAAAAAAAACCCAACAGATATAATCCAATTGATATGTAGGCTAAGAATCACTTTTCAAACTAGCATTTATTCTTCAGAAAGAAGCAAGAGCATGGCATGGTCATTGGATTGATTCTTCTTTTGAAATAGATGAGATTGTACAGTCTACTTTGCAGCATTGTTTTTGAATGTAGAATGTGGATGGTAAAATAGTAGGCTGAGTAGTTAGATGGACTGTAAAAAAAAAAGACATAGAAGATGCAGATTTAGAGTGTAGAATCACTTGGGAAGAGAATATGACATTTATGTATTTTAGAACTTCTTTCATTTGATTATTCCAGAATGAATTGGGTTTGGGAATTCAGGGCTCTGTGATGCTTAGAGAGGGATGGACTGTCGTGCTGCTCTTTGATATTCTATTTTTCAGTTGTTTAGATTTCTAAAATTTTAAGCACTCACTTAGCATGGGGTTGATAATGTTTATTTGTCATATAGAAAATATGACTTGGATTTATAGAATGAGTTCATATTTTTTATGCTTTCCTTGCACCTCTAGAGTGAATTAATTCTATTTGTATATGTTTTTGAAACAAAAGCTACCATTCTTCCTAATAGATAAATATACTTAAAATCTCATCAGGAGAGCAACTGACACATACACACACAAGCAAACACATGCCATACTGTCACAGCCTTACCAGAAGTAGTACATTTGAACTGAACACTTCCAGCACTAACATTATTCCTGGAACTACTGTCTTCTGGGAACAGAGTTAGAGCCAGGGTCTTAAATAACTTCAGAAAGACACTACACATAATAAAGAGAATGAAATGCTGATCCCAAGCAGAAGTTGTGCAGCTGATACCAGCTTTTTGTGATAATTGCATGTTCCAAATCATCTTAGTGTTTTTACCTTATTGGGAGTAAGCCAAGGCTGGATTCCATGTTTTCTTTCTTTCTTTCTTCTTCTTTTTTCTTTCTTTTTGCATGTTTTTCCAGTATTTATTTTTATCTGTTGAAATATATAAGCTGAAATGGCCTATAAAACTGACCTGCAAATCTTTTGAGAAGATGATTCCTAACTATATGGTTACTGATCTAAAGATTCGTGGTACTCACAACTCCTTTTGATACAGCTCCTTTAATTTATACTTTTGTAATATGTTATATTCTTATTTTTTATTTTATTTGCTACTTTTCCCCCACCTCCAGCTGCCTATAAAGAAAGAATGCCAGAAAGGAAGCATTTATCTGAACAGTTTACAAGAAGACCCCAGTGGAGTTCAATTTGAGTTTTGGCTAGAGGCCTAGAGAGGTAAGGTGGCCTTGTGCTTTTAAAATGTTGATTGGATTGACGAACAAGGGTTCAGTTCCCTGTTCCATCACATAAATCCTGTGTGACCATGGGCAAATTGCTTAGAATCCTTCTGTGTTTCACTTCCCCTTGTGAAAGATGTAGTTTGTAGTAATTCCTTGCCTCACGAAGGTGTTGCGAGGGTAAATACATCAATAATAGTGAAGCATACAAATATTCTAGTAATAGAGGTCATACAGTTCCATAGTTATTTTCTCCACGATGGTAAATCCATTTTAAGCCAACAGCCCCCTTGTCTCTACTCCTTTTTCCACAGATGTCTCCACAAGATATCTTGATCTATCCTATCTGTCAGTAATGCCCTTCCAAAATGGTTTGCCATGTAACCACTTTCTCACTCTGATCTCTCCCAAAGCCTAGTTCTCATTTACAAACCTGCAAAAAGAAAACACAGAGAAACAACAAAAAGAAACAGCAAAAAAGCAAGCCTATAGACAATGAAATACTGTATGAAGTTAATGACAGTAATGTCAAAGTCTGCTACCTCTTTGGCATCAGGAGATGATGTTCATTCATTTTTTATTTATCTCTGCTGAGAAATTGGCTCACTAGGTTACTGTAGAAGTTTAACTCTTTCAGGGTAATAAAGGTATCGCCCACTAAAAAAGTATGTATCTTTCTCCTTTTGTCTTTCAGATGCTTCTTGTTCTAGGACAAAACACTTCATAGACTTCTCTTCCTTTCTTATCTTTTAAAGCCAAAGGCAGCCATCTTCTCTGAATTCAAATAGACACCTATACCTCTTTTGTCCTGGGTTATCCACTTTGCTCTTCAAGGTACTCTACAAAACTGCCGTTTCTAATCAGCCCCTCTGCTCACCTTCAGACTCTGTATCACAATTAAATATTTGTACTTCTTGGAGGTTCCTTAGCTTTCTTCTCATGCTTCTTCAGTAAGCACTTTTTGAGGCCTTTTTGGAGTACCATAAACACTTCTATTCATACTTCCTTGTATTCTAAAGAAAATCAATAATGTGTGTAGTCTTTCTTTTTCCCCTCTGACTTGTCTTGCACGGTACTTTGGTTCTAGGCCAGAACTTGGTAGAATTTGCCCTGAGGATGGGTTGCAAAGAAGTAGCGCAGATATAGCAATGATCTTATTTAGATCACCATCCCTTTGCATTTTTCCCCCTCTTTTGTTCTGTATTCAACCTCTTCTGTTAAGTCATGTCCAAGCTGCAGACTTCTGGATAAGACATCTGTAATACCCTCTCTCTTTTATGAGGTCCTTATTTGATAAAGCATATCTTCAAGCATGTTCGGATGGTTCCTGAGCTGCTGGCCATGGGGATGTAATTAGTCCTAATTTCCTTAGTTTAAATTATGTATGCATAGTAATCTCTCATTGGAGAAATATAATTTGTAAATCAGTGAAGTGACTAGAATTCATTTAGAACAGGTGAAAAAAAGTGTATGTTCTATCCCTGAGTGTCAGAAATACAATTCATTCTTAATGAGGTATTCTACAAGCAGAATGAGGCAGATTACACCTGTTTGATGTTTTGCCTACCAACTGGTAACCAGATGCTAGTGCAGACTTTACGAATTATCAAGGTCCTTCATTTGGTAGGTAGAGTTGTTTTTTGGTAATATACTTGCTTACAACACACAAATGAAGCCAAAAATATAACCAGGTTTAGATGGTCTGCAGACATACCTGGGGAGCCAAAAATACCCAACCAGTGACTAGGTGAATTGAGCTGTTTTGAGTACTCTGCACTAGAACTTATCTGTTCTATGTGTTGTTGTGTTTGTATATATTTCTGCTCTCATTAAAGCGGGTTGAATTTGGAATAATTTTGCCGACCTCACAGGAACTGCTTTGTGACCTTTCCACACATATGATCATTCTCAGAAAAAGAGTCTACATCTTTTATTCAGCTACATTATTTATTGTGAATTATGCGCATAGCTATAGTTTTAAAAGAAATGATATCCTTTATAGTACTGAAATGTACATGTGAAATAAAACCCACAAACTTGCAGAATAATTATTCACAGTCACACTTATAATTAACAATGATGGAAAGGCTTTACTTAATATTATTACTGATAAGTGAAAGACTTAAGGCAAAAGTAATTATGAGATGACAGAAACAGAGAGTTATTGGTGGCCAACGTGAGATTGAACAGATCTGATTTTATGTTATAGGAAAAAGAGGATGTAGAAAAGTTTTGAGGGCACTTAAATTTAAATTATGTAGGATGACTGAGTTGCTAAAATATTTCAAAATGAATTGCTAATGAGCAGCCACAGGAAAATTTGGAGAAATGGGAGAGAGGAAAACCTCCCACATCACTGTAGGACAAGTTTGTGAATGAAGTGTGAGTAAAGATAAACCACTCTTCTGTATTGATATACTGTACTGGGTTTAAATGACATTACTTCAAGCACAGCTTGTAACCAACGTGCAGGTGGGCACATTACAAAAAGGTTTTCCATCATTTCTAAGGAGGAAACAAATCTATAAAAATTCTATAAATTGATTTTAAATAGGATCATGGTATCCCCTAATGCACAGAAAGTCACAGCAGCTGCAAGTGATCTGAAAAAGGTGTAGGCGAAGGTGAGCACAATTTGCACACATACATATGCTTGACATTCAGATGTTGGAGTTTAGCAACAAAAGGGGGATAGGCGGAGCCTTAACAGTGCCTCGGGGCTTAGCGTAATTAATAGGGGTGGGTGGGAGTCATGAGTGGGGCTTTAGAAGGGGGCTGAAGACAGACAAATAGCTGAACTTCAGAGACCTTCAGAAATGGGGAGAATCTAAAAAGAACAAGACATGCTCTGCTGGAAGAAACTGCACAAAAGCAACAGAAATGGGCAAGGCTGTGTAAAGGACAAGCCAGGATATTCACAAAGGATGGCATGGATGTGATGAGAGGGTGCATATGCCACTGGGATGTTACACACAATCCAGTTGTAACACTAAGGGAAACTGCAGGCAAAATTGTTCATCTTAACGCCGATATTAATCCTATGTAACATATAGAGCAATGAATGAAAGATCATGATATTAACATCAGTCTGGGATTCAGGAGGGATTCCCTATGGCAGGGAAGATCAGCTAAAAGAATCAAATATTTCTGGAATGTCATTACTGGCAACTGGCATTTGGTGGTGTATAAAACACACCAAAAATGAGCAGTCGCCTTGCACTGAAGTCATATGAAATATAGTTCCACTTTGAAAAGCTACAGTTTCAGTGTGATTCTTTGTTGGCTAAAATGCGCAATTTATGTAGTTCCAAATTCATACCTCCTGTCTTCAGTGAGCTTTTCTTTTATTCATATTTTTGCCCTCAAGCCTTTAGCCCAAAAAAATGAGTTAAGTCTTTTATTTTTCTTGGACTGCAAGCTTTGTAGACTCCAATCTTTCCTTTGTGTGCAGCTGAACAGCATTAGAACAAGAGGAATCAGATCCTGAATGGAGCCTCTGCAGTTACAAATAACATTTACTAACAAGCTAAACCTATTATAAAATGTACACAGGGAGAAGAATTCCAATGAGTTGTTATACAGTTACAGCCAAAAGGTGGAATGAATCTGTACCTATATTGAGGGTGTAATAACCTGGCTGTGGTATCTTCTTTTATGTAGCTTTCTATCATTCTTGTCAATATTTTGAGCTCATGGATGTGCATAAAGGCAACAGCAGGAATTGGTTGCACATTTCAAACACTTGCAAGTGGTGGTCAAAAACAATGTTACTAGTCATCTATTATTTTCTTTTATAATTGTTGAATGTTTTCAGTGAGAACAAACTGCTGCCCTGGAATAAACTACAAACATTTGGGCTGTCCTTGGAAAAGCAGTACCCTCTTCAAGGGTACAATGGAGCCTGTGTAAAGATATCATACTACCTTTGAAACAGCTGGTACTCAATGTAATGAAGCATCATACAAGAATACCAGTTTGAAAGCTGGAAACAGAGGGTAGCCTGTCATGCTAATATGACTCACTTTCAGTTTTGCAGGTAGGTTCCTTGAAATGGTTTCACAGAGCGCTGTAGAGCCGAAGCAGCTCATCGAAGGCCCTCAAATGTAATTGTGAATACCAATGTGAAATGTAAGTACATCCAAATATGTCTTACTGGACTGGAAAAGAATAGCAAACAAAATTAATAGAAAAGATTTTGTTGTACTGATTTTATTTTTTAAGTGTGTGTGAGAAAACTTACAAAGATTGTTGAAATCAAAACATTTAGGTAAGTATCTTGCTATTGAAAACATTTTGTTCTACAGAAATAAATAGGTTAGTCTTACCAAAATATACCACTCTTACTTTTTTTGAATAGAATACTTTGATATTTCATTACAGAAATATTTTTGAGATAAAGCTTTTTTTTTTTTTTTTTTTTTTTTTTTTTGTAATTCAAGGTTAAAAGATTGAAATCAGTATAAAATACTTGAATTGCATGAAATGGTGGTATCTCGGTGGCCTTAAACCCACCATTTTGGCAGATGGAATTTCATTTTGAAGAAGATTTTGACTTCCAGTTTGGGAATTTCTTTTTGCAATTGAACATTTTTGTGGAGAAAAGATAATTCAGCTCTAGGTAAAACGGTCCCTCTCTAGCAGTGACCACGCAAAATGCTGGGAATAGGGAGATAAGAACAAAAAGATCTGCATGCTAATATCACAAAAGGAGTCAGTGAAGATATGTTCATATTACTTGCTATTTTGAATGTTATCTTTTCATTTTTTAATTTTCATTTAAAATTGGAATTACAATTGATTTATTTTTATGTGGAATTGTTTTTCCCCACTTCAGGTCTAATATTAATTAACGGGAAAAGATCTTGAAGAAAATGGTCCAGTATTTTGGATATTAATATGATCCTACTTTTTGGATCTCTTTGCCGTGAAAGAATTTTAGAGTATTTTTTGGCAAATCATTTATTTTCTCTGTACTTATTTCCTTATATGTGAAATAAGGATAAAGCACTTTCCAGTTTGTAGAAATGTTTTGAAGACAATTAGAGTAAGGGCTGTGGGCACTCAAATACTAGGTACTTTGAGCCATACTAGATAGCACGCGCAATATGATTGATACAAAGTGAAATAAACTACAGTGTATAATCTAGAGATTTTTAACACACACTGTAGTTTTAAGACTTGAATTACTTGGACATAGTTGAAGTATAATCCATGTTGCTACTAGCAGCAGTGGCAAAGCATGTCACTAGCAGCCACCTTTTACTGGTATCTACAGTTTCTGTATGATTACAATTCTATTAGAATGAAGATAAGACGTATATGTGATTTTCTTATCTGTGAAGCCTGTAGAGTTATTACATTTAAATTATGATTAATATGAGTAAAATGGAATTGGTAATTAATGCACAATTAATGCACCTTGTATTTGTTGTTTTATTTGTTGTATTTGTTGTTTTAATCAGTTTAAAATTGTGCATAAATTGCATTCTGGGCCCAATTCTGAGATCTTCATTTTGACAGATCCCAGCTGGGAGATCAGGAGTATAAGGATTTTACTATTCAAGCTCTTAGTGTTTTACCTTACTTATTTGTGTTCTCAAAATGAAGTTAATCTAAATAAACTGTGATTTATAAATACAGTTGCTAAATATAGAAACTACAATTAGTGTGATTAAAATCTAGCTTGTGTGACTTTCATTTTTCAGTCTAGAAGCCATGATTAATGGAGTTTGCATAGGGTGAAAACTCTGATGAACATGAAGTCAGTGTAGAGTCCACACAGCAGTTAATTTGCCTTTTATTGGTACTATAACCACTGTCAAAGTATGTTGTTCTGAACCAAGATTATCTTACTGAGTATTCTCATATAGTGCAAATCCACTGGCTATGGACTTCTTTTGCAGTGTTTTTCCTCAAATTCTTGTAATTTTTTACTTCCAGAAATCAGTGCTTTGCTTGAAATATCTCCTTAATAGAGCTGATCAAATAATACAAATATTGTTTCTATTAGAATTAGCCAGGTAGCTACTGGAGAAGATAATTTTGTCTTCACTGCCATAGCTAAACATGATTTGAGGTCTCTTGCTGTCATCTATGTGTCATCTTTTACAGAGTCTTTTAGGTCTGCCGTCTCTTAGTGTGTCTGTCTAGATGTGCTGACTATGTTTCAGCAGAAGGATAAATTAGGTCAATAGTCTTCCAGATTTTTTTTTCTCTTTATTCCATTAAGAAGTCTTTTTAGTTTCCTATATCTGACAGAGATAGTCTGTGTCTGTACTGGACTTCACAGTCTGAAAAGGAGGGGACTAGATGATATCTTGGGTTCCATTTCATTCCTGTTTCCTATGACCTTCTATTTTTTATTTCTTCACAAAGAGGGAGAGGAAAACATCCTTTTAATTTGTCCTTTAGAATTAATTTAATTGATAATATAGATCATATCAAGTGACAGAGAGTCCTGTGTGGTATTTATGAAGGCCAAAACCTGGTATTTTAGTTATTCTCAAGATTTAGAAAAAGAAACCCCAAAATATTCAAGCTTTACTTCTCTAACACATGCTGCGTTGGTACCATGTCGTCAAACTCTAGCTTATTTGCATTGTTTCAATATGACACAATATAATAGAATACATTAAGTTTTAAATACTCTACTGTTAATGTTTATGATCACTTCCATGTGTTTTATGAAACCCATGAATAATGCCAGCTGGTGCTACCCAACTATTGGTCCAAATAATGGATTTCTAAATTTAATCTTTCTATTTCTGGTATCAGTTTATGCTGTGAACAAAACCGTTCTGTCAAATTGCAATTTTGTAGCTAATGTCACCTCCACTTTCTGGTAATTCCATAAATTGCTCAAGTCTTTATTATTCAAGCTCAGCAACATAATTCCCCAATGATATTTTGTAGTGTCTCCACTTGCCCATGCAATATGTAATTCATAGTCACATCAAATTAGATAATATGCTTTGTGTAGTGGAGCTTCTATGAAGTCTCAGAATGTCCAAATTGAATTTCATGATAATTGTAAATTTCATACTTTTGTGAAATTATTCTGCAATGCTCTTGTTTGAAAGCTTTATATGCATAATTAAAGTGAAGGACGAAACTTCAACATGAGTGTGCATTCTCATGGTTTTATTAGGCAGTTATCACTTAATAACTGTACTTGCTAATATTATTAATAATTCACCTTTGAATTTCTACAGTACTCTACCTGTGTAAAATGATCCTTAAGCCTTTCATTTATGGAAAACACCATTTACTTTATTTTTGCTTAAATACATCCAATGAACATGGAGCCCAAAATTTACGAAAGAGCTGTTTGCTCTTCAATTTGGAGAAATAGGAAATAGCAGAGAAGTTCATTACTGTCTTTTCCTGGAAATCCATTGAAATTGGTAACAGAAAATAAGGTATAATCAATGGAAGTTCCAAGCCCCATCCTCAATCGCATGCCAGAAAGTACCATTTAGGAGTAATGGTGCTTAATATGAGTTATGAAGAACTAGGAAAATGCTGTTTTGTAAAGTTTTGGATGTAAAGCAAATTTTACTTGATTTATTGTTCATAGAATTATTATTATAGGTTGGGATTTTGGTCTCTGTGTTTGTTCCAGGCTTTGCCACTAATCTGTCTGAGACCTCCAATTGTGGGAAAGCTGTTGGCCTTCGTAGCCAGGAGGGAAGGATAAAAGCTGGAATTTGGTAAAAGGGGAGGCTCCTTCAAGAGAAGCATGTCCCACTGGTAGCACGTTTGGAAAGTGGAAAATGTGACCTGGCTTCAAAACTTTTATTCAACACGTGTTCAGCACACAGATGTGAGGTGCAAACAAGTATAAGGAGACAGAAATAGTATCCAAATAAACAAACATCACTGCCTTAGAAATATCACGGTCAGAGAGATAGGAGCAGGCAGGGTCCGTGGGCAAGAGCCAAACAGCAGGCCTGAAAGCGCCGGCCCGTCGTGCCAGGCGCGAGCTGAGGGTTGTGACTTGCGGGACCTGAGGGTGGGAAGAAGGAGCTGTGATTATGTAGCGGCGCAGAGGGTAACTGGATATCTCCAGCCGGAGCAGACTCGTTCTGCGGGCTGCAAAATGCAGGCAGTTCTTACCCCTTCTGTCGTACTGTGGAAAAACACCTCCAAGCAGAAAAATCCACAGTTCTCGCAAAGTTGGCTTTCGCAGGGTGCCGGTGAGGCTCTGCCACTGTGCTGAAGCGGTATGGCTCATGAGCAGCCTTTGCTGGGCATGTTTCTGTGTAGCACCTTGGAGCATTTCTCTTTTAACAGAGCCTTCCCCCTCGCTACCAGCCACTAAAGGCAAAAGAAAGAAAGCAGAATAAACCCCCAGAGAACGGCAAGCAGCCTGTGGGCGCTGCTCCCCACGGAGCTGACGGGCGGTGGGTGGCTGTGTCGAGGGCAGAGTGCAGCCCTTTTCTATCAGCGACGAACAAAGATTTCTGTCTGCTCCTGGCAAAACCTGTTTTCTTTTAAAGAGGGGGATTTTGAGCTCTAATCCTTTGTTTCACTATGTTGAAAAGTATAAAAGTCACAAAACCACGCAGAATGATCAAATACAATCTGGACTGAATTGAGTGTTGAGGATTTCTTTTCTTTTTTATTAAAGAAGCAAACTGATTCTTTAAAACTGTCAGGATTCTCCCCTCCCCCTAAGTAAATAATGTTAAGCTATAATAAAAACTATGTCTTTTAAAATGTAGCACTCTTACAGATGTGCGTAATAAATTATTCCTGACTGCACGTTATCCCTAGATTATTTAAAACACATGCCTGTGCTGGATTTGATATTTTCTTTGGAGTGGACACAGCTCTTACAGGCAGCCATGGTTGCAAAGTGCATGCTTGATACAGAATTTTTGCTATCTTTGCATGTAGCATACAGAATATTTAAAAATAAAGTCCAGATATAAGCAGTATCTTTTAGGTCCTGGGTGTAAGATATTTGCAGAGCTCCTTATAGCAAAGCAACAACAATCCTTCTCCCCCACCCTCATCCCCCTTAGATGTTCTATATTCTTATCATGGAGATATTAACTATCTGCTTTGCAGACAAAGACCAAAATTAAAACGCTACAAGTTGTTCTCCCTACCAAAAGGTTTTTTAGATCTGGATGGTTTAAAAGCTATACAATTAATTTTCTCTTCTATTTGGTTTGGCAAGCTACAATCTGCAAGTATTTGTGATACAAAAATAAATATGAGAGAGAATTAGAAACAAAGCAATCATGCAAGATACTGAATGATATCTGGAAGAATTGGGGCCAGAGGGAACTGAAGGTGCTCAGCACTTTCAGTGATTGCTCTGTCTCACGGGCCAAACCAAATGTTTAACACAAAGACTGCTGATGTGTTTAATTTTCATGGCTTTCTGCCCTTCTCCATCACAACCATGATAATCTGTGTGTCCTTTACATTTTGTGGGTTTTGAGGTTTTTGGTCCTTCATTTTGCAAATCCCTTAATATATTCAACTTTTGATAATTTTGCTACATGTCCCTGGGTAATCTTTTACGGCAGTCTAAAGTAGGTTGCCAAACACAGGCAAACTGAATTCTTTCACTATCCCTAGAAAACAGATCCTGCCTTATAAAAAGAAAAATTATTTTTTTGGTTAAAAAGTAAACGCACAAGTTGTAGGGTGGATGTAAATGGGTATAAAAGATCCTGTATTGTCCATTTCTCTGGATTAAGTTTGTCTTTTAAAATATGTATAGAAAATGAAGGTATACTGTATTATGTCAAGTTTATATAAACTTTGCACATAAATTTGCCCCTTCAAAATGAATGGACAGTGCTTTCTCACATCTACATTTCTTATCAGCCGTAAAATGCAGAGACAGAGACATCTTCCTTCTACAGTAGGCAGTGGCCCATTTTAAATGAGAATATGGCATAATATAATTCATGCATGTCAAGCTGTACATACTGTGATATTTGGGGCAGTCCAAAGAGCTTTGAAAACTGTAAAGATCAGAATAGGACAGCATTTTAATCAGCCAGTAACTCTCTGCTGGCTGGATCATATCTGTTTTAGTCTTGGCAGAAATACTGTAACTAATATTTTCTGATGGTTTTGACAGCTCTGATATTTGAACAGCTCTGACACTCACCTCTATCTACCCCAGCCCCCGTCTTTCTCTATCTGTCTTTCATTCACTGTTTTGCTTTACTTTTGGGAAGTTAGTGATGTACTGTTTGTGGGTTTTGTAGATGATTATTTAGGAAAGGATACATTTGTAGATCACGGAACTTTGAATATAAGAACTTAGTATTTGTTAAGAATCTGAACAGTTAAATCTCTGGTCAGGAATGACACCTTCTCACCCTTCCATCTGAGCCTTCTCCTCAGATCACTGTTTGAAGACCCACTCCTGCAGAGTAACTAGCGCTTTTTGGAAGATGCTGAGCACCTCAGCTTCTACCATCAGCTTCTCACCAAACAGTGGTAATACATTAGAAGAACTTGACAGATGTCCACAAAGTATTTCTAAACAAAGCCGTCTTCATAAATAGCCCCAAACTAAATGTAGTAGAGAGTCTCAATTTATCTTCAGGGTCTCTCACTATCAATAACCTCACTTATTGGAAACTCACTTCATTTTTACCAGTTCGCTTCCATCTAAAGAGGTTCATTCTACTCTGGCAATAGTATTGGCACTTAGAAATTGCAAGTTTCACACAAAGCTCAGGATTGTTCATCTTCTGGGAAATCAAAATGTGTAAATAAAACAGTTTAAACTTACGTCTTAGAATAGCGTTGGCTTTCCAATTTAATCATATTTTCTCATCAGTAGTCTGCCTTTCTCCAGAAATGCATTCTAGTGAAACTACCTTCTTTATTTGGATATCACACTGTCTTTTAGGGATCTATTTGGAGGGACAGAACTCATTAAAAGTCCATCTAAGCAGTTTGGTTTCTTTGACACCAACACATTTAGATCAGCCCATCTAAAGAGGACCATATCGAAACGGTTGTCTTCCTGCATTTTCTGATCTGCATTCTTTCACAGGATTATCACTTGTGAAAGTCTATTTTTTTAACTAAAAGACCATTTTATTGCACACACTTCTGCAGCAATACCCATCCTCAGGTTGGTTCTGCCTCATATGGTCTGTAGAAGAGCCACAAGAGTCTTTCCACATTGTTTGTAAGACAAAAAAAAAGTCCCATTTGCACTGCGTGACGGATTTAGTCTTTAGTGTGTCTTATCTAGAGAAACAGTTTTTAAGATGAGGACTTTTCTATTTTTCTCTGTTTTGTCAACTTCTTTTTCTAGTGCTGTGTTCTGTGGCTTCCTCTTAACTTCTTTTCCTTTATTAGCAAAAGCTATTTGTTTGGTTGTTGGAAAGCTTATTTTTCCCAAAATGTGTTTTAATGAGAAAATTACTCTGCAGATTTCAAACTTAAATCTCTTCTGTCATGGAGTGTGTGTGTGTATATATATATATATGTATGACTCTAGCAATTCTGTCCCCAAAAGCTGTTTGTCTGAAACACACTGGACTTTGGGTAAAGAACTTAGCTACAGTTGGAATGTATACACAAAATATGAGATTTTTTGCAAAAAGTTTAATCAGTCTTTGAAAATAGTAGTTTAACTTGGAACCTGTACAGCAAATATTGTACAGGAATGGGGTTTGATTGAATTGGTTAACTTCACTAAAGTTTTCTCTGAAACACTGACTTCCCTAGAAAGTCAGCTCCAAAGGCTGTGCATGAGGACATAAATTTCAGTTTTAAGAGTCTATAGAAAATTATCAGGCCAAACTGCGCAGTAGAAGCACTTCAGCATTTTTAAAATGCTCTGAAGCATCCATAGCGTGGATAAAATGTACTTTAGAGTTTTAAGATTTTGTTACTCCCTAAATGAATATGTTATTCAGCAAATAGATGAATTAAAATTTAGCACATGTAGGACTTAGGGAAGAACATTAATTTTTGGCAAATAACCTGCTCCAGACTAATCCAGCAAAGCCTTTTTCTAGTGGCACAAAAGCCCTATATGAGTCATTCTTTTTTCAATTTATTTGTTAGTGATTACAGAGATAAATATTTTGTTTTCTTATTGCATCTCTAACTCTGTGAACATAAGACTGGTATCACAAAAAAAGCCTAAAGAACTTGCTTTAAGACTCTGACTTTTCTTTGGTAGAAGGATAGGAGGGCAACAATGAGGGCCAGAAAGAGAGCGGGCAAGAGTTCCTGTAAAGAGGATTATAGATTTCTACTGAAAGGTGGGGCCCTAAGATTTCTGGATCGTAAAAGTCTAAGAGCCATCATGAGATAACCTGAAACTAGACTGATGTAAGGCATACTGGAGACCTTCAAAGTGTAGTCATCTAGTGCTTTTACATAAAGTACACGACATATCTTGTTATATTTACACAAAAGGAAGTTTAAAATCCCACTGTTAGAGGATGCAGTCAAAGCTGATATGTGTTAAATCTGTGGCTTACTGTCATGGCAGTGGTTAGAAGCCTTGAGAACAGCATCTTGTTCTGCTTTGACATAACGTACTATGCCGTAAACAATGTATTAAAAATTCTAGATCACTGTGAGCTGAAATGGCTCATGTGAAATCTTAGTTGCAAAGGATGCAGCCAGAACTTTTGCGTTCATGTTTATTGTTATATGTAGTAGGCCAACGTTAGGGTTTAAAAATTGTATCGTATTCGGAGCGTGTCGAGCAATTCTAGCATGAACACAGGTGTTCAAGAACTTCACCTTCTCTGTTTGAATGATTCGCTCATTCAGATGTTAACAACACAAAAGTGGTACGAGCGTGGTTGAAGTAAATTCAGTTTTAACATTAAGTATCTGTAAAGTGTATTGCAGTAGTTTTCCTGCTTGACTATTGTTTATCACTGCTAATTCGTATGCCCCTAAGTCCTCTGTTTATGCAATTGCTAATAAAGTCCCATCTGCTTAATCACAAGGGAGTGAATCCTTTAAGCTTCCTCCTGCTACAAGCTTGCACAGCTCAGTCTGGAGTGTGCGATCCTTGACCAGTGGCTGGAGCAAGGTGTGAAAGTTCAGTGTCAGTAAGAAATCTAAACAAGTGACCTTACAGGGATGATAGGAACAAAGCTATTTTCCTTTTCACTAGCATTTTAAACATAGTAAGAGCAAAGACACCCCGGAACACACATGAGCAATGCAGTTAAACAGGGCACTTTCAGCGAAACTCAGATTACCTGTGTAGCTGCTGACAGGTTGGAATTAAACTTTCCAGTCACAGACTGATGACAAAAGGCAGTTTTAGCTGCTTGTGTCTTTCTCAGATCCCATATGTAATGCACAGCTTTTTATAGACTAACTATGGCAGGAAGAAAAGTACACAATAAAAGAGTCGTGAAATTCTTAAAGGGCATGACCACTGTCTTTTATAGCATTGAAGGGTCTCTGCCCAGGTTTTTCTTGGTTTTGCAGTGTGCAGTCTCACATGTGAATGAACACCAAAACCCTTCATCTGGAAACATTTGAGTGTTGCAGAAAACTCACTGTGCTTTTGCATCTGGGTGAGATGAATAGCAGGCCAGTCAGCCATGGTCCTGATGGAAACATAGGGAAATCCAACTGATGAAAACAGCGAAACAGAGTTTCCCCACTTCTGATTTTGTTGATGATGCATTTCTCCTTTTCTCTTTTATGCCAGTGAGTATTTAGCTACCACACTTTTACACTGTTGACTGTCCCTCAGTTTTTTTTTATTTCTTACATTCCATATTTCAAAAGCTATTTCTTAGAATCATCTCTGCAAAGAAGTGTTTTTTCCTACGTAATTGAGCCATTCAAGGATCATAGTTGACGAGGTTTTTTTCTCATATCCGGTCTTTTGAAGCTGTAGGAAGTGGGAGAACAATCCAAGTTTATTGATCTTTAGATTCTGTCTGAAAAAGGTTTTATTCCAGGAATGGAATTTTAGTCTGAGCCTCTGTTCATAAAATATTCTAGTAAAAGTAATATTTATATGTCCCGGTCACATTTTTTCCACTATGTTTTTGCACTTGACATATGGTGTAGATTATTCACACATCAGAACTCTATTAAAAATCATGGTAATGGTCTAGGTTAAATGCAAAAAAGGACAAGTAGTTCTGAGAAAAATCCTAGAAATCTATGTATAACTTTCCATCATGTGTCTGTATGGCAGATCAGATGATCTAGAAGACTTTCTGATCTGGACAGAGACTGTGTCTGTGGTATCTGATCATCCAGAGTTTCCACGTGCTGTGATCAACACTGATGTTCAGGAAGTGAGGCAAATACTTTTTTAATTCTGATTTTCAGAATGGAAGTGGATGAAGGAGAGAGAGCTCACTTTTAAGATGGAATAGCAATGAGTTGTCTGTCGGGTTCAAGACATTTTAATTAGTTTCATTTAAAAATTCCCTTTTAAATTCCCTCTGTTTTTTTCCTGAAAGGAAGCAGAAATAAAAACATTAGGTATGCCTATAAACCCATAAAATTACTGATTATTATTCCTTAGAATAGTTCTGTACAAATCATCGAAAATACATGTTTTTCACTACAAAAAATAAAACTATTAAGCATGAAGAACAAATTTGTTATTCACTTGTGTCTAGGTCTATTGTACTTGAAAATGTCTATGTATTTTCAACATCACATGTGGATTTCTCATTTAAGGATGTTTTAAAAGAAATATAATTTCTGTATTTCAGAACTGTTAAAATTTCTTAATTTTATGCATATTCAAAGGAGATTTTAGCCCATTGATTTGTAACCCAATAGTTTGCAATGATTTCTTTGGAGATGTTTCAGCCATTCATGTCTGAGACTACTTGGAGACTCTTAAATCCAAAGGCCGTTTGTCTGCCATGCATATTCACTCACTCTGCACCTTAAACACTCTTGTAAAATTCTCCTTGCAAAGGACAGAAGAATGTAATGTGCAGGGGTAAGGAACAGCTCAATCATTATTTTAAAAGAAGAGAGGAGAAAAAAAGGAAAACCTTTGGCACTGTGAAAAACATTTTGGAGCTGCATGGCTCAGGGTATTATAAGATACTGAGCTTTTTACCTCTGTTCTGGAGCTGGCAAGTGATCAGGGTCATGTCTTGGGTCCAGAAAAGCTATGCTCATGCAGTACACCAGAGCCGGACAGGTAATTTTCTGTTGTCTTTTCAGTATATGCATGCAAACTGAAGACTCATGCTAACCCTAAATTATGCTGTTTTTTAATATCTCCCAGGGAATAGGGATCCCCAGCATACAGCTGGTATTAGCTCCAACAAGCCATCCATCAACTGCTTTCTCTACTCCAGTGAGTTGCCTGTACTGAGAATTGTAGTGCTAACAGTAGAGGGACAAAATACTGTCCTCGGTCTACGTTTACTGGCAAGAATAAGATAAGTTTGAGAAGGATGAAGTCCCATGTATTTTAACTGGTGAGGTAAACAGAAGTGTAGAAATGATGGTTGAACCAGCTGTGCCACATTAGATCCAAACCTTTTAAATGAGCAATTTATATTTGATAGATGCCTTCTGCTGTATCTTTTTTTTTTTTTTTTGGTCACCTTTGAATCTGCTATTCACACTGGATAGAAACATTAGAGAGAAATTTATGCAAGTTTTAGGAAATCAGATGATTTTTATGTGCATTAAAGATAGGAGGACTAAAACGAAAAAGATTGTCTATGACTTTTAGATTTTATTTGGAAATTTCAGCTTCAGCCTCCAAGACATTAATTTTTTTCTCCTGTGGTCTTTATAGTTTCTTATATATAGTGTCTTTTCTCAGTGGATTTTCTTCTGGTTGTAATTCTTGTTTCTTCCTCTACATTAGATTTTTTCTTGGAGGATGGCCAGCAGACTTGACTTGCAAACTTCTCTTCAAAGACTGGATATGAAAAGGTAGGACAACTACATGGGTATTCAAAGATGACTTTCCCCTAAGATATTGATGACAGTGAAGGTGGATGAGGTAGGTGTGCTTATGGATAAAAAGGAGTGATTTATACCACAGGAGAAGTCACAGTTCACACACACAGCCTAAGTTATCCAGCTCATCTGAAAATGTAATGATATTTGGACAACTTTATTCAGTGTTTGTCTATGAATACCTGCCAAGTACAGAAGGAAGGACTTTAGCTCTCTCTTGTAGCTAACACTGGGATAACATACACATATAGGATTTTTTGTCTGGATCAGAGAACATCAATAGGCTAATACTTCTTGATACTTAATGAGGGAAACAAATTTTTCATTATCAGTGGTTAAGAGACTTTGGAAATGATGAAAAACAGGGACAGGTTCCATACACCTTACATTTTCTGGCCTCTCCATTGTGTCTTGTACAAAGATAGGGATTTATGAAAGCATACAGGAGAAATCTTGATTTCGCTTGAATCTGTTAGAGTTAGAACTTCTACAGAAATGTCTGGGGCCATTGTTTCAGTCCGTGGCATCTGTGTGGATCTACTGTTCAGCCTCTGTAAATTTAGTTACAAAATAAAGGTAAAAACTACTCATCTTTGCTCATTAGTGATTTAAGTTAGCAATTTGAAAACAGTTATCTGGATGAACAAGAAGCACTTTTGAATCTAAAACTTTCTTGTATGTATCTTACCACTGAAAAGAGACCTCCTGTAGGTAGAACAACAACAAAAGAATCCTCTTGAAGCAAGAAATTCAAAAACACCTGGAGGAAATATGTCAATTTGCTATAATGTATACTTTCCCCTTGAAACACTATTAAATGTTCAAAAGGTTTCCGTGCAGGTGTGAGAATATGACTGTGTAAAAAATGATTATCTGTGTCCTAGAACTGGCATATGAAACATGGGACATTGGGGATCTCCTGGAAAGAGCTTGCACATTTTATTGAATTACTGAATAAGAAGGTGCATAAAGGCCTTGTTATTTTTTGGTGCATAAGTCTGTGACTGTTGCCTGTAGGGACCCAATATATTAATTACATATGCTGCTTTTGAGAAATTTTGCTTTACAAAATAGTCATATTGTATGTGTTAAAGTGAAGAAGTTTTTTTTTCTTTTCCCCTGGTTGATTCTATCCTTTTTTTGGATTTGTGCACCATTCAAATATAATGGAAAAGTGTCCAATTACATCAGGGGAAAAAGATCTAATAAATCAGAGTGGAGTGTCTTTCATAGGAAACATGTTCTAAACTCTACCCATTTATACAGCATATAATTCATCCAGAGAGGTACTTCGTTATGAAAAGAATGGCTAGATTTTGATATTTCTTTTGTATGTGCTCATAAGTTAATAAAGTCCTTCAAATTTTGAGCCCAAATTCTGCATTATTTGATCCTCTTTACAGCCCACATCCTTTCTCTCTTTCCCTCTTACCATAGGCTTTTTTAATACACACAATCAAAATCTAGACTAGATGTCTGACATAAAAGTTCTGCTTTGCTCAACTGTGATTAAGCAATAATTTATCATGATTGAGCTGCTTGCATAAAGATAGGCAGACATGCTGTTGAGCTCAGTGCATGCAGAACTTTCTCTTGATTATCCAGCTGGGCTGGATATAGGTCAGAGTCC
Source organism: Dromaius novaehollandiae (assembly GCF_036370855.1). NCBI lineage: Eukaryota > Metazoa > Chordata > Aves > Casuariiformes > Dromaiidae > Dromaius > Dromaius novaehollandiae. The sequence goes on from NC_088132.1 coordinate 45,175,524, forward strand.
TAAAGAAGTATATTTCATCTTATTGTTTGAGATTGTCATAATGAAAAGTAGGGAATTTCCTGCAAAGGTTTGCTATTCCAACACATTTCTGAAAAATATAAATCTGTTTCTTGTTCAGGTTCACTTAAGGGCAAGATTTTTAAAGCTCATTTTCTCTTAAATTGGGTATGAATGTGTTCACTGCCATATAAAGAACAATTGAATCAGGAGTACATGTAGAAAATACTCAAGAACATAAAAGATCCCTTTAAATCAGTGACATTTCTTACTCCAAGTTTTACCTATGTTCATGTGCTTTACCAGATTAGCATTCTTGTATTCTTATTATTGAATTGTTGTCACAAATGAGACAAGTTAGATGGATATGTTGTTCGCTAAAAATATTTGCAAATTTCATTGGTGAAAACGCTATATCTAGCTGATCTGTTAATTTACTTCTTTTGCCAAATGAAACTTTCTTATTTCTTGTTGATGTTATCAGCATCCTCCAACCCGTCACTCTTGCATCATCATTACGGACCAGAGTGTTTCATTAAAAAAGAAAAAAAACCCTGCTTTATGAACAATTCCATTTGGAATGTAGGACAATATTTCTTGATCCTCTGTTCCATTATTGTTATCCCAGTCTCATACTGACTACACCTGTGTACTTTGTTTTGTTGGTGCACAGCGTAAAATGTCATTTTAGATTATCTTTGCTTTATTCTTCAGGGGGATTATTCTATAAGACAGGCTTGCAATGACCAAGTTGACCTTTTGAATTTTCAAAAACACACATTCTTTGGTGTTGTTTTTTTTTGTATTTGACAGACCTGGAAGACAAGTTAAACTTTGTATTAACAGCTACAGGGGGAAACAAAATAAGTGTGATGGCTTATAATTATAACCTTTTCTAAAGTAAATATTTTCTGCAGAAAAGTCAGTTCAGCAAACAAAGAGTAGAAGAAAACACACACAGGCAACCACCTTTGCACAAAAAACCAACTGATGATGACAGGAAAATATAACACTCATAAATTAGATTTGTATGGCTCCTGCTTAATCAAAAGGAGAAAATAAAAATACTTTCAAAGACTGTCGTTTTGCTAATCTTCCTCTGAATTAAAAGGAAATTATTGACACCCCCTCTCAAAAAAAGGACTGAAATTTCTGTTTTATTTTCCAATGTCCTTTTCATGCTGGAAAGGCACAGAGGAAATGAGGCTGCAACACATGGCTTGAGTAGTCTATTGAAGGCGAAGCATTGACGGGATAACACACAGGCTTGAATTTAGGGACACTTAAGGAACTTCAGTATTTTCCTGAATAATGGTGCTTTCCTTAATTTAAGCTGTAATCAGCATAATGCTGGCCTTATCTTGCAGTCTTAATGCCTGTACTTTTTTTTCTTCTTTTTTTTTCTTTTTCCTAAAGGAAAACCTTTTTTGATTGTCTCTCAGCTAACCAGTGAGGCTAGATGTCTTCCAGGAGGGAGAGAAAATAAACAAGTATCAGCTCTGAGTCTAAGGTGATTTGGTGATGTTCTGTTTTTCAGTGTTATTTTTCAGTTGTTTTTAATATTTAACATAAATAATAACATAGTATTATCCAGCTGTATATTGGATTAGGATAAACTGTTATACACTATGTTCATACTGTTTTAAAAGGTTTGCCCATTTGTAGGAGAGACCATGAACTGTACAAGGATGGCGTAATAAATGTTGAAATAAGGTGGAATATGCCAGGGTTAATGCATTACAAACTCAGAGCTTTTAGAGCTTTGTCCAGCTTAACTTCTTTAAATGGTTTGCTAACCTTTCAGAGATGCAACAATGGAGAAGCCCTATTAAATCCTTATTAAATCCTGTAAACCTTGGGATTGATTAGTCTAGCTGAAAGTATTCCAAGAGACGCATTTTTTCTGCTCTGCTCCTGAGATCTGATTTCACACTGATAGGTTCCTGTAGCGTCCTTAAACCAGCTACTCATATCACTTCCTACGATAAACTGCAGTATGCCCAGCTGACCCTAGTCATCTGCCCCCTACCTTGGCAAGGCATACTTTAAACAAGCTGGATCCAGGAGCTTGTGTTTGTTTAGCGTAGCCGCTGGTCAAGGAAATATCACAGTGATCGCAGAGACAAACCAGCACGATTTCCCAAATGTAGGATATGAGTAGTGAGAGTGGAAGTGGGGACAGCATAAGCAGGGAATGGTCTGGGATGGCAGTGGTATGTTCTTTCTTTTTGGCTTGGTTAAAGGTGGTATCAGCAGGACAGGTTTGTAAGGAGACTTCTAGCATTAAAAGTTTTTCGAAGTTGAGATGAAAGCCAGTAGACCAGGCTGTTCTGGGAGATGTTTACACCTATTTTGCACAGCCATAAATGTGTTTGAAGCAAGAACCAGGCACTCACAATGAGTTTCAGGGCATGTGAACTCACATGGATTGAAACTAAAGAAAGTATTACCTAAATCCTCTATGAAGTTTAATGGCCAGACTGAGCACAGCCCTATAAACCCTTCCACTTGTTCCTTTACAGATGGTCTGAGATTTCCATTTCCCATTTTTCTTTTGCTGTTAAAAGATCCACGCAGACTACAATAGCTTTCAGCCTCTGAGATGTATCTGCGTTTGCAAATCTGGGGCCATATATGTGGGAGATTAACAAACCAGGCTAAATTGGCTTGCACAACCAGAAAACTTCCTTTCTCAAGGCTGGTTACCCTTGCTATATCCCTCTGTAGCCATCCCTTCCATTTACAAATCCCAGGATCACTTCTTGAGATGCAATACAGTGAGGATGGGAATGACGGGGTGCCCAGGCATAGGAGTGTAGACACAATTCTGAATCATGGCTCTGGAGCTTATCATGCAGTTACATGTAACTCAGAAAATAGAGTACCATCAGCTAACACCCCTCCCTTCTTGAAATGATGGAAGTACAGCATTTCACTCTCTCCAAAGCCCAGCAAATGAAACTGTACACAGTTCACGTGTTTATTCTGCTATAAAGAGGCACCCATCTGAAATTTTAAGAGAAAGTAAAATCATCATATTGTAGAACAATATAGGTTGGAAAGAACCTCTGAAATTTAAATGACATACTGAGCTGAAATGATCTGATACTGCATGAACACCCAAAAAATGCAAGACAAATAATCTAGTTGTTAATGAGTTAATCCCTTCCACTACCCATTCAATGGCTGATAGTCCAGGTAGTCCTGACTCACTCACTTGCCATGCCTATGTTCACTTCAGGAAAAGAGTATGTCAGGTGGTCTACAAAGCTGGCTTCTTCTAGACAAAATGGTGTGAGTTCTGGAATTAAGGAATCTGTCTGTCTGTGAAAAAGAGAACAGAAGGCTGAGTGACTTATCTGATTGCAGCTGCTGAGGTATCATGCTGGGAAAGTGGCATTTTCTAGGGAAACAGGGAACCAAACCATTTGACCTTTTAAAGGTCACTTTTAATGTCAGTAAGAAATCAGCTGGAAGTCAGGACAGCCGTGAAGGACTGATGTTATATTCTTCCTACAAAAGCACTTCAAAGTAAACAGACAGCCATGTTTTTTCCTGACATGTAGGTCCATGGAAAGAGTATAACCCTTTCTCAAATGGATGGATAATGATAAAGAATCCAAAGCAAAGAAGAAAAAAGGCTCCAAATCCAGCACATATTTGACACCCAATGCTAAGTAGTTAATGAAAATTGCATTGAAAAATGTTTAAAAATTCATCAAATTTCTACTGTGCAATGTATTGTTGATTCTAAGGCTCAGAATATAAGCTGTATGAGTGCACACTGATGAAGTCTTTTGTATTTCTCCCTCCTGCTTGCTCTGCTATTTGGAAACCCAAGGGGATAACACTTGGAGGCACAGCCATCTGCTCCTCTAAACACATCAACTTTAATCGCATATTTTGGCAAGTTATGATACACCACATTTCATTTGAAAGGCAAAACTCTATGGTCCATTGTGCTATGGCAGGAACCGGAACAAAGTGCAAAGTACATTTGGCCTCCTCTTAAAGGTCCTTCAAAACTATCCCTTCCCATTTGTCTGATGTTCAATCCCTCGTTGACTGTCTGTCAGCTTCTCATGAAAATATTTCCTTTTAAAATTTATTTTCTTCCAAAAAATGCTCTGTTTATGAAAAAAGAAGGTCTCTTCCTTACTTTCAATCAAACCCCACTTCAAAGGCCAAGCTCCGATGTGACGACTATACCTTTTCAATTAACAAAGGATGGGTTGAGGATTAGAGGAGGACAGCTGGCCCTTACGTTAAATATAAAAGCATGGGAACTCATCTGTGTTCCTTTCTTTTGTGTTCTTTGATCTAAAGCTCCTTGAAACCTAGCTTGTATCTTTGTGCGAGGGAAATATACTATAGAAGGCATAAAAGACTAAGCCCTAAAATTGAATAACACCAGTAACATCTTGGAATCTTTTTTACTTCTTCCCCCCCCCCCCCCCCCCCCAATTCCTGGGCTGCTCATGGTGGAACTTTTTCTAGAGTCAGTGATATCGAACCTAGTAACTTTGGTAGTTTATTAGTATGTCTAAGACATTAAAAAGAGTTTTTCTCCTTGCTTAACTGTGCTCTTTAATTATAAGGCACTGACCATTGCCTCACTCTTTAATGTTATTGCTTCTCAATTATGTATAGACACAACACTTTTCAGCTTTATTGCATATTTTTCTTTGTCTTTCTTTGTTTTGTCTTTAACGGCCTGTCATTCTCTAGTTTTAGAACCATTATCACCTTTAGAGAATCAAGTCTGCATTTTCTGCAGTATAATAAAGGATTAAATAAACATTTAACTATTAGTCAGACAAAAATGTGTTATCTTGGGATATGCCATATCATCTCGCATTACACTGTGAGTGTTTGTGCTTGTGCAATCTGAATGCAGAAGAGGCAAGACTTATGTCTAAGTTAAAATACAAAGCTAATGCTTTGTTTCGCATACTCCCACCCTGAAGCTGTGATACAGAGAAGCTGCACTGCGATTAATCTGTTTTCAGGGATGTTCTTTTTGTCTTCTGTGCTCTGGCGGTGGTGGTCACTCTGCGTTTTTGCATTTTCTGGGAAAGAGAAATATAATTCAAAATCTAGTAGCTAATCTATAGTTGCAAAAGGCTACAGCTTTAAAATGACAGTGCATCTTTAAGAATTAAACATTCAGTCACGGCATGTTGCAGTAAACTCACTGAAACTTAATATCTTCTGAGAGACTTTTCAAAGCGGGCATTTAACTGAACTCATGTAATGACACTTAATTGGATTTTTTTTGCTGGTTTCAGTCAATTGAAGTCATTATTAATGTGGAGCACAAATGGAGCTGAATTTGAAGAGGCGCTCATTGAAACTCTCTTCTCATAATGCCAATAGAGCATAGTGCAATCGTTGATTCCTGTGGCTGCTAATCTTCTGGATCTGATTAATTGTAAAGACCGATAAAAAATGTCTCGTTTCAGGGTAGCGTGTGGCCTTGATTCATTGTTTACAGTTGACTGAAAAAAACAATCCCCAAACCTCAGAAAAGCACAATACAAATAGAGCATCAGCCTTGAAATAAACAACAGAGGGTTGACTTGCAAAAGGTGAGCTTCAGCTTTCATAGAGATAGGCAACAAAGAAGTCCAAGTGCCTCACTTCGCAGTTCGGTGAGGAAAAATGGAAGTCACTGTGGCTTTAAAAAATTCTTAAAAAACTCCACTGCCAGCACGATTTGCTACTAATTGTACCTGATCTCATTTATCTAAATCCTTCACATCCTCGCCTGTTTTCCATCACATTTATCCCTGGCTATGCTTTCATAACAGGCACTTTGCCCGCAGGTGGGATGGAGGGACGTTAGGTACCACCGCACTAGTGCTGGTTCTTTGACAAGTGACAGGTGGCTTGTTGCTTTCCCCGAGGGGTGGGATAATTTATCTCACCAATGAGTTCGGCCTCTGGCAGCCTAGAAACTAAGGGCCTTGAATGTTAACTCATATTGTGGCTGGGGATGCATAACAAGCCCATCTCTGGAACCAGCACGCTGACCAGGAGGATATCATGTATCCAGCCTGCAGAACAAAATGCCCGAATATACACTTAGCTGCTGCCTACTGATACAACTAGAATAAAGTGCATTGGTGTTTGTGGTGTGTAAATTACGTGACAGGACTCATTTGACATACCCTAAATAATTGTAGCTGTGTATGTATAATTTCCTAGCAGGGCATATGTTAGACTTTAAGTCAAATTTAGTATGTGTATCGGAATGTAAAAGTAATAATAATAATAAAGCTATTAAGGGAAAGTGTATAATTCCTTTTTACAAATGTAGACCGCTCAGGATAAAGTTTACACAATTAGGATTTAGAGACAGCCTCTACTCAGACCTGTGGTGATGCCTTGCAATACATATGTAATCATGATTTTTAGTGTTTATAATCACAGGCGAGGTTAAAATGGCTTCTAAAAATCATCTCTGAGCATATTACACTTACTTCCATCCTTTTGTTAAAAACAGCATATCACCATTTTAGGAAGGGTTTTCTGAATGTTACAGGGGGTTGTCTGAGGTGGGGATGAAAGGAAAAAATGTATCATAAATATTACTCATTAACATCAAAGCTTTCTTTTGGGGTCATTACAGCAATGCTGACATGTTTTCAGCCTGTTGCTAAAAAATTCTTTCAGCTTGAACTTCTCTTAATATATTGTTGCAAGTTACTGATTCTTTCGATGAGAAAATATCAGTAGAGAGTGGGAATTCTTCCCCTGAGTCTCTGTCTCTGTGTCTTGCAGAGGAGCATGTGTCGTTTTCTCAATGACACCATAGTGCTGGTTTAAGGAAATAAATTTGATAGTCATCATAATTTAATGCGAGGAAACTCAAGAGTAGAAGTAAATAAATATAACCACATCATAATTACAAATTTATTTCTTTAAAAAATATTCAAATAATCCTAACTTTATGGAGAGTTGAAGTGTCCATGTTATTTCTTTGCTAGGAACATCCAGCAAGAAGATGAAAAAGCCACTTATTTCTTAAGGATCCAGAAATGAGTTGATTTGTTATGAAATTCTTAGAAAATTCTTTCTATAAGCGAAGGATAACCTGCAGTACATATTGCAGGAGTAAATTATGTTTTTTATACATCACAAAATATTGAATCTATACTTGTGCAAAAAAACAGTCTTATTATAGGTCTGTGAGCAGATCCTGTGTTTTTTAGCATCATTTAGCTTATTAATGAAAACTCACTTCTTGAGTTACAGTACGATGCGTTTACACTGTATTCATGCAGGTAATCACAGTGCACCCAAGAGGAATATTCCCCAAAATGACTGTGAGGCAGATTCAGATGAGAAATAAGGTGCAGATTATAAACAGACAGGGCTATTAACTGCTAGAAGAACTCTTCTAGAGGCATCATGGATGGTCTTAAGACTGCTTATGCTATAGCTCAGAGGCTCATATAGCCTTATGGAGAGTTTGCTGGATCAGGTTGGCTGGTCTGTGATATACTGGAGACAAACCAGATAACTACAATGGTTCTTTCTGGCCTTAAAATCTGTGAATGGAAGAGGAAAAAAAATATTTTGCCTAAAAGGTATCTCATAATGCAGACTTAAATGTTGGCATCAGTGCACAAATAACAATTTCAGGGCAGGAAATAAGAAAAAATAATTAGTCTTGGTTTAATTGAAGATTCTCTTTGAACAGGGGGAACATTAGAATGAAGTACTTAGCTTTTAAGGGGAGCTGCGAATTTTCATTCAAAAGAAGAAGACATGGAGCCTTCTAATACAGAAAATATGTGTAAGTGTGTGTGTGTTTATTTCAACTACTGTTATTTCTATCCCCCTTTATGAAGAAAATTATCAAACATTTTGCAAACAATTGCAAACTTTTGGAATTATTTTTGAAAGGATAAAATCACAGCCCTAATTGCCTTCATGTTAGGCAAGTAGAAGACCCTCCTTTCCCTTAAGCACTTTTGAATTCTGTGAACTGTTGCCTTGCATGAGTAATTGAAACTGTCTTCCAATGAAGATTTTAAAGAAAGAATGAATTATTCTAATATAATTTTAATACTAACAGTTAAATATCTCCTAAAATTAATGAAAACTAAAATTTATAATGAAGAATCATTATTAACAAGTTTTTCATCTAAATAATAATAGAAAAAATAATCAATTTTGCCCATTCTTCACTCACATCAAAAAAAGGGTTTTTTGTTTGGTTTTGTTTTGGCATATGGGAAGCAAGAATGGTGAATCCAATATATGGTAAAAATGTAATGAGTATATTTATCCACTGAGTAATAAATCTTAAGTTTAATCGATAGAGTAAAAGCTTTTCTAGCACATGCAAGCAAGATGCTTTCATACCATTCTTGGCTGCCTTTAGCTGTGTGAGTGCAGATGTGCACAAGTATTTTCCAAAGAGAAAGCTTCCCCAGCCTTGTTTCCATTAATAAGAAGTAATTCAATTAAAAAAAAAATCTTTATAGAGCTGGCTGTTTGTCCGCTGACTAATAAACACCAAATATTTCAGCGCAAAGTTTGGTGTTTAGCTGTCCCGTGTCTTTTTCAGTCTGAATTTCATGAATTCATTTAAGTCATCCTTTCTGTTAAATACAAGACCTCTGAACAGGAAAGGGTGCTGTTTGTTCCCTGTAGTTACTACTTGACTATTAATAAGAACCTGTAGAGACTTAACCTGCCAGAAGATCTTCTTTTGGGGGGAAGTGGTGGAGTCTCTGACAAGGAGTCAAAGCTAACCAGGTTAGATGAGTGAACTCTAAACAGCTCTTCCCCTTCAGGCTTTGTTATTTTTATACTTATGAAGTCTGAGTGATATCTTCCTCCTTAAAGCCTTTTGCATAGGGGTTTAAAACTCATCTTCATTTTTTTGGCTAAGTAATTTGAGATATTGCCATTATAACATGTTCAGATGTAGTTTAGAAGGTCTTGAGTCAACTTTATTATACTATTTATTGTAATAGTTGTATTATTTCTTGAACAGGTCTACTTTGCTTAAAACACATCTGTGGTTTCAAAGAAGGATTTAGATTGGTGGATGAATGTCATTTAAGAAATGCGCCACACATAATATTTATGCTAAACTACTATAAAACACTTCTCAGCTGACTGTGTATCAAGTGAATCAGTGGACAAGCTAATTACTACTCAGAGGGTAGCCAGTTCACAAAAGTGTAGTACTACAGCAGACACTAAATAACATACTTCATGGCAATTTATTTGATCACAACATAAGAGGCAGAAGGAAGAGAAAGGTTTGACCTTGTTTGATTAGAAGAAGATACTGAAGAATCCTGTCCTTATATATGCATCTTCAGAACAAAACTGAAGAGATCATAGCCTGTACTATGTTTGGCTTCTGGATGAATAAGGAATGGCATTATTCACAGCTTTATAAGCTGCCATTTCTTCTGAATAGAACTTCACTCATATGTAATGAGAATTTTTTAAAAGTTAATAAAGATAGACTAATGCATCACAGAATATTAATTCCTTCAAAAAGACCCCTCTCTGATTTATTCTATGATAGAAATTCTTTTTTCATCTATAAAAGCTTGCTGGAGAAAATTCTGTGGTTGTCCAGTGTCAAAGTTCAAGCTACTTCAGTTGGAATATTGAATATGCAGAATTTGAGGTTAAATTCCTAATTCAGTGTGGATTATCTCAGATCTCCAGATCCAGCCAAATCCTATATTATTCTGAGATTGGTTCACCACAGGAATCTCATTTTCACTGCTTATATCCTGCGGAGGCTTTTTTTGTCTGCAATACCAATACAGAGCAGTGACATTTTAAAAAAGCTTCTTGGAGCGTCACCACCTTTATCTGTTTAATTGCAAAGATGGATGTTAGGGTGCCTGCACATTTTTATTTTCAGTATCCATATTTTATGATTCCATTCATGGAGAGAAAATAAGTGCCATGAACACTAGTAACATTGTCCTGTCTTGGACCATAGCCTATTAGCTTGTTTACTTTGTGATGAAACAGCAAGGTCATTTTTTGTATGTGTATGCCCCAGCAATGCAAAGGGAGTCTCCATTTCCTACAAGTACATTGACGGATTAGGAAAGACAAAGCAGTTACCAATTACACTAAAGCAGAGCTTCAGCTCATGTGAATCAAGGTAGGCCCAATAATTTGAGTCCAGCTACATGATTTTATAGCAGTTGAAAATCTGATCTACTGTAATTTGTACAATGTTTGCATGAGAAATCAAATGCATATTGGTCAAGGAATTATAGTGTTAAAATTCCCATGGCAACATTGACATGGTCACACTGCACTTATAGTTTGTTGTATTTTGGATTACTGGACATACTCTGAAATGCTTTCCTGCAGACTGTGCAGCATATTTATTGTATCAGAGTTAGTCTTTGCAAGGAAATACTAACATATTAATTTTCTGGCTGCTGTATATTTTAAATTCATAATTTCATTTCTTTATTAATATTAGGTGTTTATTTTCATGAAATTTCTAAGAAAAGAATAGAGTGGAGAAAGAAGACAATTGTCAAAAGGAAAAAAAATAAAAATGAATTTAATAGATGCTTCATTTCAAAACTGTGAGTAAACAAACCTCCCAGAGAATGAAACAAACATGTAGATGCCAATGCCAGCATAGGCGACTCAGGCATCTACTTGTCTGTGCTGTATCTGTTAAGTGCTCATATGATGAATTCTGTATGTTCATTATAGATTCTGATAATTTTTGTAATTCTATAATTTTTTCTGTAATTAACATTATAAGGAATTTCTATTACAATATTGCTAACATAAAACCTATAACTGTATCATGTGATTGTCAGAGGCTGGAGTCTCACAACATCTCCTTGGACTGCAACAGGAGCTTGTCCTTCTGACCTTCAGCTTCTGCCTCACTGCTGACACTGACTCAAGCACAAAAGGCTTCAGCTATCAGCTATTTTGTGGATCTCCTCATCATTGCAAATAATGAAAAAAGGCAAATAACCATTATGTTAACTTTCTTAAACCAAAATTATTTTTATAAATGATAGGGTCCATAATCATGCTTCGGGACTAAAATAACTGAAATCTGCTCTTTTTTTTTTTTTTTTTTTTTTTTTTGGCTACAGAAAAACTTAATATGTCATACTAAATCAAGCATCTGTATCCTTTCTCCAGTAAACATCCAATGACTATGAGAAAGGAGCCCTGTAACAGATGAGGGTGTTAAACAGAATGTATAGGACATTCTACCCTCAAAGTCTTTTTTCTGATAGATGTTGCTTTTAGCCCCTTTGTAAATGTGGGACTTAGAAAGGTGAATTCCATAACCTGTGACAATGTTTATCCACTCATACTGATTGAAACTTATACAGAGGTTGTTGCAGCTATCATACTCTTGGCCTCAAGATGTATAAATCATTGCAGCATGTCAAATTATATCTGCAAAATGAGGACATGACATTTTTTGTCTTTAATAACCTGCAGATCATTATGTTGCATCTGGCAGGATCACACTCTCTGTAATTTACACAGTGACCTGTTCGTTGGGTGAAAACCTATTTCTATCTATTTAACACCTATTTTTAAAATGGTTTCAGTGCTTTACTGTACATTTCATTGTACTAATCACTCAAGATAATGGAGCTGATTTGTCCTCCTATTTTTGTCCTGAATGCTTAGGCTTAGCAAAAAAACTTTTTACAAAGTATATGTCTCCCTACAGGCTTCCTTTATATAGCCACAATGATTGTGTTGAGGTTACTCCTCCCTCCTTCAGTTTTTGTGTTCTCCAACATGATCAAGTTATGCTCAATGAGTGCAACCTCAATTCAAGTAGGAAATAAAAAATAACAGGTATCCAGAACTAATCCAAATAATCAGCTTCAGCTGTGCTCATCTCCTTCTTTTGGCATTAGTTGTATTGTTTTTTAACTTGTGAACTAATATGATGTCTATGAAAGTGAGGGGTGGATGATGCAGAAAAGCATCATGCATAAAGAAATTTTGCAGATTTTTCTTTCCAGCTTACAAAATTCCCTCAGCTTCAACATAAATCCACCTCTATTCTTTGCCTTCTGCATGGCATCAATGCCATTTATATTAGTCACAGGCATGGTAGCGGGTCACGGTAGATGGTGACTGTCATCTAAACACTGTGAATTAGTGGTCTTCAAAAGGCATGCTCCAGGGAATTTAAATGCTTTTTCTGGGGACATCTGGAAATCTTCAAAACTGAGAGCAGACAGTGACACAGTTCTGAAAAATCAGCATTCCCGCTTTAGGAACAGACAGAGCTGGCTGGCTTAAGATGTAGGAGTTGTGGCAGAATCTGAGGATACTCAGCAAAACAATTTGGAACATTGCTGTGATGCCGCACACAAACTTCAGCTGAGTGATTGTGTTTCCCGGTGTCTGAAGGCGGCTTTGCCTGCCCTGGGGACAGCGTGCTGTGAAGAGTGTGCCGAGCTCTGCAGGGAGGTGCGGTGTTTCCAAAGAGGGCTGACATGATTTGAAATTTCTTGTTTCTGCCCTTGGGGAACTTAGTTTGTTTTGCGGCAGTGAGAAAGTCCTTGAGGCAGCTGACTGACTGATGAGAGTTGCGTCCCCAAGGGTCTTTGAGAGGACCTCGCAGGTAGCACTCCCCGAGAGCTGGTGAGCAGGGTTAATGGGGGTCCTGCAGGTCACCGTCTTCTGATCTCTTTACAGTTCATCACGGAGGTGAGCCGCAGCTTCTGTAGTTAGCCGCTACCTGTGTGCGATCTATTCGTTTGGGAAGCTGAGGGCGGTCTTAGCTCATACCAAGCCGGCAAATGCAGCCGCCTGCTCTGACTCTCACTCGTATGCCTCCGTCTGTCAGGTCACCCTCTGAGCACTCCCCATGACTCTTCGAAATCCTAAGAGTTGCCTTAGTCCATTCAAGATAATTTTAAAAATAAATACGTTTTCTGTTGTCTTTACTTTGGAAACTTATTTAGAGGCCAGAAACTTCAAACTTGTGAATCTGTAGCTCAGTGGCCCAGTTCAGGAGCTCAGCTCCTCAAAAATGCAGCCGTTTCTCTAAGTGCTTTAAGTATCAGTGCAGCTATCTAACGTCAGCCCAAATTTGTGCATTTTCCCCTAATTGCCTGTTACTTTGTTGCAAATGGATGTTTCAAAATGCCAGCTCACATTCACATTACATGTATTGCTATATCAACACTTTATCTAAAACTTGGATTGTTTCAAATTGCCTACCTTTCAGTTTCCATCTGCATAGTTAGTGAGATTGCATGCTATTTCATAAATTAACTACAGTTTCTAACCTGCTGATTCATTTGCAAGGGTGAAAGGTGAATGTTCAATGGTTTCCACCACAGTTAACATAAACATTGACCTGATCGACTGCAGTGCTCCCTCTGTGCCATAACATAGCCACAGATTTATCATTCCTGCCTTAGCTTTGCTCCAGGCGCCTGATTAAAAAGCCCAGACCAATGCCTGCTTTTATCTGCTTGCTTTGATTTTCACTTTGGAGCACTTTAGCAGGACTGTACTCATGCCTCCCTGCTGCTCACATGCTTTGTGGCATTTATTGTCTGAGTTTTCCTCTCAGTGTGGCACCGAGGTCTAACTGCATAATATACCTTCTGCATGCAAGGATAATCTGCATCTTCCTCATCGCTCCACTATACTAGGTATGGTTTCTATAATGTTGTGGATATAATAGGAAAGAAAGCAATCACAAAAGTCCCTGTGATTTTCAAGTTGCCTCAGAAGACTAATAAAATTCGCCATATGTTTCTTCTGTCTGCTGTGAACCAGGCTTCACTTCTTAAATCCGTGCGAGGAGCTGAAGGCTTAGCATGATGATGTCATCTAGACGAATAGTTTGCTAGAGTTATTGCTATTAATCATGGCTTACTATTGGTCTATTTAAAACCACATGGGGCATAGCACTAGCACAAGAACATTTATTAGGAAAAATGACTTTTCGGAAGTAAGGACATATTGAATTTGCACATCACTTAGAAAAAAAGATTAAACTATTTCGTATTGCTTAAAACGCAGGCACTTTCAAGTAAAACATAGAGTTTTATGTTAATCTCATTATCAACATGATACTTCTGAGAAAAGGAGGAGACAGTTCAATGGCTAACAAATGAAGGACTTTGTTTAAAAATGGATATATGGCACTGTTTATTTTCAAGCTTTACACATACTTTTTCAGTCTGTGCAGTTTCATCTATTTAAATATTACCACAAAAGCCCGATTATCCATCAGTGCCAATGTCTTTAGTTTTGAAGAATTTGGTATGACACCACTCATAGAACACAAACTTTCAAGCCTGAAAAATTCCTCTGCTGGAGCAAAGCCAATTCTGTAAAGACTGATATAATACAAAATATAGAATCATTTAAAATATTTTGTTTTAGTTATAAAACGTAGCTCCATCTAAGGCCTGGAAGCAATATTAAATAACATTACTGCCTCTCCTGAGTGGAAAAAGACTATAAATGCATTCAGCAGTTACGTGAGTTTAAGAGGAAAAAGTAATAGTATCCAGCAATAAAAAAGAGGATAAAATGTCTGTATCACAACTAGCTACCCTCATTCTTCAAGGGCTACAGTAAGTTGATAACCAGTAGTCATCAGATTTTTTTTTCTTTATGCTCAACACTTATTTTTTTGAGTCATTCTAAAGCTTCTTGTGAAATGTTCACCTTTCATATATGACACAAATAGCAAACTGGAAGGTGACCGGGGCTTTTGGCAATGCTGCCAAACAGCCAATGTTGTCTCTCCAGAGCCATGAGTTTTGACATTACTAGAAGTTGTAGCAAGGTCAGGTGATCATTTAATGGTTTCAAAAATCAATATATTGAAAATCAGTGTATTTTTAGTTCATTCCAAAATATATAGCTATTTTTTCCCCTGTCAAGCTCACATAATAGCTTAAACCAAAATAACACTGTCCTAATAAGGTGTTTTGCATGATTCCTAACATAAATTATCAGACATGCACATTAAGACACCTCTTTATTCTATTAAGCATTCATATAATTCAAAAAGATAGTCCTGGAGAATACAATCCCTTATTTATCATCAGATCTTTTATGATACTGGAAAATTTATCAAACTTTCTTGATGGCCTCATATCTTAAAAAAAAAGTATTCCTACCCATTCATTCTTTCTTTGCCATAGCCTTAATAGCTGAAGACAAGATACATTATATGTGAGAGCTCTTAAACTTAGTAGGCAAAGGCATAACAAGCTCCTGTGACTGGAAATTGAAATCAGGTAAAAAATGAAAACATAATTAATCTTTTGGAACAGACTACTGATGAATGTAGTACAGTCTCTGACAGTCGGAGGTTTAAATCACGAGTAGATGTCTTCCTAAATTGTATGCTCTAATTCAACCACAAATTTCATGCTAGAATCTTTGGATGTTATGAGGGTGATCCAACAAGATTATAATGATTACATGAGTATAATGACCCAATCTGGTCTTTATTAAACTTATCTAGCTAAAGAAAATGAGCTGTAGTAAAATACTTTGGTTAATAAAGTCCGATTTCCATGACAGCAAAAATTGACTTAAGTTTTATTCTTGCTAGGTTGGGACAGCTTCTCAGATGGTATAGATTAGCAGAGCTTCACTGCATTCAGCAGACTCTCAGTTATATGTACCAGCTGAGGAATGTCACTATGTGCCTGTAGAGATAAAAGGAATCTCTCTTTGGCCCTGTACAGCAGACCAGGTGTGAGAAGAGTCATTGTGATATTAACAGGATAATGGCTATGGAGGCTCAAGTAGTTGTCAAAACATTTTTGAGCAGAAAATTGTGTATTTGATTAAACTGAAAGATCTCTGATGGAATTCTGCTTTACAAGCCATGCTTTGAGTAGTCATAATGTAGCTGAAAAGTGAGAACATTTTTGCCTATTGAACAAATAATTTTTTCATAAAAAATGCCAACATTTTGAAGTCATTCTTTTTCTTGACTGCCTTTAGCACCATTTACTTTAGCATGTACTAGTATCTCAGCTCCAAGCTGACTTCATTTCCTTCCTTTTTTCCTCCCTTCTGCCTTCCCACCCATCAAAAAATTGATAGGTTCTGAAGGAAAAGGAACTGGCGAATGTAGGAAGATATCAAGGAAATTCATTCTTGAAGTTCTTCACCTGGCTGGGTATGAAGCAATGAGGCCTTAGCTATTCTCCTTATTACAAATAAAATGTGGCTGTAGGTATTTCAGATGTTCATATTATATCATACCATTTTCTGTCCATGCCATAGGGGCTTTAACTGTGACTTAAAATGCTGGTCTATTTTTACATTTCCTAAATTTCAACAGTAACTTCCACAATGCCTTAAAAGTGGCAATGTATTATCTTCTGTTGTCTGATAAGGCTGATCTGACAGTCTGGTGGGAGTGATGATCCGAGTTTAAGATTTATGCTCAGCTCAGTGCTCTAAAACTTAGTGTATTCACAGTGTGGCAGAGGGGCAGGCTGTTGTGGGGGAGAAGGAAGAACTTCGGTCATGCTAGAGGAGCATGAAACTGTTTCATATTCTTGGCATATGCCATATTAGCCTTAGAAACTCTTACATCACTAAAAGTGTGTTAAAATAGTGTAGCTGGATGAAAAGACCGTGAATTGCCAAATAATTATCATACCAAGCTAATAAGGCCTGAACTCTGAAGATATAGCTCTTAAATGACAAAACACAGTACATGTTACTTAATAGATAGCAACAGATTGAGCTTTACACTCAGCTTTACACTGAGTTCAGCAAAAGAGATATAGTTGTTATTGTCTAGAATGGAGCAGTGCTCTTAAAGTTAAGTGGTCAAATCACCAAGACTTCATCTCTAAAGTATTCAGTTTCATAACACTTGCTGTTTCCAACCACCTAGACAGAATAATAGCATGGGATAACCTCGTCTGAGTACAATGGCCAAGTTCTGCTAGCTTTGGCCCTATCAGTATTTCAAAACAAAAGGTGTCAAGCAAATCCAAGCAAGTTGTTTTGAGCTCTCAAATTCTCACTCTCTTGCTTTTCTTCTTTGCTAAATAAAATATGAAAATGCGAATAGCTTTTGTACTTACTTTTTTATTTCAGATGAACTGGAGAGGGCTTTTATGTCTCCACATAGCGACAAGCAGTTTTTCTATGGAAGATGCAAGAACAAAAAAAGGGAAAAGAAAGAAAGTCAAGTACAGTTAGCATAAAAGTACTGTTTATCACTTCCATGTCATTAAGGGAAGACTTTTACTGAGTAGAAGTAAATGCTATAAGAAGAATTAATTTCACATTTTTTTCATCTAGCGAAATAGTGGGTAGTAGTGGGTACCAGATTTCTGTCCTTTCTTCTCTCTCCCTGAGAATATAAAGAAGTTGAGACATGTTTTACCTGCTTTCAGACAGTATCATGAACATAGCATCTGTTTAGTGGATCCATAGATAGATCCGATATCTCAGTAATACACGAAAGCATATCTCAGTAATAATCAGTAATGTAGATTATTCTGACTTTCAAAGGGAGACATTTCATATCAGTTGAAAATGTCAAAGCCATTCATCTTGACATCTTCCAAGATAAATTTTCCCTGAACTTTTTTGTTTCATGGACATTTTCGATATTTTACATCTCAATACTCTTTCGGGATGAAAACGAATGTTGAAATATTGGGATGGAAATTCCATTCTCTGAACATCTTCACTGAGCTTGATCACAGCAATGGCTAATTCCAACTTTATCCTCAGAATTGTAAGTATTGTTAGTGGGAGTAATATCATCACTATCATCAGCTCTGGGAACTTTGGTTCCTCTCGGCTAACGAGCAGTTACTGAACAACCATAAATACTCTCCTTCAGAATCTGATATTGCAGAATAAGGGTCTACAGCACAGCTTTTCTTCTTCTTCTTCTTTTCATATCTTGAGCTCCTTTTTAAGATTGATAGAATGGTAAAATAAGCTGGTCTTACTGACATGTATCAAAATTGTATCTACGTGGGATGTATATTTCAAACAAGAGAGAGCTTGGAAACTGGTTTATGTTTGAAGGTTGAAAACTTATCATAGAGAAAAGTATAGGGCTAGCTGATATACATCTGTGGACATGTTACTTTACATTTAAGAATGGGATCCATTCTCTGAAAACTGACTTCTTTTCCTTTTCTCCTTTAATTTCATTTCATGAAGGATAGTCTATTAGATAAGATGAAAAGAGTATATGACACAAATTTTATGATTACTATTACTAGTTTCTGTCTTGATATTTCAGTAAAATGCATTGCCTGTTATTAGCAGAAACTGGTTTATCCATGACCTCTAATATTTTTGTAGAGTGAGTATGCCTAATCTCTGCTTTTTCTCCTGTCCAGTTCTGCAGGGTAGAGCAGCTGAGAACTTGTGTTGAAAGAAAAGCCTATAGGATCTGTCCCATCCTTTGATACTGAGTCTGCCTGACAGGAAATCTCAATACTCAGTTGGTGTGATACTCCAGTAACTTCAGAATGGAGTCATCTTGCCATGTTTGACAATTAGGTCTAGAGCTCCAGACATACTACCTCTACTGGTGTGCACAAGCGCGCTTTGCGCTTCTTAGTCTGCCACCCAACCAGTTAAGATCTGATCTAAAGTTTCACTAAGCAATTAAGAAACTGTATTAATAGTACCAATTAACTGATATGATCCCCATGATATTTTGTAGCAGATAGATAAACAGCCAATACAGTACTCCCTTAGCTGATCAGAAGAGCCAGGTCTGTTGCCTGGGGTCTCCTTACAACCTTCTCCCGTGCATCCATGTATCTGCATTCAGCCTCCATCCCAAATGCTCCCATTCTATTTTGTTTGCTTGTTTTAGTCTATACTCACTGCAACAAAACCCCCCCACAAAATCCTGATGAAAAGTTACTGTCTTGACTCACCTCCAATGTCAAGCCTGCTTGCTTTTGCCCCTTACAGATCATGAGGGGCAGTTGCCTGTATCAGCCTCCAGCTAAGAAAAATCGCTATTCAATCTTAGTATACAGTCGGCCCCTCAGGAAAGCCAGCATAACGCCTCATAAACTTAAGGAAACATCACGGGGATTTAAAGCCAGACCTTCTAACCTTAACAATGACACCATATCAGAGGCAACAAGCAAACTATAACCAAAAAAAAAGATTAGAAGATCATTTCCTCCCTAGGGACTGGAATAATGTCTGCAGGACTAACTAGCTATAAACTTCCCTAAGGCGATGAAAGAGAGCAGCACGGTACCTAGCAACATTCAAACTGGCTGAGCAGTAGGGTGCAACACCAAGCTCTGCTGCCATTAATGTACACGAGCAACTCAAAAGAGGCAGAAGAAGGGACCTAGGCAACAGCAAGCTCAGAGGAAAAAAACAGGAGATGTAGCTCTGTGAACCAGGTAAAGCAATAAACAGGGCTCTGCTTTGGGGGCCTTTGGAGCATGCGTATAGGTGATTTCATAGGTGGAATTATTTATTTTGCATGACATTGAGAAAAAAATGTATTTCAGTTAATGTGATAAACAGAAAGCAGTCATTTTATGTTAATTCAGGAACTCACGACTGCAATGACTGATACACAAAGAAATGACAGGTAATTTGACAGTAATTTCTCTAGAACATGTTTCTTCACGTGTCTTGTAGAAATAAGGGGTAAGGAAAATATTTTTCACATTAAACATGTCATATTTTCTTAGAACACTGATTATGATCTGAGAACAGGAAGACATAAAGATTTGGCATGCTTTAGTAGATTTTATCAGTCTGAAAGAAGAGACAGTCTAAGAAGCTAAAGAGTAAAGGAAACAGGATAGAACTGCTCTATGTGCAACAAGAACTACAGCATGTTTTGTAGGAACATGATTTGAAAGTTATTATAGTGTCACTGACATTTTCATTACAAATGTCTGTTTCCAGTGCTTCATAACTCAGCGATAGGCATTTGCTCTAGGCTAAAGCAGTAGAAGAGGTCTCAGCCTGGCAGAAAAATGTTTTGGCGTGTGTGCTTGTATGTGCGCAAAATGCAAAAAAGGAAAGAAAGAAGTACCAAGCATACAAACAAATTTGGAAAGTTTCTTTATAAAGTGCTTTTTTTTCTTACTTAACTAAATGATCACCCTTATTATTTAAAAAAGTAGATTGGATGGCTTTGCATATTCATTACGATGGTTCTAATTTATTTACATTACAGTGACTAAGGCATTCAGACAAGATGGGCTGTTATGATAGAGTTTAACAGACAGTGGTGCTATGTATGGGATATATCTGCATTTGTAGTTTTCCGCCATTTTGGTTTCTGGACTTCTAAAATATTTTGCATTGTATTGCAGATCCCCCTAAAAACTTTATGTATGTGTATTACTTTATATTATATATAAACCTGCTTTTCTTAGTCACTGCTCGCGGATCACAATTGGAATAAACTGTGGGGACCCAGAGAACCATAAACCACATGATGAAAGCTGTCTATACTAGGTGACTCTGACTGTGTGAGGTACAGAGAAATGTGTGATGTGTACGGATATCTGAACCAGCTTTAAAATAGTAGTCATCTGTCTAGAACAGAACAGAAATCAGGATGGGCTATTTTACCCCACTGAAAGGAGCAAAGGGAAAAAAAAATTCAACTTGTAAGTCACGTCGCCAATGCGTGGAGCTTCTGAGAGTTTCTCATTCTGGAGTGCACCAAGTTGATTTGACCTCTGTGGCTGTTCTCTGCCACTAGAACAAGTAAATTTTAAATTTTGTTTAGTATTCTACATTTTCTCATTTTTAATGACTGGATGCAGTGGCTGAAATTCAAGCTCTATTGAAGTCAGTGAAACTATTAAGCGATTGGCAGATTTGTCCAATGTTGGATCTATAGCATCTACCTGGCTGATCTGCATGTGCACAGTAAGGCCAGCCTACAAATGTGCATCAGATTTAGTGCATGCTTCCAGGGTCAGACACAGTGTATGTGCTGGAACAGCAACTGTCATGTGCAAAGGAGCAATATTCTCTGCATTCTCCATGTTGGACAAGGCAGTTGAACAACTGTTTTGACTGAGCTGTCAGATGTCCAGATAAATGATTCGGGGGTGGGGGAGGGAGGGAAGTAATTCTAATTCTGGCTAAACTTTTGCTTTTGAAAGCTTATGTCCCCATAGGAATGGGAATGTGTGTATTCATTCTCTGACCTCTTACAATCAGTTTTGGCTCCTACCTTTCTTAAGACAGAAAACAAAAAAGTGTCATATGACATAATAAAGGAAAAATCAATGATTTTATGTAGAACTCATTGATGGGCTGAAAATCATATTAGTAAACTGCATTCATGTACTTAATACCAGGAAAATATACACGGTGGAGGATGACAGTGCAATTAGTAAAAATGTCTGTCTGAGTAGAGGATTACCAATGTTTTGTCCTGAGTATTTTTCACACAAACAAGAACATTCACCAGAATAAGGCTTTGCAAAGGAGCATACACTAACAAATAGAAAACATATGAGTACTTTACAGAATACAGAGAGATTTACACCTGTTTAATTAGTTTATCCAGTTTTACATGGAACAACTGAATCTTACAGCTAGCCTGCTGGTAATGTATTTAGCCAGCAAGTTAAGTGCATCCAAACCTCAACAGTGTTCCTGCAGCAAAAAAGGTGATTTTCTTCTTAATTCCTGTACATGTTTCTGAGTATTTGGGAAGAAAATGCAAGGATGGAAGGATAAGTTTAAAGACACCTTTGAAAATTACTCAGTTTGAAGTATTTTGAGTCAAGAAAAGATAGTGAGTTGCAGAACCTGTGTTGCCCTATACTTTGGACTCTGAAAACAGTCCCTTCTTAAAGTGGACACACAGGTAAGGCAGAATCGTATGTAAGATTAAAAGTCCAGAGGCGATTTTGTTCATAACCTGATATATTTCCAGGCCTAATTCTTGTAGATAGGCTTGACTATCACCATCTGTTTCCAAAGAGAAGGATCAAAAATGCCTTTGTCATTTTTTGAACTAAGCTGGATAAGGATGGAGGTGACTTGGTCCACTCAGCTCTGAAAATCTTCACTCCCTCTCACCAGCACTTCAGATTTGTCTCATTGCAATGGGAGTCAGAGTTCCAGGTTTGTCAGGTTACACCAATTATTTTTTTCTCTCTCAGTCTGTCCCTTGGCTATCAGATCAAAGTGCTCCTATAAGTTGCAGTTCTGACAACAGTTTAAGCAGCAGACTGACCCGGGAGGTGAGAGAGGCAGTCTTTCAGGTGGGTAAAGCCTAAGTCATTTCACTGTTATTAACAGCTGTAATAGAGTGCTATTACACTAGCTGATATGGCTCCCAGATGCATTTTGGGGAAGACACAGCTGTGTTGCTTGAGCTGACTACAAATATACAGCCTAGAAGGGAAAGAGAGAGAGAGAGAGAGAGAGAGAGAGAGAGAGAGAGAGCGCAAAAGGAAAAAGAAACAAGAAAGAGAAGGAAGTAACAAAGGAAGTAATGGAGAAGGTGGAAGGAGGGAAGGAAGAAAGCAAGCTTGTTACTTACAGGCTCAGGATTTTTCACCTCACAGTTTTTTTCCCTCTCCTTGCTGCTCTCTTTAATCTCATTCTTTCTGGTTTTTCAATTTCTCTCCTAAATGAACTCCTTGTCCATGTACACACAAGTCCTGAATCACAAAATAAGAACTCTTCCTCTAATTGACGTCAAAAGCACTTAGCTTAATGCAACTTTAGATGGCTCTAGCTTTTTCTGTAGAAAACCTGTGCCATCAGGATCAGAATATAGCTAGCTTTTCCGTTGGAATTATCACTCAGAACTAGTGCTACAGAAGAGTCTGTAATCTGGACATGTGAAGAAAACAGAAGATATCTGAACTGCTTTCTCTGTGCTGTGCTGTTTGAAGGGATGATACAAGGCAGCCACATGTAGGGGCAGACAGCAAGGGATTGGACAAGATAGAGTTAAGGAGACGAAAGCCTTGGGAGGAATAAATAGCAGTATGTAGATAAGGTAGTGGCCGCACGGAATGAGAAGGAGTGATGATGGGAACCTGACCTTCGAGAAAGTACCGATCCGGGCTAGAGCTTATATAAAGGGCTTGCTTGCTTGAATAAAGTTGATTCTGATCCTGCACATTGGAGTCCGTGAATCAGACCGCCACAGCCACAGTCAAAGCATAGCAGAAGTATTAGCTTAATGTAATGTCCCACAGCAGGTGCATCTATAATGCAAGGCAGTGTTTAATCAGTATGGCAACATATCATGAGCCATTAAATCAGTGTTTTTGCAGCAACAGAATTTTTAACAAGAAGTGATTTCCTAAATTGTTATATGTCATTACGTAGCAATTTTCGGTGGCAAAGAACTGATCATGATGACTTTGCTAAAATGTTTTAAATTCTGATGGAATCCTGGAGGCAGCCTAGCTCGCGTCATCTGAAGCAGCTTTTTGGACTCAGAGGTTTAGCTACAGGATGAAACTACTGCATGAAAGTCACACTGAACATCTCTAATCAGCCACAGTTTATAATTAGGCAAGCAACTAATCACATAGGTATCTTTGTGTTGTTTCTCTCCATCGGCCTGTAAGCCTCAGTGGAAGCTTGTTATATTTATTGGGTAGTAAATCAACATTAACGTGCTTCAAGCAACAACATGTTTTCTAATTCTCTACTACAATTTCAAAGCAAATGCCTTTTTGAGTAATACAATTCCCTGCTACGCTCCTATGGCAGTGGGGCTGACTTGCAAACTGAATGTTAAAAGAAAATGCTCTCCGGCTGGCAGAGAACTAGAGAACTCTTTTTTTTTTTTTTTTTTTCCCCCCTATATCTCCCTACTAGTTATCAATAACATTGAGAGGATTCTGTGCTTCAAAAGTGAATGACGGGCATTTCATCAATAGCCAAAATATGCAAACTTCCTATAAGGAACCAAGGATGGTTAAGTGACGATGATAGCAGACTTGACTTGCGTATAATACTTTAAAGTGATGTGGAGCTATCAAAAAGGATGCTGGTAATTTTGAGGGGCATCAGAGAAGAGCTGTGTGCATGATTAAAGGATTGCAACACATGTCTTATAATGAAAGACTCCAGTAGGTCCATTTATTTAGTTTATCAAAGAGGAGATCAAGGGTGACTTGATCACAGTCCCTGAGCAGGTACTTGTAAGAGGAACCACATTTTGAAATAGGCTCTTCAGTTTAGCAACCAACAAGCACCAATGAATGGAAGCTGACAAATTCAGACTGATTTTGAGGCAGGGTTTGAGCCAACATATTTCAATATAGAAAGAATGCATAAAAGTCTAGCTAAATATCTCCGCTTCTGAAGTAAACGAAGTCAGGCTAAAAGAAGGTGGAATTAGCTAATAAGGAGTGTACCTAACTACTGGAGCAACTGTAGTGCATTCACCATCCTGGGAAAGATGCCATATGTTTCTAGAGTATAAGCACTATTTCCAAACAAAACTTAAATCACAGAGAAGCTTATTGTTTGTAATATAGAGAAGTTCAGATTAACTGATCACAGCACTCCTTTGTGGCCTTACAGTGAAGCTGTGAATTTAACCATGTGCTCTCATTATCCTTTTTTCTTGTCCTATACTGTTTTCTCTGCTAAGTGCAATGCACTTTTTGTTCTCTTGCTTCAGATTAGCTCCTGAGCATGAAAAGACTATAAGCATGTGAACATCCAATTTAACTGACTTCAGTTTATCCATGCAAATTAGGTGCATCCTTTTAAGACAGGAACAGCATTTTCCTAAGACTTTCTGCAGCATTGCGTACACTGAAGCATGTATCCTCAGTGGATCCCTTGGATGCTGCCATAGTATAAACTGATGAAAAATAGCAGGTATTTTAAAAAACTGAAAGATTTATAATGGACGGTTTAGAACTACCTTTTGACTTAAAGCATTTGGCTGAAATTAAAAATGGAGTGACAGATTTCTGTCATAATAAAAGGAGACAGGCTTACTTCAAATAACTTAAATCTCTTAAATAGGTGTTCAGATGCTTTTTTAATTGAAAATATCATCTTTTAACATGGCCATGTTAATAAGCAATTAATGAGCAACAGTGCTACAGGAATTCAATGGGGCTGTGAAGATGAACAAGAATGAAGATGATGAATGAGAGTCATGGGTGTACTAGAAAATGAGAGGAAGAGGGATTGAATCCCTCTTCCCACAGAAGAAATAAGGAAAGGCTGCACTAGTGCTATTTTTATATATTTATGCTCAGTAAGAAAGGCCAAAATCAAAATCGTCTAAAAATAATTCTAAATATAAGAAAGAGAGGCACACTGGGGAAAAGCTTCAACACTTAAAACAATAGGCCCAGATCTTAATTAAAATACTTCTAACAATGATTAGAAAATGGAGAAGTTACACCTGGGTGTGCATATTTATTTTCTCACTCTTAAGATGGCAGAGAAAAAACACGCTCGTCAGTCCTTTTCAAGGCTGTCTGACAAAAAGTTTCTTTTCTTTTGTTATATTAGATACAAGAGTCAAAAGTAGGTTTAAAGAGATGGCCAAACTGAAATAACACAAATGGAGACAGACAGAACAATCCTGAAAATAAAATAAAATAAAACAAAATGATAGAGACACAGAAAAGCAGAAAAATAACAATAAAAAAAATCCTATCAATATCACAGATGATTCATGAATGCTGGTAAACAAAACTGTTTTGATGGTCAAAGTAACTGCTCTATAAGACGTTCTGTAACAGAAGGGTACTGCATTTATGCCTTAAAGATATTCATGCAAAGCCTACTAATTACACCACATTTTTCTCAAATTTCGCAGAAATATATTTCCAATAGGTGTTAAACATGTCTTTGTAACAGGTTCACTGAGTTTGTACTTATAGTCCTTTTTCCAGAGATGAAAAATATGTCCCAGTTTTAAAGATCTATTTTCCTCACATATCTGTCATGGTGGGCATGAAGTCCAGCAGATAACAAAAAGCGAGTAGTAGCTGGTTGTGAAATATCTACCAGACAGAAAGGGAACCCACTTTTTGAAAGTTACCTTCTGTTTGGTGGAGAGGACAGTTGAGCTGATGGCATTTTCTTCGCAAATGCTTCTTCTGCTCTAGGGCCATGTCTTGAAGTGGCAGAAGGGCCAGGGGAGTGATATGCCAGGTGACATGATGACTAATCTAAAAATAACATATTATTTTTCTGGAGGGGAGAGGTGATATTTACAGAGCCTTCTCTCTCATGTGCAATGGATAAGGAGTGTGGGGGAAATTGCAGGGAAACTTCATTCAGCTTGATTTTCTCTTGATCACCAATTGCTTCAAAGCTGTGTTGCCAAACTGGTACTGGCCAAGTCCGGGGCAGTAAGCTGGTCATGACTTGGCAGAAAGACAGGACAATTTCTGTCCAAAGCCTTGGCAGGAACCAGGAAATAGGGCTTCCAAGGATAAGAGGAGTAAGAGTAGCACTTTGCTAGACACAGGTTTCCATTGCCAGTTTGGGAACCGGCTCTGATTTCTGCTGGACTGAACAGCTACCAGTGCAGACCTGATCTAAGTGAAGTGCATTACTTTTATCTGACATGCATAAAGGAGCAGCCCCATGAGCCATCTGGCCCTGAACCACCACTGGGATTTGCTAAGACAATACATATTTTGAGTAGTGTGGGAAAATACGGAATAGGTGGTCCACTAATGTTGGACCTCCTGTTTTCTGTAGTTTCTTCTGAGAAGAGAAAATGCTCATGAAGTGTTATGCATATACAATCTTAAATTAGTCTCACACTTTGGAACTATGTGAGGAAAAATATCTTTTTTTTTGTAATTATGATGCATTTTAAACAAAATTACTCAGACTTCCTGCACATTAATTATTATTTTTCTCAAGAGCACCCGTATGAATAATTCAGAGAAAAACCTGCTTTTGCATTTTGCTAACCCTTTACGAACTCCCTGGCAATGAAAATCTTGATTTCTTTTTTTTAAGTAAAAGCCATATAATGAGGAGGAAGCCACGTAATTCTGATCTTATTCAAAGATTGCTCAGTTTCTTGTTATTATGCTAAAATTCCAAAGAATACAGCTGAAGAGAAACAATACTTTTTAATTTTGCTATTTACCTTCTTTCAAGTTTTTTCCTCCTGTTCTTTTAGTATAAAATTTAGAGTTAACTTAGAATAAGGAAATGCGTTATTGGACAGGATTTGATTTTCCATTGCTTCATTTTCTTACTGCGTTTAAAGGGAATTTATTGTACCCTAAAGGCCATGTATTTTGTACCTCTTTGTGTAATAAGCCACTTTATACTCATATTTTCAAACATGGAAAAAATGTACCTTTATAATACATCCATGTAAATATACTGCATATAAACCTAAGCTCAATAGAATAGACTATATTTTTTATGAATCCTTTATATTCAAAATGTTTCAGTAACACAGTAATGAGTCACACAGCAGTAGTGTAAAACACTACAGGAATATGGAGTGGCCATTATTTCCAAAATATTTCACATATAGTCTCTGAAAAACGGACCTGTTTGACTGAAGAGGGATATGTTGGCCAGGAAAATGAAGTATTTTGGGATAGCCAGGATTATTCATCTGCTTTTTTTGCTTACCAAAAAAAAAAAAAAAAAAAAAAAAAAAAAAAAAAAAGCTGACCATAAGTCAGCTAAACTATAGCCACTCACTAAGCTACAAAACCTTCATCAGACAGTCTTGTCACCTATCAAAACCGGAATGGTCAGTGCTACACTCAGTCCATCATATCCTATCATATGATATGATATCCAATGCCCATAACATACCTTCCACCCTACCTGAAGTGCTCACTGATGTGTTCGGGCTCTCTTCAGAAGAGGCTAGGGGAATAACGTGAGAAGCTTCAGAGCCCAGCTCTGCAAATGATCTACAGGCTGTTGGGAAGTGATGGAGGACTCAACAGTGTTTTTCTGAACTATCTTAGTATTGTTAATGAATGTGATCATTGTTTAGAAGAGCCGTTGGCCATATTGGTTGGTTTCGTAATAGTAAATGTAATGTTTGAATAGTGAAAATGGAAGAGAATCAACTCCTAGAGGCCAAATTAATTAGGAGTTTTGCAATTTATCAAGGAAAACAAATTATGAGTTAGAGGTGTAGTTTGTATTTTACCCAGACAGGACAATGTAGTTCAGTGTAGGTCTGAGGCCAGTTTTGGTACTGGCTGTTCTGAAAATAAACCAGAAAATTGAGAATGCAATAATATTTACAAGCATTAATGAATAGATGTTAAACCAGCACATGACTGTATATAGCTAATGAATGAGCAGGCGAAAATGAGCTAGTGTAAAAAATGGCACATTTAGCATGGTTCTTTGAAGTTACCTTTCCACCAGGTGGTATTTGCAAACCTGATGTGATGAGCTTCTTCTGTCATGATGATGAGTGGTTTTGACAGGTCAGTTAGTAGATTTTGCTTATTAGAGTGTTTGCTTAAATTTCAGTAATAAAGGGACATATCTTTCTGTCTTTGTAGTGTGTAGACATAAAAAAATCTCAGTAGTAATTTTCATGTCACTGTTTTAGAAGGGCAATTTTGCCGTGTATCTTACAGTCAACAGAAAGGAGCTCTATATTCTAGATAGAGATAATAAAAAGCTCGGAAAAGCACCCTATAAACCATTCAGTTGTTTAATTTTGCATAAATGTACTTCAGTTCTATACTGATAGAAACTAAAAATAATATAAACATTCTTCTTCTAAGTAAACTTAAAAATGCTTTAAAATTATTTCATTTATAGAGACAAGAGGATGTAAAGAACAAAGAGACTCAAGGAAGCACTTCTGGAAGGTTATGCAGCAGCCCTGTGATAGAAGTACAAAACAGAACCGTCAACTTTGGACCCAAAACTGCTGTTCCACCAATCAATCACCCAGAACGGCTTCCATAAGGAAAGGGAAGGAAAAAAAAAAAACCTGATTTTAAACCAGCTTTAACCAATCCTTTCAAGTATTGTGCGCACAATATGTGCAAAATGCCCCGTGTGTTCAAACCACTATGAGCATTTGCAAGCTTTTAATAGATCTTACTTGAAACTAAATTTTGCATGTGCAAATGTGGAGTTTGCACATACAAAATTTCAGTCACAGTAATTTTTAGAAAGTTAAGTCCTTAAGGGACTAATTTATACACTTAGAACTGCTTAGTATAAAGCTTATGAAAAGTGGTTATGCTGTCTTGCAGTTGGTACTGGAACAAAGAGAGAAATAACTTAATATTCATAAACCAAAATGTTTGCGTTATAAGACCCCCTAAAACAAACATTTCACTGACATCTGCTGAACAGATGATAAAATGAATGGTACTCTTGTGCTTTCCATTAGTAGTAGTCTTGTGCTTTCTGTAAAGTGAGATGCAAAGGAGCTATTCATGATTTTCCAAAAGTGAAAAAGAGAAGGAATATGCAGGCTGAAAGAAAAGTGTCCATATTAAAGAGTATGGAGGACCTGGGAAAGCTTCTGTGCTTGCTAAGATACAGCTTATAATTTTGCTTGTTCCAGCATTAGTATTACATGCCTGTAGACAGGTTGAAAACAAACTGTACTGGTTAAAATAAAAGGCAAAACTGGACTTTGTTGCTGCAAAGGAATAACAGTGTTATAGAGAAAAGATGCCTAGATAAATAAGAACAATTTATTTACACTGACGCTTCGGTTCTTCATCTGATTATGAAAAGAAAAGATACTGATTTCAAAATGAAATACTTCTATCTCTGTATCTATGGCAATATAAATCATTCCCTTATGGGTGTAATAATGCTGAGCAATGATCAAGTCATACAAACACATAATGAATACAAATGAAAGGTAATAGTTAGCTAAATAATTTGTGCTACATAGATATATGAAACACTAATTTAAAAACTCATAGCAACCAAAGAGAATATCAATGAGAAATAACCTAGAGCAAGAAAGAATCAGTTTGATGAATTGGGCTATATTAAAGATGTTCTACAGCTTTTCTTTTTTCCTTCAGCAATAGAAGAGATAGAACTTTCATGTTAAGAGAGTAATATTTTTATCCTCAGAAAAATGAAAAATTAGAGCCTTTTCCTTGAGGAGGAAATTTTGCATTAAAAACTATTGGTTCCTTTAGAGACATTTTCAACATAAAGCCTTTCAAACTTAGCTAAGGGAGGAAAATAAAGAAGTTCACTTTACTTGGACCACTAGAGAAAAAAAAAAAGATGAAACACATCTAGATATTTCCATCCCTTTATGTTTAGTGACATAGTAGTTTGATAGGGCTTGGCTATTCATGTAAAATATGTTGAGTAATTAAATATATTATAGGTCACTTAAAAATGTAATCAGCTTTCCTATTTTAAGTTCTGTCTAGTGAGCAGTCAAATTAAGGATTCGCAGTTGCTCCTCAGCTATGATATGAATTGCTTATATTTTATCATAATAAACATGAGAGAGCAAACTGCCTGAAATCCACATGCAGAATTTTCATTGCACTTGAGCATGTCTCATCAAAGTCAATAGGGGATTTCAGGTGCATTCCAATGGGTTCAAGATTGTCCTATTGATATTAATGATTTGCCCTTAGCATGAAAGACAAAAAAAGTGTGCAGTGGTGGTGATCACTGTAGATCAACTTATTCTAGCTCTTATGAGCCTGCTTTAAAGAAGAGCCTAGAATACAACCTGATCAGAAATAGGAATGACTCTTGTCTCGTTAGGGAGTTTTCAGACTTGAAGCCAATGGAATTAAATAGAAATAGTCTTACTGATTTTGGAAGACTTTGAAATAATCCCTAATAGTAATTGTTTTAACACCATTGCTTATGTGGAAACACTGATGATTTCCTCCTGGGAATGGAGTAAAGAAATTCTAAGGGGAAAAAAGGCCTAATTTTTGTGTATATATATACATATAAAAGTATTTGTAACAGCAGGCAACAAAGATTCCTACACATTTCAAAACATAAAAATAGAAAAGACTGAGGCATGAAATCTGAACACCTTATATCTGAAAGCTGGGATCTGCATTTTGAAGTTATATCTCTTCACATGAAGAAATTAATTTAAAAATAATATGCTTTTACAATTCTTTTCAGAATTCTTTAAATGCATTTCTGGCTCAAGAAGTCCCTATGCTTAAGAATGCCAGAGACTTGGCACGTATATTTGGGTGTGTCCATATATGCTTATTCTATTCATATCATAGGCACCTGCTACTCAGACTGTCATAAAAAGGACTCTGGATTTGTTTTGAACATTAAATCTGACTTTTTTTTTGAAAAAAGAGGGGAAAGAGTAAAAAAAATAGCATTTAGATTTAGATTTAGTTAAATCCAGTCTATTGTGTTTTTCCTGTCAATATTACGCATGTCATTTTTTATTCCTTGGCCTAAATCTAACTCCTAAAACTTTTATTTATTAAGGTCTGCCTGTATACATACACAAATATGTATAGGTGCCCATATTTGCATGTTCACAAATTATATGTGCACAGAGCATATGTGTATGTATACATACTTGCAGACATGATGAGAAAGATGAAAGCTTACCATAAAGACTAATGCCTTAATCCCATTCTCCTGCATGCATGTGGATGAAAGGTATTGTTCTCTTCTCTTGAGAGATCAACATGAAAATTTGAATAAATACAAGAGAACACAAAGGAGTAACATTTATGTAAGATCAAGGACTACAGTTAGCTTCTAAAGTTCTAAGCAGAACTGTATTTTTGTGTCCCTCTGCAGTTTTACATGTAAATATATGATTGTGTGCATGCATATGGTCATAATACATAGTATATTTAAAAGAACATTTGTGTGCCATCTGAGCTGGAGCTGGAGAGAAAATACAGTACAATCACTGCCAATATTTTCACTGATTTCAATGTATTTGCTCCAGGCCTTCAGGCCCTGTTTTGAAGCAGGTGTGCAAATAAGGTTTTAAATAAAAGCGAATTGAAAACTAAAATCATAAAAGAGCTAATTCAGGGGAAGGTGAAGTTCTCTGTCAGTTCTTATTTTATATCATCTCATTCTCCTATTTTGTAATTATGCTGCATCATGTAGTTATGCTATTTGTTCAAATTACCCTTAAATTACAATCAAATATTATTACTGGCACTTAGTACAGTGTATGATGTAGTTAATTGCCATTGTGTCAAACATAAATGATGTTGAATAATGCCACAGAATTAGTAATATATTGAATATTTGCAGAATATAGCATTTAGAATTTGATTTCCTGGTCATTAAATTCTTTCTTTTCAGTTTGGAAAAGCAATTAGTTCAGATTATAAACCAGTAGTTTACAAAATCTGGGTCTTAAAAATACAATGCTTTATGATTCACAGAAAGAACAGCTCCTATAAAATGACGCTTATTTTTCTAAAGTCAAGTACTTCGTGATTATCAAACTAGAATATATGGCTTTTATAACTATCAGTTCCAAAGATCTGATTTATGTGAAATTTTCATAGTATGTATGGCCACTGTGAATATTCCACTTCAGAAGAAAATGGAGAAAACCATGGGCAGAAGTTACATTTCCAGTTTTGGTTACCTTTCCTTCCAATTCTGTTTTTAGTACGACCCCGTTACAAAGGTCTTCTGCTGTCAGTGTATGAAAGTAGCTTTCTGAAATCATTATTTTCAATAGTTTCAATAGCTACAAGCCCTGTTAGTCTGAAGAATAAGTAAATTGTCCTTTTCTGTTTTTTTCCCAATTAACATAATCCCTGTGTACACAGGTGGGGTAAAATGGTGTGATTCTATAGAAGTCAGCATTTCATGGATTTATACCAGTTGAGGATTACTGACTCTGTTTTACCTGCCAGTAACAGCAGCTTTCTTAATTTACTTTGTTTTACTCTGCCTCTTTATCCTCTATTGGTTTTGTTTGCTTTTCTTCTTTCTCTTATTTTTTATCCAGAACTTTTTTTTTGTTTCTCTGTCTTTTCCTTTTCTTTCAAATAGTCAATATACCAGACTATACAGTGTTTTCTCTTTTAAATAGATGGTTTATTATCAGGCTTCCTGGTAGTAAGCTCTGTATTTTGTAAGTAGAGTCTGACTGAATGCAAATTCTCCAGCTGTGTTTATTACTTGGTAGTAGTTTGTTATGTTGTCAGTTTGCCAGCTAGCATAATGTCTGCTTGCTTTTGATATAAAGATAAAATAATTGTTCGTAAAGTGTACAAATATATTTGCTATTTCACCCTATGGGTTTTCACAGTGAGTCTGAAAAAATACAATCCTCCCACCTTCATACCGTATTCATAAAATACATTCAAACAAAAAAATGCTTAGAGTGTAAAAGATTGTTCATATTTTGTAATAATGTAAATCAGGAGAGTAAAGTAAAAGTGATAATGAAGGTTATAACCATGACTTACTGCTTACTGTCAGATTACATACATCATCAGATATAAAAAATGGTTCAATTTCCTTCACAGATTCTCTTTGTTTATTTATTTCATAGCTAACGCTAAAGTCTTCTAGGTGCAGTTCAATTTTACGTTCCTACAAGAAGAACCAAATGAAGACTCTCTACCTGTTTGACTCCTTGATCTTCTTTTCCTGTTATTGTTGGAATATTTTGCTTTCCAATCCCCTACGTTGCTCCTTCGTCTTTTTTACATTCCCAGGTAGTCTCGGTCCAAAGTAGCTTCAGCCACTCTCGTTACTGCCTTGCAAAGTGATTCTTCAGACTCAGTGATAAGGACAACATCATCAGCATACCTGAGATTACAGCATCTGCTTCCCCTGTTTTGAATTCCACCATTGTAGCTATCAAGATAAATGTGCATTACCATTTCGGTATAAATCCTGAACAGATGCAGGGCCATAATACAGCCCTGCTGAACTCCTTCCCAGATGTTAAACCTCTCTGCTGTTCCTTTTGTTGTTGCAACTGCTGCTTCCTGATCACAGTAAGGTTAGGGCAGCAAATGACTACATTTTAAAAATGTTAACTCACTGCAGATTTGTCTAGAAATTAAGTGGCAAACTATGTTGAATACTTCTTGCAATGCACTGTTTTTTTTTCTTTTATCCTTTTTCCTCTTATTTCCATAGCAATTAATCCCAACATCTGAATTCTGTGTTTTTTTTATGAGAATTTATCAAGTTTAAACAGCTCATATGTTTAAGGAATTAAGGCTGTAGATTCCACGAGATCGCCAGTTTCACCTGCTTTGTATCTCTGCTCTTGTTTCCACCCAAATTCTCAATTACCTTTCAAAAGATCTTAGTTGCAGAAAACATTTGTGCCATCAGAAATGTGTTTTGGGGGTGAGAGACTAAGACCAAGAGAGAAAAGGCAAAGAATATGTTCTGTGAGGATATGGTCACAGCAGCTCAGCCAGGGCCTATGCATGCTGACTCCTTTCCTACTCCCAACAGTCCTCTATGGAAAAGTCCTTGGAAATATGATAAAGGGTAGAGATCCCTTCCCAACCTGAATCTCACTACCAACATACTCCAGACTTCAGAAATAAAGCACCATAGTGAGGCATCGGAGAGGACTTCAGTATAACCCATTTCAGTATCCTTTCTTCAGATTTTTCTTTCTTTAAATATACTGTTGACCAGCTGAAATCAGAGAATATAATGATTATTAGAATCAATGTATTTCAGTATAGATAGTCCAGTCAGGCCACCCACCATAAAGGAAGAAGGTGAAATGTGGAACTCCATTACCAGAAGATCCTCCTGTGACCAATTTTCCTTCGCTTTGTCTTTACATGAGTTCATTATGTATTTGGGGAAGTTTTTTGGGTATGTAATGGCCCTTACTAGTTAGATATTGCATTTAATTTTGAAACTTCTCTGGAGAAGATTTCTCTAACTTCTTTTCTGGCAGTATAATCATATAATTTTGTGCTGTTGTCAGCAAGGTCTTGAAAAGCACCAAAGTACTATATGTCTTTTTCTAACATGTTATTTTCCTATCACATGTATCTGTTCTGTGATATTTTCTATGTGCTCTCTGAGATTACCATAAACCTGATGGGATGACACTGGACAGGACAAAATATGCAGATAGCACTCTCGTGTTGTAATGTTAAGAGGGAAGATAGTTTCTCTTTTATTCAGTATGCTTTTATTCCATATTCTTTTCCTTATATATCTGAAAATTGCATTACTCTTTTGCCAGATAATCATACAGAGCATCATACAAGATTTACCTGTACTAACACACATTCAGGATTGAGTCCACTTAAACAAACAAACTAGATTACTCTGTTGCATAATCCAGCCTCATTCTTCACAGTGCTGCAAATGTGAGTTGCCAAGGTTCCTTATTGTTACTCAATTTGTAAAAATATTAAATAGATTTACACCAAAAATTAATCTCTGGAAAGAACTGCTTGAAAACACCCGGCTCACTGATATCTAACCCTTGGCAGATCTCCAAATATGGTGAGTTGGCTGTGAATCCATCTTACATATTCTCCACTGCCTTCTCATAATACAAACTTTTAAAACCATACTTTCATGTGTTACCCTGTCAGATGCCATGGAGAAGTGCAAATACACTACAGCAATCTAATTGCTTATATTGGCATGATTTATAACCCTGTCCAGAGAAAGACAACCAATTTGTTTGACAAGACCTGTGTTCCTGGAAACCATGCTGGTTGTCGTTATTATACCTTTTGTCTTTTATTCTTCAGTCATAAAGTCACTTTTCCATTATTTTGTATAGGATCACTACCAGGCTGAAGGGTTTACAGTTCCCTAAGGAGAAAGCTTTTAGACATTGAAACAACATTTGAAATATTCCAGTCTTTTTTGGAATATGTTATTTATCTAATCAAGATTGTTTTATGGAATAAACCATATATCTGGGAACTGAGTACGACTGGTAATTTTTACAGTCCATCTGACAGAGCTGGCTTTCTCTTTAGCTGTTTTCTACATGTATATTATCCCTGTAGCTTGTGGTTCACCAAAAGGCACATTCACCAGGCCTTCTTTCCCTTTTTACTTCACCCCTGCCTCATGAAAATGAGAAATAATTTAACAATCCCAGGTTTTACTGTTTTTGTCATTTTGGTGCCATCTTCTATTCAAATGAACAGGCAGGATTAACCATTTCATTCTTCTTCTTCTTCTTTTTTTTTTTTTAATAATTTCTCATGGTTGTAGCAGTAGCAAGAAAATTTTCTATTTTGGAATTTCTTTGTCTGTCCCTTTTTCTGGAGGTGCATCTGCTCAAAATGCTTCAGCAAACATGTCTGTGAGAATGAGTGGAGCCTCCTATTGGATGAACACACACAAAAGTTTTTCTGCTAGAAGGAGCTATTTGGTTTCTCAAGAATATGTCAGCTAAGCCACTGAAAGTTCTTTACATCAATACAGGCATGTTTTCAAACAGCTATTTAAAAATCAACTACAGTGACTGGAGGTACATCAAATGACTTAACAGCAGAAAAGAGTACAGCAGCAGCAGCAGCAGCCTTTGGGATTTGCTAAGCCTTAGAATTTTTTGGTGCCTTTATTTAGACTATGATAAATAGTGACAATTTATACTCCCTATACACCTGACCTGTTATTTCTGAATAACTATTCTGCAGTTTCCAGAGGTGATGTTTGCCTGATTAGCAATGGAGTAGGTCTAGCATTTTTGCCTGTTAGCTCCAAACAGTCTTAGGATCTCTATGAATATCTATGATGAAGAGAGCAAGTGTTGACAAAAGGAACTGCTGATTTTCTGAACAGGGGAAAACAGGATCATCATATTTTTCAGGTGTAGGTCAGTGATCTGTCCACCATAAAGCACACTTTTCCTGATGCCATGAATAAAATGTAAATAAGTAGCAGTATTTTTGTATTATATATGTTGAAACTATTTTTTTTTTACATGTGGGTTAAAAAATTAG
This sequence comes from Dromaius novaehollandiae, assembly GCF_036370855.1. Taxonomy (NCBI): domain Eukaryota; kingdom Metazoa; phylum Chordata; class Aves; order Casuariiformes; family Dromaiidae; genus Dromaius; species Dromaius novaehollandiae. The sequence goes on from NC_088132.1 coordinate 45,212,393, forward strand.
AAGAGAATAATCTTATTACTAGGAGTGCTTGCTGGGAAAACTTTGGGTGAAGTGAAAACAGAGGGAAAACCTCAGCCACTGGAAGAGAGGCCTGGAGAAAATATACACAAAAACAATTTATATTTTAATATGCCAGAAGATTTGTTAGAGTATTGAGAAACTGATGCTTGTCAGGTATGCAGTTCAGAAGACAATTTACAGCTAGTTCCATGCAACATACATTATTGACTAAATGTTTGGTGTACACTTATTGTTGACTGCACAACACTTGTATTTTTGAATTCTTCCAGTTTTATGCACTCTTAAGGCTGAAATTTTGTGAATGGGAGTCTGTATTTTCCAGTATATTTACTATTATTTTTGTAAATTTTTGTCTCACACATTACACTCGCACAGCCATGTGTATGTAATTTAATTTGGAAAATGTTCATGTTTTCCTCTATGTGTTGTTCTCATACTTGCTTAGCTTAATAAAACAGGTCACATTTAGATCTCTGCCAAGAAGTAGTCAGTTTTGAAAAGCGGTCTGCAGAGATGCTGTACAGATGACAGCAGTGATGAGATTGATATTTCAACCATTTTAATTTTTTTTTCATTTAATCTCAATGTCTTCATTTACATAGCAGTGTACTGCTTTCTTTCGGAATTTGCAATATTTCAGTTGCAAAAGAGTTTGTGATCAAAGTCCCATGCACCTTGTGAAGAGCATGGACATATGCTTGGGCATTGGCCACCTTTTTCGGCTAGTGTCTTTCTTTACTCTTCATATGTTCTGCAAAAAAACCAAACCATAACTATTCAGGAGATTACCAGTACTTTCCCCAACCTTTCTGAAGCTCTATCAGCATCTATAGCGAGGCTAGGAGATTGGGAAGACAGAGGATCACCAGTAAGTCACTGTTAGACCACTGACTGCGTGGTGAATGTATTTCATGATGTACTGTGGGACTCCTGGAGCCTGGAACCCCACTGGCAGAGAAACACATGTTTCCAGTTTTATGTAATTGCCTAGCCAAACTAAATAAGTAAAATATGTAATTCAAATCAAATCTATTAATAGCAAGTAATTAATTACCAGCTTGACTGAACTGCATGAACAATTCCTTAAAAGCTTTGCCACCTAATGGTTTTGAAAGGAAATGTTTGGTTAGCTTTGTGGTCCCAAAGTAACAGGATATTATTAATCTCAAAACAAACTGATACATTAAAATTCCAGTTGCATGGTTAATACAAGAGTATCAAGTCATCCCCACTCTGAAGCTAATGTTGGGACTACATCTGCAATGCTAATGAAGGCTGTATTTCTAAATGATTGGTGGCAAGGGCAGACGACATTCTTTCCCTCCGTAGAACTTCGCAGGAAACATTCCAGTATGATTCATGCCAATGACTTCAAGATAAAAAAGCTGATAATTGTGACCAGAAGCCAGCTTGATTCACACAGCTGCGTAAATATGAGCTAATTAACGCACAATGCAAAATTTCCTGAAGCTTGAGACTTACGAGACCTCAAACTATCCGTTCCCTTGGGGGGGTAATAAGTTGAGTATTGGCTGTGCGCTCTGGGACAGAAAGCATGCTGTCAACAAACCAGTGAGGTCCAGGAGTACTGCTGCAGAACCACAGCTATGAAGAGCATTTCTCCTGAAAATGGTAGGGGAATTGTTATCCTGGATCACATTAGTGGTCTATCAAGGTCAGTAATCTCTGTAAGAGACTGAGTAATTCTGCAAGAGGTTGAGTATCCACTCTGTAAGAGAAAGTCGTTAGTAAGTGATTATGAATTTATTTACTCCATGGGAGAATATTACCACTTCTTAGAAAATAGCTTATGCCTCAAGCTGAGTGTTTATGTCTCCTCCTTAATTCTGGTTTATTCTTAATCTTTAGTGTTGCAGTTAAGCATACTGAGGCTCTGGATCCAGTTCTAGGATAAGGACAATTGTATTTGCACTGTTTCGCTCCAACCCCTAATTGTTAAGTTATTTTCACTAGTAGCTAGATGTTTTAAAACAAACTGAATGCCTATCTTTTAAAACTTTTAAACTGGAAAAGCAATGTGTTATCTAGGTATTTTTTGTGATAGATTACTTTGAGTAATGATATTTAATCCCAATTTAATCAAAAGAAAAGCTCTACCTAAGTAAAAAAATAAAGTCAGATAGTAATCATTTTGCATTAGGATAGGCAAAATAATGTTTTAAATGTAATACTTCTATTCCTACTTTTCAGTCAGGGTTTTAGGAAAGTGCCTTGAAAACACTTCGGGACTGATGTCAAATGATACTGCTTGCGGAAGTTATTTTGAAATGAATGTGAATATGAGAGTTCAAATCACTTAAGCATCTCTCATTCTCATGCATAGACAGAGGACTTACTTTCTTAAGCATCTGGCTGGCTTTGAGCTATCTATTTATGAAAGGATTGAACCCACTGAATTTGACTGAAACATTTTAATTTTCTATACGAGGCTTTAGATCAGACCCTATCTCTTTAGAATAAAATCTACATATTCTGAAAAAAGAAGCACATGATGTAATTGTATAGATTTTGTATTTTTTCTTTTTAGTCGATAAAAGAATTTTGAATGAAAATCCCAAAGACTGAATTCTTCAGCAAAAATTCAGCTGTTTGTATTTACACCAGGAACAATCTTCCAAAAGCAGGTAATATAACAAATAAAAGCTTGAAGTCTTGCAATATAATACATATTTCATATCACACTGGTAACTGCTACTTTCTATTAGTGACTTTGCCATAGGATCAGTGACTTTTCTGTCCTCTATTGAGTTTCTAATCCCATGAGAAAGATACTAATGTGATAAAAGTCATATAGTATTAGTGACTTTCTATCATGTTGGTGAAGTGAATTTTTATTGTATTAACAAAAACAGAATTCCAAATTACCATAGCAACTGACCAAAATGATAAAAAAGCACTTATAAAATCAATTGAGAACTCTGTATGGTTAGTCAATTCTGTGTGTGCAACTCCACTCTGCCTACATTTTTTTCTGAAGCACACATTCGTACCTTGTGTTGCAGAAGTAGGCTTGTCAGTGCCCTCTGGAATAATATCCATATAATTTTTTTTCTCAATAGTATTACAGCTTAAAGGAGTAGTAATCATGGACTAGTATGTTAATGAAGAACCCCAAAATGTGGTAAAAGTCACTGCCGGTTTAAAAAAACTCCAACAAAAATATGGAGTAGAGTGAATGAATCAGCTATAAAATGTTATCAATTGTCTTTCTAAATACTTTCTCTGTTTCAGTTCTTGCATGGATGGAAAGCTTTTACTTGCGGAAAGCACAGCTGCCAGATATTACATGAGGTTTTGTTTAGTTTGTAAACAGCATGTTGGTTATTTATGTGAGAAATAAGAAAAAAAGTTTGCTTTGTAACAATTTTGAAGGTAATACACCAAATGTCATCTGTGTTCTTTGCAGAGTAATTAATCAGCATCTATTGATGCATAACATTGCCAGTCATATTGGGATCACACTATCCAAAAATGCAGCTGTCTAATAGAGGAAAGTCTTGTTCAGGATTTGTTCTTGCTCCAGCAACTCATCACAGTGTGCAGTACGAGTGCAATGGAAATGTTCTGAATTGCCCACCCATTCTGTTCTTCTGTATGCTAAAGTTCATTTTGAAATGGAGAATAACTGGTCACGGTGGGTATACACAGTGCTGGTTAACCTATCACACAGCATTCATTCTATTTTTATTATGAAATTTCACCTTTGTTTACCTAGCTTAAATCAATATAGAGTGAGTGCATGTGTGTGCATGGATCTTTGTATGGATTTAGATACACATGCAAACATATGGGTAATACATGCTGCACTAATATACATTCCTCCAAGCTTTGGCTTTTAACCATTCTTCCTGTTTTGGCTGAGAACCTATTTCTATGAGCTACCAGCTGGAACCCTTCTGTTGTGAAGAAAGTTCCAAATTCCTGCTTCTACTCCCTTGAAACAGTTGGGAAGTGTAGGGAAAAAACACCTCCTGGGTTTTCAGAAATGAATTTCCACTTAGAATAGTAAGAACCTTGCAAAGTTGGAGAATAAACAGTAAAATGGTGTTTTCTGATACATTCTGATATCACAGCATTTTTCTGAAAAACTGAAGTTTGCTGTGTTGAAAAAGCAATACGCTCCAGCTCATTGGATAACATTTATGAATGGGATTTTGTGAATGAAAGGGAGAAACTTGTCATAATAATAAGCTCAGACATCTTAATTCTCTTGGCTCTCAAGGGCTCTCCCTGGGTCGGCTCTGGAGCTCTCTGCTGGGATGCTCGCTGCTCCCTTCCAAGGGCATGCTGTTTCCACTTTTAGAAGTCATGCCTTTGATTGCCAGCTCCTCGTTCGTTCCTAGGCTGAAGTTTCCCCCCAAGTGCTCATTTTCCAGCTTATTAACACTGTCTCTCACATGCATGTTCGCATATACATACTCCCCACTCCTCCAGCCTCCTCTATTAACTGCCTGCTTTGCATCCGCCTTCTTGAACTTTCTTGTCTTGAACTTTAGACATTTTGTCAGACACTTCCAGTCTCTCCAGACTCTCACAGCTCTCGCTAGCCTAACAGCATCTATAGGTTGCTTCATACTCCCCAGCCATGCTGGCATGGCCCGTCTCTTTAGCTGGTTGCCTGGTGGGTGCTGGATTTCTGAGTGAATGAGCTCTGACTGCAGTTTCTTTACGTTGTGTTGCTTTGCACTCGCACCTCGTACACAAAGTGGTTCCGCGAGAAGTTAGAAAGGTATTGCTGTAATGTGTGTAATGCGTGTTAAATTCTGAAATACAATTTTTCAGTGTCTTCAGACAGCCTGAATAGAATCTCATCATATATACAACAGGCATTACACGGTAAGTCATATTTACTAAGATGAAATACAAGTATGCCAATGTTATTGTCTGATGTTGTCAGTATTTATCTTGAATTTAAAATTGTTAATCTCTACAGAAACACCTGGATAGTAGGGTTTTTTCCTAAATCGGTGAGAGTTTATATTCTCTATCCCAACTACATATTTATTTGTCTTTCTCAGAAGAAGTCTTTTTTGGGAGTAATGCCACCCAAAGCAATAGCTCTGTAGTTTAGAGATATTCAGAGGGACGGAACAGAAACAAAAGTCAATAAAATTCAGAATACTTTCACAACCCCCTCCTCCTAGATATTTCACTTTATTATATTATGACATTACAGTTATATTTAAGAACCAAAAGTGAGTTTTAATGGGTTCAGGAATCTTCATATTTTCTGAGCCCAGCAACTTGAAGACAAGCATTACTTAGATCTTCAGTGTGCTACCTACTTGCTGATAGCAAAGTGTTGATTTGTTATTTTAATGACAATGTGTACTGCAAGAGAAATGTATAGAAGGGAGATATGGGATTTAGGAGTGAATTACGAAGGTGATCTTTATTGTATACAAGGTGCAGTATATTTTCTTACTGTGCCTCAGTAAAGATGGTGACATGAATTTGTAAGCAAGTCCATGATATAAGCTCTTTAAAGAAGCTGATTAAAAGATAAAGACATTAATGCAGCAATTTACCTCTTGATCTGCAAAAATCTGTTACTACTTCCAACAGAATGGAAAATGCAGAAGAAAGGTGTCTGAACAAAGAGAAGGTGGTGAACAAGGCATAACATGCTTTTCTGAATTTCTGAGAGCAGTTGCTCAGCAACAGAACACAATTTGATCTGTTTATGATACATTCTCATGTAATGTCTATATGCCTTATAATGTCTTATTTCTTACAGTTTTTGTAAAAATAGATATTAAACCCTGTCATAAATGCATAGAGGAGACAGATCTCTCAAGGAAAAGAAGAGTGTGTTGCAATTGCTGTATCAGCCTGGGAAGAAATATAGTGCTATCTCATGGGAAGGCACCAAGGCAGGGGTAAAACCTTCCGTGTCTTGGACCAGGTGAAGCATTCCACAAGCATGAATTTTTTGCATTACAAAGTCATTAGTACTTTCCCGTTACTGATATCTGCTGTTATATACATGTGCTGATACTGGCCAGGAATTTCCAGCCTTGGCTAAATTTTTACTGGCTCCCCAAAGTTAAAGAGTCAATACTGGCTTTTTTGCTTTTGCCTACAAATCCTACCTTTTCCTGTTGCCTGAGTGTGAGGGTAGGATATACTATGTCTGTAGGAGTTCTGATGTTTTTAAACTGATAACCCACATATGCTTTCTGGAACAGGTATCTTGTGACTAGTTGTTTCATTGAGAAAAAGTAAAGAATATTTTAAAATACATCATAACAGAAGTCCTTTGACATCCCAAATGTTCCCATATATTTCCCAATGCATTTTTCCATGTGTAAAGGGAAGAGTCTGACTTGATCCAGTAATTGGTTATCAGGTTTAATTTGTGGCAATACATTCACCCATGTGGCCACATCCCAGGTATTTCCAGTCATCAGCCAAGTCAAAAAGGCAGTGAGTCATTTTTTTTGGTTGGGGGATTGGCCACATCACTGGGGAGCAGAGTTTTGGTATGGGCAGTACAAAAGGTCATTTGCCCTGGAGGTCTTCGTGAGAAGGATAACAAATGAGAGGCAAAAGCAGCAAGCTGTATATCTGTGTGGAGCAGCACTGTGCAATCTCCTCTGCAAAGACGGTGCTGGAGATGCCCGAAGGAGGGCACAGCTCTAGAGATCTCCCACTCCAACGATGACTGCCGCAGGCTGGGATATGAAAGAGCTTGTCATTCAGGGAAAGGGAAAACAATACATTCACAGCAAGTGAGTCCAAAAATGACACCCTGCCTTAGTGCTACAGGACCACCCCCCTACTGTTTATAGGCGGTAGATTTCCTCAATACACAACAGAAATTTCAAAGTTCAACTCCCAACCCCAGCAGACATATGTCAGACTCCAAAATCTGCAGACAATCTTCTGTGTCTTTCTAAACACTGAAGTAGGTAATACCATGCTCTTTCAAGTCCCTTTCTGCAAAAAAAAAAAAAAAAAAAAAAGAAGAAAAAAAGAATTTTTGAAAAACAAATCGAGGTATGAAAATAAAATCCAATACTTATTATGTTTATTATAGCTTCAAGGCTGTACAGCAGTTTAAGACATTTAAGATGGGTTTGCAAAATTTGCAATAGCTCCTGAAGTATATCTGTTTCACCTTAAAACATGCCGTTTCATTATATAAATTGACACTTGGAGGATGTGAATGCAAATGTGTTTACAATAAGACTGTACTTGCAGGCCACTGACAGGGCTACAGTCTGTGTCTACTGTGTGTAAGCTAGGTGTGATAAAGCTGCGACAAATCATATTGATAGACTGTGCAACCAAAGCTGTCATGTGAGCTCCTGTAATGATAGAGAGGCATAAGTAGAGCAACCATCATAATCAAATTGCTCTAACAAAAGAGATTGAGGAATCTATATCCACTTCATGTTGCCTTCATAAAGGTATCACTATCCCAAGCAACATAAAATGCAAACAGTGACAAAATGCAGAAGGCACCATTTCTTTTAAAGGATGATTTATACTATTATTCATCATTCCCAGGGACATGCAATTTACCATTTAACTTCGGAACAACATGGGAGTGTTAAGGTACCACTCTGTTACTAGGCTCTCAAATCTATCTGCTTCAAGTATTTGAACTTGCACTTAAAGAGTTTAGACCTACACTGACACAACCATTTCAAAACATGTGGCTGCCCTGCTTTGGCACTGAGGTGGGCTGTTTCTGCTCTGTCATCTGCCATTTTCTCCACTGATCTTGCCCCTACCAGGTCTACTGATGATGACGGGGCCAAATTAATGGACTTATTTCTCTCCCAGATGTTTTTAAACTTTGCACACAGTAGCTGAACAATAGCTTTGTTGACATTTCTAGGTAACTTTGAATAATCAAATAAGCCATGAATAGATTGCAATCTCATTTTAAGAACCAAAACTGTAGCCAAAATGTGTACGTCCAGCAGGCTCCCAGAACTACTGGGATGGACTGAGAAGGCAGCCTGTAGACCCTCATTCCTGGGCCAGCTGCAGTCTCTCAGATTGCCTGACACAATACAGAGTAGCCTGAAGGATGATACAAAACTGTGTCAGGTACCAGTATTTTTAACCTGTCATTATCAGGGGCACATACACGGTTCAGGCAAGACTAAATTGTAGTATTTTCTGTATTTTCTGTACTTTCTGACAAGATTTCCATTCTCCACAGAATGGAACCTCCACATAAACCTCCTGGTTTGGTTACACAGGTTAGGTAGTACATAGAAATAATTTTGACCCAGTTGTGACTATCAGGGCACACTATCCTTGAGTAATTTCCTTGCAATAACATTTTTAAGAATAGCCTGCTTTATGCATAGCATAAAGCAGCAGTACCTGCTGACATGTTTTAAACTCTACAAGCTGACCTTTTTTAAAATAACATAATAGATTTGATATTTATTAGAGAAACTGTAAGTTTCCATAATAATTAAGGTTAATAAATTTTGTGAATTAACAAACGGATATAACAGGGTTAGTTGGATGTTTTCATAGAAAAGTCATACTTGAAAATGTTTTTATAGGAGATAGAAAATATCTTAATAAAAAATATGAGGATTTGTCACTGAGGTAGTGCTGGAAACAGTGCTCTAGTTGAACTCTGCTTCCTATAAAGCAGCATGCCTGGTACAGTATAAAGGGGAATATATGGTTTGTGCATGTAGAAGATGCAACTTATCTGGGAATCTGATCCATAAAAGAAATGATGGAAGAAGCAATTCCTGACAAGTGCCACAGAACCCTTGTTAAGTCAACGTCATAACGTTCCAGTTGATATATCTTTTTGTTTTCTTTATTTTTACTAATAGGCAAATGTTTTCTGAGGAAAATAATCTTTCTGAAAACTGATAAAATGCATCCTTCACTAAACATCAAATGGGTTCTTCTGCTAATATTTTGCCCACAGTGAAGATTCTGCAAGAAGATGGTAGATTGGGAATGGGACACAATTCAAAAGGAAAAAAAAAATATGCTTCTCAGAACTATATTGAGTCTGCTGAACTAATGCAGGAAAGAAACAGGAAGAATACATTGGAATCAGTTTAGCAAGCAGAGATTCCTGAATATACACAGGGAAAGAAATTGCATACTAACTCAAAAGTGCTATGTTCATGGGCCATAGACATGGCATAAGTCTGTGCTCCTTTCACAGTAGAGCTGCAATTTAATAACCTAAAGTTAATATTAAACTTAAAGGAAAACTTCATTACTAAGTTATTATTAAGAGTAAATAAAAATCATCTTGTCTGTGGGAACTGTGGCTTTTCAAGAGAGTTGAAGATAAGCTTTTAATTTGTCATCTTGATTTTTCCCAAGAGATTTAGAAATTCAGCCATGCTATTGCTATTGAACACTTGAAGCATAGTTATTTGTTCAAGATGGATACCTACTAACTACAGCCTGCAAATAGCAAAGAGAAAATGAAAGATGTTCTCTTTAGATTGTATTATACTTAAGCAAACTGATTTCTTTGCGCTAAAGCATGGCCTACCCAACCATTAGTAGTCTTCACCCAGCCTTCTGTCAATGACACACAGTTCAGCAAGGAAGTCAAGTTTAATTGGATTTTGATTTTCATTCATGTTAAAAACATTTAAATCCCCTTGCTGCCAAATCAATAACTGTCAATTGTTGATTTCACTTTCCTTGCAAAAATCTCAAACTAAAATTCCACGTATAATAGACATGTTAAGTAAACAGTGTTAACCACTTCACAGATCCATTATGTTAATATATTGCTCATCCTGATTTATCAGACAGAATGAAGTGAACTGAGAATTTTTTCATATATTAACTGTAAATTACACTTAGCTCAGCTAATAAAATGTTATTGTCACAGAACTGTTTTCCACTTCACGTGCATTTCAGAGATGAAAATGTAAATTATTGTAAGCTACCTCTGTCTCGTTATAGATGTCAGAGCAAATGAAATTCACATGACTGAAAAACATGAAGGCAGTGTTCTGTGGGGATACCCACAGCTATCACTTTTCCCACCATAATCATGGAATTTCAAAAGTAGAAAAAGATAGGGAAAAGCAGCTCTTATTCTGCATAGGGGGCTGTACAATTCTATTCATATTCATAAAGGTTTCTCAGAAATAAATAGTTTTGTTTCCCCATTGGTTGAGGAAGCTAACCAATAAGCTTTATTTTATTTTATTTTATTTTATTTCATTTCATTTCATTTCATTTCATTTCATTTCATTTCATTTCATTTCCTCTCAATATTATGAACTTCTTTAAAGTCATAATAACAATGTTTGAAGAGCAGCTAAAAGAGAAGATGATACTGCTAGTCCATGCAATGGTTAATGTGTTAAAATATTTTTGCCTCTGCTTTTCCTCATTTTTAGTCTAGGCCTGATGCAGGTAAGAAAATATAAGCCTGTATCAGTGTGAGTTTTGTTTTTAAAAAGGAGTGGAGATTGTTTTGCAGAACACACTTCAGAAATAGTGCCACATGCTTTACTGTATGTGTAATAACTGTACAGTAATTATGGTAGTGAACATAACTAAGGCCTCTTGACAAATGGAAGTCATTAAGGCTAATGACTAAGAGTGGAAAATATATTTTAAAAACAATAAAAGAATCAGACCCAACGTAATGGACAGATTTTTCCTAATTATAAAGATCTTTTTTATACTGTTCATGGCTGCGAGTTATCTACTGTACCTTGGCTTCTGTCTCTATCAACACCATTTCTTCGTGTCCTGTGTTTTAGAGCACTGTTTTCAAACACAAAGTGATTGGAGCAGTTCTTCCAGGGATACAATTGTAATGAGAATACTGTGCGATCTGAGTCTATTTCTTACATGTAACCTAGCTGGCTTTCCTAATAACATCAGGATGCAGCCAATTGGCAACAGTTCTTGTAAACATCCTGTTATGATAAAGCAAAATACCTAGGCTTTGCAACTCTGAATGTCACAGCTTCCAGGACCTAGGCACCCCAGCCCAGGTTTGGTGCAATCCCAAGCGCTGGGACAGGCCCATAAGCTTTGCAGAGCACTTGGAGAATTAGGCAACTTAAAATAACACCAGAAAGAACCAATTCATTGAGTGAAGACTTATCAGACATTTGTTCAGGATAAAGCTGGCTATAGCAAACCAATAAGGAAATACTGAGGATGCAAGGATGTCTTAAACTCTTTTCTAGCATTGGGTCAAAATTTGCAAGGCTAGAACCCACCTGTAAAACACGGGCATGTTTTCCTTCAAAAATAGATGTGAAGTTGGTGGTGACTCCTTCTTACAAAACCAATTAAATAAAAAGCTAGCCCAAGATTTGAGGAAACCAGGCTCTTAATCCTTATCTTCTAGAAGAAAGCACCACATGCTTTGAATTAGATGTATTTATCGAGCTGGAAAGGAAGAAGGTAACAGAAGTCTCACTCAGTGAGCTGATGATCCAAACAATCATCCAGCACAGAGCAGACCTGAAGTGGATTCTTGCTTATGCATTTTATCAAGGAAAATTCACACAACAGACAGAAATGCTATAGTGGAAAGTTATCTTGCAACACTGAGCTATCAGAGTAGCTCACAATCTCAGTGGAAAATAATATCTGTGGGAGAGACAGGTTTGAACCATCAAGGCTGAGCTTCTCAAGTCTTTCAGGCAAAAATTGCTCAGAAAATGTAAATAAAAGTATATGATCTGAGTTCTGAGGCCACCAAAGTTTGTGGCTTCCCAAATGTATTTTCTGGATCATAGTTTTGGATTAACAAGTACCATGGCCAAGTAAGTGTCAGTTGAATTGCACCATCCTTTTGTTGGGTCTTGTGAGGAAGATGCTGACAACGTCATTATGCACAGCATAACACACAGTCACTTTTTATACCAGTGGAAACTGTCTCTTAGAAAATACTGCAGGATCATTCCTAGCCTATTTGTTACTGCTATCGAATAAGGGCAAGTACTATATGATCTTTGCGATTGCTCTCAAATGTTTTTAGTATTTGAAGTAATTCAAAGATTTCTTTATTACATCATTTTCAATTTGCAGATGACATATGGACAGTTTAAGGCAAGTGTTTGAACTTTGTATTTGTTGGTTAATTCACCACCTGGCATTCTTCTGGCTCTTGTTTGGCTGAAGGAGCCAATCTGCTCAGGGCACACAGAAAATTGAAAAATGTTGTATTTATAATGAAATGTAAAAAATGAAATTTCCCTTCCTGATATATTCACAAATGAGTTTCTCCCAAGTATAGGAGAAAAAGTATGGCTTTGTCAACTGCAAGTTTGTTAGTGAGGAGTAAGTACCTGAATACAGAATAGGTTATGATATTTTCAAGGCTGAATGTTAACTGGATTGTATTGCAAATACACCTTAAAAAAAATACTAAAGTGAGGTGATTTAAGTGTAAACAGTTCATCTAAATAATTAATAATCTGCTTATTGCATCAATTTTTTTGTAAAAAGTAACTTGCAACATATACTGCAGTATGATTATGGTCTTACAATTTTCTTGGCAATACGTTGACTTTGTCAGTATATAGAGGGGGTTTTTTGAGTTTCAGTGAAACTTTCAGCTTTCAGTGATGAAGTGTGGAGAAAAACTTGAAAACCTGGTTTGACTGTATCTTTTGGGCCAGAATATAAATAGAAACAATCTTCTATTTAGTTTTTATATCATAATTATAAATAAATCATGACTCTTTGAGACTTGTCTATGGTACTTTAAAAAGTTAAGAATGGCATTATTACATAATATAAAACATATGACTGTCCTGCAAATTTATAGTCTGTTCAAAACAAGAATCACATTGTAAAACACCTATTAGTTCCCAGTAGAGACTTAACTGTCTCAGAGAATCACTGTTCTTCTTTCCTGCTCTGAGGGAGCAAGGTAAAGAAGCAAGTCGAATTCTGCACGTGTTGAATTTTGGCACCTTGCTTCACATTTACATGTAATGTACAAATTCACGCTGAGAACCTGGCCGGTTGTGGCATTGCAACAATGGGATCAGTGAGAACATTCAAATATCTGTTCCCATCTCCACATTTCACTATTTTTTTTTTTTTTTTTTTTTTGCTTCCTGTTCTGACTTGCACTTCTTGATAAACAGAAAAGTGCTGTGGTATGTTCTATGTTTTTTAATCCAAATTCTGTAGCATATTTCCCTGAATTGACTGACTTCTTATGTAAGTTGTGTTTTAGGACTAAACACAAAGTATGTTTTTCTGTAAATAGAATGTCAGAATGTTTTCTTGACTATGTGGGAAAATGGTACATCTATTTTCTTAAGAAGAAGAATACAATAGCAAGCATTTTATTAAAGGAAATTGCAGCATTTATTCTATAGCATTAACTGTTCATGAAAAGTGGTGCCCAGTGACAGGATGAGAGGCAGTGGGCACAAACTGAAATACAGAAAATTCTGCTTGAACATAAGAAAAAATTTCTTTACCATGAGAGTGAATGAACACTGCCACAGGTTGCCCAGAGATTGTGCAGCCTCCGTCCTTGGAGGTATTCAAAACTCAACCAGACACAGTCCTGGGCAACCTAATCTATCTGAGCCTGCTTGGGTGGGGGATAAGATGATCTGCAGAGGTCCCTTCCAACCTCAACGATTTTGTGAATCTGTGAAAAGTGATCAGATATTTTGTATAAACTTACAAGATTTACTGACAATTTTTGTATATATAAGAAAGAGAGTTAGCAGAGTTTATATGAAATCATATATTCACTAAAATGCATAAAACAAACTTTTAAAATCAAATGCATGGGAAAGCTTAATGAAATATGGTAGTAAAAGTTTTTGTCTGTCTAAAAATAAATGTAGAGTAACCTTCTTTGACTCAGGTGCTATGAAAAATCTATATGACCCTTAAGTTTTTGTGTATAGTAACTATATTCACACAGAAAATTATGCATCATTGCAGTGCACCGAAAATGCTTGAAGGTTATGGTACAGATATTATCATTTTGTTAACTTTCTGACAAAATTCAGCTGGGAATTTTAGAATTATTTTACTTTCTTCTTCCCTTTTCTATTTTAACTAATAGAACATTTCTATCTAATGTTCTATTTCAGTTAATGCCCCACATTGTAGCATCTTACCACCTCTAAAATCTACCCAAATTCACTTTATGTTGTAGGAAAAATTTACACATAGTCAATAAATGAAACCATTTCTACTATGAATTACATTCAGATCCTAGAACTGCTGAAGATGCATGTTTTTACCACTCTCTTTGCTCAACTGCTGTTGGTCTTTTAAGAGGTGGTGATTTTGCCTCTGTGCTCGTGTAAAATTGCCTTGTCTAGCTCGGTTTATGTTGGCAGCATTCAGAGTGAGACAAGCTATCCCTTCAGAGGCATATGAAGGTCCTTCCCGCCAGTGCTGAGATATGGACATAACATATATCTTTACACAGTTACTACCGTTTTTGGGTTTTGTGCTAAAAACATTAATAGCTTGTTACTTCAGAGAGCAAGGAGAAATAAGATACAGTTCTGAATGTCTGCACCTCATATTGTTGGAAAGGATTGTGTTTGGCAAAGACGTATGGAAAATGTAGGCATTGTGCAAATGTGATCAGTTCTTCTTCATCTTTCTGCTATCAGAAAATGTGACTATGCTTGTGCTGAAACATATAGAACTAGAAAAGAAAGAAGTAAGTTAAGACAAATCTTTTTTTTCTTTCCATGTGTGATGTGGGAAACAGCACAACACACAAACCCTACTCTGTAGCAGATTTTATGATTTCACTGTATATATGAGAAAAAAGAGGTTTTACTTATGTGATGTCTTTACCTGAACACTTTGGCAAAGACATATAAGCTTTGAGAAACAAATGAGAAAATCTGATGCCTTGTCAACGTTAGGTTGTTGTCAGAAGACTAAAAAAGCTAATTCAGAGCATAAATTAGAGCTAGGAGGGCCTTTCAAAGTAAGGAAGTGAGCTTTCCACTTATTGGTGTGACGCAGAGCCCAGTAACAGACCTGGACCTTTCTGGAGTAGGCTGTTAAGAACCACAATACAAAAAGATGCTTCCTCCCCCCTCACTGAAGATCTTAAAGTCTATTTATGTGGTCAGTGGGCAAGGTGTTATCATTCAGCCTACAGGAGAGACTGCACAGACCAAAATTGTCATGGCTGCTCTTTCTCAATATAACTCGCTCCTTTGTAAGAGATCCAAGTGGCCTGTGGTGGGCACAAGGGACATGCCAGTAGCACATAGGCATTACTGTTGCCTCGCAGACCAAGTCTACATTTGTTTTTTTAAGATACTGAGATTGTAAACCTGAATTTCCACCACATTACACTTGGTAAAATCACCTATCATTAGCGAAGTGAACTCAACATAGATACTGAATGCTTTCAAAGCAGACTGGTAACATATTTGCTCCACATTTGCTCCACATGCATTCACTTCACACAGCTTTAAATGGCATAAAGATGAGGTCAAAAATAACAAACGATTAGACTTTATGCTTTTGCATTGAGTAACGCTCACATAGATGTCTAAAGGGCAGGATGAATACTTGTTCTGTGCAAGTTAGAAGGCTGCCAAAGCCTTGAGCCTACACACCATAGGAACCTTTCCAAATACTTTTTGATCCTAGACATGAATAGAGTTGCACTGGAGCTGAACAAGGGAAGGCCCCCTCACCCCCAGTGGATCCTGTGACCATAATCACAGAAATCAATTGTGTAGTCTGAATGAAATATAAATTGGTCATCATTGGCACAAAAAGCACTCAACAATTCACTTCAGAAAATGTTTAACTCAACAGCTACTCTAAGCTCTGGCTACGAGGCAAATAGAGGCAATTTGAACAGATGCAATAATTAGGAAAAAAAGCAACTTCAAGAGTTGCAATAATTAGAAAAAAAGCCTCATTTTAGGGCAGTTTAAACTTTTAACTTCTGAGAGCTTCTGTAAGATATGGTTGATGAATTATATCTTTCTTTCAGTCTGATGACTGTGGACATTGAAAGCATAGTGGTTTCCCTGTCTTATTATATGCATGAATGTGTTTCTGTATGTGGGAATTCTGCTTTTGTGATGTTCCACAACCATTTAAGCCTTTGAACATTCCAAGTGAATGAAGGTTCTTCTTTGTTGCACATTCTAAAGCGAGTTTATTAGATGCATTACAAAATCATCACTTATTGATATATAGATTTTAGTACTTGTGTTCAAAGCATTTATTCCATTTGATTTTCACTAAATCTTTTTCAAGACAGGTCCTGTACAGTTCACATCAGCAAAGTCTTGTGTACAATGGATCCACTCTTGAAAACCTTGTTGAGGAATGGATACTGCTGACCACCGTGACTTTACAGAAACCTCAGGATCAAGTCCGCATAACTATATGCAGGTTATAGTTTCAATGCTCCATTTTTTTCATTCTGAAAATAGAAAAATGTTGCTCAGAACCAAAATGATACATGAAATATAGATGATTTCTTCCCTTGATTCTTTCTTGTTCAGGCTATGTAAGTTTTCAATCAGTTATAATCAGTTACAAGATTTTTATGCATGTATCTGTAAGGTTATTATCACTTTAGAATGAACTATTTGCCTAAAACAGTTTAATCAACTGTCCAGAAAATGCAACTTTCTTAGCAGGAGATAGTGTGCAAAAATTCTGTACATATATAACTTAAGTGGAGCTAGCTTGCTAGCTACCTTTTGATGCCTTTACATATTCTGACATTGGAATCTATTTTACAGTTATGGAAATTAATGCCATAGCTCACAACCTAGGACTTGAACCTGTAGAACTAGCTGCGTGTATTTTTGACTTATAATAGAGTAGCATAACCGGTGCCATGCCTTTGCAACACGTGATACTTTGGTAGAATAGCTTCTTGATAACTAATTAATCCATGTTTTACAAGATAGAATGTGTAGTTCCTAAGGGGATAACACAGGCACAAATTTATAATTTATTTTCACCCACTTTGACCTCTTGTTTATACCTTGTCTGCTTCAGGATTTCTCACCTTAATGTTCCGTGTCATGAGAGAGATGTTAATAATGTTAACAGACCTCAGCTACACGTTTCTTCAATGTGCAACAGCTGTTGCGGAGTCTGCAGCGCGTGGTAAGCAACTAATGAAGAACAATTCAGTGTCCCTTTGGTCTTCCCTCCTGGAGGCAAGCATCATCACCTGGAGTGAGTAAGGTGCTTGTCTGGTCTCTGAGTGCTCTGCAATCACAGTTGGCTCCAGCAATATGTCACTTAAGACATGAACACAAGGTAAAAGCTATAGCCAAGGGCTGGCAAGACATCTGAATCTGACTTTTTATAATATGAAAGTCTGGAGAAGAGGACAATCCAATCTCTCTTTTCTCTCCTCTCTTCTTCCCAACCTTTTAGTTTTTCCACTGGAGCTAGTACTTACTTTATGTCAGCAGCACCCTTGGGAAGCTTCCTTTGCAATCACATTAGAAAAACAAACAAACAATGAAAATGCCTTGTCACTCTCACTTGTGGGTTGTCTCCTGATTTATCAAGTGGCATTATTCCTTACAGAGGACTGTGTCACTGCAAGACAGTCTGTTTCCTGGAAAGCACAGAAGTGAACCTCGCCCATATGTTTTCCAACAGCCTGGCAATTCCTGCCGTCTACTCCTTCTGCGAAGTGCCCTGCCACTGCTGTGATGCAGCCACCTTTGGGCGGACAGGAGGATGCAGGATATGGTTTTTTCCTCCAGGTGCAGAACATCCCATGCATCAGACTTGCTGGTGCATGGGTGGTGCATGCGTGATGCAGGGTCCAGTCTTTCTGAGCACGTGATTGAGAGTCCTGAGCCCAGCTGAAGGGTGAGTGAAACAGCCACTTGCTATGAGAGACCTTGAATGAGGAACATACATCTATACAGGAAATGCTTCAGCAGTTACTGACTATATTTCAGACAGCTGTGATATACATAGCTACATGGGATAAGAAATGAAGGTATATGAAAATTATACCACCACTATAGAAAGAACCTGGAAGCGAACTCTTTTTTTGGTTTGGGGAGACTTTTTGTTTCTTAATAAACTGAAAGAAAGATTATACTTTTCTGGAATTATAAGGTTCCTCTGAGTACATTTGATTGAAATCTCATCAGAAAATCAAGTCCTATAAATCTTTTAATTCAGTTTTGTAAGTTTGCTATTTTCTGATAGGTTGGACGACCATTTTAGAATGTTTTTTGGAAATTCAAATAATCTAAGGTAAAAGACTGGGTTACTATTTTTGCTTTGATGTTTCCTTAAGGTTACCAAAAATGGGACCTGGTTCCTGGCTCCTATGAGTAAACCAATGCTTTGCACACACAGCGACTCCTTACATAGAGAGCACACCTTGCTTTCCATGGGAAAGAATGTGGATATTGAAAGGAGATGTTTTATGCAACAGCCAGATGCCTGATACAGAAAGTTAAAAGGCAGGACTGGAGCTGTGCTGGTGATGTATACCTGCTGCACGGCTCCAAGGTAGCATCTGATAGCAGGCAAGACCAGGACAGGCAGCAATAATTGGAAGTGTTTGGTACCAGGCACGATGGCCCAGCTGAGTAGCAGGGATAACAACCCAGATCCCTCAGAGAGCGAAACCCTCGCCTCACGCTTCACGAGCTGAACTATATTCTACTGGGGAACAGGAATTAAATAAAGTTCATGTCAGAGAGCTTGGACTGACAATTCTTTTGTCTGTAGCTCTATCCTGTATGTAGCAGAGTGAGGGTTAGCATAGAATGAATATTCCTGTTTAACAAGATAAATGCAGTCGTTTTAATGAACTCTTCTACAGAGACAAACTAAGATATAAGAGAACTCCTGCTTGTTCATTATGTTAATTAAAAAGGAGCACCTCTGGCCCTGTGAAAACAAAACTGATTAAAGCAAATGCAGTAAGTCAACTTGGAGTTGTGAAGTACAAATCATACAGAGCACACAATGGACATTAAGTCAAAACTGAACAGTCTTTTTAGCAAATGGTGAATTTGGCTTTGGACTTGCCTCTGACTTTACCTGACTCTTACATATTAAATACATATGGGATATGGAAATTCAAGAACTGGGAATTCATTGAACAAGCAGAAAAAAAGTCTATGTTTAACTAAAACTAAGCAAAGTAGAAAACTTTGCT
Source organism: Dromaius novaehollandiae (assembly GCF_036370855.1). Classification (NCBI taxonomy): domain Eukaryota; kingdom Metazoa; phylum Chordata; class Aves; order Casuariiformes; family Dromaiidae; genus Dromaius; species Dromaius novaehollandiae. Next base: position 45,231,552 of record NC_088132.1, read on the forward strand.
GCACAAAAAAACTATTTTAACTGGTTTATTCTATTAGCAGGTATTTATTCTAGAGAATAAAGTTCAAGTATCATGAATATTACTCCATTTTAGATAAGAGCAGAGAAAAATGTTAAGTTTCACTAAAAGCTTTTAGGAAGCTTTATCCTCAGAGTTTTATCCCCTCTTTTGGGAAGTTTCTTTTCCTTTTATTCACCCTTTACGTTACTTCTGAAGATGCAGGCTTACTTGTGAAGGAAACTGAAAATTCAGATCAGAAAAAAAAAAACACATTAGAACAGATTTTACTGGCCTTCAGATAAGGAAATTCAAATACAGTTAAGAGAGAAGTGATGTACGGTGAACATCAAGGTTAATAGATCAAGTCATCTACCATTGGAATTGCTTCACCTGCCTCCAAGTTTTACATTCTGCACTGCTACATGCTTCTGAAATACTTGCTTTTTATTTGATCAAGGATAATGTAATTGCACTAAAATATATGCACTTGGGTGTGGGTGTGTGTATTAGTGCAGTTAAGATGAATTCAAGAACCGTTTTTGTCATTTTATGACTTATGATAAAAACATGGAAAGACATGATGTACCACAGAGTGGCAGACCTAACTTACTCTGGGTCAGAGTATAAACCCATGCATTAAATAACTGAATTGTGGCTGTAATTGTGGGGTCAATATTAACTGTCTCGTAGTGACTTTGGTTATGACCAAGCAGGGCAGTAATAAGTCTGTTTACGTCCTGATTTAGTTTTGTGATAGACCTTAGCACAAGAAGAGTGTTATTCTTTATATCTCCATCTGGCAATGGATATGAGTAAGGGAACCACACAGATTTTGTTAGTGTTGCCAGCAGCCTTTGATTCTAGTGACCGTAAAGTTTTTTTGATTTTCCTACAGTGCCTAGCAGGGATGGAGTAAGTTCACTTCTTCCTTTCTGAAATCCTTACGGCTGTCAATTAAGTTCCCAGGAGCTCTTCTATGCAACAGATTGCTGGGTAAGTCATTTCAGTGTGTTATTGCTTCTGCTCAGGTTTCCCTGAATATATAGATGCATTACAGGTTATAAAGATCACAGACTAACTTCGACCATTTCATGGACTTAGCCAAAATTCAGTGGAAGCAGACACCTAGTCCCGCTGTGAGGCCATCCTGCTCTGTGTCAAGCCGTATGTACGTTAAAAGACGCTACCTTTAATAGCACTGCATACATACCTCCAATACATACACCTCCACTTCTAGATTGCCCGTTACAGGAACAAATCTCAGACATACTCCACAGTCCATTATCATGCTTTTCCATTAGTTGTTCCCTAACTTTAAGGTTTTATAGGCCGTTTTCTCTTTGTTCAGGAAACAAAAAAATACAGTTTCATATAAGCAATGACTCAGTAGCTATTTACCCTGCCTTTGCTGGATGATCACATCTGCAACTGCAGTGCAGGAAAATGATTAAAAAAAAAGCCTCAGAGTTTGATTCAGCATGTAGAAAACCCCAAGAAAGAGAAGCAGATAAGGCATTGATATAATAGGCTGCCCAGTTAACAGAGAAGTAAACCACATTTCTTAAGGCCTCGGTCTGTGCATAATACATAGTCCTTGCGATATTTACTTTTATATTTCCTTAAACTCACTCTAAATCAATGATGGGGATTAACTCATGGGATAGCAAAAGAGATCCCGCCAGTTTCCGTTTTTAAAAAAAGAGATAGGCCAGAAAGAGCTATTTAAAGGATGATTAGTCTGAGTCAAATGTAATGACTTTGATGATCTCTGGTGAAATCGTCTCCGTATTTTGGTTGCTCCAGCAGTCTTGATTTGACCTGCGGACATTCGCCAGTTACAAGAATTTATAGTGGGTTTCTCCCGATACACAGAACTGTTACAAGGTCAAATGTTCAAGGACATTTTTGACACTGTATAAAAAACAGAGGCTCAATATGTTTAGCCCTGCTGGAGAGTGAAGGTTGATTAGATATGTGCATAAATAGATATGTGCAGAAACAGTTTGAGAACAATGTTTTTTTGATTCTTTGACCTTCCTGATGTAAACGACATTTGGAAAGAACAACAAGTTGATGAAGATGGGAAAAACCCTCCCAGCACAGTTCAAGATAAAGATGTGTCATACATTTTATCAGTGTTTCCTGTATAAGAAAGATGGTGGAAATGCCATACAGGACTATGAGACAGAGGGCTTTTTTTCAAAACATTAAAAAGTATAAAGTCCATTTAAAATACAGTACTTCAAATGAAAGATTACCTTCAGGTCCAGAAAGCAGTCCAGAATTTTCTTTTGAAATATATATGTTGTAAGTTATCAAGTATTAATCCTTTTCTGAAAATATGTTTTTTTGTGTTTAATTCCACATTGGAAAGCAGGATAGAAAACAAAGAGGAAGAATAGTCTTGCATATATAAAAAAGTAACAGGAGAGAAGGGATTAATTCATAAATTTTTATAAATATTTCTGGGATAATCATTGACTGCCTTGTCATGACCCAAGGGATCTGTACGGAGGGACATGCTTTATTTGGAGGTAGAGAAAGGTTTAATGCCTTTAATTTCTCAAATTGCTGAAACAAAGGCAATTATTCTTTCTGAGGGAAGACATGTCTCTCTTTAGTCAATAAGATGTAATACATTTCTTTGCAACCACCAGTTCAGTTCTCAGCAATGACCATATTTTAGCGCCTTATTTTTTCCTTAGGGCTTTTTCTTGGTAACATAAAAAACGGTGAATGGTATAAGGTGTTTTTTGTAGAAAAAAAATCTTACTAAGTGCTCATGAAATATGAAGGTCAGTAACATAACTCTGAATATGACATTTCATACATGCAAACCCTGTAAAAAGTTTGTTGCATTCCAAAATGTCAGTGTACCTCATTTTGATCCCCCCAAAAGCATTTCTAGGTCTATTGTGAACAGCGTATGCTCAACACTGTCAATCTGTCAACAGTGTACAGTTTGTGACAGATAATAATTGTGTTTTTTCCATTTTACTGTGGAGCAGATCTGTGAAAAATCTGATGAACAGTAAATCTGGTTAAGAAAAAAAGTGCTTCTTGGGAGTTAAAGCAAGAAAGATTTGCAAATAATTTGGGAAAAATAAACAAAAGACCATTTCAAATATTGAAATATTTAATTTGAGCACTTCTAAATAAAAAGCTTCCTTTTTAGAAATGCTGAAATGTTTCCTCTTAACATTTAAAAACAAAACTTTTGATTTTGCACCTCAGTGTTACATTTCATTACATATAAAACTGATGTAAATTAAAGGAAATAGTGTTAAATACTCAGAATGATGTATGGGTCAAAAGAAACAGATCAAGATAATTTGAAAAAATATATTTTTATTCTTAATTTAAACTCAGACATGGAAAAAATTCAGTTTCAGTTCATGCTGAAGCCATTTCTGCCCTGTTCCTTGTATGTGGAAAGGAAAATCCTTGTCTGCACTGGAAACCGAATCACGGACAAAGTCATGCAATTGTAGAAACAGAACAAAAGCAATGTCTCTGTCTGCACTAATGGTAAAAAGGAAAGAGAAGAATGTAAACAAATGTTATTGCTGCTATTGAATAACTATTGTTAACGTGGTGAACTTCTAAAGTTTCTCACATGTATTTGTGAACGCACAGTTATTAAAATGTTGTCATCAAAAGCTGTCATCAAAATGTTTAGCAGAACTTTGTAAGATCCTACGGGGATCCAGCAACACCTAAAATAGAAGCTCACACATTATATCTCTTTTGATAACCTGTACTAACCAGAAGTTTCAATTATTGTCAGATAAAGAAAGCATATAGTATCGCTTCTTTCTTTATAGTTGTTTAGCAGGAGGGGAAATGAGAGTACAATGCAGAAATAGCTGCAGCTGGGGCCCTGATCAAAAAAGTGCCTTGACTTGAAAATGTGCAGGTGGCAACTTGACACTGGTCACAGGCGTTTGTGAGAAATGTGTATAGATTTTGTGGACAGAACAGGGTTGGTTGCAGATGCTCAGCATAGGGGACAAAGCAAACTCAGTCAGCAAAAAAAGAAAACTAACTTGCTGGAGACAAAGGGCTGAGACTGGAGTTCAGACATGAAGCCTTGGACTGGGCCAGCGAGTTATTGGTTGCACAGCTACGAAAAGCAGCGCAGGAGCCTGACGTCACCAAAAAACAAGCCAGGGAAAGAATACGCAATACACTGCCAGCGCTGAACAGGAATAGCAACTCAGAAAAAATAAATAGCTATTTTTCCTTCTCTCTTTCAAAATTGTGAGCATGCGGCACTTTCTTCATGTGATGTTCATGAAAGCAGTGACAGAGACAAAAGCCAAAAGAACGAACAAAGGAAGTTTCCATTGGTAATGAATATTTTTTATAAAAAGTAAATTTACTGCTTGGACTTTCTTTGGGTCCAGCTTGGAAAAATATTGACTCACCACATGAAAAACATCCTCCAAAGTGTGGAATTTGCACTCTGCTCCCTATTAGTGGTACAGCATCCAGCTGAGAGCCAGTGACTCCTAGCCACAATTATTTGGCTTGTTTTATTCAAGCACATAGACAAGTATGCACAGATGGAAGATTGGAGATTTTTTATTTTGTTTTTTTTTTCACTTTGGCTGAAATTTTCAAAGAAGACTAAGGAGGGAGGAGTCCAGTCCCACTGAGTTTCTCCTTAGATTTAACTGAAAGTCTTCATACTTCAAGAAGTCATATACAGAGACCCTGTCAGGCTATTAAGCTGAAGTTTAACAAGGTTTGCTACTGGTTGATCTAGGTCCACAGAGAAGGCCTGAATATATTTTTGTAGTTATATATGCAGATTATTCTGAATTTCACTTTTTTTTTTTTTTTTTTTTTTTTTTGGTAAAAACAAGTGGATGTGAAGCCCTCATGGATGTGAGATGAAACAGACCAAATGTGAACTAAATGTAGACTTAGGCAGGAATTTGCAAATGGGCTTATTTAGTATGCAGTGTGAACAGCCTTGCTCCACTGTGGAGTGTCAATTGTGAAGCTGGATGGTGGTTTTGAATGTCCCATTCCATTTCCTGGAGAAGCTGAAGGGGTGAAAATACAGAGGGAAGAGCAGAGCAACACATACACAAACAATAGAAGAGGGAGAGAGAAACAGGAACATAACCAGGACTAAGAGTAGCCCAAAGAGAGTTTCCCATTGAGTGGTGCTGCATGTAATGATAATGGAATAATAAAGTTAAGAGAATTTTTAAGGTTACTTATTACATAAAGCATTTATTTCCTCTCCAATATATGCAGCTACCATCCAGTGAGGTCAGTGTGAACTCTGCTCAGCTATGCAGTCCTGAACACATATCCAAACTAATAGCCTGTAACCGAAGGTGGGATTCAGCCCTTTGCACAAACTGTGGCTGATGCCTCTGGCATATAACCACCTTACTGGAACCTCGGAAAGCTCCAGGAGGCTCCTTCAGCTGCCCTGGTTTCAGCAGGTTTATGCTGGCCTCTTTTGGACTCTCTACAACAGTAGTCCCAAAAGCCCAGGGGCCAACTGGAAAGGGTGAAAGTGTCTTCATTTGGACTTTCCGTAGTTTTCCGAAAGGCAGGGCTGAAGTTTGTCCTCTGCCCTAGCCTCCGCAGGCCCTGCGAGTGCTGCTGCCCCTTCTGAGAGGGCAACGCAGCCCAGCTGCTGCCCACCACGCCTCCCAGTTTCCTTCCTTTCTGATGCCAGCACAGCAAAGGCAAAGGATTAATCTTCATCACTCTCCCTTGTTTTAGGAGAGAGACACAGGGTTTTCTTTTTGAAGACAGAAACCAGGGGAAAAGTACACTCTGGATCCCAGCAGGCATTTTCTCTGGATACTGGGTCTGTGCTGTGTTTTACAATGGTAACTTCAGTATTTCAGCTGCTTTTTGCTGAGAGCCAGCACAGCTGTTACACTTTTGCACATTAAGACGTGCTATTTCATTATAGGTGAAAGAAACTAAAGGAAAGGCTTGATCTCTGCCTCCATCATCTGCACGTGGTAATGGGTAGTGGAGGTTCTTTCCATCTAAGGAGAATATTAATTTACATATATTCTGTTAGCAGCACAGGCAACAAGAGAGTATGAAAAGTCTCAGCCTCCGAAATGCTTCCCAAGATACCCCTGTTCCTGTGCCTGCCCTGGCACTGTTAATTTCATTGCCTCCTTGTGCTTTATAACTATGCGGCGTTATATATGGGGTTTTCCCAAATATAAATGTATTTGAGGTTTTCAGATAGGCTCTTTCCTAAGTAAAAATAATACATATTATCTATACTCCAGCAGAGAAGGTGGAATGGAAATGTGCAGACACTGAGAAAGAAAGTAACAAGCACAACAGTGGAGACAAAATTGCTAAAGAGGAGAAGGAAGAAGATGCAAGAAGTGTCATGTAGAAAGCGAGTAGTAGAAAGCATCAAAAAACATGAAAAAGGTTAGTTTAAAAATTGCTTTTCTTGTCACATAACAGTGTCACTGACATGAAAACTGTGGAGGTCTCCCTTGCTTTTTGACATCCTCAATATCCCACTATCTGACTATTCAGTAAGACTGTGTTTGTCTGTCTTTTACAGTTCATATGTTTATAAAGAGAGTGAATATTGCACCAATTTTCATTGCAACCTTAACTTGTATTTTCAATCAGAAATTCAGCTGTGGAAAGTCGTGCTTCTCTAATCCCCTTTGCTGAATGATCGTAGCTATATATCCATATATGCAGCTATCCAAATATACTGCAAATAGCAATCCTATGAACAGCTGTAATTTTAAACAATTATGTTGGTTTGAAGAATAAATGCAGTACTTGTAATAGAATTTATTTTCCTTGTTCTTCTCCAGATTAAACGTTTTCAGTCCTGGCCTTCACCATTTTTTTTTCTTGGGCTGCTTAAAAAGCCATTATTTTTGAGATGTGAAAAATGATGTATTCTAGTACCTACTTTAAAATTTTTCTCATGCGGCACTATTTTTAGATCCAGATCTTTCACTGTAAAGGAAACTTTTGTGGAGTTTCGGGTTTGGGTCATCTCATTAGAGAGATGTTGGTAACCAGGAATATAAAAAGATCCTTTGAAAATACTTCTTTAAAGCTCTGTTCCTGGTGCATGAAAAGGCTATCTGTTAATAGTATTTTTAATTAATATTAAAAGCTTTTGCTTAAGCTTTTTAGTTAGGCAAGATTCTAGGCCCCTCGCATATGGTAAGCAATATGTTTCCCATTCCTTATTCAGAAATGAAAAGAAAGCCTGCCTGTGAGGTAATATCGCCTTGTGAGGCAGCTCAATATGAAATAGTGATGTTCATTCACCCACGTACATAGGAAAGAAAGCTGTTAAAACTGCAAAGACTTTCAGACCTCTTGCTAAGCTTTCATTGTTTCATTTGCGGTGGTGCATATGAGAACTTCCAAAATGTCAAATACTGTGAATTTAGTTTGATCACATCATGCACGAACTTTTGTTTGGCTTGCAAGACAAGATATTTGCTGTATTACAGTGAGATGACCAGCTTCGTACTCATGCAGTTTAGGATGTATCCAAGCAACTTTAACATGCTGTAGAAACAGCTCAGCTTCTTTTCATTGACACGCTTTGAATTCACTGTCTCTGTCAGAATTCAGAGTTTCACATACATATCCGATTATGGTCATTAGGACCATATCCTAATGTCAGTGCGTTCCCGCAAAATTCACATGCAGTTCAAATACACTTTAAAAATTGGACTTAAAATGGATTGTCTTGAAATACCAATTAAGCTTCCAAAGCATATTTTGTCATCTTCTGCAAATATATGTCCTATATTTTCAGTGGTATATCTGAAGGCAAAAGGATGTCCTAAAGAGATATATAACTTTTCTCATTCGTATGTTTACATGCTAAGAATAACTTCAAGAATGCACAAATATGCTTGTATTTGATTGATATGAAAATTGCAATTGAAATAATAATATGTTATAGAATACAGGGAAGTAGTTACCAAAATAATGCAAATCTTAACTCGGATTCCAGATTCTGCTTTTTGTTACGGGGAATACATTAAAATAAAGTTTTCTGAAATACACTTTCCTGAAATACACTATTAACATCTATAGTGGTACTTTAATGAAGCAGTAGAAAAAAATTCACAGTTATTTGAGTAACTTGTATTTTCCCATGAATTCCAATTGTGTTTCCTGCTGATTGCTTACACAAACCAAACAAGAGAAAGAGGTGATTATTTAGGAGATTCTGCTTTAAAATGTCATTTCAGGTCACAAGACAGCAAGAATGAACTGCAATCAGGTTGTTAATGTTCTTCAAAGAATTGACTCTCACGGGCAAATCACACTTCAAGAGACATGAATTGCTGAGAACCTTGAAACACTCTCTGTTGGAAAAAGCCACAAAATGGTGAGTATTTCTGACAGTTAGCTAGATTTATCTAGAAATTAAAAGTCTGTTAAGTTGCTGTATGACCACTGTGACCAACTGAAAACTTTGGTAGTACTTCTACTCTCTGCCTTTCTTCAGCCTCATTTAGGTTTAGTTCGTTCTCTTTGGAGAACTAACTGGCAAGTACAGAATTCACAAATGTAAATAAACAAATGGATTCAAGCATAAAAAGAAAAAGCAGTTCAGATTTTGAGGTGTTTAAAGTGTTTACTTATGAATCATTTAGCTTACAAGTAGTTCCAATGACTGTATCAGCAGTCCCACTGAGCTATAGCTAAGTGTTTTATTGCAACTGGCTTTAGTAATATATGATAAACACCTGGAAACCTGGCTTACACAGGAGAATATAGAGCGAATGATGCAAAATGTCTCCAGAGCACACAGAGGGCCCTGTTCTCCCAGGTCTTGAACTAGGCTCTCATATGTGCCAGTATGATACCTAGCACAGGCAAACTGTGGTCCCTGAGACAGTGTTTGAGCACACTTGGAATAAAAAGTTGTGAACAAGAAATAACAGCACTAGGCAATTTGACTGTTTTTAATTCCATTGCGCTAGTTAGTATCATCCAATAACATTTAAAATTGCGTTTTTAATTTCAGAGGTGGACCAGAAAGAAAATACATGTTATTACATCCTACCTAGGTTTAATTCTGAATGAAAGCCCCTCTGCAAGATGCACTTCAAAGCCTATTAAAAAATTCTGCATTTCATTTAAGGAAAGTGTTGCCCCCACAGAATGTGTATATTTTACAATTATTTATGTACTTCTACAAAGTCGTCAGTATAAAAGCCCCTCAGTGCTCCTCCTGCTGTGTTGCTGTCGGAAAGAAGACCTCAAGGGAATTAAGTTGAGTCTCTGTGGCAGGTAATAGAAAACGGAAGGGTCCACCCCTTACTGAGTGCATTTTCACAACATTTCCTCAAGCAAAAGTGGCCTCTGAGGTAACAGTCAAAGTGTATTCGGAAGCCAGCTTAGAGGGCTTTGAGAGTGGGTATCTTAAGGGTTATGACCCATAACCATCTATGGCTTCTGTTCAGATCTCAGACCCGCTTAGTGGGAAGCGCACACAGTTCTTAAGAGGCATCTAGTAGATTGCGACATGTTTACTATGCAATTTAAAAAAATATATGCATGTATTCTATATTTTAGATTGCATTAAATTACAAATCCATCTCTTGTAGATAACTGCACATTCAATTCCACTTGCCTTGAAAGCACGGACTTGTTAAGATAATAGCATGATTATGCAAATTTAAAAGATAATAAAGCAGAACCCTGAAAACCTACAGCCAATCGCAGCTGGTGTTACTGTAGATATGTAGCCAATCCGAGCTGTAATTAGAAACGCAGAAAATAAGGAACAAACACTTTTCATGAGACAAAATTACAGTAAGTGATCTTTGTTTCTTTTTTATTTTTGTAACAGAGAATTATCAGCCTCAAATAAATGAGTCAGCAAGTAGCTATGCAAACACAGTATCGACTGATCTCTGTATTATTTGTTCCATTAAAACGAAGGACGAAAACAATTCATCATCATATTCAACAATATTATGCACTGATGAATTAACCCATGAAAGTAAAGAAGCTGAAAAAAATTTGAGGAGGTGTGGGAATATTCTGATAATACAAATCATTTTTGTTTTCATTGAACTCAATCTCATGTACCAGCACCCAGAGGACTGCACATACGTCAGACATTTACTTCTATTAACACTCAACTAATATGTTCAGTGTCTGGCTCTATTGATGTTAATTAATGTTTTAATCGCTCACAAGGACAGGGCTTTATATAGAATTGTAACTCCTTGTAACTCCTTCCAGATTTTTGCTTGACCTCAGCACAGCAGATAAGTTAGATTCAACTCTTTGGTCTTCCTTGCCTTCATGCTTTAAAAGCCCTTTCTTTCAAAATCATTTGAGACATTGCACAACAAATCAGTATAACAAAAAAACAAACAAACAAACAAACAAACAAACAAACAAAAAAAAAAGGCCAGGTGCATAAACCAATAATGTGCACAGACTGATGGTCTGAATCAGGTTAATTCTTGAACTAGAACTCATACTCAGCCTAGTTATTATTACTTTGGCAATTTCCTCTGAGCTCTCTGGAGCAATGATTTCAAGGAACAAATAGTAGTAGCTTTACAGATCAGCTAGTAGAAGTTATTCTGAGAGTAAATTGCACAGAGAAAAACAGAAATATTTGTGGTGCAAACTGGGTTAAAGGTTGATGTTAATGGAAGAGTAGAGATGACATGGATGATTTTCTAAGTGCCGCAGGAGTATAATTACAATGTGAGAAACCTGAAATACAGAAGCATGAAGTTTTAACTGGTACTTTTGAAAAGGTGGTGGAGGAAACCAAAAAAATTGTCTGATCCAGTCAGTGGAATGGGTCAGGTAGACAATCTTGACAACTGCTAAATAAATACGTGTGTCACTTAAAAAAGAAAGGAGTTGATGTGGGTAAAGTTCCCGTGAAAGACATAAGAGAAAAAGAATCTACAGGGCTAGTTGGTAAACTTAAAGGAAAAAAGAAAAAAGAAAAAAGAGAGAGAGAGGAGAAGAAATTGCTCAGGCCTGAATATAAGTTGTAAAAGAAAATGCAAGTAGTTTTGAAAGTATAATTTTAGAATGCACATCAATTCCATTATCATCCATAAAATGTCACACACTAAATGGGGGATATTTAAAACTAGTTTTATGCATTATAATTTATGTATTTAGTATCATACGATTCACGTACTTATGATAGAACATATGTTCCTTTATTACCATTCAGCACTCTCCCCTCTGAAATGCTGAAATGCAAATGATGTATACACTGCCAGGACCATTTAATATACAGAATAAGCATAGTTTAAACATTTGTGCAATTGAATTTACATACTTAAAAGATTATGGTGATATTAATTTGTATTTAGTTTGCTTTTTTGGTGTTCCGTAAGTTTATCTTCTCCTTGCTGTCATATGTCAGGGTGCAACACCCACTGAAGTCAATGGACCTGATCCTAAGCTAATGATTTAATTCTCATTTAACCAATGGAATCTGGTTCGAGTCAAATGGGAGCATAATTCAGATTCTTGACAGCAGAATGTGGGCTTTAATTATCTCAAGAATACTCAGTTTTAACTCATGTAACCTCTCCTCGCCTCTGGGGTGTGTTTTAATGCATTTAGAAGAGTTACACCACCACCTCTTAATTCAGGAACAGTTCTTCTAATCCAGGAGTAAAGTTCTCAGCACCTGTTCAAGTTGTTCCCTGAAAATGGAGACATTAACTCTTGCACACTGATGCTAGTCCTTGGCCTTAGGCAGAAATGCTAAGAGAAAGTCGGCTGGATTTAGAGGAAAAAATGGAGCAGCAGGAAGCAGAGGGAGGTCCTTGTAATTACTACCCAGCTGGCCAGCTCCAGCCACAAATTGTCACAAGCAAGAGAGCATTTGTAGCCATTCATTCATGTCCCGTCGGCCACCCAGCACGTGTCCTTCTCATCTGGCAGGGATGAGCAGGAAGAACGAAGCAGGCCAGCAAAGTATCTTCAGGTTTCTGGAAAGAGGGATTTGGCTACCCACCTGTAACTATCAAGAGCTAATATTGTCTTGCAGATGACAGTCACTAAGTGAGAACTGAGGAAGACTAACGTATAAGATGAAACAACTAAAAGATATAGGACTGGGACAAGCTTCTGTGTACATTAGCATCAGGAGAAGGCGCCTACTGATTCGTACAAGCATGTGGGAATCTTCTCCTTTTCCATGGAGGAGTGGAGCCCTGGGTCAGCAACTATGCTGATTTTCCTCCCACACTCTTCCTGTGCAGTTGAGATCTTGCTGGGGGCAGAGCTGTTGCCAGCTGATGAGGACATTTAAGCTTTGGATGGCTGCTGACAGGACATGTAAATCCTGTTCTGTATAGTGAGGTTGAATACAAGTGTTCCCACCAAATGATTAGTGAGTGTGCATTTTTCACCGTTTTTTTTTCTGACACAGTTTAACACAAGTCTTGCATATGATGCTGGTGTTCCCAGTATTCAGAGGATCTCGTATATGTCCCACATTAATAGGGGACCTTGGTGATGATGTCAGTTGGCCACTCTGCTGCTGGGCGTTGTGGTGAGTATGGCCTCAAACTGGTGAGCAGGCCAATACATAAGTTTGTGATCTCTGCCAGACATCTGCGAATGCGCTGAAGAAGTCCTCAGGGTAAAAATGCTGGCGATATTCCACTTGGAATGACTCTTTAAATAAAAGCAGCACATATGAGAAAGAGGAGGTTATTCTGCTTTCCTTGTAATTGGTATGGGCTCAGGGCTGCAGTGCTTGCAGTGCATAAAGTGACTGAAAAGCTGTTTGTCTTCAAGGGATGATAACCACAGTCCACAATGCAGCATTATTAAACAGTTAGGAAATGCATTTTAGCCTTAACCATAGGAATAATCTATTCACTCTATAATAGGACTTTGTGCAAAGCAGTGCAGTAGCATGCCTCCAGCTCATCTGCTGTACCCACCATGTATATACCATAAGCGTATACCGAGTTCTTTGCTTTCCTGTCATTTTAGGAGCATTGAAACTACTGTAAAAATAGATTGACAATAGTGGTCACTTCAGTTACTCAGTGAAAGATTAAAAAAAAAAAAAGCTGAAGGAGAGAAACAAGTATTTTAAGCAAAAACAAACACAAAGTCAATAAGGAACTTACTCTCATGCACCACTTAAAATATCAAATGTATTATTGGGCTGTGAAGAATGGGAAGCATGAATTGTATTTATATTTACATTTTGTTTACATGTATTTTTACTAGAATGTTTTGAGTTAAGTTACACAAAACTAGAAGTAGTAAATCAATCATGGAACAAATCAGCCTGATGATAGCACTGTTTGACCAGCAGTTGTTGCTTTAGTATCTTACAAGTTACTGGTAGGGAAGGAATCTTGGTGCAGTTGAATCCCCTGGGGAACTTGGGGGAAAGAACTTTTCCAGAAGGGCGTCTGTGAGATAAAGATATAAGACCCAAAGGGTAGGTCTATAAATGAGTCCGAGAGAGAAAAAAAAAGATCAGGTATAGACTGAGAGGTATCTATGAGCATAAAAGATACAGGAGCCAACCCAAGGTAACATCACAAGAGAGAGGTTTCCAAATGGTTTTAAACGTTCTGGTGGAGGCAGAAAGATATATGAATTCCAAGAGAATATCTGAATTACTCTTGTTTGCACTGTGATTTGGAAGAACCAGTTTCAAGTCCCTTCAACAACTCAGAAACTTCAATCTCCCCCATCTCCCAGCAAGCAGGTTCCCATCTAATTGGTCCAGGATCTTGCTCTCTCCTTTGTCTGGAAATTCCATCAGTGAAGTTTTGATCAAAACCAGTATATGCATGTATGCATGGAAAAGTCATTTGGCTGTTGTTGTTACTTCTCATTTGTGCAATATTGAAGATAATTTTTTGGATAATCATATGTACATTTCTGCAGTTCTGCTTTTGAGGCTTTGGAAAGTGTTCCTGAGTTTAGACTATTCTTCTGCTTGACTTACAGAGCTTTTAAAAGGAAAAAAAAGGAAAAGTTGTGCTGTTATTTGAAGGAAACACAGAAGTACAAAATGTTTAGAAATTCACATTGATATGTATTAATATGTTTATATGTTAAAATGTTTTCCCAGTGGAAATAAGTCTCACAATCAGGGAGGATCTGAGAGTATTTACATAGCCCTGAATCCAGAATCTAAATCCAGGGACCAGAACTTGATGGGAAAGAAGTAGTTTGTAAAAAGCTTTCAATCTCAATTCTGCTGTTTATACGGCATGTACAAAGTAGATATGTCAAGCATCATTGCCTGCAGAACGCACTTAAAAAGATTACAGAAGTTCAGATATTAATTAAATAATATCTTCATTCATTCTCTGTCTTTGTGTCTTTGATTTTGCTGCAAGTCTATCGTTGAGAGACAAGAGTAAGCACAGGACCAAACTGAGCCCTGGGGAAAAAAAAAAAAAAAAAAAAAAAAAAAAAAAAGCCCAAACCATAAACTAAATTCAGAATGATCGCTCTCATTTGTATCTAAATAGCTTTTCTGAAGCGTATGGGATCTCTGGGGGCAAAGGGAATAAATCCTGCATGTAAAGCTACTAGTGACAGCAGACTTCACTGTGGTCTAATTAAGCAGGAATCTGCATGGCTGTGGTACTGGAAGCAGATAGGGAAGAAGACTGAAAGCTCTGCATAAACTTCTCTCTCTTGTAATTTTGTCCAATTTCTTATAGACCCTTAGAAATCTACTTTAAATGTAGGATTTGTGTTATCCAAGGGAGGCAAACTTCCAGAAATCTTTCCCTGGTCTGAGCAACTGAATTGCACTTCTAACACTAACCAATGAAAATAAGACAGTATTTCCTCATCTGCAAAACAATTTAAAGTAGTTTAGGTATAGGACAAAACATATAAGAGAAATGTGTGAAGCTGTAGGTCAGTATAAAGACTTTCATCATGTTTTTACAAATATTTTAAAAAGATTCATTTTAGGAAATTTCTTTTCTAACACTTTTATAACATATTGTCATACTTTCTTCCAGCTGGTGTTCCAGAATGCCATTAAAGGAAAGAAAAAGCAGACACATTTTCAGGTAATTATTCTGTTTTTCCAGGATGTTGTAATAGATTTTGCTGGTATCTTTTTCAGACACGTTAATTGATGTTTTCCTGATTCTGAAATGTGGAATCTAATGTGATATCTTAGACTTTTTAAAGTGATAGAGACAGCTATACATTTTAAAAGCAAAACTCAGGAAATCAGTCGTTAGGCAACAGGTAACATAAGCAAAGATGTCAAAATGTAGATTGAACAAAATTTTTTACTTGATAAGAAGCAGACTTGAAATATTGTTAAAAGACCTAGTTGGTTTCCATTGAGTAAGTAGGTTTTGGATCATGTCTCCTATTTAAAAATAACAAAATAAATAGGCATTACTTTGAAATGAGAATCCCAAATTTACAAACCCCTTAGTTTTCAAGTTTACGATTTGTGCTTTCCTCTAATGGGTTAAAAAAAAAATTAGTTCTGGCCACCCTGAGCACTGGAGAAATTGAGAACAGCTGGACCTAAAGTGAGTAAATCTCACTTTAAATCTGCACCTTTTAGTAAAGTAACATGGTTTATATTTAATCAATCATACACGTTCAACTGACAGTGTAGGAATCAGGAGGCGATAACTTTCTGATTTTGCACATTACCCTCTGTGGCAGCACTGGCCTCTGCACAGAGGCCTGTTCCTTCCCTTCTGAATCCTCTGACTCCTTGAAGCCAATGGAATAGTTGTGTGAAAAAGATGAGCATCTCATTGCTGTGCAAATCTCTGATTACACCACTGGTGGCTGATAAATACTGCATGATGTACACCAGATTTCTAAAGGGACCAAAGAAAATGCACTCGCCAGGGGTACTAAGCCTTATGAGAATCATACAGCCCGCTAGCTACTATGGCAATGTAATGAACTTCCCAATCTCAGGAAAAATAAAAAAAAGATTGCAATGTCAGCAGGGAAGCAGACATCAGTTTTACAGGCCTGTGTGGAACCAATTACTTGAAATTGGTTCCTGACAAACTTTGCGTCCTCTAGAATTCGTAAGTTTGCTTCAATGCATTAGCTACAATTTCAAGTCTTTGCTTGTATGTGTTCATTGTTTGTTTCTGTGGCTCATTAGCCGTCAGTAAAACAGAGCTCTTTCCAGTTCATGGGTGTCAATGATAATCTGAGAAATTAATCAAAATGAATCATAATTAATTTAAGTAATGAAGTTTAGCTATTATTTTTAAAGTCATTATCTTAAATAGATAATACGTTACATAAAAACTGTAGTGTAAGTAGCTAGTCCAAGTCTGAATGCCATATCATCTCATATCTAAATAGCAAAATGGATTTGGAGCAACAATGAAACATAGAATTCTTGCATTAGACATGAATTCAAATTAAATGAAGAGTTTTCAAGCAAACTTCACAGGAAGAAAGGAAAACATACACTACACAAGCTGGATAGCTTGACTGTTGCTTTATACATGAATTTCATTGTTCCTCCTTGTCTTAGATGTTCATACTCCTCCCCTGCCTTACCACTTTATTACAGAGTGTCATAATTGAGTGTCGTAATGTATTCAGCTTCACAAAACTTTCGTGAGATGATATCCTCTCATTTTACATGGGGGAGCCTACAGATGGTAACCTTCTCTTAGCTTCGCCTCGGAGAGGAAGTCACTTAGGAGGGCGCACTGTCTTTGTCTCGCAGTGGCCGGTTCTCAGGTGGTCCTGTGCTCCCTGCCAGTCACCGGAGACACAAAGGCTCCTCCAGGTGGGTCAACTTCCTTTGGTGGTCTGGCTTACATGTGCTCACAACTTCTGCTGTTCTTTCTTTTTCTGTAGGCAAAGATATCAGAAGTTGGGGTAAATTCTCTTCTGTGGGGAATTTGGTCAACATCTTTTACTTTCAGAAATGTTGCATAGGTTAGTGTCAGAAAGTTGTGTCCTGCCCAGGCCCAAAGAATACTTTGTTGCAGGTGTCCTTATATAAATTTGGATTTACACATCCTACTGTTGTCAGCTGTTGTATTTCAGCACTGAAGTCTTTTTCAAAGAGTTTCTGAAAGGATGGGTATGCTCATTGATACATTTACATTTTGGAAGGATGCCTCTTTCTTTGTACCATATTATTTGCTAAATTAATGAGATTCTTATGAATGTGAACAGCACTGTATCAAGTTTTTGTGAAGCATAAACTTGCCATTTCTGCTAGTCAAATCGCCTTTAAAAGGTTTTATAAATGTATAAGATCCCTTCTAAGACTTGGGAAAAAGTTTTTACAGAAGCTGATACTTCCCTGTGGAAAACACATCTTAATTTTGCAGGTTAATTGTGCTTTTATTAGAATTCATGACACTTTTATGTAAGAATATGAATATTGTCTCTCATTCCCAGTTAGATTTCACTTTGCCAGCATACCTTATACTTTGTTAAGCTCCAGAAGTGCTACTTTACAATTTCTGTATGTTCTGATTTACAGGTGGATGCATATCAGTGGGTGGTAAGAGTGAACTGTATAGTATAGTATATCATTAATAAAGTACTCCAGGGTCCCTTGGTCCTTTAATAAGCACTGTATAAGGGTAATAATACAATGAATAATAGTGATAATGTGAAGGCTAGCCAATGTAGAGTCCCCACACCTCGTATATTAAACATTCCATTGTTTTTCTTGGATAGCATAAAGGTGAAGAAAAAAATCTGACAGCCGTATATGAACATAAGAAAGAATTTACAAAATGGGACAAAATAAATAAAAATTAGGTGGATTGCATGATAACCACAATTTTCCAAAATTTTCTTCTCAAAAATGTTGGAAGAACTTCTTTGTCCACAGTAAGAAATGATGGGGTGGACATGAGCTTGGATCTACCTCAGTTAACTTTAGACATGTAGTTCAGGTATATAAGTTAGTGGTATAATTACCCTAACTCCTTTCTAAAATTACTTGAAATGACTAGACTCCTCCACAGGGCCATGGGGGTTTCCGGTGGCCTGTATTCTCAATGGGCAAGTAGGATGGCAGTCTTCCTCATTCAGATATTTCACTTGGGTGCCTAAACTTAGGTGGGAGGAAATCTAGTTTCTCAGCTGTGGAAAAATCTGTACAACCTTCCACAAATCTATTATTTAATTTTCCTATGTCAGCAGATTGCTACAACAATCAGAGGTGAAAAAATACAATTTACCGAATTTAAACACAGAACACTACTGAGGTCAGGAAAGTTTAGGTCCATGACAAATGCCACCTTGACCACAAGAGGCTGTGGAGTGGAAGAGAAACTGTCAGTCTATTCAATAGGAAGAAAAAAGAAAGAAATGTTAGGAAATGATCAAATTATAAATGATATAAAGGTAGGGAGATTGTTTCAAAGTGTAAAGAAGTCAAGTGAAGAGAAACATACTAATCAAAAAATACATTAAATATTGCATATATATCTTATTTATTTTAACAGAATAGCTACATGTGCCAGCCTTGTTTTTAGGAATATTTCAGCCCTAATTGAGAAGAGTGTCTTTTCCTTATCTTGAAAGAACACATTGTTTTACAATTTTAAGTGTCTTTGAAATTATAAGAATTTAAATTACAGGAAATGAAACTTCGAGAACTAACACTAGATTGAATCCCCAAATAATCTGAGAATTGAAAAACCTTACACTCCTATCTGTGCAGTTCACCCATCTTGATAACCTTATGTAAGAAGCAGTAGTAAAGCAATTTTGATTTGCAGAAAAGGAACAGCAAATTTTATTTCTAGATTACTGTCTATAAATGAAATGTGGTAGCTGTTAATTGGAGATTTATAGGTTTGGGAATATGAGTATATCTGGATAAAACACAAGTAATTACTTGCTTCTGCTGTAGAATCAGGTAAACATTTTCAAATGTGACTTGCAATGTCTTTCTCCTTGATTTTAAAAAAGTTAAAAAGTACACTGAAGATTTAAGTACCATGTGTATTTATCTGTTAAACTAAGTTTTAGTTATAATGAGTATATAAACTAAATGAGGCACAAGAAGTGAATATATACAGATTAGATATACCGATGCATAATTGGTATTTGCTAGAATGTGTATTAAGCCTGATAAACAAATCTATTTCTAGAGCACTCATAACGTAATAGTTGAAAGTATCCAATATATATATGCCCCCCTCTGTGACTGGACTGAACGAGCACAAATGTGGGAAACATAATGCCTTAAAAATAGACCCACAGGGAAAATCTACTGTGGTCTGAACCACAGCTTTTTGCCTCATTTGAGGAACAAATGACACATACATTATGAGAGGTTATTCTGAACTATTATATTATACATATTCATTACTCGGTCGTTTTCTCTGTTTTAAATTGGTGCTAGCTAGCCCATATCTTACTCACTCTAAAATTGTTGTCTTATCTTTCTCAGTTGTCTTCGTAAATGAACAAAACATAGGTTGCAGTTAACAGGTTACAGAAAATTGATGGGTTGTGTGATTAATGTGTTGAAAGCATATACGAATGAACTACCTCCACCCTTTTTTTTAATACACAGGGCAGAATATGATGGTTATTTATATGAAAACACTTCTGCTTCAAAATATTACTGTAGGACCCCAGCAAGCTAGTCGTATGAGAAATTCATAGGAAGGCAGCCAGCTGGGACTTTTTCCATTAACTAATCATGATTTAGCACTTTTGACAGGAAAATCTTTTCAAAACAAAATTTTTGGAAGAATCCAAGTGAGAGAAACCTACCTCGAAATAGCCAATAGCCTCCACAAGAGATGTGAGAGAAGTGGAGGAACCGAGGCTTGGTCACAGGCAGCCTATCTCGCAGCTCAGTTTCCTAGCCAGTAGCTCTAGCAGCATCTCTCTCTTTCTGTCAAAATTTTGTTTTTAATCTAATACTATCTATTTAATCATATAGTAAGAGGAATACCTCCAAAATAAAAAAATAAGTAAAATCTGCCATGTGTTCATGTGGGTAAGATACCTACTAGAGACGATATTGTGCCAAAATCAAGTCTGAACTGAACTGAGGAGCAAATATGTTAACTCCTAGAGCACTAGCAATTCTGATATAATGTGATATCATCTATGAAAGCTTCAAAAAGGTATTTGATTTTTTTCATGCAGAATGAGGAGATTTTTGAATTTTCTGTAAGTTTTATGGGGCTTTCTATTTTCTGCCCAGCTCTAGATAGAAACATATGATACTTTATACATTCCCAGGGAACAACCATGAAATGTAACAAGGTCCCTTTTGAACACATTAAAACCTGCCGGGTGAGGTTCTCAGTCAGAACGTACACATGTGGTGTCTGGGCTGATAAATATAGCAAAACAGATACATTTGGCTGGCTGCCATTCCTGGTGTCAAATTTTGCTTCAAGCAGTTGTATCAAGGTGTGGAGAATGGAGGCCAGGGAAGAGAGGTGCCTGAGAGGAGCTTGTGTTCCCGTGCCGGGCGCCAAGCTCGGATGGGCACCGCACGGGGCTCTTGGCTGCGGGAGCGTGCTCCCAGTAGGAGATATGCACGAACGCGTGCAAGGAGCACCCAAGGCCCTGCGAGCTTGTAATGCAGGAGCAATAGAGCTACTTTGTACTGTGCTCTGCAAATGTCTTCTGATGTGCAGCTCTGCACATGCTTCAGTGGGTGCTAACATGTGTCCCTGGCCTAAATGGAAAAGTCTGTATTGCTGCCCCACTACAAATAGAAAGAGACATCCTTAAAATTATAGCGGTTCCCAGTGCAGTTTATGTGGTATGTGTATATACATGTATATATATATACACATGCGTATACACACACATGAAAATCAAATTTCTATTAACTAATCATGTAGCCTCTGCTGACAAAATAGTTTTCTTCTTTTGTTCTCGCCTGGAGGAGGTGGTGGCTGTTGAGGAGACAGATCTTCATCCCTCATGAAGTGCAGGTGCTTAGGTTTAAGTATGAAATAGTACTGCTGAGTCAAGAGGCTTCTCATACTTATGTAAGTGGTTTGCTGAATAAAGATAAACAAAAAGAAAAGCAAAAAAAAAAAAAAAAAAAAAAAGAAAGCTGAGTTTATTCTCTTGTGAGATGCTGCTAAACCATATTCTGTGAGGATATATAGGAGCCCAGAAATACCTCGGACAAAGCACAGGCTATTCACTGCCTGTTAAATCCCTGTCTCACTGGCAGTGGCAATAAGCAGCTCCAGAAAAGCGATCTGCACCCACAGTGGAGAACAGTGGTAGAGGAAGAGCTCTGCGGCAGCTCGGGATTAGCAGTCACCACACAGCTTGTGGGCATGCTGGGCAGCGTCCCAGAGTCCTTGCTGGGGGGGAGTTAAGAGATCCCAGGTGCATATATGTTTAGGAAGAGCAAAAATGCTTTTTGTGTTAAAATAATTCTTAATTGGCTGCCTTCCTGCATTGTTTAATTGCGATGGGAGAGGAGCAAGTGCTTTTAGGGGGCATTCATGGTGGGTCTGGGAAGAGCATTTTCAGTTGGAAGTGGGAAACAATGTTATTTTCCTATAAGAAAAGTTTTCAGCACTTGCTTTAATTTGTTGGTGAAATGATTTTTGAGAAGAGTTGCAGTGTAGATTCTAGTGACTACACTTATGTAGGATATGCTCAATTTGGCTCAGTGGGAGTTTTGCCATAGAGTTAAATGAGCGCAAGAGCAAGTCCAGTATCTATTTTGAGCATAAAGTTTTGGTTTTGCAAATGGATTCCTGAAAAAGATTATGTGCATACTTTTGAAAATATGCTTTGAAAGAAAGCAGTTTCTCTTTCCTGTACCTGCTTTACAATTAGTATTAGGAATACTCAGGATCATTACATATTGCATATTGATTTGTCAGTAGTGTAGGTAGTCATAATGTTTTATATGGCAATAAATTATAACTTTTTAACTTCCCTCAGGTGCCATCCACATAGCATCTACTCAAACACAAACACTCTTAGTCGAAACCTTACCTATGAAAATGCTACTTTTCTTTTATTTGTTTTACAATACTCTATATCATGTTTAAAATGTTTAAATATAAAAGGAAGAAGTAAAATATTACACTGGAAGGACATAACCAGCTTGAAAATTTAATGATTTGGAATCACTGTGCATGCTTGAAAGGATAATAGTCCTTAAACGAGCCTGCCTAATCTTTCTTGCCAAACCATTAAAGATGGAAATCATTGGTTTACATATTCAAGTGATTATGAAAGCTCAAAACTCAGGCATATTCCCTAATGGAAAACACTGAGTTAAATTCCTTTTGGCCAAAGTCCCATCTTGATCTCAGTGGAAGGCCTTGAAAACAAAAGCAATTTTAAGGAACAGGAACAACTAAGAGTGACAATCCACAGTCTTCTCTGTTGAGAAACATTAAATTGAGCAATTTGCATTGTATTCATTGTTATTTATGTTAAAGTTAAAAGATAATGCAAAAAAAAAAAAAAGGATTATATTACAATAGCAGCTGAGTTCTTTTTTAAAAAAAGCAGTTAGTGAGTTTTTTATTACTGCCTTTTTTTGCATAATCTGGTAGTGGATTAGAAAAAGTAAATCTTTTCTTGATAATAATGTAGACAAATCTGGAGAAGAAAATGCAAAATAAAGCAAGGACCTGTGTTTCAGAACACTGTTTTTTACATTGCAGAGATCATGAGTCAGAAAAGCACCAGAGAATCTATTAACTTTAATTGGGCTGATCATATGTCTAATATTGAGAATGAGCCAATGAGCTTGCCTTATGTACTTTACTGAATCAAGGCAGGAGAGTACTTTTGTATATAGTCTGTACCTTAGAATAAAAACATTGTTTGCAATTATCTTTTTATTGTAGCAATAAAAGTGGTATGTAAAGATGCTATAGATAGGTTGAGTCTCTCTAGTATATTTTTTTTCCCTCCCTCTCTCTCTCTCTCTCTTTCAAAAGCCATTTATTTACTGTACTATTGGGGAAAAGTTGCAAATATGAGAGCTGAGAAATGGTTTGGTTTAACTGCAGATACTATAAGCCCCCAAATCTGAAACACCTGGTTTAAACAAGTTGGCTTGCATTTTAGTCTAGAAGACATAAGAGAAAACAGAGAAGGAGGTGCAAAAAAGCAGTTCGGGGTGTGACTATCACTCTGTCATTCAGGGGGCCTCACCAGACTGAAATCTGCTACTTTGAGATCATCGGTCTGGTTTCATCTAAATCCTTTCTTAAAAGTTTACTCCACAGATGTAGTCTCTCAATGACAGTCCTGTGCCTCTCCGTCCCTGAGCTTTGTGGTCTCTGTTATTTCAGAAGCGTAAGGATTTGTGTCTCAGCGGGAGCTGAGGCGCCAGACACGTCTGAAAATGTCACAGGCACTTCACTGTCAGCCTTTCTGAACTTCCAAATACCCTCAAAACTTGGCCCTTCACCCCGCCAATGTTTGAGTGATGGAAAAAATGAGTCTTCTGCACAAACTTTGCTCAATAGCTTCACTAACGTGTAGATTAATGACTCGATGTGCATTAAGGCAGAGCTTTCAGTGAAGCTGTGGTGCAGCTAGGATAGAGAGGGGAAGCCCAACGCACGCATATTGTCTTCCTTCGTCACCACCCCACCCACCCTGCTCCACCTAATTAGAAGAGGGGGAAAAAAAAAGATAAGGGTAAGATATTTGTGCAAAAGTGCCTCGCTGGGTTCCCTCCTACTTCAAGTCTCTTTTCCAATGGCTAAAGGTGACTATTTTCATCTACGCTGAAATGACCTTGTTAAATTTAATGAGGTTGCACCAATGTAAATAAGAGCCACATTCGAACCAATATTGTAAGTTCAGTTAAAAAAAGGCTCAAAGAGCATGTTATTTTATGCTGTGCCTGCCTGCATGTGCTTGCTTGGAAAGGAAATTCAGCTTCTGATATGCATTAGGTAGACTGAGGCATTTTTGTCTATGTCCTACAGTGAATGCTAATGAGGCATTCTGCACACATAGGGCCTGATTTTTATTTGTGCATCATCCCTGTTAATAACAGCATCTAATTAAGACATCCATTAAAAGTCCATAATGTTAATTTAATGGAAAAATTCCAATAGAACTCCATTAGGCTCTCCCTGTTAGCTTAACATTACACAACTTTAACAAATGCCTTAATTAGATGTTGTTACTGAAAAGAATACTATACAATTAAAATTGACCATTATTTAAAATGGAGGGTAGTGTTCCTGAGTGCGAGTGCTTCAATTGTCATGAATTATAGATGTCTGGGATATTTGTAAAGTTTCTGTGATTGGTTGTCATATATGTTCATTGGCAAACAGGATTCATTTCTGGATGAGGAGAAATGCAGGAATTGTTAGAAAATATACTGAACATGTATCAGAGTATATTTACGTCAAGAAATTAGCATTTAATTCTCTGGGGAAAAATGAGATTTATATATTAATAAAAGCGTGTACTTCTAATGTTATGCTTACACAGCTTTTAAATTACAGTACAGCTTCGAACTGCCAAAAAAGCTTTAGTATACTTGGAGTATTAAGGTGTTGTTTATTCTGCTATCAAGGCTAGGCATTGGAAAAATATGAATGTAATTCAAACCAGACAGGTATGCTGATGGGAGCTGTATAGTGAAAGTTTTTCTTCTTCTAGTTATTTTGAATTTTCATAAACAATTACTGAAGATAGCCTTGTGTTGTAATTGTGTATATACCACCATATTACCAAATACGCAGGAATACAGCTAGATGACATAGGAAGAAAATTAAAAAAAAAAGAAAAATATTGCAAAAGCGCAGTAGCGTCTTAATAGAAAGGAAGAATAAATAGTGGGAAGGCAAGCAAGGGAAGAGAGCAGTAGGAGTGGGAGTGAGTGAAATTAGAGACTTGGGAAATGAAAAAAAAACCTTTTAAAAGATACACCTCCCTCCTTGAAAGACGCCTACAGTCAGCAGAAACTATTTTTGATGTATTTGATACAAATTAAGGAATAAAGAAATTTAGATCTGTAATTTTATTGTTATTTATTTTTATAAATTTCTGGTTGGACACGTGGCATGAATTTTATTTTATTATTACATTGGCAGCTGAACTGACAAAATGGGTCACATCTCTACTTGCTGCTGAATAAAGCAAATGGAGACTTACAGTAGCATATTCTATGGGTTTTGTTCCCATATTAGTGAAACCATCACTGAAATAATCTAGCGAATCAGTCATGTTTAAACTGTTTACTTACTTAAACTACTTTGCTCATCTTTTTTCTTTAGTCTCCTTCTTTTGTATATTATTTTTTTTTAACTTCTTGCTTACATTTTTAGAAGGACCTTACCTCCAGCAGACTGCTTCAAGAGGTTTAATGGCAAACTAAATGAAAATGAACATTACACGCACACACACACACACGCACACACACACACACGCACACACACACACACACACACACACCATAAATATTCTCCGGACACAGATGCAAACCCATCATACACAAGAGAGAGTGACTGGTGGTATGGATATGTGAGATGAATGAATACAAAATGACCTTGGTAGAGACCCTGCTTCTCTAAGTACAAATTTAGGGTTAAATTAGCAAGTCATTCTGTTCCTTCAGGACATAAAGGAAAATAGACAAGCTGTAAACATTTGGCTTCATTATGCTACTATTCTGCAGGTTTTATACTGAGCAGGCCATGGTAATTTCCACGCAGCACGAGATCGCTGTTGGTCCACCACCCACCAGTCATTCCCGGCTCCTGACAGGTTTCCCAGACCATAGATAAACTTTTTTGTGAAGTGGCTTATTTGCTTGTTTCTCACAAACTGAGAAATACTGCCTTCCCCAAATTTATTCAGTCTGGTTCAGGCAACAAAAAGCCAGCTGTGCTTCGGTCTCTGCTTGCTGATTTTGTGCACGGCCATGGTGAAGCTCCGGTGCTATTCCCGTTTGCTGGCAACTCTGTTTTTCCCCTCAAAATTCATGAAGTTTTGACGGTGCTCTGGTTATTTTCAAGTACCAAATTCCTTGTTCTTGCTTAAACATTTGGTAAACACCATGATTTGTTGTAGACAGAGGAGGCAGAAGAAAAGATATATGGTTATTTTAATGCCCAGTATGAATCACTGGCCATTAAAATTCCACTTGGACTTTAACAATATGCCACCTTGAGAAGTTAAGTAGCATTTCATAATCTCTTCAGGCATACAAAGAGAAATTTCTAAATTATTTGCAGGCAATGTCATTCTGGTTCAATAGCTGGTACTGTTCTGACATTCCTCTTCTCAGTGCCAAGAAGTTGAAGGTATATGAGTTTTCTTAAATTAATCAAAAAGAAATATGACAAGCAATTTAAACCATTCTCTGAAAACTGTCACAGGAAGCAGATTGCTCTCAGGATGCTGCTATTCAAATAATAGGAGTATTTAGAGATCATCTTTATTGAGAGTTAAAAAAGAAAGATATGAAGTCTTGGTGTTTTCAGGTTTCTTTCCTGACTAGCCTCTGGCTTAAAGGACCCTACAAATACCATATCTAGCCAGAAGAGAGCTCATGAGGATTTTCCAGAGAACTAGTAAAATAAAATTCTGCCCCATCATGTATGTCCGAACAAGAGGGAAGGTTTGCAAAGGGCATTGCAGGCTGTATCAACTGGAGCGCAGACAGTGCTCAGGTTAAGGTCTGACCCAAGATGTTACCTTAATACCATCACTCTGAACTGTGCAATGTATTCCTTTGCTACTACTCAGGAGCTGAACAGTATATATATTTTAAACATATTAAAGTCTCAGTGGCTTTTCATCTGTTGTATCCAGTGATTTTTTTTTTCAGTTTGCCTTGGTCAGGCTACGGTCTTTAGCTCTAAATTTCTGAGCAATCCAGTCATAATGCTGTGCAAATACATTAAGTGCCCTACGTGTGTACTCCAAGACTTCTAAATTTAAGAAAGTTTGTATAGGATGTTGAATGTTTTTCTTCTTTTCTCACAATCTTTTCTTTTTTCTTAGTGAATAAATGCTTTTGAAATGATGACTCATTGCTATAGTAGTACTAGCAGTTTTGATTAATTACTGAATGGTACATCTTTGTTCTAACTTACATCATTTTTCTACTTTCAAACTTTTTAATTCATTTTTCTACAAAATTATCTTTCGCCTTTTAAAATGGCTTCAAAATCCATTTGTTTTATTATGTTTCCTTTATTTCAGCCATTTTATTCTGAGTGAGTTTTCCTTCAAATCAAGGGTGGCTACCCAACGAATATGACACAAACTCTTGAAAGTGTTGAGAGCAGGCAGGATGCAAGCGTGCTCTCTGTTTGTGATCTCTCCTGGAGAAAGGCTGCAGTTGCAGCTGACACCACTCAGTAAGAATAAGACAAGGTTGAGTAAGTAAAGGCAATGACTGAGTAGAGATGAGAAACGGGAAGATAACTGGAAAACATGCCAAGAAACATCTTAGAAGCAACAGTGAAAAAAGGAATTCAGTTTCAAAGCCATATCTAACTGCTGAAACCAACTGCTGCGCACCGAGGAGGCCAGAGAGAAGAAGTGATTGGAAGTCACACTAAAAGGATGTGGAGATAGGGCAGGCAGAAAAATTTGGTACTTTCAAACCAATGTTTGTTCCCAATAATTGTTTCTTTTATTTATCCATGAAAATTCTCTGAGCAAAAATTCTTCATTTGGTTAAGAACGAAGTGACCAGAAGTCAGGCTAAAAGGATGTGGTGGTAGCAGTGGTAGAAAAATTGTTTGCTTTTAAACCATATGGCCTAAGTATAAGCTTGAACAGGCATTTCAAGCTTTTAAAAGACTGAGGAAGAAGAGCTAGAAGCTGTTCTTTTCCAAGAAGAGCTAAAGCAAATCCCTCCAATATTTGTTTCTTTTATTTTACATACATCTTTCCTTTTATCTTTCATACATCTTTCATATTATTTCCTTATGAAAGAAAGGAACATTAAGCGAACTTTCCATGAAAATACTCTGAACAAACATTCTTTATTTAGTTAAGAAGAGTCTCTGCAATTTATGTCCAAAGTTTACTCTGAGGTTATAAAGTCCCAGAATGTGCAAAGTCTTATTCTTCTTCCTTTTAAGACTAGCTGTTCTTGCTAGTAACCCTGACATTTGTATATGTGAAAAATTTTTGGAATACTATACATGAGCTGAAATACTATGAGCAAGGTGGGCAGACAAATGAACAGGTACGTGGGAAAGACTTTTTAGTAGTAGGCTGAACTGTTACTGATTTCAGCACAGGGAGGGACACATTGCTTCTCTTCACATTTTTGTGCCAGGTACTTAAGTGGTTCCAACAGGGTCAAAAAACAATCTCATCTCATTATCTGGGGATATCATTGACTTACTCCTGGCCTTTTCTCCCCTTCTCACACCTTGTATAGAGGATGGAAGATGTTATAGTTCATCCTGGGGAAGGGATTGGTATATTTTTTCCAAGGTTTCCCCCCACCCCATCTTTTAAGCGGAAGTCCACCATTGAAATCCTGGGTGTCATTTATGTCTGTGAATAATCTGTTCCAGTCTTTTTTCTCTAACATCTAAAGCCATTGTTTTTTTGCCTTTTTTTTTTTTTCTTTTTACTTCTCACTGGTAAACTTTGAAGTTTTACTGCTGTTAAGCAAGTTCTTCCTCCTTGGGTACCGAGTCAATCAAACAAGCAACAAAAAGCACCAGCTGCTCTGACTCCATAGGAAAAAAAATCCTTCTTGTATACTAGGAAGTGACTGGTCACAACCGCGTCACCCCAGAAAATACAGCTCCTTCATTAAAGAAGCTTTCATAGAGCTAAGGGAAGCTTAGAGAAAAGGGAAGGGGGAGTGGAAGAGAAAGACACAACCAGAAGCTTGTTGAAGCTGTTCATCTGGCCTGATCCCTTTCCCCTTCACTACTCAATGCAACAAGCACGAAGACACAAAAAGATGGTACTGCAGCCCCTTATGTCCACTTCTTCCCTGAATGCTCTTTTGCGCTTGCTGTCAGATGTGAGGCTAGTTGCTACAAACTCAAAATTCCCATCCAGTTTCTCCTCATGTTTAACCAGAAATAGTTATCTTCCTTTCTTAATTAAATATCTGCCTGAAACATGAATATTGCCGGCGACCTTTGTATTTAGCAATGTATTTAACACCCCAGGAGCCATTTCAGTGCACAGAATGTCTTGCACCTATTTCCAGTGTGGAAACCTCTTTTAAAAAACTTAATAGGCTAACCCATGAAAGCACTTCCTCCCTGTGGAAACTGTATCTTTTTTATTAAACAGGACAGTCAGAAATAGGTATTGCTGATATTTTTTCTAGTGCAAAGAACTGTTCACAAAAATGCAATGAAATTGCATTTGTTCACAGCTGCTTAACTCATGTTCCATCGCTGTCTTTCAGCAGTCCTGTGATCCTGAAGAATGTGTACGTGTGACAATGATAACACTTACAAAATAATAACATAAAACATAGTTTACATTAGAATTAATCTCTCTGAAACTTTTATTTTCCACAGTTAATGAAGAGTTTGCTGCTATGATAGCTGATAAATCAGATGGTATACTCTAATTTCAGGGGATTACTGCTTAAATGGATTTCAGGGAGGTAGTGCTATACCTCCTTCATTTTTTTTTAATCCCCCTTTTTTTCCCCAGCAGAATTAATATGATTTTCTATGAAAGCTTCAATTTGGCACAGCATGGCTTAAAGGGTTTTTTTCCTCAGCTTCAGCCGTGGCTGAAAGTGTACCCTTTTCTCACTGTTCTGTATGGTTTGGTGTACACAAAGCACCCCTTCTGTAAGCAAGAAACCCTGAAGCTGGTGCTTCAGGGAAAAGAATAAGAAGCATAAAGAATGTTTGAATTAAGACCTCATTAGGATTAACATCATGACCATAACCTTTGTGTTACGCGTGTGCAGAGTAATTCATCGAGTGAGTAACAGCAAAGGGAATCGTGTGAAGGACTCTTAATTTCCAAGTCACCTGCATTCACAGATTTAGCTATATATATTAGGACATTGGTTTGCTTGGTGCTATATGACTGCAGTCACATAAAGAGGCTGTCTCCAAGACGCAGACATCCAGAAAACTGTTCCATATTTTTCTTTGTTTATCAATCAGCTCAGTTTTTCGTCATCTATTTTTATTTATTCAGATAAGTTGAACTGGTTGAAAAATAACTGATAATCTCTGGTTAATTGAACATCTCATGATTTTGGATTCTTTTTCTTTCTTTTTTCTTGAAAAAGAGATTTATTCACAGTTTTATGTAATTGTTCAAATTTGAAAACTTGGGGCATTTTTTAAAAAGTAGCACACTGTAATTCATTGTCAAACTTTAAACAGAATAAAAGAGCTTGAGGTCAAGATATACGTACTTAGCTCCTATCCACTAGTATACCTTCTTAATAATTAAGATCTGCTGGAGTCTACTGATCTTTTGGAGAAAACAAGACAGCCTAAATGTATTTCATGCCTTTCTTAAATAACCAGCTGGGCGATGGACCAATATGAAGGAATTTTCCTTGCCGCTTGCTAGTGAACTGGTCCTTTTTAGCTCCATGGGCCACAAATGAGTGGAGACTTTGTATTCTTCTATGCTAGGCTACAGGTTTTACTTTGCTTATCAAATGAAACAGAAAAGTGATTTTAAGACACTTACTATGCCTTTTTGACATAGATCTAGGCCTAGTTTATTTTGTTCTCAGTGCATTTTACTTGTTTTTTAGCAAGCGCTGTGGTTTCGCTAAAGCAGAAATCTTGAAAGTAATAAATTGTGAGGAAGATGTTAAGGCTTCAGTTATTTCTCTTGCCTGTTAGTTCTTTCCTGCATGTTAAGACTTAAAACTGTGAAAAAATGCAGATTTTTCTGTTCCCTATCTTATGTTTTCAGGGCAGATGCATCTGTTTTTTCCTATGATTACATAAAAGTCTACTCATTTTCTCCTTGAGTTCAGTTTGTCTCCAGCTATTTTTAGCACTTGTGGATCTTACTTGTCCTGAAGGCACAGCACTATTTTCCTGTTGCTCAAATTTAAAGCCAGGTAAGTGCACGATGCTGAAATCAAGTGTTCCCTGTAATAATAGATTCACCCTCATCCAAAGACAGAATGATAAAAGCCTGCGTTCTGAACAAGTGGTCATTATTATTCTCACAAAGGTTACAGTCCCGAGATTGAGTAAAGAATATAAAGTAAAACTCTCAACAGATGGTCTGATTTCTCTGTTATATCAATTGTCCCTTCGCTGCTTTGATGAGTCAATCACTTTAAACTATGACCTGTCAGCACAGTCAGAAGTCCTGTCCAATAATAACTTAATGCTGGTGTGCAAGGAAGTCTGCAGCAAGGGCGTGGAGACTCTGACATGATACTAATCTCATGGTGCAGCTCTATACCTCCCCGTTGTGGTACTGATTTCGGTCAGCTCATCTTTTAGATTGATTCCTTTGAGAAAGCTCTGAGAACTGGCATCCAACAAAAGTTTCACAAAAGTGCTCCAGCTTTACCTGCATGTAGTTTCAAATTTTTTTCAAGATCAGGATCTACATGATCCAGTCAGTGGTTGGCTTATTGCGCGTATAAAGATCCTGTGACTATTAGTGCCTAACAGAGTAGACATTATGAAGGTAGAGTTTTATGACAACGTTGAGTATACCAAAAAAGCCACTTCTAACATGTAGATAATTATGTGATAATATGCATTTTTTTCTGAGTAGTTTGATTTAGCTGTACTAGTGAACTCTTCCTTAAATTAAAAAAAAAAAAAAAAAAAGGATATTTCCCAGGCTTTACAACTAGTAGCTAAAAATTAAAAGAAAATGAAGGTAACACTGTGATGACAAATTACAATTTTATTTTTATCCATCTTTTTGCAAAAAATAACTGTACTGTGATGACTATGTAAAAGAGCTTGTAATGAGTCCTGAGAAGTAATTTAGTTAACTTTAAATGTGATCCAAAGAAATGAAAGAAACTCAGAAAGCAAGTAGGGAGAGTATGAACAGAAGATCATCTCAATGTTTTAGTTTTGCTTC
This sequence comes from Dromaius novaehollandiae, assembly GCF_036370855.1. Classification (NCBI taxonomy): domain Eukaryota; kingdom Metazoa; phylum Chordata; class Aves; order Casuariiformes; family Dromaiidae; genus Dromaius; species Dromaius novaehollandiae. The sequence goes on from NC_088132.1 coordinate 45,263,541, forward strand.
TAAAACCCTTTCTGGATTCACATTTTAAGTTGCTGCAGCTCTAACTAGGAATTTGAGTTCTGTTGAGCTACACAATGGACTTTCTCTACTGACGGTCATCTGTTGAGGTTAATCAAAGCCAGAAAGAGTATTTCACACACATACAGAGCACTGCACTGATTCACCATTTGGCTTTGAACTAATTCCTAGTTAATGCAGGTAGGTTTTAAATAAGTAGCCTAAAAGTCCCTGATCTTTCATCCTGACTTTGAACCTTGACTATGTTTCTCTCTGTCTCCCAGGATAAACTCCAATACATTTACAACATGCCCTGTGGTCATGCACATGCATATGTACACAAGCATATAGGCTTTTTTTTTTTTTTTTTTTTTTTTTTGCCTAAAGAGAAATGCCGCCTGTGTTGAGACAAAGACTACCAGTTCATGGGGCTCAGCTTAATGCAGAGATGAACTCTGTGTGCTAGTAAGTCCCCATGCATATTGCTGAATTGACCTATCTTCAAAGATAGTACTATAACCACGGGAAATGGCTTGCATGCATATATTGGCATTTGTAATAATTTTTGAAATTGGTGTAAGTTATATCACTGTCTATTTTAGATGTTTAATCCCAGGATTAGATGCACACTAGATGTAGAGAATTTTTCACAGCTGATTTTACTAAAAACAAGCATGCTTGTTCTTGAGTAATAGAGTTTTTCAGCCTATATAATTTGTGCACATCTGAAATGAAAACAGACACAAGCCTTCATTTACAGTTCATTCAGGAACTGATCTCAATCCTAAAATTTTACTTAAACATTGAAAAAAAATCTCTTTTTGCTGACCTCTCATTTTTTGGTGCTGGCTGAGGCTAAAAGTAGTAGTATTAAATTACTATATAAAGCAAACAAAAAAAGATGGTTTGTGAGTATTGAATGTCTGGCTGAAATGGAAGAAAATTGTTTGAAAAATCACGCAAGAACCTGATCTCTTGCTATTTCCAGTATAATTTTGCAGTCTATATTGGTCATGCTTAAGCATGTTGATTCAGGAAAGAGAAAATTCAGTTTCCATATGCCAGTCAAGTCCTTCTACCCAAGAAGGCTCCTGAAGGAAAGCAGAAAGCTGAGATTCGTGGGCAAGAAGCCCATAAAGGCAAACACAACCCGTTCGATGTGTCAGACTGTTTCCTTCCCTTGCTAGTTACTTTGAGGAGCGATGCTCACTTGGAGGCTAGAGTGGGTCTCTCAGAGCAGTGTGTGCAGCTTGTTTCCACTGCTCTAATGTTTTCTCCAGACAGATAGGTCTTTGCTTAGCAATGTAAAGTTGAGTCAACAGGCAGCAGTGGACAATCATATATTTGAAATAGGCATATCTGTGATTAAGACTTAGGCAATCTGATACCTCCAACCTGATTTTTCTGCCTATTTCTCTGATCACGATATTTAGAAACTGTCACGAAGGTGTTTTCAGCTTGTGAGCTCATCTCAAGAGAACTACCAGCCTTGAGTTTGGCAATACAAATTTCAAAAAAAATCAACAATTTAAAAGCAGGTCTGTCGAATTCCAATGGTTTTGTTCTTCAGGCCTCATTGGATTTATTTGTAAAGTGGTTTCTAAAAGAGATTAATGAGTTAGTTAATGAGAGCATGGCATTTGGACCAGTAAGGAATCTGTAATGGAACTTGATAAATATTTATCTGTTGCAAGTCTTATACATATGAAAGCAATGTACAGGTACCATAACGTAATAGGAATTAGGCTACATACAGATTAGTGGATTGTGATAAGTGACTAATTTTTCAGCATGAAATGAATAAAATAAGTCTTAAATGTACTACCTAAAAAACTCAACAGCATTATTAATATAGATAGCTCTTGAAACAGATGAGCTTTGAAAGAGCAGGGTAATAGAGGAACATTTGTCAAATGTGGGAAAGCTCATGATAAGACATACACAGTCATTGCTCTTCTTCTATCCATAGGACTGTAGGGCTTTAAAATGATACATAGAGATATGACAACAAGCACCTTCACAGCCACTTTCAACCATATCCAGGATTGCCACTGAAAAGATTACTCAATATAAACTGAGTAATTCAACTCACAACAGGCCTCTGCATAAAAATTTCAATAAATCTCCCATCTCAGTGGGTCAGTTTGGTATCTGCAATAAAGAAGTTTTGGTTGGCAGCCTATATGAATGGCATATTGGTACCAAGCCATAGTCATGGTCTTAGCATTTAAATAAATTCCTAGTCTTTCTAATAATAACAGAGTCTTTGCCCTTTGGCAGTACATCCTAAACCAGTAGTAACTCTTTCTAGTTGTCAAGGGTATATATACCACATATTCTGTTCCTAACTTCTACAGCGATTTACAAGTTGCCTCTGGTGTATGACAGCATTGTCGGAAGTCTCCGCCATCAGTTGGTTTGACCACCCTCTGGCATATAGGTTTTCAGTTATGAAATGCAACTATTAAACTTAAAACTACTCTTCTAGCAAAATGGCAGGACATAATAACACAATTGCCTGAAAAGCTGTTAACAAGCATACAGAAATAGTCATAGTTATGCGACAAATAAAATATTTATGACAATACATGACTCAAAGTCCTGTTAATGTTAACTCTCAATTTAAAACGTCTATGTTGAGCAAAGTATTGACCTGCAACCTGATAAACATTGGAAAGCTAGAATGGCATGAAAAAAAGCATGTGACTAGACATTATTAGAAAATAAACAGTTTCTTTGGAGCTAGAAGTTAGTTATGAAGCTTACTTTTTATGTGTCTAGAAAGCTACCCACAATGTACGTACTGTTAAACTGAAAGGAAATAGTATATAATTCTAAATTCTTGTCTGCCTGGTATACCATCTGCAAGAGTTTATTTCAATATACTCTTAGCTGGCAGTTATTCAGACTAAAAATCCATGTGTGGAACACTGAACTGGTCAAGCTACCTTCTACAGATTCTCAAGTGTGATTCTCAAAAGCAACTTGAATTCTTTTTCCTACACTTTAGCAATTAAACAAGCACTGCTTTAATCAGATGGTATAAATGAGCAGGGGAAATCATGTGTATAATCCTTTTCAAGGCAGCTGCTTAAAAGTACAATATATTTCTAGGAATTCAGTGCATGGGAATAAATTAAACAATTGTTCTTTTTAGGTCTTAATTTTCAGTGTACAGTACTTATTTTTGCTCCCCTATTTTAAGAAGGCTACTGTTTATATTTAATATCTTTATTTAAGCTTTTTATTTGAGCATTTTGACTGTTTTGAGCAACTTAACTTACTCTCAAATTCCTGTTAAGGGCCAAGAAATGATTATTTTGCACTAAGATATGGACTTTTAAAAGGCCATTGTCACTCATAAATATATCTATTCCTTCTGTAAATAGTTTGTATAACTACCTGAAAATGAATGTGAAACAAAACCAAAATAAAACTTGAACTTGCATGACAAAAAATCTGTTCATTCTCAGGGCATTTCTGCATATTTTTCCTCCTCTGCTTTACTCTCACTTTTTCTACAAAGAGAGCACTATTAATTCATCAAATTAAAAAAAGAAAAAAATCTCAGTCTGCCATTATGAAGGAACCAATTTTAGTAAGACTGAGAAATTAATGAAAGGCATCAGTGCAGTAATTAAAACTTCATTCTTTCTAATTAGTTTTGGATTTGATCAACCTGTCAGACATGGAAGTAGACTACCACAGAAGGGTTAAAATATCCTGGCAGGATTTAGTAATTATAGATATTGATTACTTTTAGACACCATTGAGCTGACAGGATAAGAAAAGCCCACTTGCCTCACTGTTTGGTCCTTTTATTTCTCACAAGATTGATGAGTTAATAAACAGGGAGCAAGCATTCACATAAATTCAGCATCTGTAATATTTGTCACCTTCGGAATTACTTGGATGAGAGCAACATCCTTTATGTGAATTCACAGGAGAGGAGCCAGTGGACCTGATCTGGAATCTGTGCTCTTTCCTGTGATTAATACAGTGTTGATGTTTAAAGAGGCAGTATCATTAGGCGAAAGCTCAGTGAAAGGGAACTACATTCCTTCAGCGGGGCCTCATGCCATGTTCGGTATGCTTTTTCCTCATTCTAAAAATTCATCTTAATCATATATTAGGGGTTCGTCTGTCATTTTCTGCATCCGCTCTGTCTAATCTAAAAAAACATGTTTTCTAATGTAGCGTATTCTATTTCTCATATGTTTTATTCCATTTGTTTAGGTATAAAATTATTAAAGAAACTAAAAATGAGGATGTGTAATAGGAAATATTATACATAATGTGTTAGTTTAGTAGCATGATGTTGAAAAGTTTGCCTGAAGTTATGCTGTAACTAAAAAAGCACCCGTGCATATCTAATTTTTCTACCAAGAAGTACTTACAGACAAAAATCTGTCTTAAAGTGAAAGAAAAGGTAAGTACGTATGATTAATTTAGGCTGTATTTCAGTTACAGGAATGTTGCGGTTAAGTCATCATAGAAATAAATTCTATAAAAGATAGAAATTCTCATTATAAGTGCGCTTAAATGCTATATAATGACAATATATAATAAGCATGCATTGCTAAGAGCGTTTTGTGTTTGTGGCCCAAAGGTAGATTACACTGCAGCACTTACAGATCCTTTCAATTTTTCTTCTTTCTATGTCATTGCAAAATTGTAGTCCCCTGATCCAATGCCAAATTTAATTGTGTGACCCCCCTGAAGAGCTATACTCTGTGATAGATATACTTGTGCCCTCTTTCCTTCCTTCCTTCCTTCCTTCCCTTGAATCCATACAAGTACACCGTACTTTTTTTACTCTTGCTCTCAGTTGTATATAAGATGTAACACACAATTTTCTGGAACAGAAGACTGTGAGTAGAGGTTATTTTGGGCACTATTTTTATTTTTTTTTCTCTATTAGTAGAGATTGAGCCTTCAGATTTTCTCTGCTAGAGGCACTGAGTAAAAAAATTGTCTTTTCTCAGAATAGCCATTGTTCACAAGATGAGGTCAGATTTGCCCTTTGTTAAAATGCCATCTTTAAAATGGCCATTGCTTTTGTAATGTCACAATGACAATGAAACCAAGCTGCACTCAAAGAAAAATGTTGGCCCCTTACTTTGTCAGGAAGCTGAGAGAAGGCATAGAGACATAGAGAGACGGCAGTCAGAGACCTCGGCCCAATTGAGAAGAACTGAAGATATATGAGCTTCTCAGGTTGCTATTTTTTGTAATGACAGTCTGTAGCCTTGACCTCAAGTAGATATACAGATGTTTTGAAAGATGGCTGTTCTTTGCTGAATTGTATTTGACTGTCATTGATGGACACTTTCACTTAAGAAAACTAATACAGAAAATGATTAAGAATTTTAAATGTAATTGGAGCTGATTAAGAATATTTAAACACCTCTTTCTTGTAGCATGAAAACTGTTCAATAAATTTCATGTTTGAAATTTCCTGTCCATCTCTCTGAGAATATGTGTGAATCTTCCCTGAAATTTATAATAGCATGAAAGAGTCTATACCATTTTACTATTACAAATATTAGTGACCAGATACATATTTAATATATAATCAAGCTTCAGAAACTTAATTTCAAGGCTATTTCTTTTTTAAATTTAATTTTAACTTCAGAAACAATCAATTTAATATTATTTTCTGAAGTTTCATTCAGATTCACTCAAATGAAGCTTCATTTAGAGGGATGTCTTACAGCTTTTAGGGCATGCAAAGTGTTATTTTATGCATGATGAAACTAAGGAATGGAACTGATAATATTTCCCTTTATGGTTTGTCTTCTGTTTTAGATAATGATCTGGAAATTCCTAGATTTATACAATCAAATAATCTCTCAGGACATGGCAAATTTTTGTATGTCACAGAATACTAACATGTTACTCTCACAAATAAGGCTCTGTTAGGCACAGGTTTACAGAGACTTATCATAGTTTTCTCCATTAGAAGTATCAGAGTAACCAGTTTCCCAGTTACTAAATTAGTTGACAGGGAGTACCTTTTCTACTTATTAGATCTGGAGCCACATATTCAGTCCAACCCTGCAAATCCTAGACAGAGCAAATCCTGTGGAATGGTGCTGTAAATACTGGCCTCCAGCATAGGATTAGCTGTTAAAAGGAGTTTCCTGCCTAGAGGAGCAATGTGACTCAGACTGCATTAACTCTATACCTCTATTTTTTTCCATTCGTTTGCAGATCCTACACCGGATTTCTGCACAAGCCAGTCCTCTGACCAGCTCTAGTTTATCATTCCCGTGAAGCATTACTTAGAAATTTTTCACAAAGGTGGCAGACAGGCACTGTACTGACATTCATCCTTTGGTCACTTGCAGGTTATTTGTATTGTCCTTTGATTGTCATCCCTGATCTTTAGTCTGAGGGTTGGCATTAAATTTTATGTGTTCCTTTGTATTATGCCATAAAATCTTGTCATAAAAATGGCAGAATTTAAAGAGTATTCTTTATAGAAAAACAAACTATACACAAGGAAACATCAATTCTGATTAATCCTCAATTCCACTAACAATATTCAAGGACTAAAGGGAGGATAGAAATCCTGATATTTTGACATTGTTTAAGTAAGATGCCGACAAAAGAAACAAAGCCTAAAACAGTGGTTTTATACCATGCTACTACAGTAATACTCGTGCTGCTGGTATCAGCAGGAACTTAGTATGTTCTGAGCTCCTATAAATACATTTCTGATGCAATATAGTTAGAAACTTTTTTTTTTTTTTGTGACCTCAGGTATACTTATTAGGCTGTATATCTCCATTACAGTCTGGTGAAGAAAAAATAATCAATTTATATATCAAGAAAAAATAAACAAAAGGGGGAAAACAAAAATCAGTTTATACTTCATGATTTCAGACCCACAGAGATACATCACTGAATTTCCTTTGCTCTCCATCTATCCCTGTGACTAGTCTTATGAAATGTTGAGATGTCTGGTGTTATGTTGACTCTGTTGATTTTCTGGACACAGGATTGTGAAAGGGGGATAAAGCTGTTAACAGCGACGTGACAAATTCATCATTTGTCAGTGTGTGTTATCAGCAGAATTTCAAGGTAGGAAGCCCAATCTTTTAAAATATTTGTTTGCAACTGTGTATGAAAAAAATTCAGTTATTTGATTTCAGGCCTTCTTCACTCTACTGACTTTGCCATCTATGACGTATGCCTGGATGGTCTTTGCACACTTTGGAGCACCAGCTTGGATACTTTTTTGAAAAGGATTTATCTGAACCTATTAAAATAAAAAATATTCCAGTTTTATAACAAGTGTAGAGTTCAACCTATTTAGCTTATTCTAGTGGTGATGAAGGGGTGACTTTATCATTAAGTACCTACCTAGAGAGAGGATTGGATGGGGCCTCTTCCATCTAGCAGACAAAAGCATAATATGATCCAAAGGTGGGGGAAAAACATTAACCTAGAAATGAAACACACATTTTTAATGATGAGAACAACTAATCATTGCACTAACGCGTCTGGGGACCTGGGACATTTTAGATATCCCTAAATCCAGATTGTCCATCGTTATAAAGAATATGTTTTTGTTCAATCACAAGGTGAGGACTGATGTGGGAACTACCCGGCATGTTGTGCGACCAGTGTCCTAGAGCTAGTCAGACCACTCAGGAAAGAGTTTTGAATTTATCTTTCTGTTGTAAGCCCATGAAGAAAAAGAAGAGACTGATAGGTTGGGAAGAAGGTATTCTCTATCATTTATAAGTATATTTAAAGTTAATGAAGTAGCAGCCAGGTTTTTTATATTAATTTCATGTCCAGATCTTTAGTTTCCTACATATGCTGATAAAAAAAGTATTGATGATGTAAATGATTTGCTGGATGTTTCTTTAAAATGCAGTTAAGCTTAAAAACTGCTTGTTAACTATATCTGTAGTCAATACAACTCAATAACTCTTACTACCTCTATCAGCCACTTTTTCAATAACATGTTCATGCTGCTCAGTTTCTGCAAAAAGGACTCTGAACTGTGGCAAAAGGGTATTCAAAGTACAAAGAGATTTTATACCTCTGTGATGGAAACCTGTCTGTCATCTGGGTAAGACACTGAGTTGTTTAAATCTGTCGCTGATATCTGAAATATATAGAGAGTTTACTTAAGAGCCTATTAATGCAGCAACAGCAGGAAAATAATGATCATGCTGAAAGGGAAAAAGGAAGAGCTACATTTAAGATATTCATATATTCCTTTTTTCCCCAAGGTTAATCATCATTTGGAATTCTTTAACCCAAGAAATATAAGCTGACTCAGACTCACTGTGATGAATCGGCTCATATGTATTCAGGGAGCCATTTTGTGACACAGCAATATTGCCTAAAGTCATGCAGCGACAGAGTAACCTGCATCTTGGAGGTTCATCCTGCATCAACAATTTAGTGTAATGATCGGCTCATAGTCCTTTCCGTGATCAGCTTTCCTGACTTCAAGGAGCTTTCATCAGTGCTTGTCAGTGCAGGATCAGGCCCTAGGTTGATATAATGTAATGTAATGTAATATAATGTAATATAATATAATATAATATAATTCCATTTCCCTTTAATCGTGTAATTTCCCTTAATTTTAAGTCCTATGCAGGAAGGGTGGAGGCTGGAGAAAGAGGGACTGAGGAGGAACTGCTCTTGGGACTGCCCTCATTTCAACCTGCCCTGTGGACATCAGTCACTGTCCAGAAATCACTTCTCTTGGCCGTGGGTTTAAGAGGCTTCAGTGCCTGTATGGTTATCCTTGTTGCCACAAACAAAATGTTTCTGTCTGCCGAGTGTCAGTGCCTAGGATGTGGACACAGTCGTGATGCAGCTCTCTTCCCTCCCGGCTGCTCTCCATGGCTTCTCTCATTGGGAAGCTCCCCTGGGAGGTTGAGCACATGGTCCCTGCACTTCTTCTGGGCCTCTGGCCTGGCTTTTCTTGGGAAAAACATTTCTTGCTTCTGAAATATATGGACCACTTGACTCCCTAGGTGCTCATATACAGTAGCTTATACACACAAGTCTCCACACTTTTAGAAGAGTGCTCTAACTCAGCTTTTGTGTATTTCATACCAAACACATTCAGCTTTAAAGCATGGGTACTATTTATCTGCTTGCTGATGGATAATGAAAATGATGTTGAAATCACTTTTGGAAGACTTGCTCAAGAACTGGTACTATTTTTCAGGGTAGTTAATCACTACAATGGATGTGTAACTTTCTCCATTTTTTTTTCAGTTTTAGAGTAGTAGTTCTTAAGGACCTTATTGATTCAGACATGACTTTTTTTATTAAACTACAAATGAGCATAAACACATTTGGAAACTATCCTTTAGAAAAGATTAAAGATATTTATGTCACTTTACAAATTCCAAGCAAATTTTAATTCAATCTGGGGAGCAGAAAACCAGTCATAAATGGTGAAAAATAAGCTCAATCTTTCTGAATGCTGACTTGGCCAGGGTTCCTATGGTAATTAAAGATTTAAATTGAGAATGTTGCTGCTTCTCCAGAATTATTGTTTTGAAATTCTGTTAGATTATTATTGTTTTTAAGGGCTGGACCATAAAAATTGTTCGGATAATGAAAGACTTGCCTGCAGGTCACAGCATCTACAAAAGCAGAAGTCTAGACACGTAGGCTACATCTATACTAGTTAATTAAATATTTTTGGGGCCATTCTTTTGCCAGCTGGCATGGCTAATTGGCATGGAATGGCCCATGTCCCTGCTATTAAATTTTCGCAGCCTCCAGAAGGAGGGTAGCTGCATGCAAACTGCCTGTTGGGAATGGTCCCTGGCCCATGCTAATTCCCAAACAAGGTTTTGAAATTGGGAAAGTGCTCGTTTGTCAGGTACAAAATTTGCCAAGAACTTTCCTAGTGGTGGAGCACTGTAAGGGCTCCAGGTGCAGCACCCGTGGGCATCCCCTGCCACCGTGCCGCTCCCAAGTCTGGAGCCTTAGGGAACTGCAAAACTGAACATGGAGCAAAACCTGGACATCCAGGTGCCTTTGTGGCATGCTAAATGAAGGGCTGGAGGCAAAAATCCTCCCTCCAGCACTGAGTGGAAACCGAGTCTTCCTGCCTCCCCCGCCTCCTGAAGAGTACTGCACGCATGGTGATGTCTTGTACTCCTTTTTGGTGAGGTTGGATGAGCTGATTCATTTCTTTTTCCACTAAAAGAGTGTACAGGAATCTGTGAGAGTCTGATCTGATGCAATAATCTTGCCCCCCAAGATGCAAATACAGTAATTGCTGCAGAAAAGTATTTAATTCTAAAGAGATTGCATCCGTGCCTTCTGCAAAGCAAATGGGAAATGCCTAGGCTCAAAGGTTCATAGAAGTAGGTCTTTACTTTCACTTCCTAAGGAGACATTATATTAACAATATATAACTGTGTTGAGTTAAATCAAAATAAGTGCTCATCCTTGAAATAATTATTATATACATTAGATGAACATTTTAAAAGTAAGATATTAAGATGAGAAGTATTAAATATTAACAGGTTTTCAGACCAGAAGGCACTTACTCAAGGGTTTTGAATTGTCTGCCAGACAATGAGGATTGGAGCTAATTAAGCAGAAAATTAGTTCAAAGGTATTGAAGTAGACAGCTATAATCATTAAAAAAAAAGCCCCAGATTTTCATGGATCATGAAGTTAAAGAGGGTAGTGGGTGATAAGCACTGGTTCTCCCTTAAATACGATACTGAAATGCTCTTGTAGGGCAAATACACCATGCATAGGCCTTTCACTTTTTGTACGAGTTAGCTGGATGTTCATAACAGATACACATTAGCCTTGTCCCCTCCTTAGATTTTCTTGGGATGAGCTCAATCCATCAAAATCAGCAGTATTTAGGGCCTTATGTCTTGTTCCTTGTAATCTGTTGGAATAGAGCAGAATGTGCTCATTTCTAAAGAAGCAAACTGGTATGTCTTCTGTTTACTTTTTCATGTGTACTGTTTATACATCTTCTGTTGTTCTTGCTTCTGGGTACAGCTAATCCAAATCACAGCCCAGTCTGGCACAATCTGAGAAACTTTCTCCTGCTGCTTATTAAGAAACACAGGCAAAATTATTTCAAGTAAGTGAAAGGTGGTTGTGTCTTCTATGGGGTTTTCATCAGTAAGGTAGTATGAAAAAATTTTGCTTTCAGTTTATGCTATGGCTTGATTCAGAATAGGAGAAATCAGATAATTTCATTGCCTTATGGCATATATGTAGATGAAAGCACTAAGAAAATGCATTGATTTTAGATATATGTATAACAAAGAAGAAAATTATTGCTATCTAAATTTAAATTTTTGTAGTAAATCTTCATAGATTTGGGGCATTGTATTTTCTACTTTGTTTTTGAGGAAAGCATTTTTTAAGTATGTTGTAGAGTTTGAAATATATATTTAAGCTTAACAAAACCATTTCAAATGTGTGTGCTTCATCACAAAAGCAACCAAAAACACAGGAGTCAAATAATTTTGCTTGTATTATTTCCTTTAAATCTTAAAGGATTTTTTTTTTTAACTCAGAAAAAGAAGGCACAGTCGCTTAAGCTTGTATTAGAAAATGCAAAGCATGGTTATAAGTAGAATTTATGGTTTTATTGTCATGTAATCTGAAATATAACTGTTTGTGTGTATTTGCTGTCTTTTCTTTCTCATGCATACTGTCACACAGGTATATCATACCTACCAGATACATAAAATTACTCCAGAATTTTTAATTTCATTATTGCTGTTTCTATGGTGTTCATCACCATAGCATCTGAGCGCTTCACAAACATTAGTTACTTTGCTCCCCTGCTTCTGAGATGCAGATGCGCATTACTATTATTACTAGTGTATTTATTGGAACTGATGTCTACTGCCTGATACTAGAAGCAGTTAAACTGGATAGTTGTTGATACTGGATTTCACAGATGCTCATTTTCAAACACATTTTGATGATATTGTCTTAATAAGTGTTGGGCCTCATAACACAGATGCAGATCAGCTGTGTGATGCCTGTAGGCCAATATGACAAATCTGAACATTGGCAGCACTATATGTCTCCTCATGAACTGTATAGTGATCTCAGGTAACTATCAAGGATCTGAATTTTACTCTGTGCGACAAATGCCTTAAGTTAGTCCTTTTTTTTTCCAAACAAGGTACACACAGATTCACACAGATTTCTAATTCTTGAGTTATAGTTAAAAATCAATGCAATGTACTGATCTCTGCACTTTTTAGTTGCACTTTTTTACTGCAAAAATTCAGTGTAGCTAGGAACTTCAGATGGGTTTTCAAAATTAGGTCCCACATATTTCAAAATTGGGACCTAGAAGAGCATGAGTAGTGGTATAACAGTAGTTTTTAATTGGAATAGTTTCGTTTGGTACAGAACCTGATTTTTTTCCCTGATTGTTGTCAATCCTGTGCTCTTAATGAGGCAAGGATTCCAATGGAAATGCAGTGTGCAATTATATCAAGAGCTTATGCTAATTCAGTAGCCTCCACTATTTTTGTACTTCAATTTCATTTCAGAAAACAGGTGATGTTCCTGGTGTCACCAGTCAAGGAGACAGTACTTTAGTTTTCTTTGATCTGTGTGTACACTTAATGCTTTCACCCAAATTATTACCAAATACAGTGAATAGAATAAGTGGTAAAATCTTTCAAACCTTCCTCTCCTGTGGAGGCTCTCTGGAATTTTGCACTCTGTCACACATTAGCAGGAGCATGAACACATGCGCCTCATAACACATCATATACAGAAAGCAGGTATTTCTGAGTATGAAATACAGCATGTAAGGGAAGTGAGTTACTAACATCGAGACCCATCCATAGTCCATCTATATACGCTGAATTATCTGGTGCAGACAATCTGATAGTTTTAGGCTGCATTGCTGTTATTGAGCACATCCATATCATTTGCACAGTGCATGAAGTAGCATTCTGGCCCTTTCCAGAGGCGTCAGGTTTGACTGCATTGAGGAAAAAGCAACTATTTTGTGCTTCAAAGCAAACTGTTTCAGGGATGCTTAGTTAACATCTAGACCACTTGCCAAGCAAAAGAGAGATGGACCAGCTCCTGTCCCAGGCTATGCTTTAGATGTGACTGTTGGAGCTGATATTGCTCCTTCCGGAAAATGATTTTCCATTTGAACTTCCTATTAGAGAATACATTTTCTCTTTCTCGAGCACAAACTCCTCAGAAAAGATCAAAGAGCAGCAGCTAAAATGGTTGTGGTAGTACGTCAGCTGCTTTATGAGGAGGGAATAACAGGGCAGAGACTCTTCAGTTTGGAGAGGCGAAGACTGAGGCAGAACATGATGGAGGGTGATGAAGAGGGGTAAGGAAATGAGATGAGCTTTCTGTCATCTCTAATATGTAGATACTAGGGGAAAGGATGGGGGGAATGGTCCAGAAAGTGGCCAGGCTTGTGACCCATCCCTCAGTAGCATCTCTTACTACCACGTTGCAAAGAGACCACTTGGCTAGATGTAAATGACAGTTTTCATTAACTTGCAAAATTTTATTGAACTAGGAAGAAAGGAATTCCACAACTGTATGGTTGAGAAAGAACCCACAGCCCAGCTTTAAACATGACAGGGACAGAGCTCTTTGGGCAACAGTCCCAAGAATCTTTACTAATAGAGAGGAAACCTGCTCCATTTTTTTCTGAATTAAATACACCAACTTGTAAAACTCAAGGTGATTTCATCTTGAAAAAATATAGTCCCACTATTCAACAAGCTAAGTGTTTAGAATAAAACATCCTGAGACTTTTATTGAAAAATTTCTCCCAGAAACTTCAAAACTTTTACAGAATTCAAGCATAGGTCAGTAGCTCATCTGTTGTCCCTAGCTGTTATCTTGTAACTGTATACAGAGATGGAGCTGTCTCACTCTGAAATGGATGATGTATTTCCATTTAGATAAGATAAGAATTTGGACCATGATACATAAAATATATGTAAGAAAGACCTACTCTGTGTTTTAAAAGCCTATGTATACAAAGATGTGGCAAAATTTATGCATACAGTTAATGTAATAAACCTTAATATTGCACTGGAAAGAAGCATGAGATTCAGCAGTTTCTGCATTCTCTTAAGAGTACTTTGAAATGTCACAGAGAACAAAGGTTTTACTAGTAGAAATTTTGACAAGTGTGACTGGTAGCAGTAGAGGTGTCAATAAAATGTATTAAATATATACATTTAAATGAATAGAAGTCAACAGTTAAAATTCAGAGTAACAAAGATTTTAATGAAATTAAAGTAAAAACTATAACTTGATCATGTTTGTCAGAAGAATAACTGAACAAGAAGGACCAGAACATATCACAAAAAAATGGTCAAGATCCTTAATGGTGAAAAAATCTCCCCCCAAATTGCTTAATCTATACTGTCGTAGAGTTTTGCTTGCCTATTGAATGTCTGCAAAGTTCATGTATCAGCAGTTTCAAAACATCGTTAGTGTTTAATCATCCCCTAATCTTGGGCTATTTAGCTCACAAATGAGCTTTGTGAAATATATTATTTTAAATGTAAAACACTCTTAATTTACCTGGGGCTGCCTGCAGGCATTCTGTGCAATGTCTTCCCTGAGATTTCTTTTTTTACATCAGAGAAATGTCTGTATACATTTGGCACCATTCTTTACACTGTCTAGATGTCTAAGGTATTACTCAAGCAGCTTTTCAAGTTTGAGGCTGAATCTGTTAAATGAAGTTATACAGAACTGGTATACTTCTGGTAGCATAAGCCTCCTTCATGTCCCTCAGAGAGTGACCAAGTGTCTTCAAGAGAATAGCTATGTACTTGCACTGAGCACACCCCAAAAATCCCCAAGGATCATCGCTTTCCAGCAACAACAACAAAAAAAGAGAATCACTGATATTTTTACCCTTAGTTTAGGAACCCCAGCCACACTGCTTCAGCGAGCGGCTTATCTGTCGATCCTTACTGAATAGTGCCAAAATAAAGAGGCGGCTGGATGCTTTACATGGCCGACTGCGTGGGAGAGGCCTATCGGCTGGGTGACCGGGTACCTACACAGAAAGTCTGGAAGAAAATCCTTCGGTGCTTGTTTGCTGCTAACAGCAAAGCTGTTTTACATATGTGAAGCTTGGTCATGCTGGTGGTGTTTGAAGTACTAAACCTTGACCCCGAATTACAGTGTTATTGACACTGAGATGTGAAAAATAAGACAATTGCTCGCACTTAATGAACAGTTCAGTCACTGTGAGCATCGTTAGATGATTCATGCATGCCTGAAACTTTTTGTGCGCAAACACTTTTCACTGTTTATTACATGAATCATAAAGAGCTTACTCATAACATAGTCTTGTATGGCTTATTACTCTTAAAGTACAAATCATTGATTTTATGTTTAATTTAAAAACTACTCAAAATAGTAGTAGTTCTGTGGAGAGAATTATGTACTGCAAGGTCCACTATAGAAAATTGCTGCCTACAGGAGAATAAAATAATTTCTTCTTTTCTTCTATGCTGTTCTTAAAATTATTATTTTTTCAATTTTTTTGCCATCTTACTGTATTATTTGCTGGATCACGTTAGAGTTGTTTCCTTTGCCATGCTGTGTTTATCTTGACAGATGCATTCAGTGACTCTTTGGCTATTGTCACAACTTTCCTTTAAAAAGTTAGATTTGAAAAACTAAATGAAAATTAAAATAGCAACCAAAGCACCAATCAACAAGCTCGGTGATCCAATTACTAAAATATACAAATAGCAATCTCCAGAATGGAGGTTAGAGCACATGACCTGAATCCCCTTGACAGATGAGAAGTATATTTTGCTTCTTATTGGACCATCTGTCATTAACTCATCTCTAACCACCAGCTGCTGTTTCACAGGTTTGCTTTACTCTGCAGTGATCTGTTCAGACAGTAAAGACAGGTAAGCATTGGAGGAGGTGTTCATTTTATACCTCCCAGGAACTAAGGTGAAAATTAGAGATTTCAAGTCTTACAGGTAATAATTTGTTGGTTTCAAAGTGGGAGATGCTTGTAGAAAGGAAGTTTCCACTGTTGAGAAGAAACCATGGCAGCATGGTGACAGGAAAATTGGACTCTTAGCAAAGAAGGAAAAAGGAAAAGGTGAGAGTCTTGAAACTTGAACATCTTGCTTTTTGCTTTTGCTTTTGCTTCTCCTTCTCCCTTTCCTTTTCTTTTTCCATTTCCATTCCCATTTCCATTATTTCCATTTCCATTTCTATTTCCATTTTCTTTCTCCTACCTGACAAGTCTGCCTGTTTGTTTCCAGTTGGTTTCCTACCTTAGGAAATGTCAGACAATTTTTTCATCCATTAAACAGTTGAATTAATTACTGAAGACTCAAATTGCAATATGTAAAAATGGAAGTTAAGGAAGATGTCTTGAGTCTCCTTGTCTAATGCCATCATTATTTGTTGATGATCATGATATTAATTTTCACCCTTTGCCTTGTTTTTCAACTCTTACATGCATACCGTCCTCTTTTCTTCATGTCCATCTTTGTTTTGTATTTTCTTCAGTTCGTTACTTTTTACAGCTTCTTTACCCATGACTTCTCATTCCAACCTTCCATCCAGAAATTGTTCTCACTCCTATTGATACCATTTATATGACATTTCTAAGTAACAGCTTGAATAGGGTTGCTCAAAGGGTCTGGTCTGTCACACACTGGCTGTAGAGGAAAGTGTGGTGGGAAGCCAGGGAACCTGTTAGCTTTCACCAGAGTTTGCTACTCAGCAAATTTGGGTGGTATTCAGCTTTGTACCTGAAGGGGTCTAGTGCCATGTGTGGTGCTCGAGGGTTTCTGAAACAGCTGTATGGGGCTAGCAGTTAAAGATTTATGGGAGATTTGTGCTCTACTGGCAAGCACAGCTAGGTCAGGTGGGATATCCTGCACCTTCTAAATTGACACTAGGTACCTAAGTTACTCCCCTAAGGCCACACTTAGGTAAGATGAAGATAAAAATGCAAATAAAAGTATTTATGTGTAACATCAAAAACAGAGAACAGAGAAATAGCTATTAAAGACTCAGATGAACTAATGAAACCACTTTAAGCCACTAATATGGTTTTTAAATTAGAAATGTCATTTTGTCCCTTATCCAGATGTCCTGCTGCCTTCTCCTGGCATTCTGGGTTTCAGTCTTGGGTGCCTCATATGTCCCAGGTCATAACTGCTTGAGAGAGCAAAGAATTCGCCCATTAGCAAGAGTTTCCATTAAGCAAGACTTTCAGGAGGAAAGATTAGTCTGTTTTTCAGCTTCTTTGCTTTCATAGCTAATGCCTCCTTTGGGGTCTTTAGGAAGTCCGGATAGATTTAATCTTTCACCCTAAATCATTCTACTCCCTGCCTGTCCCCCTATCTATTCCCTTGCCATTAATTTAATTTTTTTTCCTTTCCTCTTTGTTCTTATTAGCCCAGGTGTCATCTCCTGAACTTGACTTTCAGTAATTATTTGAATCAACAAGAAATAAAATTCACTCCTTCCTTTTGGTTATTATATTTTCCCTGTTTGAGGAGTGCTTTATGCTGGATCTCATCTTCTCTATCAGTCTGTAAACTAAAAAGAACCCACCCTGAAAGAAATACATAAATAACATAAATTTAGGTAGCTCATTATAGGCCTTTGGTTTAGCTCAGACAAAATGATAATTAACCAGCATTAACGTGAAAATGGCCTTGCGGTAGCTGATACCCAAGCATGTACAGCACAGAGAACAAATGAGCTATTCTCATCATTAACAGTATCACTATTAACAGCACTACAGAAAAACTCTTCTACAGGAGGGTGGACCATCAATAGAAATTTCATCATCTTCTGTAGAGAGTGTGCACCTGTTCTGTTTTTTGTGCTGTTTTAATAGATTCAGTAGTCCAGTTAGGTGCTAATATCAAGTCTCATCATTGTACAATGTAATAAAATCTTTATTCCTGTGAAGGTAATGTCTGGATGCTAAAATGTATTTTACCCATGAAACAAATAGCTAAATGGATGATAAAAACAGTATTCTTCTTTTCTCAATAAATGACTGAGAGAGAGGAGGTAGAGGAAAACAGCCTAGATGGAATTTATTTGGTAGATTTATCCTACAATTAAAACTAATGATCGGGAAAGGGGATCCTTTTAGCTATGGTCTAAGGAATATACACCTTTGTCCAATACAAAGCAAAAGCCATTATTCGGTATTACTCTTATTACATCTATCCATCCTGACTTCATGCAAAAGTCATCACATAGGCAAGACTGTCAAGTGCAGTTCAGATTTTTTTTTTATTGGTTTTGATAGTTTTTAAAAGACATTTCTAATTTTGGATCTCAAAGCTAACAGTGACCTTTCATTGCAAGGATTTTTGAATGCAATGAGCACATTTATTAATATTAATCCCAGGTTAGCTCTTAGGTGAATTCCTCCTGCTGACATTTACAGCAATTCAACAACTTTGAACTTATTATAAGGCTTTAAAGAACTCAGGTGCTTTATTAATGGTAAGAATTAAAACAAAATGACAATAAAAACATATTTTTTAGTATTTACTACTTAAAAATTCATTGAGTTAGGAAATGAAAACAGTTATGCTTATTAAAATACAAATGCTGTGATGTTCTTTTATAAATGTCATCCTCAGCTACAGGGTCAAATAATGCAAAAAAATGATTCATGAATATTTTTATGAATAACATTGACAAGATCGGCTGACTTATTCCTGAGGTCACATTATAGTTTATAAGTGACTTGGATGGTAGCTTGGAATTAGTTAACATGCTCACAATTCCAAAATGTTTTACATACTTTGTTGCGAGTATTACTTTCCCTGGAATGTTTATCCTTACTTGCCATTTTTCTGCTGAAACTAGCTGCAGTTGGTTAGTAATGAAGTAGTGACTCTTATAGTCTTTCTGCTGAGAATGCAAACTCGATAACAGCTGTGGGAAGTGAAGCCACTAGCTGCTTTCCTGAGTTTTCCATCCAGATGTTGGTTAACAGGGACCTGTCTGAGCATGGTCAGAAACGTAGTATGACTTAAGGTTATGCTTCTGACAATGTCTGGTCCCCCTTCATGTTGATTAAAACTGTCTTCTCTGCCATGGAGGATACTACAGCCTGTGACTGTGTGGCAATTTAAGGCAAAGCAGTGAAAACATTAGATTACAGAAATAATATTAGGAAGAAAAAAATCATTGTTTCATCTCTTTCAACATGGGAAACATTTGAACTGGAAGTGCAAGGTGAAAGTTCTCAGACTTGGAAATAAGCAGAGCTACACTTGATGCACATTTTTTACTTCCTTTCAATGTATCCTTACAGGCTTTCGGTAATCTTAGCGTATTATAAGAAGGGGCTTTGACAAAATATGATGTATTTCCTTAGTCTCAGGGAGGAATGAAAATATACTTGCATTACTGATTTGTTGAACTTGGAAGATTGCATAATTGTGACCAAGACTGAATTACTAACATCAAAAAAGAATCAAAGATTATGAAAACATTTGTTACTATAGACTTCAGTGTACAACCCCCAAAGTAATAAGAAGATTATAGTTTATGTCAGCTTCCAATTTTCACAAAGCCAGGAGTGAAACAATCAGTCTCGCGAGGGAATCACCCCATTATTCAGTAGCTGTTTTAGATACTGTGATTTCATGGCTGTTATGTGTCCTCCCAAAAGAACTTCTAAATTCTGATAAAAGTGGTATTATTTATGTTGTGGAACTCGGTGGGCAGGGGCATTGTGCCTCACAGGGAATTAAATACTAATTAACAGCCTAACTGAGCAGACAGAGAGTCAGCAACTGACTGCTGTGGTAGGTGAGACCTACTGGGGACGTGGTGTAGGGCAAGAGCATCTCCAGCCAGGAAGGCGTCAGGCAGAGGAGACGCAGGACAGACTCTTTCTTCCTTGGCTTAATAGGAAACAGCTGAATAAATAGGCAGGTTAAAGGCAGAGGAAGGGCTTTTTTGCATAAATTTAATGACATGCAATACAGCTTTTGGTGAGAATCAGAGTCTGGAGCTTTGAACACTTTGAGGACTCTAACAAATAGTTTGCTGAACGGTGTGGAGGAAGAAAAACTTTTTGTCTCCAGCTTAAGCGCTAGCTTCAATGACTATTTGGGATATTTTCCTTTCATTTATGCTCAGTAATTTCTACGAACTCTTCAGCTGCATTGTCTGCCTTGGCTTTTCTAAATATTTTTCTTATTAGACTAATTTTAAGAGTGGTTTTAGTGTAGGGAAATCTGACAGTATTTCTTCCTTTTTTAGGGTGGTTATTCCAAAAACAAAGGCTTCTAAATGCCTTTGAGGTGACCACCATTCCCTCATGTATTCCCACCAGGTGTCTAAATGGTGATAAGGATTGTATCTTGCTGCCTGGGCTGTTTTGCTTCTTGCTGTGTGGGCTTTTCTGAGAGCTGGGAATACAGGCGTCTGTGAGGAAGATGCATTTTCTAGTTTCCATTAGATAGAAAATCTCTCCATCATGTGGCAAGATAGTGGGCAACATGCCTGAAGCTTGAGGGTCCCAAGAGGCATGTTACAACTCAATATAACAATTTTATTAGCCAAATTAGGGGAATACTAAGTGATTTAGGTAACCAATCACACATTATCAAATAATACAGCAAATAAATAAAGCGGCACTGTAAACAAATTATTTCAAATATATCCATATAAAGCATCTAGACCATACTGAATGCATTATTACAAATCAAAGTCTGGGGAAAGTTTACTAAGAGAAAAAAATAGAAACATTGTTCCTTATGAATAGTTTGACTTTGTGTTTATGGAACAATGAATATAATTTCTGGAAAGATTTTCCTTTTTGGGGCAATATTTTTCTATCATTTCTCTCCAGCTACACAATATTTGCAATTTGTTATACATTATTCATATGTGTACACACATCATCTGTGTGGTGGTGACAAACAGACATATGATAAATTGAACTAATTCTATTGGGATTTTGATTTAAATTCCCAACCTCAACAGACAGTATCATTTTATTATGATAAATAAAGCAAGCGAATAAATGCTTCTCTTTTCCAAATGTGGAATGAAATATTTCCTTTTCTGAAACAAATATGGAATTTCCTTCTACTTATTACAGTGGAGTAGGAGTAGAATATTCAATTTAAAATCTAGTGGGAATCTGAAGGGTAAGGTTATGTAACTTTTGACCAATTAGATCTGGAAATAAACCGCATTCTTTGCTGAAAGGAATATATATATATATATATTTAATTTTCAAAGATTCTGTCCTACTTGTGCATATAGTAGAGACAGATCATTCTTAGGCATTTTCAAAAACAGGGATGAAAAAAATAAGCCTCTTCCCCATTTCATACTTTCTCACGCCAAAATCTTGTACTGCTGGTAAAAAAGAAATCTGGTTTTAAAAGTAAAAAAGATGTTTTATCATAAAAATATTTTTAATATGTCTTTAAAATTAATGTAATTTTCCTGTAAAATGTTTAATGTGTAGTAGTATGATGCACAGCTAGTAGTATGATTCAGCTGTGATGGAGTGAGACTGCTGCTGCTTGTTGAAATCTCCTGCTGGTCACAGGAGTGTGGCTCTTCCCTGCACTGTGCCACAGCCTTAAAGCTGCCCCAGGAGGAAGGGAAGGGGAGGACAGGGCATTTCCTAACCCCTTAGGAGCTGAGTCTTTATTTCCTATTGTTCTTAAAATCTGCATGAGATTCAATCACCATGACCGTAGTAGCCTGCTAAGCATGAGGTTCCAAATGCCAGATTTCAAAAGACAGCTTTTCAGTTTTAAACCAGCAAGAATTAATTTTTACAGCTTCAGTGTAATGGCCAGTTTGTTTACTGCTGTCCAAGCTGTAATGGGTGAAATATCTCTGAAAAGAGTTTGAACAGCTCTGGCCCACCCAAAAATATTGCAACTTCTAATTACAGTAGCTTGAACTACTCACACTTATAAAAAGTTGTACGTCCTTTGTTTGCTGCCTGCTACCTCCAAAACATATAAATCATTTGGCAATTCCACTAAAATTCACCCACTTCTGATGAGGAATGCAGGCTTGTTTTAAAAGCTATAAAATAGCTTATGGCAAGAACTGAAGAAAAGTAGCGCAGGACAGTTTTTGTTGTCTGGCTATAATTTCTTGGATGGGGTAACAGTTCAAGGAAAATTCATATTCCTCAGAAAAAATCAGTGAATCCAAAACAAGTGATACCAAACTTCATTTTGCCTGTCACCTCACAATGCATCTTGCAAAACCAGATGGGAGATGGCATCCTCATTCCTCTTTTAATAAAAGGGAAACTAACTGCTGGAATGGGGTTGCTTATTCTGCAAAATATATCGAGCAACATTTATCTGAACAGTGCTCCGGACTGCACATGGACTAACACCAAAAAAATTAGATATGTCTCAGATATTTAAGAATAATGACTGTATTTGTGTATGTTTGTACTCCATTAGACTAAAATATCTTTTGATATGACCAAGAAATTGCCATCCATGTGAAAGCATGTGGAGCTCTAGAGTATGGGAAATTCAGCTTAGGACACCCAAAATCTTTAAATAGTTCTCTCAAGTTTTCTAACTGTGCTGCTCTGTGTATTTTGAAATCACAAAGGAAACACGTAATAGGTAGAAGTAATTTGATATTTGGCTTCTGACCTCCACTCGCATTCCATTCGTCTTCACGTCAGGATATTTTCAGGGACTCTGTCAGAATTAAAAACTAGAAATCATGCGTAATCTGGTGAAGAAGTTGTGGGTGGCACAGTGTATATCCAAACCTACTTTTATCACAGCATTTAACAGTCTTTGGTACAGCAGTGAAATGTTCTGAATGAGTAAATATATGAACAAAAACACTTTAACTGTCCAGAAAGCTTGCTGCCCAGAACTCTTGGGAGCAATAAATTAAACATTAAATGAATACAGGATAGGGGAGTCCATTTACCTCGGTGCTGTTCTTGACTTGTTGATACTTGGCAGGACTCCTTAAGCATATCATACATTCTTTGAGGAGAATTTTAAACAATTAAAAAGCATTCTGTTTCAGCAGGGTTGTGGTAAGTTTGCACCGGCTGCCAATCAGTGAGACTTCATGATTCAGATCTGCTGTCACTTGACATGAAATCCAGCTCTCTCCTTGACATAAAACATCAGAACACTTAACAAAGTATAGGTAAATGAGCATGAAGGGGGTAATGTGACAAGTTTTCGAAAACAAGTAGAATATCAAAAGCTCCAGTTCCAGGAGGAAAAACAGTACAAGGAAGCAGACCCATACTGATCAGATGCTGTTCCCCATCCTGCAAATTTTGTTAGAGACAGAGGGGTTTTGGAGGTGGTGGCTTTATTTTAAAATAAATATTTTAAACATGCTCTTTAAAATACTGTAAATAGAGAACAGTTTCTTTTATAGGAAACCACAGCATCTACTTCATAGAGACTCACTCTTTGTTTTTAGACTTTTTTTTTTTTTTTTGCTTCTCCTTTAGCAATATTTCAAACTTCACTGCAAGGATGGAAAAGCATGCAGGTAATGCGCTGATTAAAAATGAGCTTTAAGTAGAACATTAGCTTGAATCAAGAAATTCCAAAGAGAAATAGTAAATCAATTACTTTTGAAAAGGGAGATCAAACAAAAGTGTCACTTTCATGTCACTGTTGTAATTTATCATTCATGATGGATTCTTTATCTGAAAAATATCAAAATATTAGTACACTTTAAATGTTTTGATTCTTTAGTGGGCAAACTGTACTCTTTTGGTTCACATTATATTTCACAAAACATTGACGAATTGTTCCTTACTCAACCTATACTTCAGTCAAGTTTCGTTTCATAGTACAGTCATTTATCTACCTATTTTGAGAACCTGACATCTCAGTATCTACGTATGAGATTCAGTAAAGCTCTTAAGCACATTTACTTTACAGCACGATACTGAATTGGGGCTTAGATTGTTCTGTCTTTGAGATTTGAGACCTGCTGCTGAAATCCTAATACAGCATGATCCTTCAGAAGGACGAAGTCTGCAGACATAAGTAATATTCACTGCAACTATTCACTATGAATTCACATTTCCTGCTGAAAGAGTCGTAGTGAGGAGAGTGAGCCCTCATCATGTGAATGAGATCACATAAGTAAATCTTTTTGCATTTTACATTACTGCCTCATGTTTCATGTAGAATTGAAGGCTAGTAGCTTTGACAAAAAAACCCACAGGATGAATAAGATTACATTGTGTAACCTCTTCTTGAAAGGCCTGCAAACCTCCAAGGTGATTCTAATCCTTTCACTCTTCCTGGACATCTCCTGGTTACCCTGTGTTTGAATTTTATCCCTTTACACAAAGTAATGAGCCTGATCTTGTCAGCTATGTAGCAAATGTACTCATGCTATTTTTATGAAAAAAAGTTTAGCAAACTCCCTCCAAATCTGATGGATGCATTCCATCAGCTGTAGTGGGCTGAACACCTGGGAGATACCTCCACAATATATGCAGATGCTGAACCATATGACTAAAGAGAATATAGAGGATATTCAATCTTTTGTTTCATTTTTCTCTCAGCGGAGTGGTCTACAAAGATGATTATATGTTAAGACTGGTAATTAAAGAATTTTATTTCAATTGTGTTTATTTTGCATGTAATTATAACTTTGATCAGTGTGTCATTTTCTAATTTTTCTAAAATATTTGTTTCCCTTCCACATGAGCTGTAACTGAAATAAATGTTTCCAATTAGAGGTACTCAGGAATTCTGCAATAAGAAGGGGTTCTTCAGAAAACACTGATTAATTGAAACTGACACTTTACCTTGTTCAGGGCAATTTTGACAGACCTCCTAATTTAAATAAAAGGTTTGTAATTGTTTCTATTTTGACATATTCTGAATAAAACATTTGCCTTTCAGTTTGAAATGGTATTTCATTTGGATATTCATTAGTTTATGTTGTTTTAGTTGAAAAGCTGAAATCAAAATGAAATAATTCTTTTGAACAGATCTGATTATTTAAAATTATCTGTGTGCCAGAAATTTCAACACTGGATTTTTCAAACCTGATTTAGGCTTTAGTCCAGATTCTGAAGATCTAGACTGCAGAAAGAAGTGTGAACACTCTGTTTACACACATTGCATGGCAATAGTTAGGTGTACCTTAATTGAAAGTCAATGTTGCTGATCTAACAGCAGATTCAATGGCTTTACACCTAAATAAGGTTTAAAATCTGTCTTGAACCTTTATATAGAAGGAAAAAGAAAAAGAAACGAAGATTACCCTATACTGATCTACACTTTTTGAAATAGTTTAATATTCACTGAAATCTTCTCATGGGCATCTTCTCATGAACTCTTGAAGTTCTGTTTTAACACTTATAGTCAAATAGTAGTTGAATGTTAATAGTCCAATAATTGTTGCCCATTCTATACAAATTTTCTTTCAAGTGCATATATAAATAAATAAAACCTGTGAACAGTTTTAATTTGAAACAATATATTTCGTTTCTATTCAGGAGAACTTTTTCTTAGCTTCACCAAAATTTGACCTTCACCACCAAAACCTTCTAAAGAAGGAGTTCTTTAATTGCTTACTATTGTCAGGTTTTGAGTCTTTTTCCAATACTTCTTTCATCATCCATCTCTTAATCAATGCCTTTCCAAACTTGCAAGATTCAGCTCCTTTATTTATGGCAGTTCACACAATTCTGACATAACAATTCACAACTATCTCTCTGGAAAACAATAAAGGAAAGAGGAATAGTTCTTTGCAGATCACTGGTATTTCTTTCAGTGAAGGTTTTAATTTGTACTTGAAGATCCAGAGCAAAATAAAAATACCAATACTGTCATTATTCTGTTCATTTTTCAAACAGAGACTTCCTTTTCCATGGATAAACAGAGACTGTACTGAATTAGTGTCAGGTTTAAAGAGTAATTCCTTATACAGCTGAAAAAAAAAACCCTTATGGGCAAAGCACAGACCAAAAGGAAAGAAGCTGGGTTTAATTAAATAAATTATTACTTTTTCCTCCTCAAAGTCTTGCAGCTGTAAAAATAGAGATATAACTAATTATCATTCTAAGTGTCAGAATTTTTTATGTATATCCAGAGTTTACATAACAAATAGGTCAGCTCTACATCTGAAACAGGAACCTAGAGCAAGGGTTGTTAAAGAAAAATGCCATATTTTGTTGATGAACAGTCTGTTTGTATCACAGAGATGTAGTCTAGCCAGACAAGATGTATTTCAAGGACAGAGTTTTCATGAAAAGTATAGCTGTACTTGAGTTGGTGACAGTTGCCTGCTCTTTTTGAATGAGGTTTCCACAATTCACATTCAAACAGTTGTTTAATTTACATTCAGACTGTTGAATGATTTAGGACTATGAGATTACGTCTGGATTTAGGGAAATACAGACGTCAAATATCTGCAAGAAAGCACAGGCATATGAAGAAAATTTCTTAGCAAACCTGCTTACAACTGAGCCAGATCTGGTTCCATGTGATGAAAACCGATGCTTAATTGGAGAATTTTTTCCTGTTTGTTTTGTGAGCACCAAGAATAAATGCAGCCCTTCTGACTCTATATTCTCTGCATGCTCTTCTCACTGCAGTCAGGTAAAATTAGGAACATTTATGCTATCCTGGGCACTTAGTTCTTTGAGCAGCTCAACATTTGCATCTCAGTTTTATAAGCTCTGGAGGTTCAACTGTATTTTGGCTGAGTTAAATTCAAAATAAACTTCCATGGCTTATGTTTGTCACTACGATTTTGCAATTGAGATTTGTAAAGCAGAGGAATAGAAAAAATTGTTGTGTAGCTAATTTGTGCAATCCACCCTAGAGAATCACTAGTTCTTTTCTCTTGGGTTTTTTTTTTTTTTTTTTTTTTTTTTTTTTTTGCAGAGGGGGGTAATTTTTTTGTCTCAGAAGCAATACTCAAGGCACTAACTCTAGGAACGGTACTCTAGCATAAACACAATGCTTTAATTTCATACTTAGTATCTATTAGTTTCAGACAATAAAGCAACACAGATTTCATTACATTGGTTAAAACCTAAAATATTAGACTATTACAGACTATTTTTGCCTATTTGCAAAAATGTACATACAAGTAATATACAGGAGGAACAAAATGACTTATTTTTGACATGATGCTGCCATCGTATTGCATCACAATAATATCTGCACTCTGCAAATCCCCTCACATCCAGTTCAGAAGGAAACACATAGATTGCATTAGGGAAAAAAAAGGAAGAATATAATTCATGTACTTGTTTTCAAAGTCCAGCAATAATTAGTGAGTGACAGATTTACACTTGTCTGTGCAACCTGAGTTTTGTACTCTGGCACACCCATCTTGTTCACTGGTTGAGAGAGAAATCCTGTGGAATAGCAGGAGTGTGACCATGCATTAAAGTATGCTGTCAGCATGCTAGGATTAAGACTGAACATGTGACTGTAACTTTGTGTTTCTTGATTTTTGAGTGATTGATTCTGAAGCCTAATAATGCTGTTTAAGACAGAATTTTGAAGTAATTATACATAATTCCCTATAATACCACCTGGAATTTTATTGCTTGCTTTTGTATGTTCCTTAGAGTATGTGAAAATTATGCCCTAAGAAATGGGGCTTCAGTATCTTGCATTTCCCTTTGGCAGCAGAAAGTGACATGAAAACTTACAGGTAAGTGTGGGAATCTTTCAAAATCTCCATTTTTGGAAGGTAACATAAATATAAAGTGTATTTTCAGCTAGTGCAAGAGATATAATACAAAAGAAAAAAACTCTCTGATAAGTAAATGCTCCGAGATGATTTTCCTGTGTGTTACTAACAGTGACTGATTTTGTTTACTTTTTAATCTTTTCATACCTATATTTTAATAGATTTCTTAAACAAAAATGATTTTAAATTTTTCTGGTCAAAATAAGCATTAAGTGCAAAATTAAGTATTTTGCATCATTCCTCAAATAACACCATAAAGAGGAGAGAAACACAGGAATACAATATATATGAGAAAGACAAAAAAAACCAAGGTTATTTAGGGAGCAAGCAGAAGTTATGTCCTATTTCAGTAACCTTGGAAATTTTCTTTCTCTTTCGTATCTGCCCTATTCAGAAAAAAATGCATATGCACATGCTTACGTTCAGATCATAGGATTACAGTTAAGATATGCTTAAGTGTTGTTTTAAAGTGATCATGCCTTTCTGAATCCAAGTGTAAGAAGTGAAGTCTTCCTCACATGAAACAAATCACCCTCACATTCTGGCATCAGCCTGGAGTGTTAGCTATTGCCTTGCACTCCTCCATTTCCACCTAGGAGCCCACTGACTTATCCAATTCGGAAATGAGGGTCCTCAGCACTTTACAAGGATTTAGCTCTTAGGCTGCACTTCCAAAGCTATCTGTAAATATTGATATCATGGGGAAGTGCTGAGACAACTCGGGTCCTGGAAGCTAGACATGGTTTACTTCCAAGTGAAGTCTATTACTTAAACCATTATTTCCAGTAGCAAAATGCAAGTTTGTTAGAACGCTGGAAAATATACAGTCAACTTCTTGTATTATTGAAGTTTGTACCCAAACGGTATTGGTGTCTGTAATTAGGAATTCCATCACAGAAGATATTATAAGCCCTTATGATCATCCCTTCTGTGAACATCAAAGTATCCTGAAAGAATTAGAGCAGTCAAAGCTGAAATCTCTACATCTCTTGCAAAATTCAGATGCAAAATTGAATTGTATTTAAGTGACCTCATCTCACTAACAAGTAATAATGAAGACTTATAAGTAAATGTGTCATTTTGAAGTAAAATTGATTTTTAAAAAATATTATGAAAAGCTTAGTAAAGTATTGTCACTTTGAAATTGCAATTTACTTATCTAGCTAGCCCTAAGTAAGTATGTAATGCGATAAAGGGATAATATGACAGAATACATCACTTGTTACATTAATCTGCAGGATTCTAATTATCTGCATTGCACATACCACATTTTTTATTTTTCCAGCTTAGTTCCATTTGTTGTCTTGCGTGACTGGCTGCTCTCCGGTCAAAATATACTAGACAGCTTTTTAAAAGAACTTTTCACTAAAGTTTACTCTGCCAAAAGTCATTTGTTTGCCTACTTGTAGCCAGCATGATTTAGTGACCGATCAAGTTTCATCACATTATATTTGCCATTTTTCTGCCTGGTGGTGATCCATGCAAGCACATTATCATACCTGCTCTTCTGTTTAGCATTTATATTTCACATAATAATGGACTGAGTTTAATCACTGAAATTCTCATGTGATGTTCTTCTCTTTTTGTTCACTCAAGGAAGGATATATCTGGAAAAAAATTGCGATGCCATAGGGAGGAGTCAGTGATGATATGGTTTACAGCCTGTCAGCTTTGCTGTTGTGAACTGCTATTTTCTGGGAGCTTGTAAATCCAACAGTAAAACAAAATCCCTTTGGAATGAAGCTTGCCATAAACTATATTTCATCTGAGGAATCAATTTGTTTTTAATGCAAATGAAAGAAAGGAACAAATAAATAAAACATTTGACCAATTTATATAAAAGTGCAAAAAATGGAGTGAGTTTCTTTCAGAAACTCTTTTATTGCTTTCCTTCATCATATTTTCATTTTACATTTTGATCAGAAGACTACCTGTTTTATCAAATGTGAACCGGTTGGTTTTGCTATTTTTTTTTAAATGGCTCAACTTATTCATAGACCATTTTTACATCTTAGTAAATTTCCTGACCAAAAAAATGTGTGGGCCTGAAAACTTCTGTGTAATGGAATTCACATTTTATGCATCATGCTTTGGAGAAAACATCTAGCACACCAAAACCATGTAATCCAGCGGGAATATTTAAAGACATGTCAATCACTGTGAGAATGCCTGCTAAGGATATTTATAATAAGCTAAATATTTATTTTTTTTTCATTAATTCAAGTAATTTTCTTCTTTTTGGTTGACCACACGGTTTCTGTAATAAGCAAGTCGATGGACTTGGGGGATGGGACCTTACCGAGAACAGACATCTGCAGGCTATTTCCTTTTCCTTTTCTTAATTAACTTTGATGACCTTACTTTTAGATTCACACCACTGTAGATCAGATTCAGCAAAAGATATGCATTATGGATTTGGAAGATGAAGTGAACTTTTCAAGGGCTGGTGATGAGAAAAGGAATACTTTGGCTAGAACCGTGCATCAACATAAACACCTCAAGTTATACCCAGACCATTGGTGGAAAAGCTTTCTTCCAAAGTTTTTCTGACTGTCTGGAATCTGTGAAGAGATTTTGTCTGCTAAACGTAAGCCACGGATGCTCACATTAATACACAGGGTCAAGTTTGAGTGGGTAGCAAAGGTGCACACAACACCTGAGAACCGAGCATCAGGAAATCAGTCATTAGTTTGGAGACAAGGAAGAGAAAAAAATTGTAAGATCACCAAACACTGAGAAAGTAGTCAGGAAACGAGAGGCAATACAAAGGAAGAGGACTGAGAAGATTTATTTCCTCAAGCTATCTTCCGTCTGTCACTATATGTGGTAGAGAACAACAGAATTTAAGGTTATTCACTTGCTTCATATCATCCACAGATACCCTCAGCCTTCTCCGAGAACCAGTTCTGATTTGTATCAAGGGAAACTCATATCATCATCATCTTTCTCCCATAACCATTCCCCTTTCCTTGTCAGGCACACTTGCAGCTGCACAGGCACTAACAGACTAGCACTCACCTATAGCCATACCAGGGAAGAGCTGCGGCAGGTGCTTCTGCGCTGCAGATAGTAAAATAAAGTCTGAAAGAACCGATGTAGGGCAGTGAAGATGACTGGGTTTATGTGTGAAAAAAAGATTGCACAGATTAGAATAATCCAGCATAGAGGAAAGCAACTACAGAGGGAACTGAATGTGGTAATAAAATTACAGAACGCTTAGAGATATCTGATCAGTCCCTCCCTTTTATATTCACCTCCAGCACGAGAACAAAAGGGCACTCCAAGTAGCAGCAATTAAATTCAGCACTAGAAAAAGGATATTATTTACACAATACATAGCCAGTCCATAGAATTCATGGATGACAAAGATCAAAATTAAAAATTTTGGATAGAGTTTTAAACAGTTTGGCTATTACTAAAGCAGCTACAGCTGATCTTCCTGCCATGAAATCAATTGAAACCCCTAAGGAAAGAGTAAATGAATTCCTGATAGCCATGTGAACACCAATTACCATATGGGTTATGAAATAATTTTCACCTCTTGTCAGAATTGCACAATTGGCTAGTGCATTATGGGAGGACTTGCTTTGGTTTTCTTTTCCATTTTCCTGATGCACTTTTCAATGAATCTGAAATGTTTTAACAAATCCTATGTTCCTGGATGATTTTCTCACACTCAGAAATTGCAGCAATATTAATTATTTATTTGCTTATGAACATAAACTTGTCAATATCCCAAACTTTTAAAACATATGGTCTTCTTCTAGTGGCATTGCTGCAGAATTTTAAAAATATTAATACTTGCTGAATCCCACCCCTGGATTTTCAGCCCTTCCCAAGATGAACAGTTATACATTTGCTTGTCTGAATGGTAAAACACAGACGCCTAGGGTAAGAA
Source organism: Dromaius novaehollandiae (assembly GCF_036370855.1). Taxonomy (NCBI): domain Eukaryota; kingdom Metazoa; phylum Chordata; class Aves; order Casuariiformes; family Dromaiidae; genus Dromaius; species Dromaius novaehollandiae. The sequence continues at coordinate 45,295,165 of NC_088132.1, forward strand.
TCGCCAATTGGTTCCCTGAAGCAAGACCAATATCAGCTATGAGTGCAGCACAATGAGCGCTGGATAAAAAAATGAAGAAATCCCAAGGACCCAGACTCTGTGGTGTTTAATAAACAGGAGGTGTGAATAGCCTCAACCAGTGTATAGGAGTTAGCCCCCCCCCCCCATATAGTCAAAAGAGAAAGTTTTACATGAGGAGAAGTAGGTATGCCAGAAGCTCAATCCCAAAGTCTCACATGCAGAGCAGGAAGCAAGGAGAAATATTAAGCTCTGACCTCCCACCCTGCCAGGAACACAAGCATCTTCATCAGGACTGTCTTGTAAATGGCTGTCTTCACTTGGGCATCCAAGAAAGCAAGCTACTTCCTTGAGCTACTTCCTCGAGCTACTTCCTCTCTTCCTAAATCTTTACTATTTGCTTACATTTTTGTATAGATGTATTTTTCTTCTTGCAGTTTAATTTTAGTTAATACTGGATAAAAGTTTTTGAGAGCCATAGTTTTCACTGAAGCTTGTGCTATGAGTTTTAGTTATGTCTTTCTTTGCATTTCTCTCTTTTATGAAGAAACTCAGAAACTCAGCTGTGAAAAAGAGCCCATAAAAGTCTAGATTGCACTTCACCCTTTTGGTCCTTGAACCCAAGTGCAATGGGTTTCTTTATCTTTGTTCCTTTCCAAGTGAAGCCATGAAAACATTTTATCCTTTTTTCCACGCCATGTAATGTTCTTATTCCAGGCCTTTACCCTTCCACCCAACCTTTAGAAATTCTGCTCAACCTCTGTTTCTGGGAAGGACAAACAGCATGGTGAAGCGTCTCTATTTTTACTCCTGCTGCAGCTGCCAGTGTCTCTGCACCAGTCACAGCCAACAGGTCACTCAGCTCCCTCAGCTCTTAAAGGAGCCTCTCCAGTGTCTTGAATTCTCCAGGATTTCGGGCTCAGGTCTGAGAAGACTGAACTTGCCGTCATAGATGGAGTATGGTGGGAGAAATCTCCACTTCACAGCTACTGATTTTTCCCTTTCAAAGTGTTGTCTCTCTCATTCTTTGATTTCTCCTTAGTGAAACAGCAAAACAACCTCTTTCACTTAACTCTTTGCAGTCAAACAGGAAAATACCATGCCAATAAATTGAGGTGCTTGTTACATTTAAAGAATAATTCATAAAATCTTTAGAGTAATTAAGTAGATTCTCATATGATCGAGTGAAAGTTTGGAAAGGTTTATTCTCAGCCTTACTATTACTAGCAAGTCAAATGTACTTCTAACACATTTCAGTGTTAGGTAAGTAGAGGATCTTTGTTTAAACTCCTGATGCTGAAAACAGAGACTTCATTATTTGATCTTAAAAAGTTAAAATGTGTGCCATAGAGGTAGGAGGGTAAAGGTGAGCAGTCTGGGCATTCATGATATTCGAATCATTTGCCACTGGATACTAAGGGAGCTATCACGGGGCTGCATTTCCCTCTTGGCTCATTAGAGAGGGTAAACATTTAGTATATTAGCCCAGTTAAGAAGAATATCACAGAGCTTTTGAGATGTTATTTATCTCATATTTCTCCTTTCTGTTTTCCTTTTTGGTTTACGATCCTCAAAAACTAACAAAAATATTTTGATTAATGTCAGTAGATTTTGTTTCAAGCTATCACATAGCATCAGTGATCCTCCATTGTCTTGTCGCTTGTGCAGGCTGTGCAATCTGAAGCCAAGACTTGGCTATTAATATCTTTCCTATCCTTGGCACAAAAAAAGGTAGTGCAGGGTGGAATTTAATATATAACTTTTTCCCCCATCTATAATGGTTTATCACAATAAATAAAATGTTTCTATAAATATAAATGTAACATCTTTTTTACTATCGATTATAAAAAAGTGATCAATATTTTTAAATAACTGTTGGATAAATTCTCTGAACACTGAACTTTACAGTTAAAGAAAACTGATGCAAGAGCAGAATTTTCCCTTTACATTCCTGCTGACATGATTGATTTAGATAGCTATATGGTGGATACTGGGGAAACAGCTTTTTCTCTACATCTGATTAAACACATGGTAATATTGCTTAATGATGTCTCCTGCCAGTGGTGAAGAACTCTAGAAACAGGAGCACCTTGCTATTGTATTCAAGCTCCTTAAGCATAAAAAACCTAGTTTTTTTATTAGTTCATTTACAAAAACTACTCAGAAAAAAGTAACTTTTTTGTAACAACTAACTTGTGTACAAAGCAATATTTGTTTATTTTTTACACTATTATTTTAAAATTACTTTTTGATGAATGTCTTAGAAAAGTCCTTAACCAGTGTTAGAAGAATTCACTGTGTTTATATCTAAAATTCAAGCTGATATACTTTGAATGGATACATGAATTATTCAGTACTCCTTCCATCTGCCAAATGCAAGAATATAAGTCTTTAACTCATTCACTTCATGGCATTCAACATTGTCACTGTCATCCAGTAGCTGTCTGAAATTAAATTGCATAAAAAATTACATTGTTTTTAAGCTACTCTATAAAGCCTATGAGAGGGTTGATGCCACGAATCTGCTTTTCTACTCCCTCTTCTTAAGCTGTGAGAACAGCCAAATTAGTTTGTGACAGGAAAATAATCTAGGTTCATGGTCATTTTGACTTTTTGATAACTCTCTATATCCATGAGGGACCTTTCTTATAACTCAGAAGTGTTACAATATTACAATATGATATGCCAGACATTCCCTTTTCTTCTGAATTATAATATTTGTACTGGAAAATGTTTGGTATTGGCCCTAGAAATCAAAAAAAAATTCACTTGCTTTATGTTTTCCAGCAAGGTACTCCAGAGGACAGAACATGGCCTGCTGTAATGGCAAGCATTTTTATCAGAAAACTAACTTTTTACAGAATCTGAGGAAAACAAAATCACAAAAAATGCAAGAAGGGCGGTGCAACAAACTAAGTTGGTACTTAGGAGGAGCAACTTTAAATAAGTTTTTACAAACTAGTCTCCTAGTTAATGTAACAAGCATCTGAAACATGCTGATTTTGTATTTTTTTCCAGAGCAGCTATTGAAATTCTCACTAGCAGCACTAATTCTAGAAACACTCAGAATATATATAACTAAAAATACCATTACAGGCTAAATATATTTTTTCAAATGCTATTAATGAGTCCAGATTTATATTAACATTCCTACTTGCTATTACACGTCCGAAATTATTGATTACAAGGCAGTGTCTTGAATTGGACTTCTGTGGAGTGAATCTAACTAGCATGTTTGTTTTATCATTAATCTTGTTGGTCATTATATCATTTACTGTTCATTATAGCAAGAGATAAATTGCAGAAATGCTTAATATTGTTAGTTCAGCTTGGCTGCGTCCTTTAGTGACACTAATTCTACCGAGCAGTTGGGCAAAATCAATGTCTGATGCGCGATTTGTATTAAATTATGCTTGTTATATGATTGAATCAACACTACACAGTTTTCTCAAGTTAATTGATCAACTCCTACAAAACAAATTAATATGATACATCAAACTTAAGCTGAACTGTAGACCAGAACAGAACAAACATGAGCACTGAACAAAAGCCAAGTTGCATCAGGCCACACAGATCCAAGTAACCATGCTCCATTCCTTGGCTCAGATGGCAGCTGGAACTCACTTTTGTGTTTTGAAGTAAATATCAAAACGCAAGTTTAAAATGGTTTAATCAGCAAAGAAACCTATGAATTATACAATGGAAATTCCCCCAGTTTCATTTTTTCAAACTGTCGTTCAAAATTTCATTTAGATTCCAGTTCAGTAGAGAAATGCAGCCTGCATGTAACTCAGCCAGCAATTCAATTCATTGCATGTAATTTGGGTAATTCATTAAGCAGGCATTCACTACTCTTTTATTCACGTGTTTAAGTGGGATTTGCTCAAGCTTCCTCTTCTGACTACAGTGGTTTACACATACTCCTACCTATGAAATCCTGCATGATCTGCCCGGTCTGCTGCTTGTCTAAACCCTTCCTGCTTTGACTGTGCAAGTGACCCAGGGTAGTTTAAGCAGGATTTTGTGAGCTGGGTAGGTGGGTTAAGAATGGAACGGCAGTCCTTGAATGCAGGCTGGTCACTCACAGGAGTGAAGGGGAAATGTGGGAGGGAACAAAAAAAAGATTTCATTTTAAGTGAAGGTAAGGGAAGGGGAAAAGATTTAACTGCCCACCCAGCAGTTAACCTACCCTTTACTGTAACGCTGGTTGTGGCTCATGTTTTGTTGTACAGAGATTGCAGCTAAGCAGAGTGCAGGACACATCCTTCCCATTGACAGATAATCTTTCCTAGCAGCCATGATTAATCTCTCCCAAGCCTCTTTCTGATTATTAGTCTCTCTGTCTCAATTTATAGCAGGACTATGAAGCCTTCCATCGCGTGAAGAGGGATTCATCTCACCTACCTTTAGACATCTACAATGCAACCCTCTGCACTAAGCCTCAGATTCATTTACCTTGGGGTCCCTTTCTAACCCACAGGGGGAAATTATGAACTTCTGGGGCACATCTCTTTCGGCCTATATTAGATATTTACATCAGGATGAGATGAATTGCATCCTGAAAATACTTGCTTCTGTTCTTGGACTAATTGGGGGAGCACCAGTTGAATAGCTCAGAAGTTATTCTACAGATGTGGACATCTGCAAACATCTGTACTTGGTCAGGTATCTTCCACTCTGGATGGCTATCATCTGATCACAGGCCTCTCAGTCTTGAAGTACTGAATCTTAGATCCAAATATGGGGATAAGTGTGCTGGGACCCACTGGAGGCAGACTTCTGTTCCTTCAGCGAACTGCACAGAAGTTCCCCATGTGCCAAAGCCCAGGAAGTATAGAGGTCACTAAATTCAGAAATGTTTTTTTTCTATCTGAGTCAGGCAGAAAAGCTTTAAAGACAGTCTCAATATGTTTTCCAAATAGCAGTAAGAACTTTCAAATCCTTAAATCTTTCATGACGTTCTAAGATAAATATATATGTAGTGGACTGATGGGGTATCTTTTTCTTCCCATATTTGGGATATATAACCAAGTAATTATTAATGTAGCTGACCATTTGTAATCATAAAGCATAGTAGACAACTGTCAGACATTTTCATTTGTAAGTCAATCATGTGACTAGATTTTTAGATGTTATTATTCACTGTCCAGTTATTTGGGTGAATGATTTTCAGTCTGCAATTACAGGTGCAACAGCAACACTGTGGTGAGTCATAACTTCTTAATTATCACCTCCAGTAATGAGATAGCACGTGGATCTTCGGCAGCCAATATGGATATAAATTTCAGAAAGAAGATGTTCTCAGATGAAATATTAGAAGTGAAAACAGAGACAAGACTTTGTAAAACTTGGCCCAATAAAAGAAATCTGCTCTAGGTGACCCTAGATGGGGCGGTGTTGGATTACATGACTGCCAGAGGTCCTTCCCAACCTCAACTATTCTGTGATTTGGTGATCTAACATGAAGTTAGAGCAGTGAGGTCAAACAATACCCAACTGGCTGCAAAGCATTCTAACGCAAAGCTGGAATGTTGTAAATAAGTTTGAAATGGCAGAGTGATTTTATGTGAACTATGGCTTCATTTCATATAGTTGTATTGTATTTGATTTGATAATAGGTGCCAGATAATAAATCAGATTTAATTCATTGTCAGCCTATGATCCTAATCTAATGGTACTTGGCGAAGTGCCTTTATTGTCCCCCTAAAATCTGCCTGGTCTCTGACCTTCACGACACTAATTAGCCAATATGCATTAATTAGCAAATACTGAATATTTATAGAAAGATCTTCAAACTGAAGTGTTTTTAAAAGGCATTGATAAAAAGATTGAACAATTAAGATTACTAAATAAACTGGAGAAAAAGACAATATTTTAGAAACTGTTGCACACACGAACAGTTACTTACTTCATCACTAGCAGAGGCATTTTCACAATGCTGCAATTTCTCTTGCTTCTTGGGAATTTCTGATTAGTTCATTCAGGCTTTTTTAAGCAGACATCAGTGCATAGGGTGAGAAAGTCAGTCCTCAGTGCAGATAATGACAGCCTGAAACTAACTTGCAACTTGTTAAGTGGTTGCTCCAATCCCTGATGTTCCCCTTCCACATCAGCATCTCTGTGCTTGGGGGCCACCTATGCTACGTACAGCTCATAGTGTTGCAACTATAGCAACTTCCCTGCCCATATACAGCTGAAATGCTTATGCCATTATAATATGATGTGAATGTTTTTACCGTACAAGAAGAAAGATATGAATGATATTTTTCCAGCCAATTTTTTTTTATATTTCTGCTATCCATAGTAGGAAAAGCCATCTTGCTAGACCTTCACCTTAGCGTTATTTTCATCCTTTGAAGCTTTTATTATAAACTCACCGCCTAATAATAAACTACCAGCAAACTGAATCTTTAGACCTATAATGTCCTCTTCCCTGGATTTACAACTGAAAAAGCTAAGCAATATTGTGTTATCAATTTTTTAAATATAATGGATGATGGAAAGAAATGGAAAGAGCTGTTTAAAAATTGTTGTCATTATACAGTCAATGAAGAGAAAGAGAAAAGAGAAAATCAGGTGGATTAAATATATTCCATATTCACTAGAGTTGGATAGTCAATTGCTGAAGCTTGAACACTACTAATTTGACACTGTAAACTGTTTCTTCATTTTTATGATGGCTAATTTCAGTTCACTAAATGAGGTAACTCCAGAATCAAGGGTGGATTCAGTGTCAAAAATCATGCTACAAATCACTGTAGATCTGTTGACTTGAATGTAATTATGTCAGTTCTACCCTGAGGAAGATCTGCTCCAATATTTTTAGAATGCTGTACAGTGATGTTTCAGCCTCACAAGTAACAGGTTTAAAATATCAGTTGTTAGAGTAGGCCAAAGTTTTGAAAAATAATTAGTGTTTTTCCCCTTTCAATATTCAAAATAGCAGAGACACATGCTGAATTGCTTCCAAATATTTAAACTAGACCTGCTGAAAAAACTGTGAGTTGCAAATTCATTGCTGTTTGCTGCTTTGGCTCAGGAGGGGAACTGTCTGAGAGCTGCCAAGATTTACATATTTAATTCAGCTGTTTTATATGAGAGTGATAAAACAAGGAAGGAAAATGTTTCAAGAGCAGATCCAGAATAAAAAAAAATATTTTCCACATGGAAGCATTTTAAAATCTTTCTACAAATACAGACCTTGTTTTCCTAGGCATTTCCAAAAACTGCCAGAATCCAGAGATCATGGGCCTCACAGACTTATGTTGTCAGGAACAATAACACAAAAGACATTGTATTTACTGAAGCGATGACCCATACATTTGATTGCCACAATATTTTTTAAAATATTTACTCCTAGGCTAGTAAAATGCCTTTTTTTTTCTTTTTTAACAATATTTTGGTGGTCTAGAAGATTAGGTATTTGTCCCCAGCTTACCTACAAATGCCTTACAGCACCAAGAGCCTCTTTCCAGCACTGATAGATTACTTCTGCACCTGGTTTTATAGCTAGTGTCAAAGAGCCCACAGCTCTTGTTTTTTGAGCTTAGAAGACAGAGAATTTAAGTAGCTATAATTTTTTTTTGAAATATCCCTGCTGAATTTAATCTTTTACATAGCATGTAAGCAAGCAACAGAAGAAGTTAGAGGAACAGTTTTTAAGATCCTGGGTCATGTCTTTATTAGCTTTTAAATGAAAATGAGTTTAGTGATATTGGACTAGTCCCCAGTGAGTGTTTGTCTGCATCACAAAAGTACAATCTATTTCTAGTTTGTGAATGTTTGCTTTTGAAATGCTTAGCAGGGATGTTACAAATTGACACTAAGAGCACTAGTAAGTCTACAGTTTGCTGATGATCTAACAGGCATCCTGGCTCTTTTCTAAACTCATTAAAAAAAAATTGATTAAAAAAACCCTTAGCTTCTGAACCATGAGCAATATTTTAAATATGGCATACAACTTTTTTCCAAAAGAAACGTAATTGAGTAAATAATAAGTAAAAAAAAAGACATCTTTCTTAAATTTTTGTCTTTTGCTATATATTTATGCATCAGGATGATGTACTCCAGCCAGGAGCAAAGTATCTATGGAAAGCATAGCACTTACTGCTTTCTATAGTATTTTCAAAGTATCAAAATCCAGGTTCTTTCTTCTTCCACCTACTTCTTTGTGTTTTTAAAGCTTCCTAGGGCTACTATTCTGTTCCAAAATATTATCCTAGCACTGTGGCTTTGTTTTAGTGATCAGGTGCTTTATGTATATTGAAGCATTATTTCACAGTTTGTGTTTTATGATTCGTGATAATCCTTGCACTGAAATTATATGGCTTCTATAAGGTTAACATACCAGTAGATTATTGAATAATAAAGTAGGATTTCATTTGCCTAAAAGCTTATTAGATGAAAGATAAACAGGCTTAACACCACTTCTTCAGCTAATGTTTGTGTTAATCCATGCATTGTTCAAAATATACATAAGCGATATGCAGTAAAATGAATATTATTTCTCATTAATTCAGCTTTTTGACTGAAATGCAAGGCAAACCATTCTCAGCTATTATTGTGAGTGAGTGTAAGTATATATTGGGTGAGTATTTTTTACAGTCATTTGCCTACACACATTAGACTTCATTAATATGTTTCAACCACACATTATCCTTAATTATCTGAAGAATATCACATTTACTTTTTCAATTTGTATATTCATAAGAAAAGCAAATTATAGAAGAAACATTCTCCTAATTTGCTTATGCTAATTAGCAGAATATTAATTCTAATTTTTAAACAAGTAATTTAATATTTTGGTGAAGATATGACAGTATTTCCAATTACTTTCATTAAATCATTTTCAAATGACAAAGGTTCACTAATATTTCTTCTAGATCTGTTGAGAAAAGTTTAACTATAATGAATATCTTTGTATATTGTTGATTGACCTCTGCTACATTAACATATGCTCAGTTTGTTCTTCATTTCCCTCCCTCAGACACAGGACTTTGTGATTAATATCTCTTGTTGTCTTACCTCAGCTGTTAATGAAAAACATTGGGTGTTCCCTTCACTACACAGAGTGCAAACTCATACAAAAAAAAAAAAAAAAAAAAAAAAATCACAGGTGAACTGCTTATGAACATTTCTAATTGCTTAGGAACAGTGTTTGAAATTCTCAAGTAATTTGCCATTATAATAATGAATAGCATAAACTGTAATTTTTCATAGTAATTAACTTGTGTCAGCACCATTATTTTTCATTAATTATAAATGAAAAAGAATGAAAGATCACCTGCAGGAACAGATGTGTGAAATTGTCTCCGAGGTTCTGCTCTAGCCTTTTTTCTTCTTCCCTCCAACAAATTGTATTGAGAATGGGATCCAGCTATGCAAGGATGCAGATGGTAGAGACTGTCCAGGAGAGACTGGGAAAAAGGGCATTTAATAAGGTTGTTTGTGAAGTCTAATATTCTAATGAAAAAATGCAATTATTACTGGCAAAAAGCGACAAACAGAAAAAGAGTGTGAAGTGATTTGTGGCTTACGGCTGTAAGAAGTTAGGAAAACCAATCTGACAGTAAAATTCAGTGTTTTTTAAAATAAGAAAGTCTCATTGCATAGTTTGATCAAGCTTTTAAGTCTGGGTTTAACTTAATTAAAGACAATTTTAGGAAATATTTCCTGGCTTCTCAAATGCTGTGGAAGGAAGACAGCAGAGTGCTGAAGGAAAAATGAAGTTGTAGACTTTTAGGTGTCTTGTCTACTGTTTCTGTCCTTTCCACTTACCTATTAGTTTTACACCATATACAACAGAAAAAGTCAATTTTTTATTCCTCTGAGGTTCAGCTGAATTCTGTATGATGTTTTATAAATGAACATACAACCTTCACTCTTGTATACCCTCATCTAAACTACCTTGTCAGTACAGTACTAATAAAATCTGGCCTTTCCTAATTGGAATATAATCACTGAAAGATACACGTTGAAAGGGATTTGTGAAGGTAATCTGGTCCAACTCCCTGTGCAAAGAAAAGCTGACTTCAGAGTTAGAGCAGATCGCTCATGGCCTCGTCCACCTGAGTTTTGAACATCTTGAAGAAAGGAAATTGCACAACCTGGCTGGGCAACCTGTTCCAGTGCTTAACTTCTCCATTAAGAATATCATAAAAATATGTCATAAAACCAACTGACTAGTGTAGAAGATGTTATCGAGAATATTTTTGCTACTAATAAACCAGCTACATTATTGAAGTGCTTAGCAATCTCTTGCAAACAAAACAATGTCTTTATAAGACTAACATTAATATATTGTAGGTGGTTATGCACTGTTTTTTTACAATTTGTAAAGCTTGTATTAAAAAGGAAAACATTTTACTATACAGATTTATCCAAAATGTACAGCCTACCTATGGAGTCACCATATAGTTTATTTTAAAAAATGCTGCAATTGGTAAATGGAAAGTATTTAAGGCTGACAAATCATTGCATATATGCACATGCACATTCACACATGTCTCCGTGTGTTTGTATATGTATACAATGTCTGTGAATTGCATCTATAGTCATTCACTTAAGAACAGCAAAGTTACAGAATAAGCGAGCAGAAGGTCCTTGTTGCCTGGTGTCTTCTCCAGGTCAGTGGTGGATGATTAGGTAAGAGCATCAAACTAACACCTCTATGGGGTTGTCTTCCCGTCATATTCCCCCTGCTTTTGACAATTTGGCACAATGAATTTCTGAGCCAGAAAGTTTTAAATCTTTTTCAAAAGACTTTCAGTCTTACCACTCAAATTTATATATGAAATAGATTAAAAATAACAAGTAAAAAACAAACAAAATACATAGATGACTGGTTTTGTAATGTAGAAAACATTTCCTATATCCTATTTATTGTAGCACAACCTATCAGTCCTTGGGTAGGATGCATTTCTTAGTTAAGCATTTTACAAAATTATTCCACATTGTAGCGGACAGATGAGTGAACTTTTGCCTTAAACATTTCTTGGTACATAAGGTGCAAGCAAACCATAACCCCGAACAAGCCATCTGTCCCCAGCGGAAACAGGACTAAGCTGCTGCGAGTCCCAAAATGGTCTCCCTGCGACCACCCAGGACACACCGAGCCTGCGCCAAACCAGGGCACGATCGGGCAGAGACTTTGGGACCTGGACTGTAAATTGCCGCTTAGCACAACTTCTATAAAACTTGCTTAGCATGAGTAGCTAAATTTGCTGAAGCCTTAGGCCGCACTCTCTAGTACAGTGAGAAAGGGCCCCAGAGCTGGTGCAGGTGGGAATGAGAAGGGAGTTACCAGCAATTTGCGTTCCTGTGCACTGCTGAAACAGTGCTAATTGCTGGAGTTACCACCTCTTTGTCAGACCTTGAGAGACAACGGCGGGACCCCAGGAATGCAGACACACCTGTCAGCAGAAACGGCAACAGTAAACGGCCTACCTAGGGACAGTGATGAGACCCAGTAAGGAGCAGGAGACCCCAGACCCAAATATTACTATTGGTCTGAACTACCACGTGAGGGGTGGGAAACTTAATTTGAATAAACTGTAATTGCCCAGGGATTTCTTTGTTTGGGGTCCCTCTTCGGAGGCACCCAGCTTGAGCTGTAATTCGAACGGAGTCAGCGGAACTTCATCGGCCTTGGAGCGGTGGTAGCTAGCTTCTTCTCTCCTTTTCAAACTTTCTCTATCCTTTCCCCTTACCCTTGTTCCCCTCTTCCCTTCGCCTCCCCTTCACCTTCCCCCCCCCACACACCTTTTCTCCCCACTTCGTGGAAAATAAAGTTAAAAGGTTGTACGATATTTGACCGGTTTTAGGGTCTTAATCTCGTCCTTGGGATCGTAACGAAACCTTCCCGATATTGGATCGGGACACACATATAATCCTTTTTTCACACAATATTATCTTCCTATTTAGCTTCTTTTCCTTTTTTTTTGCTTTAAGCGTACTGAATGAAAAAAGGGCAAAGAATGTTATTAGCTGGAATGCATGAACAATTCCTGAATATGTGTTTGAAAATGGAAACAAGACATGTCAGGGGATTTTCGGTAAAACTGAGTGAAATATTCAACATAAATTAACAGCTCTCACAATTTGTCCTTCTCAAGATCACTGCCCTGTTTTGAAGGGCTGTGAATCTTATGAAACTTTTCACATAAGGAAAAAATTTTAAGTGGAGACCGAGACTATTTCAAATGTTTCTACAGAAGAAAAATAGTTGCTTATCTAAAAGTTTGAATAAGAAGAAATATTTAAGACATAATCTACTAGTCAAGGTAAAAGAAAAAAGTTATTATAAGGATAAAAAGTAACATTAACATGTCATTATTTATTTTTCCTGTGTGATATAATTAGTGTCTTTAGTTTGATTACTTCAGTTGCCAACTGGTTAACATTTCCTTCCCTAAAAACAGCCAAAGTGTATATTTGCTCTAGCTTCAGAGATGTGCCTCCTGTCCCTTGAGTAACTGCAAGTATCAGATATCTTTTGACGGGTAATACAAATTCTCTCACTCCCAAGTCTCTATCAGCTGGAGACCAAACGGCAAACCCACGCCACCCTACCATGACTCTTAGAGTTACGGGTGAGGAGCGGAGCAGTGATGTGGAAGCTGTGGCCGGGCAGGGAGCCGGGGAGGAGGGAGCCCACGGCCACCAGGAATTCTCCTGGCTTCACCGACATCCCCTGTTGTGATTATCATGATTATCACCCGTCCTGCTGAGAAGCTAAGTAGTAGCAGCTGACATCTGAGTAGCCACAGGCTCCTTCCCTCACTTCGAGAAAGACTATGTTAAAAATGTTTGCAATGGAACTATCCAGTATTAATTCATGCTTCTTATTCACTATGAAAACAGAAAACATTTTGTCCCTCCAAATCCTTCTGCTCCATCAAAAGAGGCTAGTGTTCTTAACCTTTAGCTATAAAGATTTGAATTATATTCTAAGAGTTTGTGAACGTACATTTCCTTATGGCAAGACATAAAACAGAAAAACAACCTTTTTCATTTAACAGAAGTACCTGTAAAGTAGATTTTTAATGATCAAAGCTGGGAAAAGAAACTTTTACATCCTAAAAATGAGTTGTCTTGCTTGCAACAAAATGATTAATTCAGAAATCTAGATGAACTGAAAACAAATATAGTTGTAAATATAATTAACTTAAATGTTTGCTTTCTATGACAGATCACTTGCGGAGAGGAACTGGAGCTTGCTACTGTTTTTAATGTACAAACATACATGAGCTCTTTACTTGAGAATGGGAGTGAAAGTATAGAACACAGAAGGAACAGCTCATCATTTGCAGTATTTTGAGTCCATATGGATCATGTAATATTTCTAGGTCAGTAGGAAATCCATAATCACACTGAGAATATTGAATCATGTTTTAAGAGTTCATCTTTTGTAATACAACAAAAAACCCTGAGAAACCAGAGATTCCTTGGATCCGTTTGATCATATATGCCACAAAGTTTCCCTGTCTTTTCAAGTTTGCCTACAATGTCCTTCATGACTCATTATTCCAGTCAATCTTCAGAACTTCTGCAGTAAATAAACCGTATTTTTTGTGTGTGTACTTGTTTCTTATTACTAGTCCAGAGAAAACAATTTTTTTTCAAGGTGGAATGAAAAGGTGTGGTTATAGTGGTCATTATTAAATACAAGCAATTTTCTTCTCTCTCTCTCTCTCTCTCTCTCTTTTTCTTTTTTTTTTTTTTTTTTAGAATACTGATGTGACTTTCACCTTAAGGAATAGTTTTGCTACATACATCTCCAATACTCTGCCAGATCATATTTTGTTTGAAAATAAGCAACATCAGTGTAAAATCACATATGCTTTAAATAAATTTGCTACAAAGAAACCAGGATGGCATAGGGCATGTATGTCTATAATTGCTCAAACATCAAATGCAGCTGAGAGCTATATGTGGTCAAAGAAGCTTACATAAATTGTACTGTGAGGGAATTAGATGAATCAGCACTTAGATCATAAGGGAATACATTGAAATTATGACATTATCATATGCTAAATAAGGATCACTTTCAGCAAATTGCAAAACCCAAAATCTCTCTACAGATACTGCCATGAAGCTATATAGTTTTCAGCAGCATTTTTCAGCTTTCCAGCTTTTGGTAGCTTAAATACAGCTGCTCATCTGTGGCTTTAGTGGCTTATATCTGCTGAGAACCTGGATTCTCAATAAATATATTCCCTTCTTAAGTCAGGAACTAGTTGGAAAGAGGACTAATGATACTTCCTTATGCACAGTCAAGTTTTAATTTTCCTAATTGGTTAGGGGGAAGGTAGTTCTAGTATCATCTATACAGTCCATGACAATAAGATCTAAACTTCTCCGCAGCTTTGAACAAGACATTTGGAGAGGCTTTATAATCCTCATATTGATTATATTCCAATTCCCTTGTTGGAATTTATTTCATCAAAGTCTTATAAATATTTTACAATAAAAGAAACACAGCAATATGGAAAGGGGAGGAATTCACTTATGTTGTTGTGAGACATCATCTGTTTTTGAAATATGAGTCTAACAATCTTTTTTCCGTTAAAATTTGTGCCAAAACCTTTCTAATATGACTGAAGCAGACCAATAATATTGCTTACTGTCAACAGACAATCCTTGTGCTCCTAAAGAAAAATGAAAATTATAGCCACATGTATCAACTGTGGTTGCGAAGCACGGAAACGTTAGATTCTGCACCCTGAGTTTTGAATTATTCTTATGTGAATAACAATGGCCCTATTCAGATATTGTTAACTGCTAAATCTAATTTGATGGTTTACAGTGCTGGAGAACGTTTGAAACCAGATAGGAATATAACAATTACTAGTTTTCTTTTTATAGTTTTGCTTCCCTTTTCGGACAAATGACACCCATTACTATTCTTCATTTATAAAGCCCCAAAGGAATCATTACATTGTATCACCAACATGATTTGCTGATCAGGCTCACACTACTATTTGAGCTATAACACTCTAGTGTCCCAGTGTTTAGTAAAAGATAACTAATAATAGAGAACTATTTCCTAGAAACTGCATGTCCTCAATACAGTGGAAGAACTTATATGTTCCCATGTGCTTGACAGACTCACCCAGTAGATCTAATGCTAAACTAAACAGGTCAAAAATAAATCCTAGACAAAAACACATTTCTACAGGTCTACATTTTGGAGCTTAGAAATAAGTGTAATGCCTTTATCAGAATAAACAAGCTTGACATAAAGAATTAGACTACAGAAAACTGGCCGGTTTGAAACATTCAAAAAATGAGAGAAAACTACAAGACTATCATGTGTACATTTGAAGTTGGAAATTTCAGGAAGGTTTAAAACAGATTTCTTAACGCTAAAGGAAAAAGTGTGATTACAGAAATGGCAGAAAGTTTTTGCAGCTGTTTGTGTTATCAGAAACACATACCACAGAAAGAGTCAGAAAATGAGTCTCAATACCCCAAAAAACTCCAGAATTATCAGAATCATCTCATGGAAGAAATAGAAGGTGAAATAAAAGATGGATTTTATGAAATACTTAAATAGAAAAGCCTTTCAGCCTCAAAATTGTCCTAAGAAACCATAACACCAAAGAAAGCATTTTCAAAGATCCTGTAATATTGCATAGTGAGATGGGGCTCTGGGAAAATATAATCCATCCTTGATGAAATTTTTATGATAGTAAAACTTGGACTATAAGCAGGGAATGAAATATCTGACACCAGTGTGGGATTATGAGAGGGTGATGTTTTTTTCTACAGGGTTTGTTAGTGGGGCTATGAAAGAACAAGTAAGATGACTGCAAAACAATCTGAAATGAAGGAAATTTTGATCTCTTTATCAATGATTTTGAATATGCTGATAATCTGAAGGCAGACAGAAGGTCCAGAAGACATTTGCGGACTTGAAGGGACTAACAAGAAAAATTTAATGCAAGAGCAATGGACATATAAACTGATGCAGGCAATTACAGGCAATTATAGTCTATTCAGCAGATTGTTGGCAATTTAACACCTTTAAAAACTCAATATTAACATTTATGTACCAACAAGGGAAAATGAGATGTGAAGAGAAGTGCAACAAATCCATTAAGAAGTAGTAGTAAATGCAGTGAAAACCTAGTGACCTCACTAGGCAGGCTTATGGTTATTGCACTGAAAAAAATAAGAATTATCTATATCTCTACAAAAGCAATTATTATGGTCTTTGACCACATCTTCTTTGAAAGACTAGTTCCAAGCAATCCCAGTTCAAAACAAGACATAGCAATAGGAACAGCTAAACAGGAAAACAAATATCAGTGAAGGAAAAATACGGGGAAAATCTGACAATAGCTGAAGACTGCAGAGCAAGTAAGAAGGAAGGTGGTCAAAACTCAGTTCCTGCCCCTCTATATCTTTATTCAATATTCCTCTGCACTGCCTATCTTTTACCCTTAGTTGATATTCCTCTGCACATCCACTCACATTTAGCTTTTAAGCAATTCACTGAGATTTAGTGTTCATTTTGTTATACACCATTATCCCTCAACTTATTTGCAGTATTTTGGATTCTTTTTCTCAATTCTTAATGTGAGGAGGAGCAGAATGTAAGCATATCTGCTTTAGAGGGCAGCTGGTTCAAGGCTATTCAGCATAAAAGACTAGGAAAAGATACAGGAAAAGTAATGAATTAAGCCCACAGACACATAGCCCCCAGGGAACAGGAGATAAGGGAGACAGTAACAGAGACCAGAGCTCTCAGGTCACCACTTAATGGGCTGCCACAGGAGCCCTCCGTCGCCACCGTGAAGAGGGGGTTCAGCCAGGACTTTGTACCTGGCAAGAGGAGGGGAAAGGGGACCATCATGGGTCTCGTGGAAGGAGTACGTTGATTGTGGGGTGTCTGAGGGTGCTCACGGGGCTGCGTAAAACTTATGGGAGGTTTTAAGGGGAGTGTGGGAATGTGCAAAACTTCTGATAGGACGTTTAGGGGAAGGGCTAAGGGGGGGGGAGGTATCAAGGTGAGTTGGGGGAACTAGCTCAGGGAAATGGAGAGGAGGGGGCTAGAAGGAGCTGGCCATGTGTAAATGTGCTGATGCCCAAGCACTTACCTGATCGCTGCAGTCTGGTCTGACTTATCATGACACCTGCTCCTCAGCAGTTTTCGTGTGACCACACTTGGCTCTGCGTGGTGCGGGTGCGAGTCCCTCGCGAGCTCCAGGCTGGGCTATCAGGTGAGCAGGCGGAGACCTGAGCCTGGAAACACCCTGGCTCTGAGTCAGTGAGCTGGAAAGGGGCCTCGCACCCAGGCATGGTATGAGGTGGATGTAGAGCTGTTCTCCAGGGGCTGCGACTGTCTGTGTGCTGGTGAAGGTGTGCACCTGTTGCACCAGGGAACTCCAGCTCATCGGCAGGACGGGGAGAACAGGACCAGACCGTCAGTGTGTGCCAGGTGCCATTTGTGGGTATGCAGGTGCTGGTAAAGGCACTGCTCTGTGTGTGCGAATGTGTGCGCACGTGCATGCACGCGTATGTGTGTGCGGGTGTAGTGGTGTCCTTGGGACACTGGCTCAGCCTCACCACTGCACCCCAGAACAGATTCCACAAGAAAAATTACTGTTAGTTGAATTCCCACTAACAATTACTGTTTCTGAGATCAATTAAACACATTTTAATTCCTGCTAACACTCCTTTTCCAACTCTCTAAACACTCTTGGTAGAAATTAATAAGTTCTGTTTACTTTAAATTATTTTGTTTTAAGTGTTGCTGTTTGAGAATCTCTCCAAGTTCTGATGTAGCAGTGACTGCTTGCTTATCACAACAACACCTGAATATCTACCTCTGCTTTTTTCAAATAAAGAATGGAAATGTTATTCTCTATCCCATTTTCCATTGCACTCTGATTAATATTTGTATTATCCTTGAGTTATATTGCAGTTACATAATTTTAAATATTTTGTTTTGGGCCTGAAATACTTCCTTTCATTTTCTTGATTCTGACTGATTCACAGTATTGTTTTCAATAGCTCTAAATTTTCATTTCAATTGCTCTCATTTCAAAATTAACTATTTCTACTATTTGCTGTCATTACAAATACTTGTGCATTTTTGCTTATGGTATTTGCTCATGTGAGTTCAGTGTTCCCAAGCCTTTCTGTTGGAAGAGTAATGAGAAGAAAAACTTTCTATCTATCTCTATCAACTATCTTTTAAAATGCTCGGATGTCATACTTTATGGCTCAATGGAAGACCTGACTGACAGCCTGGAGCTGAGTTCCATCACCTTTCTGCACACCCGTCGTTTTGGACTTCATCAGTTTTGTCCATACAAATTACTGGCCATCTGTGTAAACAAGGGAAGAATTAAAAATATATTGGAATGAGAACTAGGAAGAAAGACTTTTTCAAAGGACTTTAAAGACAATTAGTAGAGTAAAACTTAGTTAGAAATATGGAATAAAAGAGATCTTTATATTACATCCATTCAGTGCTTAGATTTGTGTTCTATGCCCTTTCTTAGAGAGTTATCAGTTTTATCATTAAAGTTGCCATTTTACCCTCTGGTGAACTGGTCTCTCTATGATTAGAGACATCAAAATCTGCACTGAACTCTTTAGCACATCTCTAAATTATATGCAATTTATTTAGCAGTTACTGTGTAATTAGTGTATCTTAATTTGAGCTATTGAGTTCCACATGTAGGATTTATAATTGCAAGATCAATTTGCAGCTAGCTGATTTCGCTAGCATGATTTCTTCTTGTGGGATATTAAAATACTATTTTTAAATGACCACAGTAAAGAGGACTGTGTTGGTCCCTTTTAAAATTAAAGTAAGCACCTCGACTTTCATCCTGAAGGAGTTTTGTAAGACACTAGGGACAGAAGAATGTACGAGACCATGCTCAAAACCAGCAAAACTAATTCAGGAGACTCATTTCAGTATGCGTGTGTGCACGCACATGCGTGTGCATCTGTATGTGATTTTCAGTAAATAAGTTCATTCTTTCCTAAGAAAGAAGTTCTTTTTTCTAAAGAATAGATCTCCATTTCAGCAACATATGGAAACGGCAGCAACAACCAAATTACTTTTAACAAAGCCTGGAAAACCTTGGGAAGCTCAGGCTTTTGTTGAGAAGTTTTCTGCTTTTATACACATCTACAGGAATGTTTTAAAAATTCACCCTTTACAGCCTCTGCAGCCTTCACAAGCTTCTGTATTGTGGAAACAAGATGTATTTTAATGAACTGGTCTTCAAAGCAGATAATCGGCTTTAGAGAGAATACTAATCGATCTGTGCATTTTGACTGTATCTGTTGCCAATGAAGTCTTTGCAACTGCAGCCCTGTCCCTGTTAAAAAAAAACCCTGGAATGTCAAATCAGAGCAGCCAGTGTAGGTTCATTAGCTCGTATTGCGACTTTCCCTTCCAGGGTAGGGAACCAATTTATTTTACCAAAGTTAAACTCTGAAGTTTGATACCTACATGAACTAAGCAATTGATAGAAGCAATTAGAGGGAAAGTTGTCCAGGCCGCAACAATCTAAAAATCAGAGAACAGAAAAAGGAAACGGGGAGAAGGAAAGAAGAAAAGAGAAGGCACAAAATGAGCAAAATAATGAGCCCGTGAAGAAGGCAAGGAAGAGGAGGCAGTGCTAGAGTGAGAAACATTTCTATGGAGACAAAAGGATAGCCTCCGTTATCAGCTGACTATAGCTGAACGTACAGAAACATATGGACCACACCTCGGAATGCCCTTCTGGCGCGGCTGCTGCAGATGGCCCACTCAGTAGCCTCTCAATAGGTTTTTGCAGAGGAGCCAAGATCAGGGCAGAAAATTTCCAACATGCAGTTAGTTCCCCACTGCCAATGAAGCCATGCATCTATTCCAGGTGCACATCGCATCCAGAATTAGGCTTTTGTGCTGTAAATATTATTTAAATATGCTTTTGTATTAACATTTTTGAACAATTCCATTGCTAATTAAAAGAAACTATTTTAGCATTAATTTCTCCCCGTTGGATTTTGAATGAAGCCATTAGTTTGATTTATGAGCCCACATTGAATTTTCCTCCTACTTGGGGTAAGGGAAACAAACGCAATTTGACTTGGTGCCTTTTTGGAAAAAATACCTACAAATAAGTCATTTTTTGAGTCATTTGGAATAAAAAAAAAAGAATGGAAAATTCAATAAAATCTGTTCAACACCAGCCTTAATTGTTAATTCATCATCAAAGTTTATTTGGAGCATGTAGCCGCAAAATGGGCTAAATATAAAAATGCGTGTGTCTTAGTTCACAGAGGTAAGTATTATTAAGTGCTGGAGAGATCTAGAGACATGATGTTTAGTGGCTGAATGAGGCTGGATTTTTCCTTAGAGAGGCTTAAAAGGAGGCTTTCTCTCACTTCATCTAGTTCTCAAACTGCATGGGAAAATGCTAATTCTATTATCCTTCAGAAAGCAGGCAAAATTCCCCAAACTAACAAAAGAAAAGATGGCAAAAAGCTAGTGGAAGAACGAGGCATAAAGTAGTCATATGGATTGTAAACAGGTAAATTAAAAAAGAAGACCACAAAAAAAGGTAATAGCAGGCACCACTGCTTCTTTAGATCTTGAATCATAATAGCTTTTTACAGTTAAACTTGTGTAAATTGAGATGTATTTCCATTGTACAAACTAGCACTATGCCAGATGCACACCAGAGGAGCTTTAGCTTTGCTAGGTATCAAACCACACTAGTGTTTTGCGATTACAAAACAACACCACAATACAAAAGCACACTGAGGGGCAGGTGAATTGTACCTCCGCAAATGCTCTCGCACACAAAAGTAACTGTTTCTTTCCTGTCAGCATCTTGTTAATTCTGAAACACCAGAGACCATGGTTATTTCAGCACCGTTCATTTTCACCAGGAGTAAAGGACTTCATGCTCATTCCCGAGCAATCCCTGGTATCTGCCGACGTAACAGAAGTCCTCCCCTGTCTGTTTGCTATCTATCTAACCTTCAGCTTCCCCTCAAAAAACTATTTTGTCGCTTTAGATAATCAATATATAATTCAACAGAAATATAAAGATAGGGAAAGTGCAAGATTTAATTGAATTAAGTTAACACAAGGGCACAGCCTCCATTTCCAAACACTTTTTTTAGCCGCAACAGAAATTCCAGTAAGTTACAGTGGAGCACTACAAACTTCAGGCCTCCTGAACAGAATTCAGGTCAACTTTGTCACTGCAGAAAACGTGAGGGCTTTGATTATAACAGGCATTGACTACAATATAAATAAGTCTCTGGTATGCTCATGACTAGCATTTGTGTGGAGCAAAAATGTTAAGTGGTGTTTGTATCCTTGACACAATACGAAGTGAGATTAAGATAAGCTTCTCTGTGTGTGAGTATAACATGAACATTAAAATTAAACAGCATTGTTTACAACTGGAGATGCAGTAAGCTACCTGCAGGTTGAAGACTGCTATCAGTTTAACTTAAGAAAAAGGAAAATGCATTCATTCCATAGTTCTATTATGGTAAACCTATTTAAAAGTCCTTTTCTTCTCTCTTTCTCTGGTGTCTCTGAGGCACCTGTCACCTTGGAATCTAATCCCCTAATTTAGGCAAATGGAATTTAGGTAAACACTTGTGTCCTGGTTACCAGATGCACTACTGCCCTCTGCCAGTTAGTGTAAAACAGTAGTGCTTATTCCAGACAGTCCATTCAAACCAATGTGACCTTTTCCATTCAACTGGAAGCAGGTCAAGATTTTAAAGCATAGGAAAATATGAATGTGCAACTGAATAAAGAATTATATATAATGCAGTAGAATACACAAAACATAACAGCTTTGTGTCCTTTTTTCTGTGTAAAATGGTTGTGGTGCCATAAAGACTCTCTCGCACACTGATGGCTGGACAGGAGCAAGCTGCAGTGCATGCTCCCGAGGAACACCATTGCGCCCCAGCACGACACACAGTGGGAGCGGGAGGTCAGGGTGCACTGCAGCACAGCAGTAAGACTAAGCTTGCTGAAGTTACATCTAGAGCTACTCCTTTCCTGAATCATTGAAGTCTGGAGGAGCAGATCGCATGCCTTGCCTGTCCCAGGGAGGAAAGGGATGGACTACCGGATTATGAGCTCTGTGCTGCACCTCTTATAAAAATATGCTGGGCGATTTTCTGCAGGAGCTCTCTGGTGTCTAAGCTGACCGTGGTCAGGGCCCTGAGCACACATCCTTCTTCCAGTTTAGATGGCTGCTTTCAAGCCCAGCTGAAAAGAGCTGCTGGGAGGAAAGACCTGAAAAAAGCTTCAGTGAAGGCCTGTGCCTCCTTCCCTTGGGAGCTGCTGGTGGCTGGAGGCTCTCGCCTTTGGTGCCCAACTGAACTACCCTGCAGGGGCCCCTGGTGCCCTGCTCCCTCGTGGATGGAGAGATGGGCCCAGGCTGCCAGGCCCAGCCCTGCCCCATGGGGAGCTCCCATCGGTACCAGCCCCGGGGGCTGCCGGCCACATGGCGCCCTGACGGCCATAAGTCAAAATGATTCCATTGACTGATTAGGCAGTAAAAAGGAGAAAGGCATAATGTACAATGTTATACCAATGGTGAAAGGTAACATTTCACTATGCTCTAAAGAATAAATTGTCTTTGAAAATAATGATTAAAAAATGACTTTCATGTGGATGGAACATAGGTATTTAGCAATCTTTATCCCTCCTTTGGTAGAAGCAAGATCTTAAGAGAGTCTCTCCTTCTTTGTTTTGTGCCAGAAACAAAGTAAAATATCTGTGGAAATGTGTATCCCTTTCTCAGTCACCATCTAAGGCAGGCGTCAAAATGAATGCAGCCCAGAAATCTCTCTCTTCTTCTAACCTTGCAACCCTACAGCTGAGCACGGCGTTCAGAGCGCTATTGTTGCCGCATTTTACTGCATTCTACTGCAGTTTCTCATAGCTTTGATTTAAGAGATGAGGTATAATTACTCTTCAACAGGTGTCTCAAAGAACAGCTATTAAAAGATTTCTTTTTTTCTTCACGGCTCTCGTCTCAGCAAGCTATCATCGTAGAGAATAAGCTTCCTCCCTTACTTCTGACTATATAATGTTCCACGGCATAGTCAGAAATCTCTTCCAGGAAAAAATGACTAGAGAAGTAATGACTATTTCCCTTTTGTTGCAATTTTTCAGTTGAAAACAAAGATGACTACACAGACTTCTGTGGTGCATTAAATCCATTGTCCGTAGACTTTAGGAAGGCTGCATACTGTTGTCTTCCAACTATTACTGTCTTCCAACTGAGGGCACAGGTGCCCTTCTATAAAACATGCACCCGAAGCTGCACTAAATGTGGAATACGTAGAGGCTGAGTGAACATACCATATAAGCAAATTTAGGATATAAATAGGAGTTTCAGATTTTGGATATAATATTGAATCAGTGTCATTGAAGTTAAGTCACCAGCTTCCTGAACTTGATTAGAGTTGAGTCTTCTAACTATAGTTTTTATCCAACTAAAGGCTACAACAATTCATACCAGCTCGACTGTAACATTCAGGTTGCCTTGCAAGTGTTCAGCAGCGAATATATAATGCTGCGATAACATAGAGATGTCATATTTTCTTTAACTTCTGTTATAAAAGCAGCTAATCAAACCATTTGCTGCATTCAAATATTTATGTTATTAATTTGACTCTCTTTTGTGAATTATTGGCCCTTAGACTCTGTATTTATTTGGATATATCCTCAGTTTCCGTGTTTAATTTTCAATGATGAGTACTGCAAATTTATATTACAGTTCTTAGCTTTTTACATTACTTAATATTTGTTTACCTAGAGCACACTAAGTATTACAAATGCAAAGGTGATGATAAGCAACTGTTTTTATAATAACACAAGGTATAAGCTCTGAGATATTTTGTGTAGGATTGTATTGAAAATTGCACTATAAAATATACTAACCAAGTTTTAATTGGAATCAACGCTAAATCATGTGTAGAATGGAAGTGGGAAATTACCAAGAAACTTGACATGTGAAGAGGACAAGTAATTCAATACTTCATGTCTCAATTTTTAGATGCTTCATATTCACCAGCCTTCATATACCTAAGGAAATGTGTTCCATTTTGTTCAACTTAAAACAAAAATAACTTCCAGACATAAAACCTTACTTTTTCAAAATATAATCTGCTATGTCTCTAAAAAAGCATCAGCTGAGTTTTTGAAAAAACTACAGAACAGATTTTGTATGTAATATGCTTATAGTCCAGATATACAGCAATGTTTTCTGTGTCCCTATGTCCAGATATCATTTTTATCGGAGGGCTCATTGACAAACAAAAGCAAGGGCCAATGCTGAGCCACGCAGAACATTAACTGCATCTGTGGAGGAATTAAAGAAGGAATCATTAGAAGACTGAGCACGTAATATGAAACAGAAAATTTAAATAAGTGCATGGTACTGTATGTGAACAACTGGTGAAGTACTTACTTGTGGTTAATGGATTTTTGAAGCCATGAGCATTTCCTTTTTTTATAAACTTACCAGAATGTTTTGATTAGCGGAAAATCTATTACTTGTATGACAAGGGAACAACTGACTTTCCAACACAGCTGCTGCAGCCATGCTACATCTATTTGTGTACCATAAGTACACTGGCAATATTATAAATCTTCATAATAATCTTCTCCAAAACTTTCCACTCTGCAGTTATCCGCGGAGCATTAAGCTAAACACCATGCGATTTACAGCTTAGGCTGGCTAGCCAGTTTCAATAAACCGGTCGCTAGGTGCTGTTGATAGCGAACATCTGAAGAATATCTGCTTAAAACACAGAATCAGTGGCTAAAGACAGAGTTGTTAAAAGCTCATGTGAGATTACATAAAAAAAAAAAAAATTAAGGAAGTTAAATTCACAAAAGAAAGAGCTAATGGCCATCATACTAAAGACATCCCAATAAATTTAGCTGAGTTTCATATGAAAAATTTGGCAGAGTTACTGAAGGAAGATGAGGGGTAATAGGTAATCAATACGGTTACTTACATTGCATGGAAGACTGATGGAATATCAATTCCAATGAGAACAACTCTGCAATAGTTAAGAGCAGTGTCAATATAGTAAGGAATTATAAATCCATTTGGTAACAATAGGATCACTCAGTACATATGCACTGCTTGAGAAAGGGCATAGCTGCTACCCCTCAGTCACTATTGCCAGAGGAGAGTAAGAAATGCTGTTGGTACATACCATCATCCCTGTGCTATCTTCCATTTCAGAGCTAATCATATGCATATTCTGAAGACATTTGGGCAACATTGTGCATCTACAACTCCTATTCAAGTTAACGGATAAAATTCTCTGCTGGCATAGCCTCTTTGTTCGAGTGGAATCGTTTTAATGGAAAATAAACAGACATATCTGGGAGCAAAATGGGGTTCCACCAGTGCATGGACTTCATTATCTTTCTTGATGATTGGATTCACTTCAGTTACAGAGGCATCAAAAATCCTTCCTGCAAGTACATCTACAACATAGTTTTAGCAAAAGCAAAACAAAAATTGTGATTTTGCAAACTTCCAGAAGTAATTACATATACTTAGTTTGATTCAGTTGCTTAAACATAAGTGGTTAAAGCCATTTTAGATCCCTAAAGGTATCCTGGCTGGATTCTAGCAGCCACTCCAGAAGAGTATGGGACTCAACATGATTTTTTTTTGCTCTGTATGCAAAAAAGTAGAACCACATCCATCTGGATCCACATCCAGGATCAAGACTCTTATCTGACTGCAACTGAAGACCACCCAAAATGGTTCAAAGGGGCAATTTACAAGTGCAAAGTTGTGCATTTGCAGAAATGGTGTATTCTGAGCCAACAGAGATGGACAGGCCTATTAAGACTCAAAGATGGTCTGAAAGGAGGAAGGGGCCCTGAATGGTATAGTAGCATTATCCCCAAATGCCTAGGACCTAAACTAGATTTAGTTACATAAACTAGTTGGCTCTTGTACAAAAAAAATTGCACATAATTTTCTTTTTTAACTTTTGAAAGCCCCTTTAATGATGAAATAGAGGAATAGCCTAGACTAGAAACATGTAACCTATGGTTTTAATCAAAGGGCTCCAGTTTACTCTGCTGGCTATACATAAGCCACTTTTAAGAACAAGTTTCTAGGTATCTGTTAAAAATGTTCAGAATTCTTAACATTCTGGGAGCTGCTGCTACTTGACGAAAGAACACATTTTCAAATAAAATAGTAATTGCAGAGCACTAGCTCAACTATAGCCACAGTAAGATCATGACTGAGATTTGGCCCAAGTTTTATTTTATCCCAAACTGATTCATTTATCTCTCCTCAAAGATTGGTAGTGCTCTTCTTTCCACAGTAGTAAGATAACAGTTTTTACAAGGGATGGTTTATAGGCCATATAGATCCAGCTACCGGTAATTCTTAGCTGAGAGAATACCACTATTTGACTGTCATGTAGATATATATTAGGACTTGAAAAACTGATTCTTAGACTTTCTTCCTGCCAACCACATGACTAGGCAATTTCCATTACCTCCTGCACTGGAAACAGTGTAGGCATCTGTAGAGTGTGGTTGCCAGGATACTTAGTCAAGCATCTAACGATCAAAGTACAAATAAGCAGCTTGATCTGTGACCAAAATGTAGAGTTTCTAAGCAAAAATGATTGGATTAATGACAGCTCACCTTGCTTTTTCTATACATTTACAAAACCAAAACAACTATAAATCAACAAAACTACTAGGTGAATCCACACAGGAAGAAAATGTAGATATCATCAAGTGACCTGTGTACCCCAGATACTGGAAATACAACAGCAGCATTTGGGGGAAAATAAAATATTGGTGGCTTAGAGCTTGCTGAGGAATATTCTTTTCTTTGTGGCTTTCTCGTACAGTATTAAAAAGCTATACTCCAGGCAATATAGACCTCAAGTTCAATATGTTTTTAAAAAGATAATTTCCTCATACCTGGGATTATCTAATTCTCAAAATTTAAAATCTGACACTATTTAAATGACACCATATAATACATATTTAACCATTTATATGAAATAGAGGTTTTAAAGATACCTCACTTCTACTAATCTTTTTGAGTTGTTTTAAAGTTATGGATTTATGATTGTTCGATAAGATGCCTGGAATGTGGGTCTTACTTTGTTAAGACGCAAACAATTCCTTGTTAACCTAAGAATCTTTAGGTAGATATAGGTGGATAATAATTTCCTGATAAATGGAGTATAATCTGAAACTTTGGGAGATGATTCTAAAATTCCTGGTAATTTTCAAACAATTTTTATCCTAGTGGATAATGCATGTCACAGTGGTTGCTGATGGAGAAAATTGATGCGCCACTCACGTAAATGCTAATGTGCTAATGTCTGCATAAAATTTAGCCCTTCAGATAAAAATGCTATATTTTACCATTAGATTTTTCTTAAGCTAAAAAAGGCTTTATGTGCCACTTTTCACATAGTCTTAAATGTCATTTATGTGCAGCTGCTAAGACATAAGTGTGTACCTATAGAATTTGCATATAAAAGACTACTTAAGAAGGAGTTGCTTTGCCACAGCAGCTTCAACAAAGATGATGCAGCTATCTTTATGATATAGTGACTTATAAATTGTTCTATTTAGTCTCATTATATTTTGGGAAAAAAAAAAGAAATATGATCTGATTACAATTAAATGTAGATGGGGTTTAATATTAGTGTATTTCTGAAGACAAGACACAATGCATGGCCCTCCCTGAAAAGCCCACACCTTTCCTGTGAGAACTTCCTCCCATACTAGAAGAAATTTCAAACTCTGAGGTCTGGGCCCCTAGAATACAGAATTAACTTCCTTCAACTTAGTCACAATATGTTATTATAGTGGAATGGAATAGTTACTTCTCTTCTTTGCTATAGCACTGTTTCATCATCAGCTAAAACGGCACTGTTTGAAGGTATCAGGTTTAACTTCAAACGGTACCTCTTGTACTTGTACATAACTAACACACCGCTCCATGACACATTCAAACAGCTGTGTGCTGTATCATGTTACAGAAACAAGTATTGGGAACAATTCAGAAGGTAAACGAAAAGCAGCCTTTGAATTGAAGTTCTTTCTTTTCAACCTCTTCAATACACAAGACGATCTTAGTTTTTCATTCCAAACAGCAAGGGAATCAAAATGAAAATCATGTAATTAGTTTTCTCTGCATATTCATGTCCTTTAGAGGCTGGGTCAAAATAGTCATCCACCTTCAATATCAAGCCATATTCAAACTTGAACTTTTTAAGGTAATTGTTTCACCCATCTAAGACAGTTTGAATGGGTCTTTTTTTGTCAGCTGAAGTTATTCAGACTTAAACCTATTACCTCATTTCAGCTTATTAAAACTTCCAGGTTATTAGAAAACCATACTACGGCTCTAACATCTACCTCAGAGAACTATTTTAATGAGGCAAATTCTCTTTCAGAAGGTTGAACATGCACAGAATAATCCCACCAAAACAGTGCTATTACAGAATGACTCAGCCTCGAAAATATAGGACCTAGGAATTTATGGCATTGTCTCAGCTTAAAAAGAAGCTAAACTTCATCTTTTAAATGTGATGAGTTTTCTTTTTTCTGAAGAACATTATTTGTATGAGACCCTGAAAACTCCAGTCTTTTCGCCACTTTTTAGTGCAGAGCATCTTAACCACTTTCCAATCCCAAATGCAGATATGTACAGATATGAAATTAATATTTAAGCATATAATAAATACCTTCTGGTTCGTAAGAGTCTTCATTATCCACATTTCCACAGTGCAGATCTACCCAACTCTGTTTAAACAGTGGCTTCAGGAAAGAGATTAGGCAGAATATTAAGCACCCAGGTGATAACTATTCAGAAAAATCTGACTGTAATTGCAACTGTATCTGTAGTTTAACCATTCTTTTCTTGCTTTATGTTGCCATTTCCAGACATTCCTCTCTCTTATCAGTAAAAGACACTGTCACATCCTTCATTTTCACCCTTCCTTCTCCTCGTATTTCCATTACACTAGACTTAAAATTTTGGTACCATCTATTCTTTTATAAAAAAAGGCAGTGTGGATATTTTTTTAGGCAAAACAAAACACTGGATTGCGTATGATTTATTAAGCTTCTACGTCTTCTGGTGTTTCAGTGCCTTCTTTCCAACTGGTCTTTAAAGGCCATAAACACTTTAAAAGCGTTCTAATCCTAGATGTCTCCCATTACTTTCCCTGACTTCCCCACAGCTCTTTCTATTTATCTCTTCCTGCCAGAAGTATACTTCAGAGACAAAACATGGCAAGTGGACAATTATGATTACACTGCCATACTAAGCAGACTGAAAATCTTGAGTAGATTAGGAAACTAGATGGCTATTGGAGACAGAAAATAATACAGGCAGTTCGTGATAGAGAATTGACTGAAGTGATAGTATATGGATTAACATTAGGACTGATTCTGTCCACTTTGTAGGTCAGCAACTTGGAAGAGAAAACATTCAGTGCCTCGGTGGAGTTTACAACCTGTGGAGGCCAGTCAGCACAAAGGTGGAGGAGAGCAAAGTTCAGAATGACTCAGAGAAGAAGAGGCTTGAGTTGATAAGGAGCTTTACTGAAGGACAATGTAAAGTGGTAAGATTGCTGACAGATAATCCAGGAAAGAAATATACGGAGACCTACATTGTGAATGGGGAAAAGAGCTGAATAAAGCCTCAAATGTGTACAGTAACAGTACTGTACAACAGTACAGTAACCTTTTTGAGTAGTAGAAAATATCAATTGAAAAATTTGATAGAAGTACTGACCATAATATAAGAGACACACATTAGCGGAGTAGCTATACTAGCTTTACCATAGATAAGGGATGGCACTGTGGTAATGATCTCTTAAAATTTGCTCTCTTTCTGCTAGAGGACATCTGATAATTTCATATGTCTGCTCTTTCAGCTACACAAGAGCACATTAGGAAAATAAAGCATGTAAGTAAATATAACCTTCTTGGTCATTAGGCTGAACACTATATTCTTTTATTCTAGCATCTACAAGAGGAGATATCGAGATACAGTAAACTCAAAAGAAAACAAAAAGAAAAAATTAAATTATGATAAAATCTATAAAGAAAGATTTATACAGCCACTTCTGTCTTTACATATCATTCATCTTAAGTGTGGTTTCATTTCCCCCTGCCAAAATAACGAGATGTGAGCACAAATTTTGATAGCAATGGTAGAGTAACACACAGTTTTTGATCTTAACAGAGGTGCTTCTCTGCCTTCATAGAGGCATAGCTTCACAAATTTGGGGATTGCTGCTAATCAGCTTCTCTCTTTGAAGAGAAGTTTCATCCATTCTCCATGAAGTCAAGAGCTACCAAGTGGAAGGGTGGGACCATCAGGAAACAAGCTAAAGCTCCTTACTTCTCTGCCTGGGAATCCACTGTGATGGTTTTTACTCAAGTTAGTGCAGCCTGAGGATGACAGGGATCCTCAAAGGACTGGCTGGCACTGGGAACGAGCAATTACAGTAAGTACACTCTGACCATGCCTCTTCCCTTCCTTCAGCATAGCAGGTCTCTGATTTGGGGGAACCATTTCACATGTACACCTGAACTTTATAGGCAACGAGTATCATTTATTAAACAAACAAGAATTTAGCCATTTGAGATATACAATAAAAATGGCAACAGTAACAAAAACTCTAGAAACTTAATTTGTGTTCGGTTAGACATAGTTATTTGTGTTTTAGAATGGGTGTTGTAAATGAAGCTGTTGATTAGAGTTTTAACCACAGTGGAAAGGAATTAAGAGTATAACATAAAAAAAGAGCAATAGTCTCATTAAAAACTATTTTGCACAGGCTGTATGCAACAAAAGAGCACAAAGTAGCAACAATTAGTACTGTAAACTGGCAATGAGTCTTGATGCTGTTAATTCACATGTCAGTGGATAATTTGCAAGGTGCAGAATTACCTGTTCTTAAAGTGGCCTTAGGACGCAGTTAACAAAGAGGGCAACACATAATAATGGTAGTGCAATGAGTTTTCTTGGATTTTACAGTTACAGAGGTTCTCTAAGAAAACAAAACATCTATTTAATATGTTGGCCTTTTCTTGCTGTTATACTCCTTTTAAGATTGAAGTACCAGATAAGTGTAAGATTAAAGTATAAGGAAGTCAAATAAAACTCAAAAAGGCAATAGAAAACAAAAATAAAAATCAATTAAAAAAAAGTCTGGTAAAAAATACTACTTATCTATTTACGTAAAGACCAGTTAACAGAATATCGACAGATGGCACAAAAACCTGCTAAAATGGTGCAGCTGGAAAATGTTACACTATTAAAAGAAAGTGAATTAGAACAGCATTACTCTGAGTCCCTCGTTAGAGTTTGAATCAGAGGAGGAAAGTTTGACTGTTTGAACACTGGACTATTAGGAAGGGTGCTGAGACTATTATACATAATCCAGTGTCCAGGGAGTATTTTCACAGTTTTCTTTTTGTAATTCAATATTTATTTAGCCCTAAGAAGAGCTTTCTCCTTGGTCCAGACCCAGACAGTGAGCAACTGATAAACATAGATATTGTAACTTCTGTGTCACTTAAATGAAGATTTATCATAATAAGAGAGAAAAATGACCACAAGAACTTCAACATATTTAAAAATACTGCTGCTTCTATTCAATATGCATTTTTCTTTCTTCTGCCTCTACTCTTAGCTATGTATTGAGCATAAAATATTTCAGTATAACCACTTCTAAGTAAAAAATCCTTCAGGAATTCTTTGTAGAGAATCAAAAGATAGTAGAAACATTAAGCCTACTTTTTCCAGAATTTTTTTCTTTTTATTTGTCAAGGCTATACATTGTTTTATTCTTTACTCCCCAGTGATTGTTTTTATGTACATAAATCTGCAATTTTTTTGTGGATAAATAGGTAAAGGCACCCAAAGTTAAACATAAACATAAGACTTGCTGTACTACATAAAAATCCAGCTCTGAGAAGGATAAGTAGTATCATTTACTGATGAGCACAGATTAGTTTCCTAAGGCTTCAGTGGATGAGCAGAACCCCAAAAGGCTTTTCCAAATGAGTCTTTCCAAATCTTTACAGGAAACCCTTGAATTTTCTGCTTTTGTTTGTTTTTCTCTTTGAAAATAATAATAAAAAAGGAATGTTCATGTAAACAAGGAACAAATGCTATTGCTTAGAGCTGCTGTTCAATCTTGTTTCACACAGCCCTATGAATATATTACAGCTCTGATCTGATGAATCTTTATCATTGCTGTGAAATCATTATTTAAATATCTGCAAAAACGTTCTATCTTTAGAGTGATTTTGCTAGGTAGATGGATTTTCAGCAGGTTTTTAAAGCAAGGCTATTACATAATTTATCCCTTTCAACCAAAGACAGCATCTGAATCCAGTTCACTGGAGGTAAAAGCTCTTAGGAACAATAAATCATCAGAGATATTAATCCCACTGGTTCCTGGATTTTCAGATGTTTTGCTGTAACAGTAGGCTAGCTTTTCCTATGAAAAACTATGATCGCTTATATAGCATGTGCAGAAATGAATCAGTAGAATGTCATCAGTAATGGATTCATTGGGCAGGAGGGGAAACCTTGCATTCATCCCTATTGATGCCTGTGAGCTTTGCTTTTTGTCTTGCAATCTCAAAAATATTTAGTTTATATTTCCATATTTTCTCTTGTCTGAGCCGTACTGAGGTTTCTGCAAACATAAATTCTAGTGTTTATCACCACAAATATTTTCAAAGTTTTAAAGTTTTTCTTTCTCAGAGAAAATATATCAGGCAAGGAAATGTTATAATGAATATTGGCCTGGCAGAGATTCCTTCTTTCTTAAAATCTTCCAAAGCTTTTCCATCTATTAATTCATAGACCTCGAACTGGATATAATTTTTCTAACCATTGCCACATGTTCAAGAACTCCTGAATCAATATCACTATCAAAGCTTGAAATTATATGATAAAGTTAAAATTAATTATTTTTCCTCTCAAAGCTGTTCCTGCTGTTCCTCGGTGGCCTGAAAATCCTAAGGATGCTGACAAAGTAAAATTTTTCTCTTGCTGTATCATACATGAATTTTCAAAGGTTCTTCACACAGAATGTCTACCTGGTACTAAGTTATCTCTTTCCATTCAGCATTTTAAAAAATGGATTAACACAAAGAGCTGTAAATTCCATATAAAAATAACATTTCAGATGATTAAGTACTTCTGGATGGTCACACTATTTGTATATATGTTTAATTCATTTTGGAATTCTTACTGAATTTCTTTGCATTTATTTTAGGAAACTTGTTCCTCTTTCTGTCCATTTAAGTTTTATCTTACAGCCTTTTCAGCACTTTTAGATCCTTCCTCATACATCTTTTCAAAGTAGTTTCAGTTTTCTATTTGATGTATAGCATTGAGTGAAGAATTATGATCAAGACAAGTTAAAGAAATCTGAAATTATTTCTTCTACAGATCATGCTATGTAGTGATCAAGATGATCCTCACAAAGTTTTGCTGCTTACAGAGAAAAAAAAAAAAAACATTCTAGAATGAATTGCAGAGGGGGAACATCTAATTCTGCTCTTGTCACTATTTGGATGTGAAGGCACTCTATTGTAGGCAGCGATCATCTAGTTCTTATCTTATTCTTACTTTTTTAATTGAAAAAAAAAATCAAGATTGCCTGGAGCCTACTAAATGCTCTTCTTCCTGCATTTATTGCAGGAGATATGCTGACTTCTAAGAGAAAATGAGAAAAATGTATGAACCATAAAGCTTGGTTCAAGAAACCAAAGGAAAGTCCTTTCTCAGCTACAGATTTTTTAATCACATTTCTTTTGGTAAATGAGCAAAGTTGTTCTATCAATAATTAAGCCTCCTGCCTTACTTATACCCTGCAGCTACTGACATTCTTCCTGAATTTTTTGTAATTAAAGACACTGTCTCCCTGTGTATCCCTTGAAAGGATGGTATTCCCCATTGTTTCACAATAAGATCAAGCAAGGATTGCAACCTAAGCTCAAATTTCTTCTCTGTTGTAACTATCATTCCTGAAAAGATGCCCTAAGTAGCAGGAAAGAGCCCCTGTTGAGCCTCTGAAGATTGATTTATATCACCTCTCCATTTCTAATCCAGTATCTGATTGGCCAATGATTCTGCTCAATTGCTACAGCCTATTCATTTGAAGAAAATATTCAATTACTCAACTCTTACCTTCTGCAATTCCGGGCCCTGCACAGTTCCTGAATGCCTCGATAGTACAGAACTATGGGGGTTTTTTTAGAGTAAACAAATTAAGTCAAGATTCGTACCAAAATAAAAACAACTTGGTTATAGAAAAACAGAAAGATTTTCCTGAAGACATGAATTTCTAAATTTCTGGAAGCGGTAATAAAGGTTAAAATAAAGTCATGTCTCATGTACTGCATGGAGCTAACTTCTGCCTTGTAGAATATTCAGCCCTGATAAGAGTCTCTCTGCAATGCATGAGAATAATGCGGGCTGAGATGGCCCAACTCATGTCCAGACTTAAGGATCCTGTAACTTAAGGTTGTGTCTCCCCACTTTGAAAGAGTTCTTCTCTACGTCTTATTCATGAATATTTACAATAAGAAATACTACTAGGAACATCTGCGGTTTTTCTAGGGCAAAATAATCAATCCAATCTGCTTCTTAAAAAGATGAGACATTTTGAAAAATCACATGTGACCTTGTATAGGCAAGTTTTGGAGAAATTAAAAGTCAAAACTTACAGTGGTGACTTAGGGGTCTATTTTCACAGTTCTGAGTGTTAACTTCTGGAGTCTTTATTCTGGTGTCCTTATTAGCATCGAAGTGATTTATTGGCATGTCTGAAGAAAGAGTACAGGACTGAGGCTGGAATGACCTGTTCTTTCATTGTTTACACACATGCACACAGAAACATGATAGCATTGTTTATATTTGATAGCGTTTCTATATGTAAGCTATCAAACAATAAAAGGGCAACTCATTTAAGTGCAACACTATTTTAATTCATATGCTCTTATGTTCATGTTAATACCATTTCATCTCCATCCCATTGATCTTTATGTTTTAATATTTTAGCAGATGATTCACTTTGCTAGGCTTCTATAATGGTCTATGTCCTCACAGTCTCCATTAACAGGCTATGAGTTTAAGGGAGTTTGTACCGAGCCTGAGACATTTTCCTCCATTAAATTCTATTCTGCTCTGACACCTGTGCTAGTCAGTTCAATGATTGATCATGTTTACATTAGGATCATTATTCAGCATACAAAATTATAAATGAGAAGTGGCCCAGTGGCCCAGGACACCACTGTTTTTACCAGGCTAATAAAAACATTATTAGTATCTGGCCCAGCTGCAAAATAGCAAAACTCATTTGCTTAAGCAATACCACCAGAAAACACATCCAAAAAATTAGCTTAATATAGTCACTTTCACAGCACGAACAAGGACCTGGCAGCATCTTTCTCGGGATTTTCTGTAGCACCATCAAAAAATTACCAACAGCTAACTGATGGTGTGGAGATAAATGCAGCAGCAGCAGTTGCAAAGGTTTTAACACTTACGCACTGCCTTTTTGCAGTCACATCAAGTACCTATCTCTAGTCAGGTTCAAATGGTAATCATTTTGGAATTATAGAATTAAATTGAAACAGATAGGGGGCTCTAAGCTTGCCTTATGAAATCATCTGCAGCATCGATTGGCTCCTGCTTAATAAAAATGACATTTGAGTAAAAGGTTAAAAAGCCACTCACTTTAGGCTGCTCATATTGTGCAAAGAGCCTGGAGGGATGGTTATTTTTATTATTTATTAATTTATAGTCCACTGTTATGTATCACAGTGCTTTACAGTAGTAGAATGAGCCATACTACTGTAAGAACAATAAAAAAAGCTCATGCTCCACACTCAAATAACAAATAACAGTTAATGTGGCAGTAATGCACTTTTTATTTGATACCAAGCATATTCCTGACAAGATGAACATCTTAAGGCATGCTCTTCATGCACCCCAGAAGTTTAATATTTCTCAGAAGAGCAGAGCATACAGATACAAAACCCAGAGTTTTAAAAAAGAAGAATTTTTTCAGAGAATTGCTTGAAGAGGATTTGCTTGTTATTCTAACATATTGATGGATAAAACAAGCCTGTTTGGAAAAGAAAAATAATAATGTAAAATTTCCAGCAAAAGTATATTTTGAGTCAGACAGAAAGTGAAACCTTAACCTGTGTAAAAGCCTTGGGAGAGTTGCCCTTCACTTCAGCGGGGCTAGAAATTCATCTTAAGGATTAAAAGAATTAAAAGAACTCATCAGTATCTGGTCCCCAAAAGAATACAGAGTATAAAAACATGTTTTTGAGCAAGATATATAAGCAAGGTTTTCCTTTAAAAGCTAGAACAGTTCATTCTTCTTAATAGTGTCTTACACTACAAATGTTTCCATAGTTTCAACTCGACTGTGGTCTAGGAACTGCTCTACCAGAGCAATTCTGTCTCAATTCGTCATTAATGTAAGACGAATATTTCGGCAAAAGAAAAATCCATTGTCAAAATTTACTGGGTTGGGATGAAGAACGGAGAAATAACTTTGTGTTTGTAGTCGTAATTTTAATTTTATACCCATCTGTTAGTTCAGAACTTTTGTCCTTTTGTATGACATTTTGTTAATGCAATGACTGTAAATTCCTGAATGGCTATTTGTATTGTCATGATGTTATCTTTATTATCACATCCTCCAAGAATTCAATGCACTGGTTAAAATATAAATAAAGCAAAAAAGCAGAAAGCAGGGGGAGTCATATTAATAGTAAATAAAAGAGCATAGAAAGTTCACAAAACGAAGTGCACGGCTACGATGACAGTTGAGAGGGGTTCTCGGAGCAGAGCAGAGAGCGATGAGATTCTGGGTTATTGGTCCACTGTTTTAAAGCAAAGTGTGAAATAAAACTGGCTGAATATGTCCTGCCATGGTAATATTACTTGCTTATCTATGTTTTTTTCCTTTGCTTTACCAAGCTGAAGGTTGTGATGGGTTTAATAAGCACCCATTTGAAACAGTGAGCTGAGCTTTGAAAAGGAAATTAGAAGTAACTAGAAAATGTTTTTAATCATGTCAGTATTTTAAGGGATGCCAGCAATTTTTCTTTTTGGTGACTCTAAGCTTATTGTTTTGTCATAGAGATTTTTGCATGGATGAAGCTCATGATTTTGTCAAAGAGGAATAGAATTTCCTCATTTGGACCGAAATGCCAGAAGGGCTACATAGCTGTTCCTACTTGTGTGAATTTAGCAACTGCACATTCCTTATAGTGAGTCAGCCATTTACATGGAGATGTAATAGTTTGATACTTTTAGATAGCTATATGGACATTTTATAAATGCCTCTGATGCAGTTTGAGATGGAAATTGTATACCCACAAGTTCAAACTTGTGGGAATGTGGGAAGATGGGGTGTTTGTGATACTACTAGACATACTGTGGACATGAAGGACCCTTTACTCATAGCACATTATATGTGCAAATGACCACGTGTCAAGCCTACTCTCTACCTCTTCTCAAGAATTATGTAGCATCTAGAGTTGTCTAGGTAAGGAAGTATATATAAAGGTGTACTTTAAGACCAAAAATAGCAATGTCTTGGGCCAAAATAAATACTTTAACAAAAAATGTAATGGGAGTTCATCAGTGTAAAATAAAAGGATTAAACTATCAAATATATAGGTATAAGTTTTACAAGGTCAACCTGATAAGAGATAAAGTGAAAATGCACTTTGCTTCCATGGCAGATAGACTGTGGTTCAAAAGTGTTCCAGACTGATAATGAACTACTTTTATTTACAGAATGGTAGCATGGAAAGATGACATTTGCTATATCAGATGACATCTGAAAAAGAGGAAAAAACAGAAGCTGGAAGTATCATCAGAGGATTCATAGCGGAAAAGGGTGTGCACCAAAGGCCATCAGATAGTCCCACAACCTTAATCAGGTGCCAGTGTAGACAGTGGAGGGAAAAAGTGTAGAAAACATACCAGTTTATTCCCCTACTAAAAACTGTATCACTTGTATGACATGGTGGAGAATTAAAGGACTTGAGCATCTACTAAAAATTCCTATATAAACTTTTGTGACTTATTGCCGCAAGCAGATTTGAAGGCAGACGATATCAGTATGTTCAAAAGTGGCAGGTCCTAATTCAGAAGTTAGACCAATTCATAGACAACAGATCTGTGAAAGGGCTAGGCAAGGATGTAACCTCTAGTATCACTAATCTGGTGCTTGTGAGCATTCAAGGATCTCAGGCAGCAGTCAGCCTCTCATGCTCTTGCTAACTAACATATCTTACTGCCACTGCTGCAGACACTCATTGGTTTGACCCATGATGACTTTTTTATGTTCTTATGATCTAAACATTGTAACAGAAAGCACTTGATTCCTGATATATATTATCTTGTGATATTAGTGAGTTGTGTTGCTTGACCCTCCGAGAGACTAGACCAAAATTTCTCATGTTTTGGGCCTGTCCCTCCCACAAAGGCTGTAGCGGATTGTTTCAGCTCCGATTCCCAAAGAGCACTGGGCAATCTTGGCTCACTAAGTGACATGGTAAACACCTCTGCAGACTTGCACTCAATCAGCTGCAACATTTTACAATGCTATGTAATGCTTTACTATGTGTGTGACGCATAATTAATGTTGTTCTTTACACATGCTTTCGTTCAGGTAATCCAACCCCCATAATATTTACTTTAGTCCTGATAGTTAATGAAAAGGTTAAGATAACCACATAATAATTCAGAGAGTGGCAACCAGGAAATAATATATATCTGCAAAGTTAGCTCCAATTTGATGAAAAGAAGGCATTATAAAGGAGGGCAATTTCAGCATGATGCAACTTAAGTCTTGCAAAATAACTCCTGGCATCACCTTCAGGCAGGCAGCTTCACCTCAGGAAATCAGAATTCTCCCAGCTAAGTTCCTCAAAGCCAGCATAGTCTGAGACTTTGCAGTGTGATCAATCACCTTCACCCTGAAGACATTTTGTTAGCAAAAGTGTCACAGGTTGCTACAGTGGGAAATCTGTTTTCCAGGGGAAAAGAAGATACACAAGTAATTCCAAAAAGTGCCATCCTGCTGTGAACGCTGCCCCAAAATTATCTTCATCTCTAACTATATAATAAATGGAATACAGAAGAATTACAGACTTTTAATACACTTTTCAGTTTATAACTATGAATAAATCCTAAAGTGCATTCATAGGAACAATACCTACTATTGTGCATTGTCTGAAAAATGGGAGGAAAGCTCTGCACAGGTAGAGCATAGATGAGTCTGGTTGCATAGCTTGATAAATGTGATGCCCAGAAATGTTTTAAGTAGTAATACAGCACCCTTCTAAAATACAGAGGTTCTCTGCAGCTTTTTTCTTTTTTCTACAAGAAGCAGACATGTCATGGTAAAGACATAATATAGCAGGTGATATGCTGACCAAGATTACACAGTTTTCTCTAGGGTTATTTCAAGTTTCTTGTTATTGTTTTAGTTTCAGATTCCCAGCACAGGCTTGGTTGTGTATGTTTATGAAATCTCACCATCTCCAGAGAGAAATTACAAACTGGCTCAGCCTGACTCTATAAAATGATTAACAAGGAGGAAATAATTTTCTTATTCACTGTTCTTCATTATCACATTGTGTTCCACAACAGATTGTAACATACCAAAGTGATGATACTGCTTTCCTTTACCAACAGTGTAAAGTTTAAAAACATATAGAATATCTGTACCTTGGGAATGTGAGTGTGAAAAACAGAATGATGGCTGGGGTCCAGTTTCAGTGCTGAAGTGTTATGATAAATGGGTTAACAAATCTGAACTAATGAGGTAAGCCTATCTCCTGGCCAGCATTAATGAAAGGCTTGTTTTACAGCATAGTTAGTAGCTGTAAGGTGAACTACACATAGAAACCATATATACCCTGGCAACGACTGTATTATTTCATGAGTACAATGTTGAGACATTACTTACTTTAGATCTCCATTTTTATTTATTTTTCTGTGTAAGGTATATTTGACAGCACAGAGAGTTTAATGGAACATAAACAAAAAGCATTTGTGAATTACAAGGCTCTGCACACAAATTGCATTTCTATAACTTCTAATAGGATCATAATCAGCCACAGAGTGGAGTCTGAGTGCTTCATGATGCTACCAGAATCTCAAGTTAAATGCAAAGCTTTGTTCACACATTTTCTAATACATGCTGTATTATAGAAACACAGTATAGCATTTTTTAATTTATATACTTAAGAAGGCCATACTGCCCATACTAGAAGCACTTTTCCTGTATATCTACACTGGTAAACTTTACACAGTGTTCCTGTTGTGGATACAGCTGAAACAATCAAAGCTTTAACTGTCTTTTGATACAGTGCTCATCAACACACAGTGATGATCAAATGAAGTTTTAGAGGTTTACCAAGTCTACGTTCTGGGTTTCTCCTTGCACAACTGTATGGGTCAGGAATCAACCTCTGGTTAAAACAAAGCATGAGGATATCTCTGCCATTCAGGCATTGTCTATTTGTCTGATTTGAGTAATTTTTTTCCTTCTGCTTCAGTTTTTTTAGCTAATTTTTGGTACACTGTACAAAATGGCTTCACATTAGCATGTTTTTTTCATGTTGACTTTCAGATCTTATTCTCTCCATTGCAAGGCAATCAAGCTCTTCAGGCAATTGCTTACTTTCTGTAAGACTATTTGTCTGACTTGTATCATTTGCATGCTAGATTTTCAGCTAGAACGCAGTGATCTACTTCCAGTTTTGCCAGTGCTAATGATTCGGTACTAAACCTTCTATACTGAAGAAAAGCTCTCCCCCCCCCACCCCCCCAAAAAAAAAAAATTAAAAGAAAAAGAAAAAAAAAGTTTCACCTGTAAGATGAAGCCCACTGAGTCCAGCTTGTCATCTGCCTCCAATCTAAATTTCAAATTTCCTTTTTTATATGCAATTTTCTTATCACCTTTTCTCTCTCAAGCCAATGCTTACTTCAGCTGGAAACACTACCTCTGCACATGCTAGTCAGTAATTTTTGCTTTAGTGTTGCAACTTTCCCGGTGTTGGAGCAAAAGTAAGTGTAAAAGAGTGAGCTCTGAGTACACACCTGCTGCAGTCACATCTTCTGATCGCAGAAACAGATGCCTCTGGAGCATCTATCTAAATCTCCTTGAGATTTAATTCTGTTTCCAGCACACTGTTTTGGATCAAGAAAATCTGTTACAACACAGAACCCTTTTATTTTCACTGTAACTCTATAAGAATACTACTGTATACACACTACAGCTTGCAAGATCTTTTCTAATTAGTAATAATTACAATAATAAAAGCCAAAAACTTAAAGCCATGTTTCTTTTCCTCAGTGTCTTTTATGCTTTCCAGAGATGAAACTTCTGATTTTATATTTGCTAGCCCTTATTGACTCTTTGGCTCAAACTGAAAGAAATAAACCATTATTTCTAAGGACTGCACACATCCTTTGTTAGCAAGTTCTTTTCTTTCCTTAATGGGCTTACAGTCTTCTCCAATTTCTGTTTCTGATGAGCCTGTAAAATCCTCTATTACATGTCCTCTTGTCTTGCACAATCTTCCTTTCATTTTCAATCTACTTACCAATTTTTCAATCATTTAAAAGTTGAGGTTAATCTACTGACTATAGTAGCAGTAATCTTCTTGATTTATATACCTCATATGCCCTTTCCTTTTCCTTGATTTCTCTTTGTGCTTTTCTATAATGATTCTAGGATTCAGATTTATTAAGTACCCAGTAATTTACCTTTGCCTGCTATTCATTTCCTTCTGCCATTAATATGAGATCCTCTGATATCTCAGTTACTTTCTCAGTCTGGATCTCCTTGACCCAGTCTATTAACTGGCAAAGTCTAACCCAAGACAACTTCCCTGTAGAAGAGAGTGTGAGAGCTATCCCAGCTGATCAACATATGTGGTGAGTAAATACAGCTGGAAGCTTATCTTTCTTAGCAGAGACAGCTGAGTAAGCCTTTAGGAGGGATTCAGATGATCTGAATAAGGTTCTGAGCAGCTGATTGCCCAGAGCCAGGTACCTGGAAATGCTGAAATGTGGACAGGACAGTGTCCTACATGACTGTCAGATCTGGAAACAGACTTGGGCTTCTAAGGATTTGGCTCTCCTGCAGGTTCTAAACAAATATCACACAGAAGAATATGCAGTAAATTATTTAACTATAAGTTGTTGACACTAAAATACAGTTTGAAAAGCTCTGCAACTGAAAAAAAACCCATTAGCATATAATATAGAGTGGGGTTCAACAGAATGTTTGGCCTTATAAATAGACAAATATTCTAAGTATTGCCTTTTCTGTGTGTTACAGGAAATTAACCATACATTTATACATGCTTGAAGAGAACATTTGCAATTTATGCTGAAAATAATGCAGAGAGATAAGTCAATATTGCCAAGCACCTTCAGGACTCAGCCAAAGATTTCCACAAGAATGGTAGGGTATAGTTCTGCCCAATTGGCTCCAATTTCCTCACAGAAGTTCTCCTTTGTGTGTGAAGAATTTATGTATGCATGTATTTATTTATTTGTGCTGTGATAATACCAGGTTCTTCCTGTGCCAGCCACATACTAACAGAATAGCAGTACCAGCAAAAAAAAAAAATAAATAAAAATAAAATAAAAAAATCCCTGTCTTAAAGTACGTACAAATGAAGTATTGGATGACAGGTTAAATAAATAGATGTGAAGGATGACGAAAGAAAACAGACAAAAGCAGGAAGGTTAGAAAGAAGCAGGATCAACTTAGATGAGGTTTACCAGATCTAATACCTGACTAGCTATTTTCTTTGTTAAGTTTTACCGCTTGGGCTGGCCCTGGTGCTGTTTTGGTGCATGGCATCATGAGCCTAATGGATTTTCTATGGTCTATAAGACAGTTCAGAAATTCTAATTGATTATTTCAAATATTCAAACTAACTGCCTGCTCACATTTTTAACCGGTTGCTCCTGGCTATGACATCACCTCTATAAATCACTCATGAAGTGTGACTTTGGGTTTATGCATCACAGACCTGCAGTACCAGCACATGTAAATTCAGAATCTGGCAGGAAAGGATCCATAAAACATGAGAATGCCTTTAGCAAGAACAAATAATTCAAAGATTTGGCATTACATCAATGAATTACAACTTTCTTTACATATAAAATGTTTACCCATTACCAGAAAAAAATAAACATGTGAAAGTAAAGAATCTAGTAGAGCAGAAAATTATTGAAGTTAGCATCAGAGAAGATAGGGTGAATGGAAAGTAACACTTGGTAACTTGCAAGAGTCGAAGAGGGATAAAGGAATTCTAATATAGAGTCACCAGAGAAAAGCAGTCTGAGTTTTCACAAGAAAAGACAAAACAGGCAAAACAGAACAAACTACAGCATAGTAGAAGTATCTGCTCTTTTTACAGATCTTGCCAGCAGAGGAACAGAGTGATAAGAAAAAGCTCTTAAATATGTTTCACTCATTCTTAATTCACTGTTATATGTCTTGTGCTCTCTATTCTGTTTTCCTTTTGAAGAAGGTTTTCTGTCTGGGTTGGTAATACTTTCCTGAAAATAACTTATGTTTATGGTATATCAGATTTAGGATTATACAGTTTCAGATGGGAGATTTAAAACTTTGAAGTGCCCCAGTTTGCAGGAAAGTATATAACAGCTTCCAGCACTGTAAGCAGTATGTTTTTAAACTTGTTGAAATCATTAAACCTCTCTTAGATATCCGTTAGCATAAGTAATTCAATTCAGTTTAAAGAAGCTTCAAAGTACTTACTTGGCAAAATGTGTGCTTTAAGTATCAGAACTTCATCCCCCACTAAACTGTGTAACCCATCTTCAAATGAAAAGAAAATTGCTTTCAGTTTTCCAATGGAAGGTGGTTAAGCTGGAAAATTCAGACTCTGACTATTAGATAGCTACCAAGAGCTTTCTAAGAAAATCAATTGACTGCAATGCCAATAAAGTAAGGCTGTTATTTTCCTTTGGTTCTTTAAAGTCATTTTAAGTTTTTAACTCAAAACCTTTGAAACAATCATGATTGTCGGATCAAATGTTTGATCTCTAAGGACACAGACACACCAGAAAACAATTGATTTTGCCAGCTGTGAACAAACAACTTTGTGATGCATATAGTTCAAGAGGAGGTTTCCTTAGCCTATCAATCGTCTTTAAAAAAAGTTTCATTTATTGGGACTTTCTTTTCAAATTCTTTTAGAAACAGCGGTAAAGTGAATACCACAGCACA
Organism: Dromaius novaehollandiae; assembly: GCF_036370855.1. Lineage (NCBI taxonomy): Eukaryota > Metazoa > Chordata > Aves > Casuariiformes > Dromaiidae > Dromaius > Dromaius novaehollandiae. The sequence goes on from NC_088132.1 coordinate 45,339,547, forward strand.
TTGTCTGTGTTTCAAAAACACCCCAGTGGCTGATTTTCACTTGCACTCTCTGGGCCATTTCATGGCCCTTGGCTGTTCCCACTTCTGTCTTCCTACCATTTAGCTGAAGATCCGTGAGAGTAACATGACAGCTCTGAGTGTCTCTGGCTTAGATCACCAGTACCTGGCAGGTGGTGTATCCAGCTCTGTATGCGCTCCACTGCCTACGCAGATCTCCTGAGCAGTTCTTGGGAGGAGAGGAGCATGGAAGGCAAAGGACTGAATTACTCATCCCCTAAATGTAGCAAGCTACCTATAAGGAAGGACTAAGAAGAGATCCTTTCCTTGATTCCCTAGCGAACACAGCTTACAGCTGGTCCAGAAGTAGATGATAAGGATAAAGAGCTGGTTTGGAGATTAAGCTAAAATGATATAATTGATAAACTCCACAAGATGATTTTCTTTAAGTGGAAAAGACTTACAAGATCAAGTATGAATATGTTTTAGAAGGAAGAGAATAAAGTATGTTTTATTGGGAGGAGAAAAAATGTGAAGAAAGTAAGAGGTAAAGGAGAAGAGTGAAGGAGAGAGTAACACGAAGAAGATAAATAGATGAGCTGGGATACTACTGCTGGGGCAGGAGATCAGATAGCAAACTTTTGTACCTGTGAGAAAGAAAAGTACAGTAATACCTATCTCCTCTCTTCTCATGATGTTGCCAGCATAATTTTTATATTCTTGCTTTCATATCTTTTTTCCTCCTCTCTCCACTGGCTTTTTATCACCATGAATCTTTGTCTAGCCTTTCACAGCAATTGCTATACTAACCCTCCCATTCAGTGATGAGAAATAGCTCTTGACAGAGGTGTATAAAATCATAAATATTATGAAGAAATTGACTTACAAACTATTCTCCACTATTTTTCGTCATGTGTGAACTAGCAGCCATTGCAGAAAATCATCAGAGGGCAGTTTGAAAATGAGCAAAAAAAGTACTTTTTTATATGGTGGAAAGAACTGGCGGAACTTGTCACCACAGGTTTTTATACATGTCAAAAGCTTACATTGGTTCAGAAAGTAATTAGACAAATTGATGAAAGAATATCCTTCAGGACAATTAAGCTCAAAGATACAATAATAATTAGCATATTCACAAGATATGGAAGGTCTAATTTTTTTCAAAATTAAAAAAAATACACCTTTAGAAGCTGTAATATAAAGTTGTTTGTGTGAACGGAGATTTCTCTCCCTATAAGAAAGGGGATGGAATCTGCAGGTATGTATTCATTTTCACATTTCTATACATATATACTTATATAATCTTCCCAAATAAGAATAGGATACCAGATTCAAACCAACTCAAGTGTCTCATATGACACTTCCTGGGTATGTATGCTTTTTTCTGAGTGAAATTTGATCTGTAGTTAAGAAAGCTTTTCACTTAAGTACAATTTGGAAATTATTTCCTCAAATGCCATTACTGTTCTTTTGTAATTTATCTACTATAATGAAATGTTATTTCAGTTATAAGATGGATGAATGAAAAAAATCTGCATTTCATTTCAAAAGCAAAGTTACAATTGAATTAAGCAGCTTTATAAAAATGAGGAAGGCCCTTCTCTTTCTCCATACCTTATGAGATCAATATAACAGAGCCCACTGGTCAAGAACTCAGTCAAAAATTACTACTTACTTTTCAGTAGATGAATATGATGTCCATGTAGGCGAATGTATGAGATGTGCAATCATATCCATGTTTTTTCCAGTTTCATGAACTAAATCCTCACATTTTCCATCACAAACTGAACTTGTTGTTTAAATTTTTTTATTATAGGTTTTAATGTCCATCAAGATAAACAGTTATGCTTTAAGAAAACAATTTGTTTTGCTGGTTTCTAAAAACTATGAGAAAGGGCATAATAGCCAGACAGTTAATGTAGGGTCAGAGTGCTTGAGGAAAGAAACCTGAAAAAGCTCAGTTCTGAAAAGCTGCAGGAAGTAGGAGGAAATAATTCAATATTGTCTTGGCACAGCCACACTAGAACTTGTTTAAGTGATGACATAAGGATGACATAAACCAGGATATTACACAGTGGCCAAAAGATTTGGAATATCGATAGCTTAAAACAAAGTGAATCAGAATGCTTTAGAAGCTACCAGCAGCTTGTGTGTTTGAAATCTAGATTATTTCATACTAAGTGATACATCTTGCCCAGTGAATTAACACAGAGATATTGATATGTATTGGCTGGAGTGCAATAGTGCTTTTAACACATACAGCAACATGTCTTCAAGCTGGAAAGACAGACAAGAAATAATGTCCAGACAGGAGAGATGATTAGTCCTATATACAGCTCAATAGGTATAACAGCAGAAGTTATTCTGGACCTGAGAGGAATTAAATATGTAAACACTAACCAAAAGAAAGCAAGAGAAAACAATAAACATTGCTTTAGATGGAATGGCAATCTTTGAGTCTGTTTTTTTTCCCTGTTATATTGTAGATACAATTCTGTTATAGTAGTTGTAGCTACAGTTCTGGAGAAAACAGGAGTAAAACAATAAAAAAATAGGGTAATGAATAAAGAGTAATAGTAATTTTGAAAGCACACAAACATGAGGCAGTCACTGGAAGATGTCTACCAGGAAGTGTCTTCTAAATACACATTCTTCAAAATAGAGTCAAATTCTAATGCTTTGATTACTTCCTTCACTTTAACAGGAAAGGATGTTGCTTGTGTGCCTGTAGATGGACTAAATTCTGCCACATAATGCTGGAATTCCACTGCAAAGTACAGACAGGTCAGATATCCCTTTAAATATTTTTGACATAGCTCAAATATACTTTAACAAAATGTTAGCCTTCAGACATTTAGCTAGACATGTGGTAATAATAATCAGTTTAAAATATATACATTTGGATTTAGAAATACCTATTTTTATAGATATGTACATATGAACACATAGGTACATAGAAAATCCCTAAGCAAAAATTGTTTAAAAATAATACTGTATTAGTCAGGGAAGTGACAGATTTCACATTTGACTGGTTGAATTTGCAATAAGGGAAAGAATACTTATGTGGTGAGCAGATTGGGAAATTGCCCAGTGAGTAAATTCCCTTTAGAAAAAGATTAGTCAGTTTATAACTTTTGATTGTGTGGTTAATTAATTAAGTAATTAAAGGCAATAGTGACTTTAACAATCACATACTTTTTAAACAGAAGTTATCCTTTGGGACCAAGACTATTCTCTGTCACTTTTAATATCTTTTCCATCTCTCTGATGCTCAAACCTCATTTCCTCTGGGGGGTTGGTGGCTCAGTGCAGCAATTTTCACTTACACTTTATCAAATATCCCCAACAGGCAACCATCAGTTATCTCACGAGCTTGAAGGAGGTGTGTTTGCCAGAGTTTGATTATCCATCAAATGTTTCCCCAAAGCTCTAGAAATAACCTACATTTTACAACTCATTCCTGAGAAAAATTGCTGCCCAATGAAATGTGGAAAGGAGATGTATACTTTAATGTTTCTTGAGAGCAGAGGGTATCTGTCAGGTTTACTTTCATAATTGGTTATTTTGAGGACTGAAATATTTCAAGTTTCACAAGAAGGAATACAGTCCTTTTACATTTAAAAACTTTGGCATTACATACAACCATTTATGCTTGTTCAGTTTGGATGATAAATGTGACATAGATACAGAAAAGTGGCATCACCTCCTCGTTCTTTTAGAAATGGATAACCTTTATCTTGCACCATATAGTATAGACTGGGTTTACTTACATTTTAGCTGCATCTATTACACAATTTTTAGCAAAAATACCTCCAAGCCTTTATAGCGGATACTAGCAGTAGAGGATTTAAAGAGTTTTGAATATAAATGTCCATCATACACACCTACATCTCTCGTTATATTAAGTTTCAATTTCACTTGCTCCATCTTTGTTTATTAAGACACAGTATGATAGGACACTTAATAGCTCTTTCCTACAAAAGTATTTGGCCCAAGGTAAATCTCCAAGGAGAATAAACTGGAGCCTGCAGCAATGCCTGCAGCATTGTCTGCTTTTCCAGCAGACCCTATGGAAAAGATAGAGGCTGGTTACTCTCAAAGGCTGGAATCGCTTCTTTCTGGCCCTGGTTATGTTCTAGAGGTTAAAGTGGGGTCTATTACCCTTCACAGAACTGGAAAGCTCAAACCTTGTTTTAATTATATTTCATCCTTGGACCTTAGAAGTACTGCTTTTATTTATCAGTTAGTTTTCTAGTTGTGTGCTCTAACGTTTTGAAGGACATGTTCTTTGCTGTTGGATCTTCTCCTAGGAATCTCCTAAGAATAAAATACTCAGCTTGTCTGTCATTTTGTCAGTGAATTTAGGCAGTGTTCTGTGGCATGTTTTCTCAGATCCATGTGAAAGCTGAGGCCAAAGTAGAATCTAACAGCCAGCCTGCTAAGTGCAGTTTCTCGCCATGAGTATATGATGCTAATTCTTCATGATTTTCATTGCTGCCTGTTGGCTTCCAGCTGGAACATAAGGTGTTGTTCTGAAGTAAGGAAAACTACATAGCCTGGGAGCTGCCCATTTGAGTGTCCACTATTCTTTCCTACTACAAAGATACTCAGAGACACTTTCCATTTAAAGGAATTGCTGGCGCTCTGTCCTCCAGGAAAGGGGACCTTTTCATGATTCTGAAATAATATGTATTTGTTTATTTTTGGTGCAGAGGTTTTCATAAAGGGGAGGTGGAGCTGAGACAGAGGAAAAGGGAATTCAATGTTTATAGCATTTTGCCAAAGGTATACATTGTGTCAGGTTTGCTTCTAATTTATTGGTTTCGTTAGTGTAACATAAACTGTATTTCAAAAATTACCTGAGGCAACTTACAGTCTGGGACCAGAGTCTTTCTTTTCTTTTCCCTCTCTCTTTTTCTAGCATGTGAAATCAAAATAAATAAATAAAATCTGTGTGTGGTTCCATGTGGTCCCATGCTTGGCTGTATGGGCTTTTGATATATACCTTCAAGGCACAGAATGTGCAAGTCTGAGGGGGAGGTGGATCATTTCATTTCGTTTCATTTCATTTCGCTTTTATCTATGTATGTATACAAGCTAAACTTCCTTTCTCTCGGTCACACTTTTGTTTTCCTCTGGTGTTTGATTTTGCTGTATCTGCATTTATTCGATAACCTGTGGCTTAAACATGTTTTCCTATCTGGCAGAGCTTTCACTGATTTCTGCCATATGTTGGCTCATATCAGATTCTTTCTCTTTTGCCAACACATTGTTTTTAGCTCCTCAGTTTCCATACTGGAGTTGTTAGCTCTTTTCTTTTTTCCCTCCTACCTTTCAGCAAACATTTTTTCCCTCTCTTTTTAACCCTTGTCTTTCTGTAATGCCAACTGCAAACACAATTCAGCATAGATAATACTTCATTGCAATCGATATGCTTGAATTTTAATTAATGTGACCAAATTAACAGTCCAGGTCATTTGAAGTGACAGCAAAAACACTTCTATGGTTTGACATGAATGCACTGCTGAATCCTGCTTAGCACTTGTTAATATAGAAACTTTTCCTGGTCTTTATGAGTGATCATAAGCCAACACATTTATTCTTTTTTTGTTTAAATTTCCAAGTAATTAAGTAATTAGATCAATGTTAAAAGTGGCATATTAAAATAGATGATGAAAAATTCACACTTTTTTTCTGGAAAGGTTGCCATTTTATGTATGCTTGTACATGTTTAACTATATATGATATTCCATCCATATAGAACTACTTTTTCATTACCTTTTCAGACAAAATTTTTATTGAATTCATTTTCTTCCAATGGTGAGCTCTTGTAATATGGTTAGCACCTTAGTTATAGACACCTCTTGAACTCTTTTACTAGGCCATTAAGGATGTCTACACTGATCCACAACATGTATACTACAGCTGAGGCACATTTTGCATGTTTGAAGCAATTGCCTGGGCTGGCTTTAATCTACTGCCTGTCAATAATATTGAAAGTGAAGCAGCTTGGGCTTGAGCAAGGGATCTACAAGGCTGCTTGACATGCTGGTTAATGCTAGGATGATTAATTCTAAGACAAAATCTGTGTTACTAAAGGTATACTGCTATATATACTGCTATACCTGAGTTGACAGGTCCTTGTCTGGTTGTGTATTCATTGTTCTCCCTATTTTCTCATAGTATGTTTAGCCCTTCCCGTGTTGCTGCTGTTGCTATATTAAAGAAAATCTAGGTTTATGTTCCATGAACACTGCCCATTTCCCCTAAACTCCAAAAATGTGAAAACACCCTTACTCTGAGCTTTTTCAGTTTGGAGATACTCTGCATTTTGTGAATAGTATTTTCAGAGACATAAGAAGCTAGAGGAAATACACAGCCTTTGTGAGTATAGAACCCATTTTTTATTGTAATCCATACAACAAAAGTGAGATGGAATGCAGTTAAAATACCTAAATACGCTTGCCAACAAAAATGCGATAAATCATAGCATAATAAAAATAATAAATTATATAGTATAAATAATTCAGAAAACTTTAATACTTGCTGTATTCCTCTAAGATCATGCCCATAAAGATTCTTACTGGAATCTGCTACATTTGCAAAGCTAATTACTTTGTTTGCTGTAACTACAGGATTTGCATAATTTCATGAGCTTACTGAAATATCAATAGAATTCTGTTAACCTCCATGACTAAAGTGTATTTTTTACCTAAATCAATATAGCAGTAGGGATCTTTGCAATAGGGAAGAACTTCTAGTATAAATTGCTTCACCTGTGGGCTTGTTTAGAAACCCTCATTTTTATAGAACTGTTCTCTCAGATGATAACATCAATGGCTTTTTTCTGTTTTTCTTTTCTTTTTTTTTTTCTTTTGCACTTGGTTTCATGGAAGTCACTCTAATGCCCTTACAATTCCCTCACAACTGTGCTATAAGTACCCTGGGTTTTCATTTCTTAAGCTCAGTTCTTGGAATATGATTTTGTTTGCTGTTAAATATGAACTTATAAATATCTGCCCTGCCCTTAAATTTATAAAGAATCTAAACAAAAATGCTTCAGCTTATCTAATTTTCCACTTTTTTATATATCTTGTGTCTCAATATTTTTCCAACATACCTGAGAAAGGGTCACAACATCAGAAGAAAAGATGTATGGTCTTTTTTTCAGAATGGAATTTAGAATTCAGAGAAATCCTGTTGCCACAAAGTCTCAATTCCATTGGTAAGCACACAAGATTTCCTGAATAAAAATCCTAATTTTGTGATGCTGCTCCACAGAAACAGACTTTGATAAGTATCTGTTACTGTAGCATTATGACTTCTTTGTTATGATACTCATTTCTGGCTAAATCTTGGTATACCAGGGTTATATGGACTGGTAGAGATCACCCAAGTGAAAATAATAAGACTGTATCACTCTAGTTTTTCTTTTTTAGTAGAGATTATGATGACCAACGCATTAGATCTGACAGATCTCTCTCCTCAAGAAAAAAAATAAGAAATTATCTGAGGAAATCAAATAATAGCAAAGCTTTATGTCTAGGCTCTTGGCTTGGATAACATAGTATTTGTGAATGTTTATATGCGCAAGTTTAAAAATGAATTTACATCTTTTCTCCCTTGTTATTGGTACATTTCAGGCCTTCAGTAGAAAATTGTTCTGGTCCATTCCTCACTCATGACGCAACTCCTTATCTGAGTGAACAACGTGAAAACTTATTGCCAGCAAACCCAGGTACATACTTTAAGAGACTCACTTTATTTTATGCTGATTTTCTTGTTTCTTTTAGGCTATCTCACAGTCTTGAGGACTCCAGCACTCTGCAACTTCCTTATATGATAGGTGCATTTTAATGCACTGAACTCCTGCCCTTGGCAAGTGCAAGATGAGAACACGTTACCACCGTGACCTCCCTCAGATTATGGGTATGGAGAACTGGAAGATGGATGAGGTTGGCTCTGCCATGTTACACTCCAATCTGAAGAGGTTGATAAGGATGGGGCCAGTGGAATACCGATTTACTACTGGTTTGAATGCATGATACTTCAAACAGTCTCATTTCCTGTACTGGCAACAATCTACTATTCCCTAGACTTGCTTGGGTACAGATATGTACAATTACAATGTTCAGAAGATTCTGGGAAAGCAAAGAAACATTTCATACCGTACAAGGAACACGTGTTAAAATGCAACTTTTAAAAATATTGTATCACTTCTTATGTGTTTTTATTTTAGAAGTGTTTTGTTGGTTGGAAGTTATACCACGTTTTAATTCCAGATATTAACCTTACAATGAAGATCATACAGGGTAGATTTTATATAGAAAGCATGTGACCTTTTTTTTAAAAAAAATCTGATATGAAAATATTTATGAACCATACGGAGTTAATTTGCTGATAATTTTCTTCATTTCCCAATGTATTTAATCACATTGAAGCATAAATACACCTTCTTGAAAGCAAATTCTCACTTTTTTTGTTTACATATTAACATAATATGTCATTCTTTAAAATAGCTTGTCTGTTCACAAAGAATAGACTTTTTACTTATTTTTTACTATTTATTTTTAGAAAATAAACTGCCATACTTTTTATCGTCTCAGAATTGAGAAAGGGGTCATAAAGTGATCCAACTTCTACTACTTTTGCTGTTTAATAATTGAGCTATCTAAGGAAGATAACTAGTTTTGTTTGTTCCTTGGGGATACTGTGTTGTTAACATAACCCGCTGAGAATAAACCAGCCTGATTTTATAAAGTGAGATATATTATCTATTACAGAATTTAAAATATAAGTGAAAAACAATGATGGATGTTTTCATGTTCTAGGATCATCCAGTTCTTTCCTTTGTTTTTTATTTAAGAACCACTTCACTCACTAACCTGCCTTACAAAATTATTTGAACATGAAGCCTTTATCTGGAGGAAAAGTGGAATAAAAATTATTTTCTTTGTCTCTGTTACACAGGTACTCCCATTCATTCCATAAATATGAGATGATTTCTACCAGTTTGTGCAATCTTCAAGAAATGGAAATTGTACATTGCAGGGACTGATACTCTGTACTTGAATACTGATTTGTAAGGTGAGTGACTCTTCTGGCTGTTGAAACAGAAGCACATGAAAATTGATACTTTCACATCTAAGCCCTTATACAAACATTTCATGGTGACTAACACCAGTGTTGTAGGCCTGTTGTGAGGGGAATACCTAATACTATCTTAAGCCACTTATGGTGCATAATTGTATCTGCTAGGTACAGTGCAGTAACTGGAAAAAAGCACCATCTACTACCGAGACCTTTTTAAACTAATTTTTAGCGCAACATGCCATTTTGTGTTGTGTCTTGGGAGTGCAAGCAGACGTGAGAAAACTGACATTTATTACTTTTCATCAAAGTGTACAATGGATCACATTTACTTGCCTATGTTGAATAGCTTTCAATAACTTTCAGTGTTTCAATAACTTTTTTTTTAGATGACCGTAGCTTGAATGGAGTGCTGCAGGAGGGCTGCCTGAAATATTTCCCCATGAATGAGTAGGCATATGGGTGGCATTTGAAATATTGAAATAATTTTGAAATATGGTGGCAATTTGAAATATATGGGTCTGTGATACCCAAGAAGCAGACATTGGATGAGACAAGTGGAAGGGCCAAAGGAGCCTTGTTTCTTCTGCTACAGTCCGTTCTCAGACAATGTGGTGTGAAGGTAACTCAGATTTTCTGAACAGTTCTTGCATGGATAGTCTAAGCTTAAGGAGATCTCCAGGAAGGGACATAGTGGGTAGTGGATAGAGTAGACAGAGGACAACTATGGAAGATGAAACAAGTTGGAAATTGTTCTGTTTGCTTTAAAGTTATTTGATTTTCTCTAGAGTCTCACAAGTCAATAAATTGCTTGCAAATCGTCTTATGTATGTGTATATATATATATATATAGAGAGAGCACTTTTTTATTCATGAACTTATCTTTATAATAGTAAATGTCTGTCACATGTTTACAGTATTTAATAGTCTAATTATTCTTTGTAAGTTTGATATGAACTACTTCTAATTCTTTACTTCAGCTCTTATTCCATATTCTACCAAATTTTCAAGTTGTTTCTTCTATTAGAAGTTCCTATATATTAGTGGAATTTCAGCTCTGATATGCTAAGTATTTTTGCTAGTGTCATGGTTATGAACATACTTCTTTCCCATCTCTCCCTGTTCACACGAATTGGCCTCATAGGAGGCCAGTATACCATATTTAGGATGCAATTTCAGAATTCTCTTGTTTTAGCTAGAATGCGTTATAAAAAGTCTATGTCAAACATTTACAACCACATAGACTGGAGTCTTCACCTGTGTCTCTTCCTTTTGGCAAACTACGATATAAGATACTGATTAATTATTTTTGGCTCTGTTAGTAAATGGTACAAAACATTTTAAATTATTTCCAAGTAATATGCATTGTATTTGAATATTTAATCCCACCTACTCCAGGGGAAAGGATTCTCTTCTCATCACACCTAAGCCAATCTAGCAGCTAACTACCACCAAAAAGAACAGTCCTGTTTGTGCTTTCTCCTCCTTCTCAGCACCTCCCATAACCTCCCTTGCACTGGTTGTGAGACTCACCTGACCTTGCAGTGAGCTGATTCTTGCTAGGAACTGGAGGGGTGCTGGGATGGGGGGTTGTTTTGCTTTGTTTTATTTTGCTTTTGGCTCAAGGAGATGAACCAGATCATCACCAAGCAGTGCGGTCAACACTTAATGGCTTCGAATTTCATAACGTTGACTGACCTGTATAAGAGCACGTCACTAGCAGTTAGGGAAGATCCAGTTCTTCTCACCTTCCTTTGCTTTTCTCCCTTACTGCAATGAAATCATATCCTGGGGCTGCATTTCCCCGAGAAGCTGGTCCAATCTTCTTTTCAATAATGAACTGACCAGCTGGCTTGTCCTGTCTTATGGAATTATCTCCTGACATTTAGGAGAAAGACAGAACTAATGCATATTGTTACAGGAAGTCATGCTTTCTGGGGACCCAAGCTGGTCTCAGTTTTATTCTGAGGATAAGTGACCCCAATTAGCTCTTTGCTTTCATGAAAGATTCTTAAAGAACAAGCTGTTGTAGCACTCAGATACAGTCTTCCTTTTCTTTCAGATTATTGCTTTACTTTTTATTTTACTTTGTGTGCTTTTGCTTTGCTTGTTTTTTTCCAGTGGAGTAATCAAATCATTTAAGATAATGTCTCCATTTCAGTTACTTCATTTAGAACCATTCAACCATAACAGGTTGGAGTTATAAATCATGTGCCTGTGGCAGAGTATCACATGGATTACTACTTTGTTACTACTGAGTCAGCACAACTGTGATGGTGGTGCATTCTTGCATGGTGCTAAAAGGAGAGAGACAACTTCTAAAGTCCCATCATGAAATGTTTTCTCATGAACCCTCAGGATTCATGAGCCCAAAGTCTTGGATTGCAAAGCCTGGACCTCACTATGGAAGACAGAGCAATGTTAGCAGTCAGTGAGAGTCATCAGGGTAATTTTTTAAGTATTTTATTAAGGTTACTTCAGCTGAGAATAGTTTAGATAGATAAGGTGTCTAAGCATTTTCACTTCATCTTCAGATATTGAAAGAAGCGTTGATCATTGTTTTCAGAACTAAATAGGAAAAGCTTTTTTTATCTCAGTCCTTGCCTAATCCTATCTAATTGCAATTTAGGGACATACTAGAGGTCTCTCAGATGTGGTTAACAACTTTCTAGCTATTACTTAATATGGAAATACAACCAGGCAGGTGAACACTGCACACTGTAGTACTAAACACATTCGTTGCAGTCAGCTGAAGTCCTATGTTTTAAGAGCTTTTGTGTGTAAGATGGAAGAAAATGGAGAATGTAAAATTCAGTTTCTCTTAACAATTAAAATATTTTCTATGTTTTCTTCTGTGCTTTCAGGAATGAATAAAATTCAAATAAGGTAAAAATATTCAAAGGTAATAAGATTCAAATGGTAATAGGTTTGAAAACAAGGAATTTTAAAACCATGAATCTACTTTCAGATTAAGTTGAGAATTTAGAAAGTGAATTCCAGTGACTTATTTTTAGTTCAGGTAACTCCAATATTGATTCAAATAGGAGTGCTTAATTATAAAACTGCTTAGGACCTTATTACACTAGATCTCTTCTCCAAAGGTTTTCCACCATAGGATGACTGAATGGTACTTAGGAAGCATCGTTCCTCTTGTCACAAAGAATCTTCTCTTCTATTTCAGCAATGTGTTAAAGTAATTTGAATTCAACCTTAATCAGCACTGTGGTCTTTAGCTCCTTTGACAATCAGACAGTTTGATTTTATAATACCAATAATAAAAAAAAAAAATGCTCTTGGAAAAGATTACTACTCAGTAGTGAATCTTGCCTCCTCATACTAAGGGTGGACTTTGTTTTTTTCCAGTATCTTTACATTCTTCCATAAAATATTCCAGCTGCTTTATAGAAGGATAAGGTAGACCTCCAGATAATAATCTGGGGTCTTAATTTAGGCTCCTGAAGAAGAACTATTGCACATGTGTTTTGTTTATAGAGTTGCTATTCACACACTTTTGCTGTTTTTTTTCTTATGGGCTTATAATTCTTCCACTTTTCATTACAAAGGAGGTATGGTGACCTTGACATTTTTCACCTCTCCTCTGGAGATGGCTCTCTCTTGGTTAGAGATTAGTGCTTCCTGTAGTGAGACTCTCAGAGGGAACATTAAGGAACAGAATAATGGATATCATAGCATCCAAATTTGGTTTTCTGTTGCATAGCTAGATAGGAGAAGAGCAAATTGAAAATTCATGGTCACTATTTAGAAAAAAAAAGAAAGAAAGATAGGAGTTGTTTCATTGATTTCAGAAGGATTTGACTGAGACCTATACCATATAACGGAAAAAGAAAGCTTCCCACCACCCAACTCGCAGCATGACTGCTTGCTTTTAAAGTGATTGGAAAATGTTTCTTATGCATAGAATTTACAGACAAAATGAAAAAAGCAAGTCACAGACATTTAAAATTCTAACATAATTTTGTTCCCTCTTATAGAAATAGAATAAAATGTGCTGGATGACTTTGAGTCCACATTCTCCTTGTGATGCAAGCACACACTTTTTAGAGCACGTAGATGGATCATTGTAAGATTTCTCATATATCTGTTTTTCTCTCTTCGATATTGTTGCTCTATACACAGTTATAGAGCAATGCTTCCCCTATATAGTTTCGTATTCACCTTGATTTTGTTACCTGTGAATGAAGTACTGTAGATGTAAAAAAACAAATCTACTTGGTTTTACACCACAGAGTAGCAATATATTTTTAATTATTTGCATATTATGGCATAACCTAAATTAGTGATTCCATTTGTTAACAGTTTGACTTTTCCATTAAAAAGGCTCTTATTGTGAAGAAAGAGGTAAGAAAAATAACTTTACTGAATTATGCCATGAACTTTAGTAGAAAACAGAGACTTATTAGCTGGGAGTCTTTGAAACAAAATCTTGAGAGTTTAATGTTTGATACATTATTCTCTAGGCTGCAGTACTAAACTAAATTAATTCACCTCAGAATGCTGATATGGGATATTCTGTTAGTGAAAATATTTTAAGTAATAATATGCCTCTTTCCTTTAACGCCAGATAATGTTTATTCAGTTTTAAAAATAGATTTTCCACAGTATTAGAGTGAAATGCAGCCAGTTGTTGGTGTGAGGTTTATTTATAATGGTAACCCTACAAAGTTTCCACATCTTTCAGCATTTACAACTTTTATTTTATGACAGTTTGGTATACAAAAACCCAGCATCTTGGTTTATTCAAACACTAGTATGGTTAATAAAATAGAAGTATATAGTGTCTCCTTCATTTAATAGTTTAACACTCTATACATTGCCTTCATTTGGATTTCACTTTGTGGGCACTTGCACACATGCTTAACTTCACCCATCTGACCACTTGCATTGAACTCTATTACCCAGTGAAGGGAAAGAACGAACAGGAGATCTCATCTTGTACATGGTAGCCTGTGTCTGAATGAATAGGAGGTCTTGTATAATATTAATGTCATATAATCATTCCTGCAGTTGAAAACTTAGAGAAAATCCTATTAGTTACATCACTGAAAACAGAATGCTAAAGATTCAGTAGCAGATACTTATGTGTAATTGTATTCTCTGGTAGGTCCGCTACGTTATAACATATGCTAAAAAGCTAGAAGACAATTTCCCGGGTGACAACTTTACAGTGTCTATGTTATTTTCTGGGTTTACTATCAATTTTGTATGGGCTTGATTTAGTTTAGTTCTGGTCTGCCTAACCTCCTGAGTTAGCAGTTCAATTGTATATCAGAGGAAGACCCTTGTAGTCACTCAGCCATGATGTAATTTAGTCTTCCTAAGAACCACAGCAATGTTAAAATAAAATCCCTGTGATGGTCAAGCCATTTGTCCATAGGGTAAAAATACTACTTATCCAGTTCACTGATAAAAGGTCAGAGATAATCATCTGCTTCTATGTATTCTTAATGGAAAAACGTGCCTCAAAGGGTAGACAGCTACCATCCAAATGTTTTATCAAACTAGGCACGTTATTCATACAGCGTCACCTGCAAAATCTGTTATGGCTGTGCTAGCATCTGCAGCACTTCGTTAAATAATATCAGCACCCTGCGGTACTGTATGCTATTGTACTTTTTTCTGATTATTAAATTGCATGGAATAACATTTTTTCTGAAAATTTTTTCACCGTTTGTACTTATCTTAATCAACTCAATAAGAACTTTTCTAGAGGAGGAAAAGGTGGATTTAAGTAAATACAAAACAAATAGGGTATTAGTAGCAGGAAGAAAATAAGATTGATGATCTGACAAAACATTAATTAAAAAGAAGAACATTGCCAAGACTAACGTGTATAATTCAGTTGCATGCAATTCAAAGGCAAAATTAATTTATTGTTCCTTACCTGACAACAAAACAGCAACTTTCTATTGATTAGTCTATTTTATCAGTGCGTAAAAGACATATTTAAACCCTCCAATTGGAAACAGTGTTATTGAAATGCTGCTGTTTAACCTCTGTGCCTTGAAATTAAATTTCAAGAACCCCACAGAGATAGCAGAAAATCGACTTTCCAATAAAACAATTTCACAGTTGTTTTTGTAGGTTTGTGTTAGTTTGCAAATATTGAATCTCAATTGCTTTATTAATTAAAAGAAATAACATGAAACATTTGGCATAGTTCCGTTCTGATTAGTTGCCAGTATGCTAAGCCCAACATATGCTGAATATTTTATTTAAAAGTGATTTATTGCAAAATTTACCAATAATGGGTGACAATATTTTGCCTATTTTCTAAATCTCAGCAGTTTTAAAGATTAAATATTATTATATATTCAGATGCCAAGAGCATGTATAGATTTAAGCTCTACAAACTCCTTAATAATTATTTTATATAGGGCTGTCAGTTCATAAAATTTGTTCCAAATGTGTTTATTCATTTTTCTGCAAATATCTGAGTCATTCATGTTGGAAATGGTAACTGGAATAAGAATTTAACCTTTGTTATTTTTTATCTAGCAAAGAAAGAATAATCTTCTTTATTCCTGCCTTTAAGAGAATATATGTTAAAATAGGAAATGTTAATACATCTTTGGTTTTTTAAAGGATAAATCTGCTCAAGAGGCAAATAGCTGAAAATGAAACCATTTTACTGAAAATATGCAAGGGTTACTCAAAAACTCACATTATCTGCCTCATGCTAAAGAATATATATTGACATTTTTACTATCTTGAAAGCAAAAGAAAACTTAGGGCTTTTTACCTTACTGGGAATTACTTTCAGAGGTAAGGCACTAATACTGGGCCAATGAACAGGAATTGCATTTCCACCTTACTAATTAAAAACACAAAGAAACAAAAAATCTGAAAGCTGTTATTCTCCCTTATTATTTTACTCTCACTCAATAAATTTGATAGAATGTGAATTTCCTTCCCTTTGCCCAGTATTTGAAGCTGTAGCTGTAAACTACCTCCAAGTAAACTGTTTTCTTTCTTTCGTACCATGACTTTTAGTCTTGTCTTCACTGTAACAAGTTGCACTTGAGAGCCCTATATAAAGCATCTTGGGTCAAATGAGAATGACCACACTGCAAAACAATGCTCGGGATGCACAGAATGATTCGATAAGCAACACACATGAATAGTTGTAACTCTCACCAAAGTGTTCTCCAACACTGAACAGAAGCAAGGCTGAAACTTTGCTATGAGCCTGATTGTTTGATCTTAAAGAACCATTTTGCAGAAAGCGTTCAACCTCAGTATGTATAAGAAGCAACATTATGAAAGAATCAAATTTTAATTTGAGCAAGAAATACAATGAAGACTGACAGACTTCTGTTAGTCTGTCACTAAAGACTTGCACTTTCACCTTTATGTTCAGACACTAGCATTGTATATCTTGCACTGATTTCAAGCTTATTGAAATCAAGCTTAGACCCTGAATAGACTTGAGTTTCTTACATCAGTTCTTCAGCAATCCTAGCAAATTGGGATGATAGTATGATTTTGTTAAAGTTTGCAGTGACCAAGTTTAAAAATATGTCTGTTTCTTCTCTGCTACATAATAGAAGAATCCATCAGGTTGCCAAACTTCCCTGCTGTTAATTCAAAAAACAGAGAAGGACAAATACATAGTGAATACATCAAATATAGGGAGTAGCTAACATAGTCTGCAGTGCGTGAAGAAATAGCAAGATTAGGAGATTTTTTGTTTTTCAGAAGGTATCAGGGGTACGTTGGAAATGTTGACTTTTATTAGATAATCTGCTGCAGGTATGGCCATTCTAGTTCTGTTTCTTATCCTGTTAAACCATTTCAACCGCTGTTCCCTGGCTGCTTCTTCCCCATTAAAAAAAAAAAAAAAAGAAAAAAAATCAGTCAGAACTTGTTAATACTCCCCATTGAACGTCTCCAAAAAAAATAAAAGGAAAGCATCAAAGGGGGCAGACAGCAGGTGACTAACGTCTGAGGAAAGTTGCTGACCATGCACACACTTCAAAGAGCCAACATTTCTTAAACCTTGGCCTGGCTTCTGCTTTTATCAGGCCTTTCCTGATTTCCAATAGACTTTAAAATTAAGCATTAATGTAAAATTAAAATCAGGAGGTATTCTTATAGAAATAGTTCTAATTTGACTTCTGCATTTCATAAAAATAAAAGTCAACATAATGTTTGGAGGTCAACATCAATAATGCATTTCTAAGGTTTCTGTGATAAGATGGATATGTGGCAGATTTGAAAATAGAAAAACCTTCATGACAAAGTTAAGAGAAAGTACTAATGTAACATTTGCTGAGATCCAAGACAAATGGATTCAAATTCTTTCGAATTCACATTCATGGGGATCCTTGGCACTCTCCTTTTTCATAAAAGGGACTGGATACTTCAGAAGGGGTGAAAAGGAAAGGTGTGCACTCAGTGCTACTGAGTGAATCTGTCTCTTTTTCACTGAGGCAAAAAAGATAATCTCCCACCAGCTTTGGCCAATGTTGGCCAGATCTTTCACACATTTCATCCTCTTTCTTACTGTCTAAATGCTATAACACCAAAAGTCCAAGAAATTGTTTTCTACAGAAATGTAGAAATATTTTATAATCTGTCTGTGTCAACCCAGACAACGCACACTAGAGCATTGGACAGGATAATGCAATTAGTTATACAAGGCAATGCAATTATTATACAGGGCAGTCACCACCATTAAAAATCCCCCCATGTCATTTGCCAAGAGTAACTATAAAGCCCAAGAACTTAGTTTCTCTTATTTTAATTGACTATTTCAAAACTAGAGTGTGATAAGATTTATTAAATAATAAACATCTCGGTGACAACTCTACCATGACTCTGCAAGCAGACTGGATAATCTTTCATGCAAATTGTTAGGTAGCTGTATACCTAGTCTGCTGTATTTGTAATAAATTGATTTAGGTGCCCAGCAGGATTTTACCTTTTAAAAATGTGTGTTTAATTTCAATACAGCAAAATATCATTAAAAAAGAAGATAGTGTTTCTAGTGCTCTTTGTTGTTATATCTTACAACACAAGAAAGGAAAATAGAAATGGAAGCAGACAAGCCACTCATGAATGTCTTAAACTGTGTAAGAAAGAAAAGAGTAGAATGTGGATATCATTACCAATGAAATCATAATTTTTATTTTTACACAAAGACCACAAATGAAGCTCCAAAAGAGGCCAGTGGCTATTTAAAGTAAAATTATCTTAATTATTATTGCTCTCATTTCCTCAATTCATTTTAAGTAACATTTTGAACTGAAAAGCTCATGGAGCCTATAAAACGCAGATGCTTCCTGATGAACAAGCAAGCCCCCAAATGATTATTTCTCAATAGGTTAGGGGCAAAGACCAGGCCTGTTGACATTGCTGAGATGAATCATGCTGCTCTGTCCCATTTGGCACCACAGTTGCTCAGAACTGGAAAAAAGTCCACATTACAGATGAAACAAAATTGGCTAAGTGAAAAAACAGTCTTCCTCAAATACAGTCCTGTCAAGTTGAGAAAATAGTTCTCCCTTTGATGACAAATTGAATATGTCTGATAATACTCTTTAAACCCCATAGGCATCAAATGGGCATAACAAGTCAGGGAATATGTTTCTGTGAGTATCTGAGATTGCAGAGTACCCCAAATCCAGGAAATGAACTGAATCACAAGAAGTCATCTTTCTAAATGCTCTCAGAATTATGTGCTCTCGAAGCTGCAGTACTGTTTATGAAACAAAACAGGTTAAGAAACACATGGTGCAGGGCGACACTATTTAAATGAACTGCTGCACTAGAAAACCACAGCAAAATAATACAGGAGTACTCTTCTGAAAATTGTGCATTGAATCTCTCAGAAACAATGGTAATTTGCACTTTTGCTTTCAATTTACAGTGCTCTGACAGGCAATAGGGCAAGGTACCTTGTACATGACAGTATGTACATTCAATATCATGGGAATAGTTCAGCAAATACATCTTTCAGCTATTCAACAAAACAAAAGTAACAATAATAAAGGACTAGGTAGGCATCTCACTTCTGTAATACAACCACTGGGCATTGTTTCTTAATTACCCTCTCTCCCATAATCATGTTTTTCATTAGTTTTAAATGACTCCCATCAAGCAAGTATCAGAGTCAGTGACATTCAGTCCTTGGCTTTGAAGGTAGATCTGTGATTATTATTTCCTAAGCATGATGCCCTTCCTCAGCCTTTACTGGCGAATGTACTGTATATTTGTATTTGCTCTGGTTTTATGATATGCTATGTTACTCCTCACAAACAGCCCTATACTAGGTTTGGTTAATTAAAGATTTTATTACACAGTAAAAGACACAATGCAGAGTAAACAATACTGCACACAGAATAAAAGACTGCATAAACACATACAGCATGTCTACTGCCACTTCTTTATAACTCCTGAAAAATGCATTTAACAATTACTCTATTCTGCTCTAACAGTGACTGCACAATGACCTTGGTCAGCAGTTTCAAGAGTAATGCATCAATATATGATGAATTTTATGAATTGATGTTTGTGGCTCAGAACATCTTTTGTTTATAAACAACCTTTTGTTCATCTCCGTTACAATATCCACTCTTTGGAATGCATTATGCATGGTAATGAGTCTCATCCTGAGAGTGGAAATTGATATATTAAATTTATTTTTTTACTAGCTCTTTCTAGTAACATATCTCAATAATCTATGTTACCTAGCACTACCACTGCAAAGGCTTTGGATACAACACATTTATTGCATATAAAGTATTTTTTGATCAAGCAAAATTAAAACAATCTATCATTAATGAGTATATTTTTTCACAGTGCAATTAACACAGTTAGTAGCAAGAAAGGACTTAATTCAGAGGTACTGAATAACTACATTTCCCTTTGACTTCTTTTGGAGCTGAAGATGATCATGATTTCTGAAAATCAGAATGACAGAGTTGAAGTATACAAAATAGAATAAACATTGTTTATCCTAAAGTTTTCTTTTATTGCTTGTTATATTTGCTTTTAGGGCTTCCTCTACCATATTAGCCCTAGGCCGCCTTTGAGTCGCATAAAAAATTCCATTTCCACAGGCCATAAATTCATTTACTATAGTTCAATGTATAATTTTCTTTTCTTAGAGGAGGTCAGGAAAAAAGGGCCTGATCCTATACTTCAACTTAAAGAATCTTCAATGATGCCAGCTGAATGAAGTAGGTGCCTTCCTACAGAAGGCTTGGCCAAGTATTCCAGGATGGTCATGATTACCTTCAGTATCAATATTTGAAACAGAACACCAAGAACTATTAACATTTTTATATTTAAACTTTGAAAGCTATAATACTCAAGTGATTTTCTGCTAGTAGATAAAATATAGCAGATGCTCAACAACAATAGTGATTGAGAGCTAAATGGAAGAACAGAAACACACTTTAAATCATTAAATCAAATTAGGTATTTCTGCATAGCTTTTCTATAACAATCGGTGATGGCTAATCTAACTCCATATGTGTGATACGCAAAACAGCTTTGGTTCATATTGCCAGCTGGTGGAAATCAACAGAAATACACTGATTTTCAGCAGCAGAAGGTATGGACATTTATCCAAGGAGTGAATACATGGGACTGCTCTCAGATGGCATGAGGTTAACCATCTAAAAAGAAAAATGGCTGAGACAAAATGCAGAAATGTTACATTTCTCCAGAGAAAGTGGAGGGAAGATAAGCTTAAAGGAGAGTGGAAGAAAAAGATGGCAAAATGCATCTGTTAAGTAAATTTTCTCTTCAGCTAGTTTGTTTTGCATCTGAGTGAAATTATTTGCAGCTGGCCTGCCTGATAGAAGAATAAATGACACCACTCCTTCTCCTGAGCATAGCTTTCTTACAGATGTCTGCTGAAGCAATTTCTAGAGTTTTTTTTTTTTTTTTTTTTTTTTTTAAACACAGAAAAGCTGGTAATGAAACTTACACAATATGCATATTTTTGATGGACATGTGTGCTTTCTCTACCATCTGCAAGTAACTGCACTTGAAACCTGTCTGTGTTGACTGAATATGAACCTCCCCACTGTGAATGTTTATCAAGTGGAACAATTCCTAAATGATCATCAGAGAGCATCAGAGGTGTCTGGATTTTGTGTCTGTTGAAAGTTTGGGTATTTTCAGGAATAGAGTCTTAAGAATGATATCTTAAAAGTGTTTTTATTAATAAGAGATTTTTAAGTTCATCCTGTGTGTCTTGTATTAGCTGGTTAAGAGAACATATAAACTGGACAAACCGAGATTATTCTCTGCAATGTTTTCATCACAAGAACAGTTTGCTAAGGAAGATCCAAATATATCTACAACTTTTTGTTATTCTTGATGGCTAAAGAATACAAGTTTGCACTGGTGTGTAATCTTCTGTTTGATGTTCAACTTTGACAAATTTGCATTGCTGATCATCATTGTTATACTGATTTCCCTTAGCATAGGTTCTGATCTAATATTTTGGCAAATACTAGGTTTTGTGAAGCTCTTTGCATCAGCTTTTATCATACTTGCCATACAATTGTCTAATAGTTGGGATACAATGTACAAGCAAAAGCAGTTGCTTGAATGATTATGTGGGCTTCAGTCTGGTGGAAAAATATGGTAATAGAAGATGACTGGTTTCTGAAGTTTTGTTGCTATCTGAATTTTTTTCCTCTTTCTGTGTGATCCGGGGAAATACTGAAAAATGAACTTATCAGTGAAATCACCAGAAGGGAATAGACACAGCTTTTAAGGAATATCTGTACACATGGCAAATATTCATTGTTTTAGCTAGTGCTAACATGCTGTATTACTATTGAATATTTATTATACAATATGTCAGAGACTTTCTGGATCTGTGCAAAAATCAACTTAGAATTTCAAGAAAAGCCCAAAACGAATCTACAGAAGCCACAGTTTTCTTTTAAACAATTCATATACACTTCTGGTGGGGAGGGAAGGGTTGGTCATGTTTCATGTGAGTTAGGGCATTCAGGGCCACAACCATCCCCATATAGAATTTCTTCAGAAGCTTTTATTATCAGTTCACCAAAGGAAGAGGACAGCTCCACTTAACTCAGCAACAAACTGTTCTGCCCTCCTTCAAAGCAGTCAGCAACATCCTCCTCTCTCTCTAAGGACAGCAACTTTCTCCATTTCCAGAGATTTTCTACACCTCTCCCCTTTAAAGCCTTTATATAGAAAAGACAACAGTTGAGACCCCTCACTTTTTCTCAGCCTAGAGGACTTTTGGGATCTGCCCAGTGGGAGTGTGGCCTTTGGGCTGATCTGCAGCACCTGATTACCTTTCAGAACAAGGCCAGCCATTCCCCTGGGTCTTTATGGGACCTGTTACAAGCCCTGTTATACAAACATTATTAGTGTCCAGTTTGCCCTCAGTTTGTCTCCATAAGCTTCTAGTGGTACATAATCTATGGCACACTGTTGCAATATAAATCCATCTAGTACTAGATTGTGTAATTTACTCAAACTTGAAGGTTTTTTTTCTTTTCTTCTAGACACACATGATCATCTAAACACCACAGCAGGGATGTGTATATTTTCTGTGAATTCACTGTGACTGTCTGCTAGAAGATACAGTCTGGACTGTTTGTCTGAACTCTTCTATTGCTACAAACAAACGTGGTCTTGGTATTATGGAAAGCTTGCCAGACAGCTGTTTTGCTATCCTTCATTTCACTTTTCATCACCCTTCCAGAAATGATCAATTGATCCCATTCTCCATTATCACAAAATATACTTGGGGAAGGTCTTTAGGTTTGGAGGATGAATGTCCTTGGGGATATAGCTAAAAAAAAAAAATGATTAAACACTAAGAAGGCATGTATGTGAATAAGAATCTCTTTCTCTTCATCTCATTCATACTGTCCTGCTACAGAAATTTCTAACTCAATGCCCTCAGTGATCAGCTTTCTTCCAAAGCAGAATGGTTAGGTGTTTATTCTTTAGTGAAAACTGAGATTCCCGTGTGTGTATAACTCTAGGTCAGTTTTGTCCAAAGCATATTTTCCTGTAATGCCTTTGGACAAAGGTTTTCTGCATACCAATGTCTCAGCAGAGTGTGACAGAAAAAGGACGTGGGAAAGAGAGTTCTCATGTGCCTTGAGGTTTGTTTCTAAAAATTTATTAATACATCAATTTGGTCCACATATATACTGTGTAATGGATGAATAAGAGTAGAAACATGTTTCTATAACCTCACAATCTGCTGAATGACTATAAACAAGGTTATCTGTGGGGGGAAAAAAAGAATAAATTTGCTTGGGGGAAAAGTCAGCTTCAGGGGAACTCCAAATATGTGGGCATTTGTATCAGATTCATCCACTACTGGTCAAATACAAAGAAAAGTGAGATTTTGCACGTGCCACATTTTTTTCTTGAAGTGTTCAGATTGAAAAGTTTTGTCTAGAAATCTCAATTTGCATTTAAAAACCCTCCACAGAAGACACTGGAACAAAACCCTTCATTCTGGATGGACAAAATCACTTTCTCTTGACACAGATTTGAAATAAGAGACTCATTTTTCTGGAATTTTCCTTCCCCTTCACTCTGTTTCAGAACTTAATTTTCTTTCTGGTTGGTTTGGCTTTCATCACTAGGTCAGAGGAACCATTAATTGCCCAGCTCTACAAACATGACCGATTCTTAGATTAACAATACAGGCATGGGCTTAATAAATTTTAAAGACTGCTGTTCATTATTGGAGGAGATCCACATGAAAAATTTAACTTTCTTCATGAAGCACGGATTAGTCATGGATGTCTTTTAGCAGGGGTCCTGCCATCTGGTAGAAGCTTTGCCCATTTCTGTCCACCTTTGAGGCTGCTAAGAACCATCTCCTTGCTTGGAAAGCTCAATAACACTTTCACCATGTAGCTAATTTTTATATTAGTGCCAGTTTTGCCTCAGCAAAACAAATGAGGTTATCTCAGAATTTGTAGTATAGTTTATATTTCCTAATAGTTTCTATACGAAATTGATAACAAACAAGGAAGACTCGTTAGCTATTTAAAGAAAGAGAATAGCCAAAATTTAAAGCTTGCTGTTATACGATGTAGAGGTCTAACAAGCTACTTGTGAGTACCATCTAAGTTAACCTCATCAAATAGGTCTGGGAATAGAAACCACAAATGTTTCACGATTGCTGCATGGGGCCTCACTGTATACGTAATGCATGCACACACATGCTCAGCCCTTATTACTCCACAGATTTTAAGAATCTGTCAAAATAATCTCTTCTCCCATCACAACAGCTAAATTACTTTTCATAAGCTTTTAAAAATTAAAAAAATTAAGATTAATGCCAGCTGTACTCTAGTATTTGCATTATTTGATCGATCTCCTTCAAAGAATGAATATTACAGAATATTTAAAAAATGATCTTACAGTAAATGAAATGCCAGAAACAATATATTATATTTCATAATTTGTACCCCCCTAAAATCATAATGTTGATTTATTGTTGTGATCTACTATTTAAAGCATGAATGAGAACTATTAAACTCTCATCCCAAAAGGGATTTTTTTATTACTAACAGATGCATTCTGACTGGGGAGCCTCACTCTATCATGAAACATGAATCTTATTTCCTTATGCCTTTATTAATTATATATCTATTGGGATTCAAAGGTGGGTCTGCTGTAGGTTCAGTCCTACATTTCTGGCTCCTGTTGTCATCAGGTCCCTGCTTGGTTCTGGTCACTTTGTCCTCAATGACCCACCCACTATTCTTCCTATGTAAATACAGACCAGTCTGCTTCCATGAGTGCACATGATCTCTTTCTCCTCCTATCTACTTTGCTTCAATAAAAAATACATTTTTCAAAAATGGGAGGACACTCTTTTTTCCCGCCTCATTTTTCAAGAGCAGAATCATGGCATTTCAATTTTTTAAGTAAACAAAAAGCCCTATTTTTCATACTGACAGCAAAGAGCAGTGATGTATGAACCTGTAAGTCATATAATGACTTATCCCTGATAATACTTGAAGAAGCCTCCATATATTTTTAAGGCAAGTCAAAATAATTTGTTTTGGCAATGCATTGAAATCCTGGGTTTTTAAGCTGCAATATGTTATGTTTCAATTTCTGTGGTGTGGATCCATCTTTACAGATGAGAATTAATTTTCTAAAATCACTGAGAAGTTTTAAAATAAGTGAACTAGTATTGAAATGTTAACAGGGCTACCCTCTTTCATTTAGGCTGGGTAACTGTTTCCGTTCTAAAACACGGCGTTTCATTGTAATTTGCATTTTGTGCTATAACTTTACAGTACTGTTGAATTTGTTTATCAAAGCCTAAATTGTGAGTCATGATATTAAGAAATAGTCTCATAGTTCAATGATAATCTTTATGGTATATAGTAGCTATTGAAAAAAATTAATGGTATCTGCCTCAAAATTCAAGGTAAAATGCTTCATCCATAAAAGGAGTTTGAGGAGCTAGATAATATTCCTGTTATCTAAAAGCTGAAACTTCACCCTCTTTATCTCTCTTAGTGCTTCTCACAAGGGCAAGAAGGGGTAAAAATGAAACATTGATGAAATGGGCGTTATAATCAAGCTGAGAAGTGCTGGTAGAAAATTCCTCCAGTAAATGAGAGTTCAGCTGGCCTAGCTGAGTCAGTGAGGCACACTGGGGCCTTTCTTTCCTTCCCCTGCTTTCCCAGCCCTGTAGGAGGTGGGATGGAGGCCCACGCACAATTCTGTGTGTGGTGGCACAACTAAAATTTGAGTTTTAGACTTTTGTCGGATTTACTTCTGGACCTGAACAGCAGTCTTTCAACTGTTACTTGTGAAGCAAGGCTTATCCTTTGCTGGAATGAGAGACTGTAGTTTTAGAGAAGGCGTAAATTACACTTTTCTGTGGCCAAAAAAACAGCCACAGTCTATCTGTCTAGAAACAAAGTCATGGAATAATAAGAATACATGTTTAGCCTTTACGCTTACTGCGTGTCACACACCCCTGATAAATGCTATGGATGGGTGGACTTCTATTTTTTCCTCAGACTACTCTACTAGAGAAAGTGAGCACCTCAATAAGTGTAATTTGTATATATGATCTCCTGGGAGGCAAAGCGACCTATTAAGCATCTCCCTTCTTGACAGAGGGTGCAAGCTGATGAGCCGAGAAGTTCAAGACAACTGACCAGCTATTAGTTCCTATATCCAATATGAGCATATGCAAGTCCCCACATGCTACAAATCCAAGCTCCCATCTGATTCACTGCAAACTGAGCCACAGCTCAGTGATGGCACAACCCATTTTTTAGCTGAAGTTAGAGAAAGTAGTCTTCACTCATGCTGTTACAACAAACTGTCCAGCCTAAGGAATAAATACTATCATCTGCTGATTTCTATCCAGGATGGGGGAAAACTCAAATTACTTAAGTTATCTGTATAATAACTGGGATTCTGCTGCCTATAACAGAAGTAGAACTAACTAAAAGGAAAAATCTCCCAAAGCCCAATCAAAGCTGTCACAGTGCCAGATTTGTGGCTACTCTGCAGTAGGTTTGCTTTTTCTCTTGCTGTAGTTCAGGTTAATATGCCTTCTCAGGCTTATAAAACTTCTCACTCCTGGAATTGAGAAACTGATAGGATTTTGAAGCATTCAAAAGTTCATATCAACATTTTAAACATTCCGTTCCATAATCCCGCAGATTCTTCTGAAACAGGTATCTTGCATTCAATCTCCTCATTAGTCATGAATACACTTAACTTATTATTAAGGGCAAATTAAGAGACAGATATTTAATGAAATTAAAATTTCCTCAATGAAGTAGCGCTTTCTGAAAATCAAGGTGGATGTTAGACATGAACTTTGACCAAAAGGCACTAGGTCTGAGGACTGGAACTCAAATATGAAAATCGACTGAAAAGAAACATAGCATTCACTTTACGCAGAGTCAACTAACAAAAATATACTACGGATTAAAAAGACTTCTGAGTAAAAACTGGCTCATAAGAGTAGTTAGTAGTTCTTAAAAGTCACTCAGAATAGGGAGTGGATGGGAGCCATTGAGGGTCCTACTCAGATATATCAAAGTGTCTGGCACTGATTCTTGCCTATTTTTGCTCACAGAATACTTTGCATGCTTAGGTTTTAGCAGAGCTGTGGAGGGATTTGATGCCACAAAATGCCACGCCTTGGCTTTGTGGGGAACAGTTGTATTAGAGATTTAAGGAAGGATTTAGTTGCTTTGGAATTTAGCAATAGTGGGAGGAGAAAGAGAGAGAGAGAGAGAGAATGAATGAATGATACCCTGACTCCCAAAACATCCAAACAGAAAGAAAATCAGTTCAGAAATAGTTGATGTGAGTTACAGCACATGGAGAAGCCAAGACCTCCTAGGGAGATGGTCCTACACAGATCTGTGTCAAAGCTGCTGTCATCAGATATTCTTTCTTTATGAAGAGGTGCACCACCTGCCAAAAAAAATTCAGGTCATGGCAATTTCGACGTTGCCTAGGTAAAGAAGGATTGCACTTGTCTCAACTAATGCAATGGCATGGTACATCTGTAGCACATCTTGGAATGTGTGTCCTGCAGGCTGTGCTAATCAGCGGTGGTACCCTGAGAGTAGTCAAAAGCAAAGGATCCTCAGTTGTCCACACGTGCTAAAAAAACCTCTTCTTTTTACTTTTTTTAAATGAACTGGGTGTGGGAGGGAGTCCATGTGATTTTGTGACAAGCACTGCAGATTCAAAGGCAGGTTACAGTTCAAGGCAGCAGTTTGAACACAAGGAAATCAAACTAACATGGCTTAGTAGGGCAGCCAGAAAACTCTCATCTGAGATGATGACTACAGTGTTGCAGGAAAACAATTGTGCATTTTTAAGGAGATTGTTTCAAGACTCAGTAGGAAGATTAGCACCTATTTCCTTGTGGATAAAGACAGACTAAATGACAAATAGCTACTCTACTCTTTCATGATCAGAACATCTGCTGGTTAGCTATCAAAATATCCCCTTTGGTAAGGTCTTTGGCCCTTACCAAAAAGGGGAAGTGAAACTGGGGAGGCAACTGGAGCTCTGTAATAAACTGCATGGAGAGGCAGGAGCTGCAGTCCAGCTGTTTACTGGCTTCCACATATGGCAAATTCACAAGTAAAACACACCATTCCCCAGTAATACAAGGTTGGAATTTAATTCAGAGAAAGCCATCCTCTAAAAAGTTGAAGAAGTGGGTTGGGGAGTCTTATATTCAATCCACTATGGAAACTTAGCTTTCCTCTTATCTGGAGGATCTAGGCAGTGTAGTAGAGACTAAGTGGTTTGGGCTACTCTTTTTTTCAGTTGATTTGCACTGTAAGAAGTATTGCAAATACCTACCAGATGATCTGCATTAATAGTTATGGCCTAAATAAACCAATTTTTTTCTAACCCTGTGTTTCTTTTTTATACTCAGGACAACACAAATATACACATGTATTCACCCTCCTTCTCCCCTCTACCCCCCGCCAAACATCATAAATTCACATGGAGTGCTTTCTTAAAAGAAAAAAAAAGTGCACATGGAAATGAAGCTAAAACTTTGCAGCATATACTTGACATAATGCAATAAATGCTTAACAGTGGATTGACTATGATGAATAGAAAAGCCTATGAATAGCAATTATCCTTTTTAAAATGGGGGTCTTGTACCTAACTGGAGACATTTATAAAGGAGTCTTCTGCATTTGTATTCTTTTTCACTTTATAAAGTCCTTTGCTTTTGCAGGTACCAGAGAACAGCATATTTTTCCATGAATTAGAAATGTAGAGGTGTTTTAAAAAGCCATACAAAAAAGAAAAAAAAAAGAAAAAAAAAGGAGAAAGAGAGGAAGACACAGTGCTGTATCTGTCATGGGTATAACTAGAAACAGGTTTTATTTGAAAAACATAAAAACTCTCCATATCTTTCATTTTTTCTGTTGCTGTTCCATGAACAATTTTTCCATATTCCCTCCATTCTCTCCATACTTGGCAAGAAGTAGCAATGAACAGAAAAAAAAAAAAAAAAAGAAAAGAAAAGAAAAGAGACATTTTTCATGAAACTAATATCTATGTAGATAGATAGTGTGATCTTGTCCCATGCTGTATGATGCTTACACATACACCACTATTCAGATAACTTGCTCACATACAGGATGCTACAAAGAATGGATTAAAAGGCTCAGTGTACTCTCCTTCTGGTGGCAGAAACCAAGGAAAATAATTGCAAAATGATTGAAGGAAAGTATTAACTATGTGCAAGGCATACCTATTGATATTATCACTAGCAACAAGACAGCAGCAACATTATATAAATATGGAATACTAGTGTAATACAATAGAAACATCAACATAGGGCTCATTAACATATAAAGTTATTAAAATGATTATTTGTTCATTATAGTGTATCTACTATTGCACCACATTTGAAGTAAGGATGTAATTATGCAACATCTGCCATATAATATTAAGGAAAAAAGGACCAAGTACAGTTGCTGATATTTTGTGCCGTTAAACCTGTACGACTAATCCACGTGATAAAAAAAAATGTATCTGCTGAGATCTGAGCTTTGAGATCATCCCAAATAACTTGCCTTTTAATACACTTACTAGCATTAAACAATATTGGATGTACTGAAAATGAGAATCTTTCCTTCTTGGAGTATCAACTTTATTGTGACAATTGGAAGCACAGGAGACTACTTAAACCTTTTTCTCTTCCACTCCTTCCCATCCCTCTTCCCTTACATTTCCTTGTTTATTTTTTATGAGGAGGTGAAGATTGCTTTCAATAACTAAGCTGGCCTTAAAATGACCCTTGGGGTAAAGTTTGCTGGCAACTCCTTGTGCACAGATTCTGTGGCCAACTTCTCATACTAACAGAGAAATGGAAGGCCTACCTCAGGGAATTGGGCATCCTTTTTTCTTTCTTCCTCTTAATAGGCTGAAGAGCTGAAGCCATCATTCACTGGGTCTGGGAGAAAGCAGGGAAAAAAAGAAATAGTTTCTCTATACTCTCTTTAATGTACTCTGTCTAGTTAGAAACACTTTAAATAGGTGACAGTTTCTGCTCCACAAGGGCAGCAAATAACCATCCATCAAATGCAAAGTCAGATTACATTCCTAACTGTTACCAGGAGAACCTACTACCACTACTTATATCTTTCCCTTTTTCTCTCAAAGATGGTGTCACTGGGGAAAGAAAGCAACTGAAATATTCTCAATTCTGATGTTAAGTGAGAATCCTGAATGCCAGAGAGTGGACTGTAAAAACCACAAGAAAGAGTCAGAGCTGTACCTCTGAGCACTTGCTGTTATATCAGAGCCTCTGACCATGTAGTTACAAAAAACCAATATTTTAGGTGGGAGGGAAATTACAATTACAGCAAAGAAGGATCAGAATCAATTGTCAGGCTGTTATCTTCTCTTGAGTTACAGAAAAAAAATACTTTTTCAAAGTTGAATTTCCAATCAAGACTTTCTGCTATGTGCTATATAGGAGATGGTACAAACTGATGTTACATGTGAAAGGCATGAAGGAAAGGGGGGAAGAAAAAAACCCTCAAAAAACAGTACTTTGTTACCAAAAGCTTATTAGAAAATCCGATGGTGACATTCTGCATTTATGACATCACCCTTTGTGAGAAGAATTTACCCATGGCTAAACAAGAGCTGGTTTCAGTCCTCAGGTCAGAGAAACTTTAGACATAACAGACTTCTGCAAGGACAACATCTTATCCTTCTGGAAATCAGTTCACAAGTGAAATGTCAGGGAATTTTGTTTGACCTTTTTTTGACTGATTCTCACCAGCAAACTAATCAAAATAAAATCAGCCAGGGAGGAATGTTCAAGTCCTAAAATATTTTTCAGATCTTTACTGCAATTCATTGTAGCAAGTGCTATAAGAAGGATTTTCATTTCAAAAATGAAAGGCAGTTGCATTTCGAAACTAAAAATTGAACTTGGTTAGAAGACAGATTTAAGACCAGCTGTTGCACAGTGGTGCAAAACACACTGAGTAGCTCTTTCAAAAAATTTGTAATCAAATAGCTAAGCATGATATTGTAAAATACATGACAGACAAAAGCAAATGACTGTAGAAGTTGACACTTGACAGTCTATCTGCCTACTGATGCACGGTAAGTTTATATGTATTGTGATAATAGGAATTACATGTGTAAATTCTCCACACTGTACAACATTAACATAAGAAGATATAAATCAAATAATCCTTCGTATGTCTTTGGAATACTACAGAAGCTCTTAAACATGATGAACAGCTAAAAAAACAAAACAAAAAAAAAACCCAAAAAACCTCTTTATTTTGGAATTGGGAGAATAATAACAGAAAATAATTTGGAAGAACAAGAGCTTATCCAAACATATTCCCGAAAACTCTTGGTTTGTTTCCTTTCCAGATAAAACTGGGCTGAATTACTTTATTAATCATATTGTGCAATGAATGTAACACTAATATTCCAGCTGTCTCTTTACAGTATCCTCCATTCTAATCTTTCTGGAACAATGCGTAAGTGAGATTCCCCAAAGATGAGCTAGACAAAATAACATTCGGGTTCGGCAAGAACCACTTTTTTTTTTTTCAAAGCAGGA
The DNA here is from genome assembly GCF_036370855.1 of Dromaius novaehollandiae. NCBI lineage: Eukaryota > Metazoa > Chordata > Aves > Casuariiformes > Dromaiidae > Dromaius > Dromaius novaehollandiae. The sequence continues at coordinate 45,371,243 of NC_088132.1, forward strand.
AGGAGTTATTTTGATTTTCCTTGAAAATTTGACAAGTGTCAGATAATGCAAGATACAATGAAATAAAACCTAAAGTTGTGAAACATCATGTAGGACCTTATAATTAAACTCATTCGCTATGATATCTGATGATATCAAGAAGTTCATAGCTGTTTGTGACCTTCAGTGTTTTTATACAGATTCCTGAATTCATGCCAACAAACCCTGCTCTGGCTCTAGCCTTTTTAGCATGGTACTGTTTCCAGGCCCATTAGCCTTGCTTTGGGGACATAAGTTAGTAGTTCTGCAATGAGCTGCTATTGCCAGAAGTTTCTGTTTAATATAAAGGTAGGTGAATAACAGAATTTTGGTTAGGTACTTAAATCTGAGTTAGTTTAAACTGAAATAGGGTTCTCTTTCATAATTCCATATCACCCACCAGAAGATCAGTTAAACTGAGAGTTTTAGCTCAGTTAGTAAAAATATATTTTTCTTCTTGATTTTTTTTCATTTAAAAGCAGATCAAAATACTGTTTATGAATGAAAAAATGCCATTTTGAAACCCAGAAGAAAAATATTTCATTTATAAATTGTCAAAACAGAAGGTTTTTTGCTTCCAAAGTATACTTCATCTCAAAAAGCTGTCAAAATGTTTGGCTTAGTTCCAGTGTCTTTTCTAGTTTCCCACTGAAAACATTTGACCAAGTTCTTGAACCTTCAAACTGTCATTTTTGGCAAACTCATTATTTGTTGAAGCAATTTTGCTTACTTCCACTGTGATGATATTTATTATTCAGATCATGGGATGATACGCTTGTGACTGCTCTTTTCATTCTTTCCTCAAAGACTTTTCAGCCTCAGAGAGATGAGCTTCTTTTAACCATACTAGGTGAAGAATGCTTCAATTGTATCTTCCTTTTACTGCCTCAAAGTTCTTTCACTGCTTGTTTCCAGCCTCAGTCTAGATAAGATCTCAGGGGCAACAGGAGAGGTAAGGCGATATGACCATCTTAGAAAGCAGGATACTTTTCTATGTGTATTGCATCCCAAGAATGTTCTTTTTTTTACCAGGCTATCAATATCTCAACTGATGCCAGCTGCAGGATTTGCCACCAGAATTTCTTTGGATTTACTGGCATATTTGGCAACCAGATCTGATGACTCATCTTTAAAGTTCTAGTTTAAAAAAAGATTTTAGTTCTCTCTTCTGTTTGTTGTAATATTTGATAGCATGATACAGGTAGGCAGAAATCACAGCAATGAAAATCCTAGTGTCACAACCAGTTTCATTTTTGATAGTTTTCTTTCCTATATAGTCTTTTGACTTGCCAGTCTTTCCTACTACCTAAGAATTATATTTTATGAGTTCAGTAAAAATAGAAGTATTTAAGTCTGAAATTCATTGTTAACCAAGACTGTATATCACATTCTCTGTCATTAAACCTGTATATTAAACTAAATTGGAAAATACAGAATCAGGAATTATGGGCACTTTCTAAAGTCTTTTTTCTTTTTTCTTTCACTCTTAAAAGAATTAAACAAAAGAAGACATTGGAAACTATTTTTTTGGAAAATATATGCTTTTTCCATAGCCAAAGGAGGAAGGTAATGGAAGGGTTGATACATGCTTGCTAAGCCCATCTGTCGTGACCACATTCTGACATTAATGGTCAAGACTATCACAATCATTCACCATAATATTAGGAAAGAGTTTGATAGGTTTGCACAGTCCTAAGTAATTTTTAATGCAGAGTAACAAACAATCTAATCTGAAAACCTACAGCCAACCTTTTCTTTGTATATCCACAACCCATATGTTCAGTTCTAAAAGAAATTACTCTATGGTATTTTTGAAGATAATTTCTAGCATAGGGATAAACTCTGCCTAATTCCACTGTAGTAAGATTGTGTTTACTAGAAAGTGACAAAAAAGACAAAAAATAAAGAGACTGAATGAAATAAATGCAACCACAAAGGAACAATAAAACAAATAATGTAAGATGCCAGAAGAGAAAAACAAGAAAAATAAGTCCATACTCCTCATCTTAGTTGACCTTTCTGAAATGTTAAAGCATAAAATGCTTTAATGCATAAAAAGATATCAAGGCATTCTTCAAACAGTCACTGCCTACACATTTTAAGGTTAAGTGGAAGAGGGCAATGACCAGCAAGATTGCAGTAAGAAGTGTGCTTTATGCATTTAATTGTGCAACCTTACCATGATGCATAAGCTTAGAAGCCGCTGAAATCCCACAGCCATTTTGGTAATAAATGGTAAAGACTAGTTTGTGAAATACTATATAGCAAATGCCTTAAAACAAACCAAACAAAACCACATTTATTTTCTAAATATTAGCATCATACTACAATGATCATAGATTCTAAAGTGACTCTGCAATTCAATATTATCCCACTCATTTTGTCACACTAGCAAAAATGATTTTTAATCTATATGTTCAGTTATTTTTCTAATCAAATAAAAAAACCTCCTGAAACATAAAATTAGGTGTAAAATTCAAAAGTGACAGGTAAGGCTGTTTTGTTAGATGCGTCATCCACACAGGAGGCAGAAACAATATCATGTGATATAAACATTTTCAGACTTAGAACTATTAGCTGAAATAAAGAGTTAATAATTTCAAGCACTATACCTAAGATTATTTTGAAATATTTATTTAAAAAAGCACAATGAAGAAAAAAATAAGACTAATAGTAGTTAAGACTACTAAGTAGAATATCTTAAAATATTTTAACTAATAAATATTCCTGACTGCCACACACTACATCATATTGTAATTGGTACATAAAATTATGTATACGTTACAACATACGCTTCAAAAAGATCATTACCTCAAATATTTTTTCAGAAACTTCCTTGAAGCCTTTAAACAAGCCTTCACTGCTTACAGTTCCCAATGAGAAGACTTACTCTGCAGTCACTAATGACCTCATTGACTATCCTTTTGTGAGCAATCCCCTCTACAGGTGTAAAATTTTCTCTCAAGTTGCCTAGTTAATTGCAATAATTTAGTTGCACTTGGGTAAAATTCAGTGTAATCCTCATTGGAAGGAAAACAAAAGAATTTTTTTAATCTAGGGTTTTTTTGCTGATATTCACAGTGAAATCCCACAGACTGTGGTCTGATGTTATGAGAGCACAGCACAGCAGACAGAATGAGTGACTGCAGTCTTGGAGGGAATTCCTTAAGCTTGTACTGCCACAGCGAGAAGATCTTACCACAGACAGGTTGTTCTTAAAGTTTGAACTTGAAATTTGCTTTTCCACCACAAAGCTGACAAAGTTTGTCTGTTTTTTTCCCCTACTATAACACACAGTATTTGTCTCTACACACCCTGCCATGCTTGTATATTTAAACCATCCTGATTGCATCCACATTAATAATCTTTGTGAGCCTACAAGTTTCTTCACAATCTTTAAAACGGCAAAGATTGCCAGTTATGCACAGCTATGCCTTATATGCTAAGTATAGTAGATAACACAGCTGGAACTTTACTGTGGCTTCCTGGTTCCTTTCAGTTACAGTTACTTTATAAAATATGCAACATACATCAATACATTATTTATTTTCTTAATTCTGTCCACTCATTCTAAGCATTCAGGCTTCACTTTTACAGCTCCCACCATATGACTACACAAAATTTCTAATTCTAAAATAAGCTTAGCTTTGGCAGAATGCATTTTACACACATGCTGATCTAAGTCTTCAGCACTTCATAAGTGTAGTGTCCATCTGCACAGAAATCATTGCAGGTTCAAAGCCTAAGAGTAGTCTTCCAAAATGTGTGAGTGACCTCCCAGCTGAGGACAGGAGTTCGCCTGCTCATCAAAGTCAGGATTAGACTCACACAAACTTATCCCTGTTACTCTGACAGAAATCTGGTTGCAATCACATGAGAGCATACTTTCTCAGAAGACCCCCTAGTTACAGCTGGGTTGAAAATATGCAGGTTTCTGTGAAACATTTTCCCTGAAATCCAAAATTTGCCTGGTTTAATATTCTGTTATGAACTCAAAACTCAAACCAGCTTTTCTGAATGGTTCTTTCTGATTTGGAACCCATCAAAGACAGCAGAGCCTAACGTCCACTGAGCATAGGCCCACTTATGATTTTGTATCCAAACTCTAAGATATATATAGCTTTACCTGGTTTTGATGAAAAAAACAAACAAGCAAAAAACACCAGGAAAACTCAGCAGTTTGAAGGGAGGGTTTGCTTTAAGAATCTGGGTTCAAACAAAGACAGAGTGTGATGGGTGCAAATTAATTTGGAAAGAAAATCAAAGGGATATATTCACTGAAAACCTTTGGGAAGTGAAACTGCTGAGTTTTGAGTGATAGGTGAGAGAAATGCCTTCCTTATGGCAGTTCAAAAGCTTAACGCAGAAATTTTAAAGGCATACATGAGAATTAATAGGGTAACTGTTAACCAGACTTAATTGCATTTCAAAAAATACAACCATTTAAGTTAAATCTGAGTTTTGGAAAAAACTCATGCCAGTATTTATCTTACCTGACCTAGACTGCCATTGTAGAACAACAGGAACCTTTATTCTTGGCTGTTTAAGGATAGGCTCAAAAATTAGGAATTGATTCCTGTGCACCGCCCCAACACCAAGGCCCTGGAAGAAAAAAAGGGTCCAAAGGTGATGTTTATCACCATTATATGTCTGTCAAACTTCTCTAGGAACAGTATTCAAAACATACACACATACTGCAGTCCACACGTAGTTTATTCTTGTCTGCAAGTTTTGCCCTGCTGAATGCAGCGAAACTTTGTACTCCACGTCTACACAGTATTATGTCTACCTTTGCTCTTCATTTATGCTCTTCCTTCTTGTATAATTGGCATAACTGAAAATCAGTTTAAACACCAAAAATCACGTTGAGGGTATGCTATTTTGACATTGCTCAGACGATCTCCAAGTGTGAAAGGAACAATTGCTGGAATTTAGAGTTTTCATTGTGAACTCCAAACACTTCCTGAAGAAAAGCCCGAGTCTAGTCTCTAGATAGAGTAACAACCCTGAGTGCTTTTGGCAGTTCCTGCCTCCGATTCCCACTCTCCTGTCAGGGACTGGACACCCTTCCCTGACTACTGTGGCTGAATCTAGAGAGTAATTTTGGATTGAATTAGAGTTTCTCTGACAGACAAAACAGACTTTACAGTAGGCAAATTGAATTGCTCTGGTTCAGTGCCTTTGCTGTGGCACTGCTCCTCTCAAGAAGATTTTCACATTATTGAGAACTGGTAGGTTTCCTTGTAAATAGCCACAGGCAGCACACACTGTGACACGACTGATTCCTTGTCTGCTGTCATTAAAAAGGTATTTCTATCTACATCTACTCAGCCACTTACACATGTGGGCACGCACACCCACATATGCACTAGAAAAACAAAGTGCAAAGCTCTGCATAAAATGTTATTTTTGTTCTACCAAGAATATATTCTACATGGCCTAAAATTCACATAATGGCCTTCTTGGAGAGACTTAGCATCAGTATCTAGTGTTACAAAATTCAATGTGTTTTTAATGGAGTGAAAAGGCAGGAATGTTTACTTATCCTAAATACAATTATGAATGGGGAACCGGCACTGTTTGACTTGATTCAATTATGTTAGAGGCTAGTGCCAACTCCTGGAAGTATCAGCCATATCATGGAAGGAAACACAAGAACCTCCTTATTTAAATTTCCACTAGCTTGTAATCTTGCATCGCTAGTATCATGGATTTTCCCTACAGCTGGCACTGAACATAGTCTCCAAATGCTTGCTTTATTTTATTAGACCAATATAGCATATACACACCATAAAACTAACATCTGTAGCATATGTAGAGTAAAATGCATTTGTTCAAGCAATGCTTATAAAATTATTAGCACATACAAGAAATAACTTCACACTTTTCAAATCTTGCAATCTACACTGAAGATTTTCACAATCACTGTTCATTTTCCTAAAGCCCATTTTTATTCCTCTCCAGGACAAGGCAAATTGTAACTTTTTTTATCATTTTCATGGTTACTTTTTTACTTTCTCGGGCTTTATATTTTCTTTTTACTGTGGACCTTAACGAATCATCACTGAAGGATAGAGAGATGCAAAACATGCAAGTGAATAAGTATTTACATCATTATAAACAGTCAAGAGACAGCATCCTCTGGAGTGAGACAGATACAGAGTACTGAACTGAACTTCAGAACTGGTCCCAAATCACTGTCAGCAATATGGAAGTCTGATGAAGAAATACTCCACTGTAGTTTTAAAAGACATTCAAAGGACAAAGTAGGGGTTCCAATACAATATAGGATAACACAAGTCTAACAAAAAGATGCATTTTTGTTGCTTCTCATATTAATCTGTTATTTAGAGCTCCCCTGCTTCAAGTCATTATTGCAGCAGCAATACTTCTTGGATGAGGTAGTGCACATACAGCCCTCTGGAGAGCCAGTTATTACAGGGTCCAGCAAAAAGCTACTTTTTCATTATTGTCTGGGGTTAAGAGGCTGGTTTATGAGGTGGTGAAATAACCAGGAAAATCTTAAATACTTTAAAAACAAAATGAGACAAATGTTTCTGGAAGCAGAGAAAGCACAGGAATATTATCCTGGCAAAGATTTCAGCTCCTGTCCTTCAGAAATCAACAGATATGCACTAGAGACAGTGGGAAGATAATAAACACACAGATAAACACACACATTTTTTAAAGACTTTTAACTAAGAAAAGTCCAATTTTTTTAGTTTGGATTAAGGGTTAGTTTGACCAGTTTGATTTTAAACAATTATAGAGAAGTTCTTATATTTCAATTGCTTTTGATTAAAAACCGATACTGGATTATTATGGTTAAAAATTTAAAAGGTGAAACTGAAAGTTTTCATTGACTCAAACCTACTTTTTTCAAATTGTCAGTTTGAAAAAGTTGCCAAGATTTTGTCATTATAAAGCATAACAGTGAACTCCAAAGAGTCTCTGAAGCAGTTTTCTTTTTCCCATTGAGCTCCAGCCTGCCCCATGTTCTCTTCCCCATGGTGCTTAAAAGAATGAAAATGAGTCCTCAGCAGAGAGTTTCTTATGAGACAGAACTGGTAACTCATACTTAGCATATTGTCCATTTTCAGGTCACTCAGTAGAATCCACATTTTTTAATTATATGAAGGCTATTAGATAATTATACAAAGTAACCTGATGATATAGGTAATCTATGTGAAATAAGTAGATGACTTGGGTCTACATTCTAATTGACAGACAACCACATCATCAAAATCGTCATTGCACACCTTAATGTGGTAGGGAACCGAGCCACTCCCTCTTTTTTTTTTTTTTTTTTTTGAGGTTTATTGTCTACATGCTTATACAAACAAATCCTAAGCCATTGTGCACATACACTGCTCATTTTGACTTATTTATCATACAGCGATGACAATGTATGTTTAGGTGCAAAAGTCCCATGATATACTTTCCACTTCCCATGAGATGGCTTTGCTGCAACTGCTCCCTCGAAAGATGAATTTGAAGCAAATTCAATTATTGTGATTTCTCTAAGGCAAGCAGAAATTAAAAGGGATTTTTGACTCTTTATGTTTTACCTTTGGGGTGATTAACATTCTGTGGAGCAATCTGTTTCATTTTCATGTCCTGATTTCTACATTTACAAGATAGAAATTAATAGCAAGAGATTCCCAAATGTTTTGCAGAGCTGTTCCCTCAATCTATCTTCAGGATTTGTTGCTGTATTCTAAGCCACACATCATGTATTTAAATACCAAGATGATGGTCACCTTTATAAACGCTATAATGAATGAAGGAGTTAAAATGAAAAAGGCAGATTTCAAAATTTCAAAATCAGCTTTTTAAAACTGGCTTAAGATAAATACAGCATCTATTTCTTTCAAGTTGTAACTGATGGCTGGATACAATAATTTCCCATGGTAAATCTCAATGAGCTACGTCCCAATGAAAGAGGATCTGATGTTTGAACAACTTCTCAATTCAAATGTAAACATTACGTTTCTCAGCTCTTCCAGATCACGAGACTTGTAAGTCTGTGGATTTTAACAGCTCAGAAAATACCATGTAGGGAGCATTCAGAGCATGACAGTCAGTTTAAACTGTTATCTTACCTGTGCAACCTCACAGCCTATTTATTTATTTACTTATTGCACTTTTAGGACTGTGGGTGAATGCTTTCAGGTTTCTTTCCTGCTTTTGTTTGTCTCCTGTCTTCAACCTCCCTCTCTCTTTAGGATTTTTTTCTTCATTCTATCATATCCTGTCATAAAATAATCTTCAGCTGAATCAATTGCCTCTTCAACCATCAGCTCATCTCTCTAGCTCCATCTCTCTTTCATCTCCAAATATATGGATCATACATCCGTATCCTAGGGCTCTTCTTCCCTGCCTCAATCCTAGCTGTTATCACAATTTCACGCCTAACCCTTCACTCCCACTGAACTTTTTGGCCTCAACAGCCTTTACACTGGTTAATACCTCACATTTTGCCAGTACTGTTTCCTGCCCATGATAATACTTTCCACTTTCCCATTCTAAAGATTGGTACAAGCTGTTACTGGCATGATTACCATGTTTAGAAGTGCAAAAGAAATGCATGGCATTGCCTGAGGCAATTTCTTGTGCCACAGAAAAGTAGCCCATCAGTGGCTGCACAATCACTTGACCAAAATTGAACAATGGTTTCAATTGTTCTTTAAGCCTCATGATTCCATTTCTTGCCAGATCCTGTAATTCAGTAGTCTAGGTGGAAGAATTACGCGAGGGGCAATGTTTTTATGCTTATAAAATCAATAAATACCTAATTAAAAAAGAAAGTAATAGTGATGTTGACTTTCATGGTGTTTCTGAAATAGTTATGCATAATCTGGCAGAGTAGATAATTGAGAGATTGTTTAAGTAATTATTCATAGTCTAGTGTGCTTATTTAAACTAAAAGTCTGAACTTTTTTTAGGTTCATCCAATAATAATGTTAACCTACACTACTTTTGGTCTGACTGAGCACCTTGTTGAGAAAATATATTCTGATTCTTTGGGGGAGTGAAGTGTAACAAAGAAAGATCTACAGTTTTCATGAACACTTTATTCCTATAGCTTTAGCACAAGCATAAATTAATAGTAATAACAAGCAGCTGCAATAATACATGGGAAATTAATGTCAGGGTGTGCAGTATTTTTTGGCTGGGTGTGCCCAAATGGAGAGTATTGGGATATGAACTAGTCCTTGCACAGAGATGAATTTACAACATAGCCTTCTTTTCATTCTGCTTTAACTGGTATTATTTTTTCAGATTGCATTTTCCTGATGCCACAGAGGCTGAGGGTGTAGATAGTCATATTGATGGAATCCCTGGAGCAATATTAATTCTTCTGTTGTGACAATGTTACCATTAGCCCTGATTTCATTTGCTGAGGGTGGGATTCTAGTGACATATTACTTAGGGCATTATTGTTTTTTTGCTTTATGTTTTCCCCCTTAATATAGTCCTGGTGCCTATCCTTCTGGGTTTTTTTTTTCCTTTTTTTGGAAAAAAAAAATCGGTTGTGTTATCATGGTCTCCGTATTACTTGCCATTCTAATAATCAACTTTAATGTTTTGTTCAAGGCAATTCAATATTAAGCTACTGATGCACATTTTTGTCATATTTACTGGAGCTCATGTAATACTCTCCTTTATTTGTATATTAAATTTTCTTTCTTCATTGTCAGTGGTTTTGCTATCGCTGTTCCAATGTTCCAGCTGGCTGCAATTACAACTTTTCCCAGCTGGGAGATTGTACAATTTTTCTTAGGCATTCTCCTACTCACAACCCTAACCCCAACCCTAACCCTATAAGGCTGTGCAAGCCAATGCTGGGACTATTGCTGGCCCATGCCTGGCCCAGACCAGAAACTCACCAGAGGAAAGGGCTCTTGGCAGCACTCACCTTCCCTTGTCAGCCCCTTTCCACACACACTACAACAGTGCCTCTAGGCTTTCTCTTTCCCACAACCCTAACCCTAACCCTAACCCTAGAAGGTTTTTCAGCCCCAGACCAAGACTAGGACCTTGGCAGCACACAGTTTCCTTTGGCAGCCCCCTTCTATGTGCACTTCAGCGGTACCTCTAGGCTTTCTCTTTCGCCCCACCGTAACCCTAACCCTGACCCTAACCCTAACCAAGCCCTAACCCTAACCCTAATCCTAACCCTAGAAGTTTTCTCAGGCCCTTGCTAAGACTAAGATCCCATTTCTGGCCCAGACAAGAAACTTCTCACAGGACAGGTCTCTTGGCAGCACACCCTTCCCTTGGCAGTCCTTTTCCAGAACCACTCCAATGGTGCTTCTAGACTTTCTTTTTCTCTCAACCCTAACCCTAGGTCTCTGCAACATGCTGATGTATTTGAAAATAAATTCTTTTCTCTCTGTACGTTACATCTTCTTTCCACATATTAGTAGTGATGATTTCTTGCCTATTTTCCTGTTCAGAGTTTTGATGGTGGGATTTGGAGAGAAGTGTTGCTTCCTGAAAGTCATAGAGGATCTGAGAGCTAGAGAGAGCTACTCTCTAGCTGTCACTGCATCAAAAAAAAAAAAAAAAAAAAAATCTAATTTTAATGCTGGTGAAGAATATAGATCAAAGGCACTAAAAGGCTCTTATTATATTCTGCATTTTGCCTGAGTCATACTTTTTAAAGGCATTATGATCAGAAAGTTGTTATGGTGTTGTGGGCTTTTTTATGGCAAAATATTGAGTGTTTATCAACCCCTTTGACTGCGGTAGGTAATCCCAGCATCGTATTTGGTGGGACCGCTTACTTGAACAAAGGCTGTGTGATTAGGTTTTTCAACTGCTGTTCATCAGTTTTTTGCAGTACAATATCACAGTATTACTCTTTAGTCAGATTTAATTGAGAACTTACATGTTGAAAAAAATAATGAAACCCAGTTCCTTGATTCTGAATTAAAATATGAATGTCTGGTTCACTGATTTATCAGATGTTGTATGTGTATCCTACATTGTCTATCTTACATTGTCTTTTCTAATGGATGTCCTTGTTGTCTCGATATCATTGTCTTTGTGACGTGTAGGAAATACATTAAGTACTTAGGAAAATCTGTCTAAATATATAACCTTATATATATACTTATGTCATCTTTTTAATTAATTGTATCACTGACACATATATCACTACGTGAAATTCAGCCCCTATACATGGACTACGCATGGAGCAAAACTACAAAATGCTTATCTGTATAAAGTTGAATAGTGTTAATAATTCATGGTTGAATTATTTTACTTCCCAGGAGCTCGACGTTCAAAGCCTTGTGGTCCTCCTGATCTACACGAATGTTACTGATGTACTTTTCTGTATCTTGTCGTATTATTGTAGTACCTGCCTCAGTTTAGTCCTTTTCTTCTCTTTCCGTAACTATGAAACACTATGAAACTACGACACACACAACCAGCATGATTCTTTATGCTCTGTTTCATGAAAAGCCAAATAGCACTTACTAGCACCACTCTGAGAGGCCTATGGAGGAAGGCAGAAGTTTCTGTTTCTTTTTCAAGGAATGCAAGTTGACCTTTTAAAAATTACCATCTGTGGCTCACTATTTCAAGTCCTTCTTAATTATGATTGATTAAGTAGGATTCCTTCATATAATTTCTGTTGATTGGTTGGACGAACTGATTTGTATAAATGGATTTCTGATGTGACAATTCGGAGTAGCTTACTTAAGATTCCCTTTCCATGCATATTCTAAACTTGGATCTTGTAAGGCCTGTTCTGAAAATCAATGGGAATTTTTCCAAAAACGTCACTGAACTTAGAAAAGGCACATAAGTCAGTTTTAGTGAACATATTAACAAAACTTTATAATGAAAATATTCATAGAAAGCAGGATACAAAGAAATATAAATATAAGTGATGCCAGCTAACTAAAAATATGAACTCTATGGTGATTGATTTGTCACATTTATCCAGCTCTGGCCCATGTTCCAATGTTCTACTAGGTATTGGAACTTTAATCAGCAGTGTCAATTGTATGCTCCGGTAATTTGTATTAAACATGAACAGATCCTGACTATAGCTTTTCCAAAACAAAAACAGTACTAGAGATGCTTGTAAGTGTCCAAATATTTCTGATATTTTAAAATTTTCTTCCATTTGTCTTGCTGTTAATTCCTGGCAGTCATGCAATAAACCCTTCCAATGCTAGAGTTGCACTCTCCCATGCATTAACATTGACATGTTAGGTTCTACCATCTACATTTCAAACATATTGTTACAGATGAATTGTAAGTGTCTAAATAAAATTCCAAATGCTCATTAGGACTAAAAAGATAACTCTGCCAATAAAAAAAAAATGGCATTTATAATGAAAATTAATGAGTATTTTCTGGTTGTTTTCATACTGCAATAACAGTAATATTTCAGGATGTTGATATTTAGAAATTCAGTAGAAATACAGTAGGCAAAACTTGAACTTTTATTCAGCTTACTTGGAATCCCATGGGAGCTCCACTAGATTTAAAATTGTGTATATACAGTGAAAGAAAATCACAATTTGAGGCTTAACCCTGCAATACTGAAGTTGGTAGCCATTTCGCTTATGACTACAACAGAAATAGAATTGATTCTACACTGTGTGGGATATACAGAGAAATTCCTCTTCTAAGAGTCAGCATTTAGTTGATTGTTTAATTTTAAAGGGAGGTATGATGTATCCTTTGAAACTGTTGCAAAATGATGAACTGAGCATTGATGTATAAACCAAGGGAATTTAGAGATACTGGGAAATTCAATTTAGGCTTCTGTTATTGCAGGAAACTAGACAATATTTCTCTCCTTTAGCTTCATTTTAAAAATAGCTAGACTTTTTTCCTGTGCTATTCTGATTGACGGGCTGCTTCTTAGTCTTAGTCTTCCAAGGGTTAGAAACCTTCTTCTAATTTCAAGTCTGAATTTATTCATGATAATTATATACCCATGTGCTCTTGTGCCAACATTGTCCTTTGGCTTAATTAGCTCTTCTCCCTCCCAAGTGTTTACCCCCTTGCTTATTCATGGCAAACAATCATATCCCCACTCAGTCTTTGTTTTTCTAGACTTACTGAGCTAAGCTCTTTTTGCTTCCTCTTGTAAAATAGTCAATGAAAATCAGTGTTAGATATGATATAAACTTAGAACCAAAACTCCACCATTAGAAGGCTGTGGGTGGATATTGGAGTGGTATCATCAGCAGTGCTTTTCTGTTCAGCAGCTCAATAGACTAGCGTGTTAAGGCAAACCTGTTGATCCTAGCGGAGAGTGAGCTAGTCAGATGGACTGCAACATCAAAGGACTAAGATAATCGCAAACATATTAGAATACTACTGGAGTGAAACATACAACTGTCTTAGAGAAACACTTGCTTACCATTGCTACTTTAAAAATTATTTGGGAGAATTATACTATCTAAAACACAGCTATGAGGCACAAATGCTATATGCCCAGCTATGCTGTCAGTCACATGAACATGACTCCAGTTGCAGTCCGGATGTATCTGAGAGAGGAATTATTCCCTTAATTCTTCAATTTCCACTAAAAATATATATTTCATTTTTTCTTGTCACTAATTATATATGAAGACTGTGATAGATATTTATACACACACACACACATACACATTTATATGTATTAGATATTTGTATATTTATATATTTTACAAATAACTTCTATGTTTTCTTATTGTAAGTTTTTTTAATTATCATTTTAACAGATGTAGAAAAATAATACCAGGATTAAAGTTTAGATAAATAAAAAAAAATTATATTCAGCTTCCTTAAAGGCCAGCTAAAGTAAACAAAGCAGTGGGTTCAGAGTTAAATTAAAATTGATTACATGTTTATTGTTCTTCAAAGCTTTAGGGACTGTAAAATTAAAAATTCAAAGCTTGCTATTTTGATTTACTTGTGAGATTAATATTTGATTTAGACAGCAGCAGGCCAGCAATAGAGAATCACAATGGAGACAGATAGAAATGGAGACATAATATTTCTGTGCCCAACTTGTTATGAGAATAAATTGTAACCAGCAATATAATTTTTTTCTCATTTAACTTATGAATTAAAATTATGATTTTTCAGTTTATTTTTTCTTAATCTTCTGCATTTTTCATTCTACTCTAAATTTATTTAATTTTTAGTCAGACTAAAATAAGCTATAGTGTTGTCTATTACCCAGAGTGGTCAATCAAAAGAAATCTGAAATTTGAAAAGAATGTATACAAAATTGTGAGTTACCAAAGAAAATAGATTTCAGCTGAAATATATTGACTGCTGGGATTCTCTAGATGTATGCCTCCTTGTGTTGAACCCTACCTCTTTGGCTTGGAAGTTTCTTCATTGTGCTCATGTACGTTCATTCCCTCCCTACTCATCATATTTCGACATCCCCTCTTTTTCAAATGCACTCTCTCCACTCCCCCAACCAAGGAGGACATGATTTATGGAACACTTTCCTGTAACCGTCTTACTTTGTATAATTGCATCTGGTACGTTAGAAAAGTAATGCGTTATTTCTGCCATGACTACCGAAAAGTGTAATTTGGAATATCATCAAACACATTACAAAAACATCACCTCTATTTTCTCAAGGGTTCTACAGGATACACTCTAGACCTCAAGGTCTGGAAAGCCAATTCAGAAACATGGCCGGGGGGGAGGGGATATCTACATCTTTAAGTTAGTGCATGGCATTGTATAAAGTTTTTTGCTTTCCCATCTAATAATAATACTCAAAGTTTCTTTTTCCATCTTTTGCATCAAACGCATTATACTTAAAAATTTCTGTCTTTTTTAGCCTGAGTTTGTGTTTTATGTTTTCTAACTATTGACACCCATCTCTCTACAAAATTGTATCTCTTCAGATATGTAGGGACTTGCTTAATGTCCTGTTTTCCTTTTGAGAAAAAAACTTAGTTCTGCTAGCCTTTCCATGTAGTTCTAACACCCTAAACATTTCATTACTCTGGATAATATTTGTATATCTTTTCTTTTCTCAACATTCTCCTGCAAAACATAGCAATCAAAATTATGACTGAATAACCTTTATTCTAATAACTTCACAATGTATACAAGCCTGTCAATATAACCATATATTAATTTTGCATTCTAGTCATAAAGATTTCTATAATTGGTAATATTACTCAATATCACATGCTGCAGTTACCTAAATAATTGCTTTGTAGGAAAATGGAAAACATTCTTTATTTCTCTAATTTTGTATCTTTTTACAAGTAAAACATTTGAAAACACCACCTTTTTTCAGAGCTTAGAATGGATGTTTGACAGCTTTGTTAAAAAAGAATAGAAAAATACTTTGGGGAAGAATGTCAAGGGGCATGGGAACAGACTAGTGACCTTATGCTAGGATTCAACTAAAATATTCCTGTTAGAGGTATGCCTCATGTCTAAAAGCTTCCAGTGGTAGTGAGTCCACAACCTCCTCAGGTGATCTAGTCCAGTGTTTACCCATCCTGCTATTAGAAAGTTTTTCTTCATGTTTGGTCTAAATCTCTTTTGCTGCAGTTTAAGCCCATTATTAAACTACAGGCCAGTCAGCCTCATCTCCATCCTGGGAAAGATGGTGGAACCGCTCATCCTGGATGTCATCTCTACGCATGTGAAGCATGAAAGGTGATCAGAAGTAGTCAGCGTGGATTCACTGAGAGGAAATCATGTTTAACCAATCTGATAGCCATGATGGAATGACTGGCTGGGTAGATGAGGGGAGAGCAGTGGATGTTATCTACCTTGACTTCAGTAAGGCTTTCGGCACTGTCTCCCATAGGTAAGCTCAGGAAGCGTGGATTAGATGAGTGGACAGTGAGGTGGATTGAGAACTGGCTGAATGGCAGAGCTCAGAGGATTGTGATCAGTGGTGCAGAGTCTAGCTGGAGGCCTGTAGCTAGTGGTTTCCCCAGGGATCAGTAGTGGCTCCAGTCTTGTTCAACTTATTCATCAGTGACCTGGATGAAGGGACAGAGTGCTCCCTCAGCAAGTTTGCTGATGATACAAAACTGGGAGGAGTGGCTGATAGACCAGAGGGCTGTGCTGCCATTCAGAGGGACCTCGACAGGCTGGAGAGTTGGGCAGAGAGGAACCTCACGAAGTTCAACAAACACAAGTGCAGGGTCCTGCACCTAGGGAGGAATAACCCCATGCACCAATACAGGTTGGAAAGCAGCTCTGCGGAGAAGTACCTGGGGGTTCTGGCAGACAACAAGTTAACCATGAGCTGGCAATTGCCCTTGTGGCCAAGAAGGCCAATGGTATCCTGGGGTGCATTAGGAAGAGTGTTGCCAACAGGTCAAGGGAGGTGATCCTCCCCCTCTACTCAGCCCTGGTGAGGCCACATCTGGAGTACTGTGTCCAATTCTGGGCTCCCCAGTACAAGAGAGACATGGACCTACTGGAGAGAGTCCAGCAGAGGGCTACAAAGATGATTAGGGGACTGCAGCATCTCTCTTATGAGGAAAGGCTGAGAGAGCTGAGCTTGTTTAGCCTGGAGAAGAGAGGACTGAGAGGGAATCTTATCAATGTATACAAATATCTAAAGGGAGTGTATAAAGAGGATGGGGCTAGGCTCTTTTCAGTGGTGCCCAGCAACAGAACAAGAGGCAATGGGCACAAACTGAAACACAGGAAGTTCCATCTGAGCATATGAGGAAATGAGAATATGAGGAAAAAATTCTTTACTGTGAGGATGACAGAGCACTGGAACAGGTTGCCCAGAGAGGTTGTGGCGTCTCCTTCTCTGGAGATATTCAAAACCCACCTGGACATGATCCCATGCAACGTGCTCTAGGTGACCCTGCTTGAGCAGGGGGATTGGACTAGATGATCCCAGAGGTCCCTTCCAACCTCAACCATTCTGTGATTCTGTGATTCTGTGATTTTTTGTTCCTATCCACAGTGGACATGAAGAAAAAAATCATTCCCTCCTTACTGGAAGCACTCTACTGACAACCTACCTGAAGACTGTTATTTCCTTTCCACTCAGTATGTTTCCTCCTGAGACAAAAAATATCAAATTGCAATGCAATTCAATTCAGGGAAACAAGTTTTCTAAGGTAAACAAAATGAGTTACATATACTAGCTCCCTATTAATAGGTACCAAATATGGCCAAGAACTTTTCATTATCATCATTCCACATAAAGAACGGTTTCCACACTCATAAGTGTCCTGGCTTGACTTGTCAGATAGCCACTATTCTGCTATTGCCTTTGGTTTCTCTTTGTGGTCAGGCTGGGAGACATGTCATCAGTCAATGCTACTGCAAGCAGATTTCTAAGAGAATTCAAATATTTTTGAATTTTTATAGGTAGACCTGCTTTCAGGTAGAAAGACAGAAAGACTGGGTAGACAGTCCAATACCAGTGAACTTCAATACCAGTGGAAAAACAGCCCTTATCATACAGTTGTGACTTCATTTTTGCTATTCCATGTTGTCTTGGTTGGCTTTTGCAGTACAATGTGTAAAAACAAATATGGTACCACAAATATATTTGTGTATATATGAATTCATATAATCTAGCAACTGGCTGTGTACTTAAACTACCAGGTTACAATAGAGTTGCCAATTCATATTGAGCTGATTTATGTTAATGTATATCTTTCAGTTAATACCAGTCTTTTCTACTTTCCAGCTGCTCCAAGCTTAAAGGAATTCCCATGGGATTGCCCTAGGGAAGTGGTACAAGAAACAGAAGAAATACATCAAAACATTATTTTGAGCTCTCAGTAGGGTTCATACTCATAAAATCCTGCAGGCAATTTTGAAAATCTTCCTTGTGTGTGAATGAAACAAATTTCTTTTTTACTGGAAGACAACTACATGAGGGATTCAGATGAAATTTGAGTTGTATGAAAAATATAGCAGACAACTCATTAAAAAAAAATCTATATTTCCACCAAAATTATCACTTTTAGTACTCAATTTATTTATTTTTAATCATGTCTAATAGAAGATGCCACCTTCTTTTTCTTCTTTTATTTACCTGAATGGAATGTGACATAAAGATGTTTCTATTTTTGGCCCCAAAGGCCAAAAATGCAGCATCTTTACTTACAGAATTTAAAATTCTCTCTCTCATCAAGGCAGGCCCTCTTCCTTTTTGTCTCACTGCCAAAAGAATATCTTTTTCTCTTGTATATAGTTAGTAATTCTGAGGAATGAACATGGCAAACAATGTCAGCCTCTTTCAGATGATGTCAGTCCCCAGTGATTGCATATCACAACTTCTTCAAGGATCTGGCAGACATTCCCATGGGGTATGCTAGGTTTCATATACGAAGATCAAAAGATATATTTTGAATTTAAATAGTTTGCTAGTATGTACTAAAGAAAACAGCACGACGTAACAAGAGTAAAATGTGCATGTTCTGTAACAAACTGCAGCAATATTCAGAACAGTATGGCTGCTATCTCTGCACAGAAACAAAATTAAAGATGGAATACAAAGAAAACAAGATCCATTTTCAAGCTACATATACCACAAAATCATTTTTCAAAATTATTTGCCTTGTAGGGGCTTTGTGCCTTTCTCTGAAGCATCTGGCATCTGCTGTCATTGAGAGAACATTATTGGACTAGACAGAACATGAATTTGAACATGTATTTGCTCCAGTATGGCACTTCTTATGTTTATATATAGTTTGTCCTTACAAATTATTGCTATTTTGACTGTTAAAAGAAATAGCCAGACCACCACTGCTGTTGCTGGCCCTTTTTGTTTTTCTTTTCTAATTGCGTTCCTTGCTGTGCCCTAAATGAATGATGGAGTTTATTTTGTATTCCCAGCAACAAGAACATCCTGACTTTATGATTCATTGCCAAATGCCACAAATTCCCATTTTCCATTGTTCTATTTCTGAAGAATATTACCAACATTCTTAATTTCACAACAGAACAAAGCAGCATATTTCTAAAGAGGCATGAAGACTAGTCAGTTAGATACGGAAAGATTTCTTTAATAGAACTTCAGCTCTGATTTTTAGAAAGTAACTGTCTACTTTGCTGTAAAGAAAAATGTGCCTTCATTATAGCCCACAGAATTTTCTCGAATTTGTAGTCAACTTTGAATGGAAGTCTTGAACAACAGACCACTGTTTTAGTAAGTTTAGCTCAAAAGTCAACGAAGAAACTTAAAAACATACAACATTCTTAACTAAATCAAAGTTTCTAAGAAAGGAAGGAAAGTATCATAAAGAGAACATTTATTGAGATTTGCTGCTTAATGTGCTTAGAGCTTAATATAATATGACAGCACTGAAGAGGAAACTGATTAGATAGATCTTCCTGAACAAACTCAGCAATCAGAAGTTTGAGAAAAACTTTTTTTTGGATAGAGTAAAGAATAGCTCTTTCAACACTGAGCAGCAGCAGCCTCGCTGACTGCCTAACATCTGGCTGCTGTGAAGCCGCGCTCCAGTTCTATGCCAGCATCAGGAGGCCAGCCTGATTTATCACTTGCTGTGAATGGAAGCACGCATATTGCAGGACTTCTGATGTAGTATGGAAAAATATGGAATTACTCATCCAAAGCAGTCCAAGTGACAAAACTCCTTGAAATGTGGTTCTAACAACTTAGAACTGCAGAGTAATAAATTGATTTGAATAATAATGAGAATCAAATGAAACCATATCCGAAACTAAATCTTAATCAATTAGCTGGCCTCTTGATTCTTCATTTTACTTCAATGCTTGAAGGAAGTGTGTTAGCACTCCTCAAAAAATTTTTACTCAAGATTTATTTTAAACACAGATAAGCCAAGGAATATAAGAAAACTTGTGAAGACACCTGTTCATATGAGATTGTCAGTGTAGTCTCTTAAAGAGTTTCAGAAACATTTGTGTAAGCTTTAGATAAGCATCCAACTTAAAGATCTTTATCCATAATGAATGGAAACACTGAATCTTTAAGATTCAGTCATCACCAGTTAGAGGACAATTATGTTTCAAATAAATTGTACAGTAAATTGTTTTTCCTGTGTATCAGACTTTTCTAGTTTTCCTATAGCAACTAAAATAGCTATACTGCAGTATTTCTATCATTGTTCTAGTAATGAAAGATCAGTAGTGACTGTATGATCATTAGTAAAAAAGTCATAAAGTGCATTATTATTCTATTTTGTTGGGGTTATGTCAACAAGGAATGAATCCCTAGATTTTTGACTATAGCAAGTTTTAAAACTACCAGGCAGAGACTTGAGGTGGAGGAGGGCAGTGCAGAAACTCCTGAGCCAGGCAAATAGAGAATACATGATTATGGCTCAAAGGATTTATCCACATGAATTTGAGATGGTCTCAGTCTTCTTATGCAGAGGCCAAGGAAGACTTGTGCAAACATTCCAACCAAAGAATATTCCTATTAGAAGCTGTGTATGTCTTTCAGGCATTACAGATTCAGTGTTTAGGAATGTTTTAGAGAGAGTCTGTCCGGTGTGATGGAGATGCCTTTCCTCATCCTTCTGACAATAAATCCAGGTATCTTGGTAACCAAGAATTTGCCTGTGCAGAAATCAGTAGAGCGAAGAAGATATATTTGCAATAAAGGTGTTAGAAAGTTATTGAAGTCTGCTTTCCTGGAGCTACACAGTATTGCTGGGTCCATTAAGACAGTGAAAATCTGTCTCAATTTTTCAGCCCAGTCATCTATTTGTTTATCAGGAATCAGCAAATAAGAGGAAAAAATTTGAAAGTTTCCTCATCATATCTAACCAATGTTTCTTATGCTGGAAGGTGCAAGCTTCGAAGTAAGAATTATAATTGAATTTCTAGGACTATTTAGTCTTGGGGCAAGGGGGCAGTAGTCACATCATCTTGAGGCTACTTCAGACAGATAATGATAAGGTGATTCAGAGCACTTAAATTGAGAAGTTAAAGTTCTGTAGACAGTCAAAGGAGATTCCTGTGCTCAGAGGCCTCAATTTACACAAACCCCTCATTGCCTCAAAGCAGAGGAATTGCAAAAAACAGCCCAGGAAGGATATGTCATGTCCTAAGCAACATTTAACAATAACAGAGACATTGCCTCACTCTTGAAACTGTCCTTTGGGGACAAGTTTCTGTGAGTCAGTCAGAGGTGAAAATCTCTGTTTTCAGTGGCCAGTCCTCTGACTTATGAACCAGCTTCAAATATTTCCATTATGATAACTGAGTTCGATATTTGCCAATAATTTCATTTCCCATTAGTGTCTAGATTATTCCTGCAGTGGCAAAAATCCATATTTTTTATATTTTCTAATTAATTTTAGTCCATAAAGCTATGAAAATGTCTAAATTGTAATTTATAGTGCTGGCATTCTAAGATTCAATATGTGTTTAGCTTTTATACATGACTTAACTATTTTCACTCAGATCAAGATAGGAAAAAAGAATGAAAAGTGAAAGCCCACAGATTCCTCTCCACCATGTATCACCCATCTTCAACAGATTAAAAGAATAATATGGTTATCTTATTGGAAGATAGCTGAATCTTTTAATGCTAAGGATTGGTGGTCCCTAATTTTTGCTAATTCCAGTGAAACTTTTGTGATAAAGTAAATGATTTGGAGGTAGAAGGAAAAACAAAACATGCACGTACTTATCTGCAAGCATCCCACAACCCCAAGTCTATTTAATTAAATATAAATTTGTGCATCAACAAGAAATGACAATTTAAAATATATTATTTCATGTTTTAAGCATGGTAAAACTTCAGTGTCATTTACTTGTACTCCACCCAAATTGTGCTGAAAGCTTTATTCACAAGCTGAAAGATAAATTTCCTGATCTTTGGAGTGAGACTATCACCAAATAGGAAGAGGATGAGCAAATGGATAATATACAAAAATATGACTAAGTGATGATGTTCCCAGTTAATTCCATATATTTTTTTACAAAGTTTTCCTTTGTTTATTCCTTCACTTAAAGAGTATGTAACAGTTACCTGATGGAAAGTCCTGATCGCTACTCCGTGAAGATTGACCTGATGGATGAATGCATGGATGCATAGACTTGCAGGAGCCTGAATTCAACTGTTCTAGCAGTTCACAGCTGCCTTACTTGGCAGATCTAAAAAGCATAAGCCAAGGTAACCTGGGACTGGCTGATGCTGCTTTCATAGCCATTTATAGCCCAGAAATAGCCATCTGAAGGGACTGCCACCCACCTAACTAAAAGAAAAAAATTAAATATTACAAGGCATTTTTTTAGTCATCAGATCAAGAAGAGATTTATGGCAGAGACAGGATCTTCAGCTTTGGTCAGAAGGGCTATAGGTAAGTATGTTGTTGTGATGATCCAGGCCTTCATGGATCAGGACAGTCATCAGATACAGTGGTATCTCTGTGCATATGTTTGTGTTGGGGGCGGGTGTCTGAAACAAGTAATTACTCACAAAAATGTAGGGAAAGAGTCAGCAACTGAAATCATGGCAGAAAGATTGCTGATGTGTCTATGCCTGGTAAAGATTGGAAATGGCTTATAGCCAGCTGTTTCCAAGATAAGCCCTGCTAATGCAGGTAGATTCTAATTAAATCACAGATTTTTGTCATCCCAGTTTTCCTCTCTGGTGCAAATGTACAGCCCCTGCTACCTTTAAAGTGTTATGGAAGGAGGTATGTTAAGGCCGTTTAAAGCACTCCTCTGATTTGAGAAGGGATACTACAGAAGAGACACTATCACCTGAGCTTCCCTATCTGACAGAATAAACTCATTTCTGGATTATGAATATGATCAAGCAGAACTAGTATTGTAAAGTATGCTGTGAGCATTGTTTTCCTCACCTTCAGGATTAGGGAATGTATTTGCACTCATTGTAAGTTTGTCTGGAGAAATTCAGTTTTCTTTTCTAAGCAGCATCTGGATTATTTGTCTGGATAGGTAAGACACCCACACTAGTCATAGTGAAGTAAAAGGAGTTAGGTGTCTAGTATGTGACATTATCTCACATATCTCCTGATAAATCAGAATTTGATAAACACATCTTCTAATAACCTTCTCATTTTTAGTATTTGACACAGCAAAGATACAGTGTTCATCTCCCACTGTATAATTCATATTAAAGGGAAGGACAGCATCATCCAAGCAATTTTTGTTGTCAACAAGTTTGAAAGACTGAGGGAGCTGACAGCTGCCTTTAAAAAGCACGGAAAATAAATGAATAAAGAAAGTTAACAGCTTTTAAGGAATCTAGTAGCCATTTACTAAATAATCTGAATTAATGAAATTGCAGTTTAATTCCATGACATCTTTCAGCCTTGGTTTTCTTACTACGTGCTTGGGACAATGAGAATTGTTCACTGAATAAAGGATATCAAAGGAAACAGAGTCCAGCATGTATGTGTCTGAATGGAATAATGTCTTCTATTAGTCTAGCTGAGATAGTTACAAAAAGTGGCTTTGGCTCAGGTTCTAGACATGGAAAGGAAGAGAAGACATTGAGAAGCAAGGGGAAAATGAAAAATATTGTTCTTTGGGGAAGACTGCCTGAGCAAAAGAGAGGTAGAATGAAAAGCTTGGGTCAACAAAGATGGAGGAGCTTCATATTTGGCTCGGCAGCAGGGGAGAGGCGTGGTAAAAGTAAAGCTGAAATTGACATCTGCGGTTAACTTGCGTTTGATTTTTAGGCCCATTCAAATATATGTTTCAAATCCAATTTCAGCGACTGCAAACCCACAGGGATGGAACCCAAGGAAAATGTTTGCACAAAGCATGTGGAAAATGAAACCTCATAGTTCTGCTGTGCTCTTGGCAAGAGAGAGGCATGGATTCACAACCACTGTGTTTATTTTTAAGGTGTATTTCTCTGTGATCTGACAGATATTCAGTAATGTGCTAATGAACAAAAATAACAAGATTTTCTCATATTTTAGGGTCTGCTTTAGGGTGCATGAATATTTGTGTCTATGTGTAATATTTTTGTGTATGTGAGAAATATTTGTATGGATATATACATAGTAATATTAATAAATATTTATAATACTGATAAATTATCATTGTAAACGATTAAGAAAATATTAATTGACTTTTAAAGTAATTCAAAATGAAGCAGTTATGGTCTAAAAAAACCAGTATTTCCTTTTGCAATATAAACTATGCAGACCCTTATTAGCTTTTATTGACCAGTATCTCCCACATTCATTTACATTTTAATTATCTTCTTTAAGGATATCAAGTGTATTGTCTGTGAGCATTACATGGTATCCTTGCTGCACTATCTGACACATGATTAACAGGAGCTGTCTTTAATTTGTTTTTTATTTTCTACAAACATCAACATGGCTGAAAAGATTAAAATAACTTTTTGAATAATTAATTAATAATAATTAATTAATTAACATCTACACAAAATTACAGAAATGCTAGTTTATGAAGTCCTTCAATACAGTCAGGCAGAAAAAGAGCCTAAAAATACACATGGGGACTTCCCACGCCTCCTGTACTCATTTTAAACCAGTCAAATCTCACTGAATGATACTCAGTACAAAATAAGACTCAAAAGGGAGAACAAAATTGGTTAGGAGATGTGGAGGATATAGTCTCATATCAGAATAATTCCATTTACACATGTAAATGTATTACACTTTTTTGTAAAGAACTGATTTACTGGAAAAAAAATTCAGCTATATTTTGATCCACCTGTATATATTAATGAAAATTCCATTCATAAACTACAAGGCTGTATGTCATTCATATTTTCTTACAAACCCAAATGAGCCTCATCTCAGGGGATTTTGTTATGACAAAATATAACATTTTTAGACGTGGACCACTTCTTCTAGACAAAATTGTCTTTTTTTGTTTGTGTCCCCATTTCTGTATAGAAAAGTTGTTCAAACATGCCCTCTTCTATATGCAGAGCTGTCTTTTTGAACAAACTGTTTGAAAAATTTATAAAGAATCAATGCATATTATACAACCGTGTCTTTAAGAAATAGTACTTTATTCTTCCAATTACATCAGCATTAAATGCTTTCTGTGTATTTCATTGATTAAAAAGTCAGTTTTCAGGTCACATACATTTTTAAAGGCAAGATGCAAACAGTTTAACTAAGTTCTGCCATTTGTTTCTTCCAAAGATTTGCACAGTATAAAGGAGCAGAATTTTGTCTGTAATTTATAATGAAAATGTCAATATTATTTAGTGAATATAACTATTATTGCTATAAAAATGCTTATGTGATTTCATCCCCCAGATCATTCTATACAATTATTCCGCTAAAATGGACCATAAGAAGAAGCGGTTATGGTCAAGTGCTCAAGTTCACGATTGATTCACATGGAATGGCACAAAATATTCACAGTCATCTTTTGAAATATGGGCGGAATAGTCCCCTGGGAATGAAATGTAGACACAAAGAGAAGAATGCATTTTGTTTGAAGAAAGCTATATTTTTCTCACCAAGGCTAGCAAGAGGATAGAGGAATTCTATTATAAGATCAAGGTACTGCAAATTGTTCGGACAACTTTGCTAAGAAGTAAACTTTACATTTTATTTGTCATGTTCTCAAATTAATTAATTTTTCTAACATCTAAATATATGAAATATGAACTTTTCTCAGGTTAGAATAACCAGGCTGTAAATGACTGTTAGGTAATCAGCATCTATCATTGTTTCAGAAGATCTCTACAGGTGAATCCAGCATATCCTGCTGTTAAAAAAGTCTATCATGATATTTATATCATGCTCATCAGAATGTATTAGTGCTTGATAGTCTTAGAAAGATGCATTTCACTATCTTATCACTACTGCTGATCCACTTTGGGATCACCAAAGGACATTTTCTATTAAGATACATCTCTTATTCCTTTAAAAATGTTATTTTCTAGTAATCAAGCAAGATAGTTTCAACTTCACATGCTTCCCTGTAAAGCTATGTCTAAAAGCAACTTTACTGTCCAGTGCTGCTAAAGATAATGTGGAAATGAAGGAAAACAGTTGATGCTAAGTTTCCTATTAACTGCATAAAAGATTAAAAATGGCCTTCTGAAATCAGAAATAAATGTTACTGCATCATTTTTTACTCTGTTTTTAATTTCATGCTTTAAAACTCTGGTAGGGTTAGTCATTGCTTTCAGGGTGCTCACATGTCCCACCACTGGCAAAATGGCATGATAAGAACAGCTGTTATAGGAATGTGAATGTATAAAGCAAGTGTGTGTCAAATACCCAAAACTGTCTGAGAGAAGGTTTGCCCCAAACTGATCACATTAGCGAGGAAGACAACCATCAGCCAGATTAAATGGTACCTAAGGAATCACAAAGAGACTTCCGAGACAAAGAGGGACTCGACTTGCAAAGAGGTATAAGAAGCAGCATGAAAATTTGCTACAGCGGGGAGAGATGCTGGAGCAGAAACAGCCATCATCATGCCTGGCTTGACACAGCCAGCAGTGGCCCTGCAGCAGTTGCCCCTCCACCCAGGCCTGACGGAGCAGCCCCCGTGGGATGCCAGGAGCAGCCGGTGCAGGTCTAGCAGGTTGTCAGCCCCGGGCCCAGCAAGGACCTCTGTGCAATCCCTCAGGGGCCCTCCCCGGTGCCGGGGTTAGTTGGTGCACCGGGGGGCACCTGAGCAGCAGGGCGGTGTGCACATAACCTCATTTGTGTGTGTTTCATGATTGGTTACAAAAGTGTGTTTAGAAATTTCTAGGTGGGCATTAACATTTCGTAAGTGTCTTGCTATTGTGGTTTATCTGTTTCATTACTGACATGGATCCTGTATGTATAGTTCACTAATTGCTGGTTAATTGCATGTTGTTAATGAATTGATAAACCACTTTGATCCTGATTTGGTTTAAACCACATGAACTAAGCAGTTTTTCCCTATGACAACTGCCAGAGCTAGAAAATGGAGCCAGAGAGCTGTCTTAGAATAGCAATGCCTAGATGTCCATCTAAAATAGATAAAGCTCAGCCACAACAGACAAGCCATTTCAAAAAAGCAAGATTTAAATCATCTCTCTGTATATATAAGTAGGTATGTACCCACAATCTTTTATTAGGGTTCATGATTTCCAGCTTTTTCTGCAACCATGATAGGCACAAAACTCTTCCTTTTTTCTTTCCCCACATGAATTGAAGAGCCTTGCCACCAGATCTTAAGAATTATCAGGGATTTTGCTTATGTTCCCTGCTTTAAGGGAAAACTGGTTTTATTTGCTTGTCCAGCTAGCCAAGACAAATGAATCTCTTTTTGTAGCAACCACATCACTTGGGTAATCTAGATAGCATCAAGGGAATTTGCCAGAGTTACCTCTTCTCCTCCTACCTGATTGAGAAGCAAACATGTTCTCACTGTAACCAGGCAGAAATGACAGGGAAAAAAAAAAAAAAAAAAAAAAAACAAAGAAAATGAAAAAATGACTTTAGGATAATTCTGCTGGGTTAAAAAGAGAAATCTTCACAAGGTGTAAACCTCACTACCCTCCACTGTTCTAGCTGCAATTGCCACTACTGAAAATAAAATGCTTCTTCTAAAAAGTTTCAGTTAATGTTTATTTACATGTACATTTTGAAAACATTAAAATTAGTTAGATTTAATGCCCCCTTGTGTGACTGTGAAAGCTAATATTATTGTTCTTTAAAGCTTCTGATGTACTAAAGAAAATGACATTTTAGAATGCTTAGTATTTAAAACAAATTTTAGACAAAAAGAATTTGACGGCTGACAACTACCCTTTTGAGATAAACATATTTTCCTTTCTCTGTTACACTGGAAATTGCCTCACCACACTGACTCTAACTAGTTTCTCTCACATAGAAGCATTTGCATGCAAGTTGTTTTTCTTCAGTTTCTTTTTTAATGGATTGTTGCCAAACTTTCATTTGTCAATAACAGATTTGTCAAGGTGACAGACTGAAATCCGTAACATGCAACTGCATTTCACAATGATGCATCACTCCATTTAAGGGTCACTGAGCAGAAAATGTTAAATGTATTGATTTTTTTAATTTTTCATGTTATGTTAGGTTTCCATCTTGATCACCTGCTTATGTATATGTTAGTGATCCAGTTTTTAAAAAGGCTATAAAAAACTACCTTCTAAGTTCTTTTGTATTAAATTGTTATATTGTTGTGTAACTTTCTTCTGCAATGTAACTAGAATGCTCACACTGCTGTTTTAATGGCTAGTAAGAGGACCTGCGTCATATGGGAATGTACAGTATGCAAAAGCAATTTATCACAAAATTTTTCTCTAATTCAGACACACTCTTCTTCACACAGCTCCAGAAAACTTGATTGCAATTAGCATATAATAATTGCATGATGGGTGAGACTCATTGCTGTATAATAGCTAGTGAAGAAAAGCAAGGGAAGAGACAGAAAACATTTTGTAGGCAAACTGATTGTGTTTTATCACA
This sequence comes from Dromaius novaehollandiae, assembly GCF_036370855.1. NCBI lineage: Eukaryota > Metazoa > Chordata > Aves > Casuariiformes > Dromaiidae > Dromaius > Dromaius novaehollandiae. The sequence continues at coordinate 45,399,631 of NC_088132.1, forward strand.
ATGTGCTTTAAATAGAATGCCACAGTTCTAACCACATATACTGCAATGAATGTCTTACATACATTTAAATAATATGAACTATTAACCCTGACACATTTCATCAGCCTCTTGAATACTAGGTTTCTAATTCAGGAAAGCTCTAAAGCATATGCTTACTTTTAAGTGCATGAGAAGTCTCACCATTTTTAGTGGGGTTCCTCACATGATTATCCAAATGATCATACTTCAGCATTTTGCTAAGAGTAACCATTATGACTGATACATGAGAGGAGATTTATAGGAAAGTTGTGAAGCATGCATAAACACTTTCTGGAACAAAATGCACAGTGCTACATGGCTTAGAAAATAAGCCACAGTTGAAAAATACAAAAGCAAAACAAACATTTATTTGGCTTCTGAGTTAGATTATGCGATAGAAAAGAGGGAAGACATTTCAAGCTTTGAGTAATCTTTAGGCATCTCAAATTCTGACTGCATTTTTTCCCCCTGAGTTAATGTATCTTTTGCTCTCAACTGTCACAAATTATTCCAGAGAATAATGATTTAAAAATACTTACTGTATGCATGGCAAATATTTTATTGATTATGCAGCTTCATAAAACAATATCAAATGGAATTTGATACTTCAGATATTGTCGGGAATGATTACACTACATTGCTGAATTTAAAAGGGAGGAAAAAATAGGAGGGAACCCCACACACATGCATGTCATTTGAGACACAAACTACAATAAATATTCCAGAAATAAATAGCCCTCTTTCTCTGAGCTCACCTATGTGTCATTCATTTCCTCATTGGGAAGTTACATTTTACAGCTTGGTCTCAACACAACAAATCTTGGTTAAGGTTGATTAAGAAAGGGATGCTCTCCAAAGGAAATGAACCTCTGAGAATAATCTTGAGAGCTTTTTTGTTGTTTTTGAAGGAAAAGACAATGACAGGCCATTAGTTCAGCTCCCCCTCAAAATCAATGGCAAAACTCCTTTTGTGATTTCAGAAGACTCAGAGTTTCATCAACCCTCTAGGCTAAAATTGGCTGCCTCTTCATTCAGGACCAATTCTATAGCACAGAGAAGTCAGTGGAGGTTTTCAATAGACTTAAAGAGGATAAAATGATCCAACTAAGGGGTAAGTGGAACACCACCCTAAATAGGGTAAAGAGCAATGGTTCATTAATACATGGTTTATAGCTCTCTGGACTTGCTAAAGTTACTTTCCTTTCTCTAATACATCCATAGAGTTTTACTTCCTGTACATCCATAGAGTTTTACTTCCTGCTGTGTAGGTTGCAACTTATTGCTCCCACTTGTTGACGTTGTACTGTTACTTGCATAAATTCTGATTTAACATTAAACCATGCAAAGTTTTCTTGAGCTCACTAGAGTCAACAATTCTGATTTATGGAAGGACTCAACATGTTGAAATTAGTACTTGTGTGGGGTTTGAAAAGGAAAAAAAAACCCAAACCCTTTTCGAAGCTTTTTGAAAAAGACAGAATTGCCACAAAATGTTTGTTGCAAATTGGGAAGGGTGGTGTATTTGCACATGAGACTCGGGGCTGGGAAAGCCACATTTCAGATATCTGGTCTGCTTGTTTTTTTCCCAGAGCACTCCAAACTGGGAAAACAGACTTCTGAATCCACAACCCAGACTAGTAAAGCTTGCTTGCTTTCTAAGAAACAAAATGTATTGTTTCAATGACAGAAGGCTTTGCCACAACAAATAAGCTCCATAAAATATTTTGATTTCATTAAAATATCATCTACACTGAAAAATTTCTATGAAATCTGATTTCCGTAAATTTCCCCTCCATTTTTTTTCTAAAATTTTACTTTGTTTAGGTAACTGGTTAAACTTTGATAGAAACATTTATAACTTTTTTGCCTTGTAGCAAAGTTATCATCTTTTGCAAATGTATAAAATGTACAATTTACCATTATTTCTTACCTCCGTTTGATGGCCAGACACTAAAGTGGACATTGTTATTTAGAACTATCCTCATGCAGCTGGCCTTGATGTTTTCATGTCCTGTGTCGCTGTCCTGTACTGACTTGAACACACAGCCCTCTGCTTTGCAAGTACCAACTGTAATAAATAAGCTGAAAAGGTTAATTCACTTTGAATTGTGCTACATTTGTCTCAAGTGATAGTTGTAGTACCATATTTTACAGGTATCTGCTTTTTTTTTTTTCTATTGTTCATGGAGGTACACTGGTCTTCTAGCTAGTTCCAACACAATTCTTGTCTTACATACAGTGAAGGGCGTACAGTGTATTTCAGCTGATCTTTCTTTTTCTTGCCTACAGTTCGAGTTGCTTCTGAATTTAATTGCACTGAACTTCACTATTTCCATTTTCTCCGATTTTACTGTATGGACTCATTCTGTCATTTCTTAACAGAGTGTTATACTCAGCCAGTTTGATGTCCTAATGCTAGTGTGATCTCTTGGCAATGATAGGAAGGTGGTCCATCCTATTTGTGAAAAAGTTACAGTCAAATGTTTCACAGACCCTCACATTAAATATTTTTTGTCTATGCTCCAAAGCCTTCTGTATTTCTCTTATGATATAAGAGATTACATTTTACAACTATATGTCAAGCATAATATCATTATTGGAAAGATTATGGATAACAGTTCTATCCAGCCTTTCCAAAGTCATCTGACTATGTCATCCTTATTGAAAGACTGTCCAGTCGCTTATCCACCCCATCAGTGCTATTTTTCCCCTTTGATTCCCATATAAATTCTTCACTTAAATTAGTACTTAACTCATATAACTCCTGTTGATGGAGTGCTAGACAGTTCTATAACCTATACTGTCTCTGTTCAAGTAAGAGACATAATGCTGCATTTGCAGAAGAAAGGATACTATTCTTCTAACTCAATAAGAAGCTAAAAATAATATAATGTTTTCCTATTAAATCTGTTTTGAATCCACTCTGAAAAATTTGTTAAGAAATGTTTGTACGGCAGGTCAAGGCCCAGACTTGATCAAGACTCACCACATCTGTGTTAAATCCATGTTTGATGAATACAGTAATTATATAAACTAGTAGTTTCAATTGCAGGCGAAAAAAAAGAAAAAACAAAAAAAAAGCCCTTACAATCTTTTTTTTCCTAATCCCAGCCTAAATTAAGAAGAGCTGTAGCTTTTATGCAAGAAAAAATCCAGAAATATAGCTTTATTAAAAATTCTCCTAAATTACAAAATATTTTGAGATAAGTGCACTTCTGAACGTAGAGCAGAGCTCACATTTATGTCAATACTTGCCATCTCAAGGGATTTTCTGTGCTTCCAATAGGGTAAATTCTAGCAAACAAATGAATCAGTGTTGAAGCACCATACTTTAATGTAGCATTTTAAAAAGAAAATTTCTTTTTTTCTTCTTGGAATTTGGTTTCCAACGAAGTTTAGATAGTGGTCATTTTAACTAATTATGGCACTTGATATTTTGTTGGTTACAGTAAGCTAAACCAGCTCTGATATGGGATAAAAGTATTAAGTCTGTAAAGCTATACAGAGAATTAGCAGCTATGAAAAGCATTCTGAACACAGATCTCTTGAAATGACAAAAGTCAGTGAGAATAAACTCAGTTGCTAGGAGACCATAGCCACAGAAAATGTGTTTCCATTTGAAATAAGAAGGCTGATTAAGAAACATTCTCAACAGATAATGAGTAAAGGTATCAGAGGTATCTGCTGTGCCAAAGACCAGACAGAATATTTAATTTGTATGCCAGAGCAATACAACCAAAATCCTTAACAGCTGCTGATTTACCATAAGAATTTCAGGAAGAGAACGGAAGCTAGTAAAAACTTAGACCCTCATTAGATCAGAAGCTGTGGTACAAGATTTTGCAATTGCAGGAACATTTTCTCTGTATGTTATATCATATCTTTAAATTAAATTAAAAGCATTATGAAAGAACTGCCATAAGGCCTCCTAATTGTGTGATTTTAAGTACAAAGACAAGCTCTGAAGAACAGAGATACCCCAAATGGTAAAAATATTGATATGAATGTTAAAGATGTATATAGCTCATCTTTTTTTTTTTAGTGTTGAAGGGGATGATATAAGTGATTCTTTTTCATCCTGATTGGTTGACTAACTATATTTATGAAAGTATCATGACATGTGAAGAAACTCTATTTAAAAGATCTTAAAATCTCAGAAAATACTATTTCCAGACAAAAGAAAATCTGCTGATGGAGAGACATCAACCTGAGTAAGAAAACAAAAATATATAAATTTAGTCACCTCAAATACAGGTGGCTGAAGCCAAAAGAGGTTTGTGTGGGATGGATGTTATATAAAGGACTACAGGAAAGAATGGGAGACAATTCCAGTAAGCTGACCATCATTTATTTAAATTATTGAAAACCAAACTGGGATGTCACAGACATTGGCTACCTTGATTTTTCTCTGTTTTGAAACTGTAATGACAATATCCAAAGCAGTAGTGTAAATTGTCACTTCCTATGTGCTTAAAACCTGGGAGAGAGGTAGAAATTTAAGGAGCAGTATGGCCACTGCTAAACAACATTTCTCCTTTAGCTCTCTAAAAGAAAATGGCCATAATAGCAGAAATTTAATTCAGAAACAAATTGGATATATTCCCACAAGAGCTACTGATGATCTTTCTGAACCTTTTGGATATAGTATCTCTTAGACCTACAAAATTTACACTCCATTTGTCAGGCTAAGAAATCAACAAATATTGTCTATTGTTTTAAACATATTCCATTTCACCAGGGGGACAATCTGACTATTTTATCTTAGACACTTACTAGATTATAAGCTAAATTATAAATTCTCTTCTTATCTTTTTCTCTAATATGCACATTATATATCCAGTTCACTTATAAATTTCTCTGTAGATATTCTTAAGCATCCTTAAGCAGTATTGAATCATACTGTAAATGCCATAGATAATCATCTTATTTGTCACAAATTTCTGTTTCATTAACTATAATTTAAAAACACCTTAGAATATTTTATACTGTGTGTGGTCACTGCATCTAACTCACTCTTCTCACTCTGACTAGCTTTCATCATTTGCTCTTTGATAAACACATGCCAAAAAGCCATCTAAGCCACCATGAAGAGATAAAATCATCATTGACCATGACTGTAAAAGCAGCTACTACTATGCTATGAGGTTTAAGATTGCCCTTGTCATGATACTACTAAAATAATGCTATGTTACTGAAAAGAGTGTCACCAATTCCAGTCAAATCTTATTTCCTCCATTGTTCCTTTTCCACACAGTGTTGCTAATCAATAAACATGGGCTGATTTCAGCACTAATAGAACTTCTCTGGTGTTTAAAAAAGAGTGATTAGGAATGAATTTGGCCATGAGTGCTTAAGTATAAGAGCAAGACCGTAATCTTTGCTTTACTGACAAAAGTATTGCTTAATCTCTGTCCTTTCATCCTTTGAGTTTAATCAACCCTTGGTTTCAGCATTAGGTTTTTTTTTTTTTCATGTAAAAGATAAAGTCTAAAAACATTGCCTTTTTCAGTCATATCCTGTCTTGAATCTTATTCATCTCCATATTTATATGACTAATTGTAAGTCAGAGTTCAGTAGTTTGCATTATGCTGTGCCAAAAAGATCAATTTAGATGCACAGAAGTCTCTGCCTACTTGTTGGTATATCATATCATACCAAGATATCGTATCATATCATATCATTTCAACATATCATATCATACTATATCATGTTTTGTTATGATAACGTGCTTTTACTAGTGAACACCCAGATCTGCATGATTTCCAAATTCTCAAAATTCCTCTTTTGTCTGTCAAGTTGCTCTCTAGTTGTTTGTTATTTAATAGCGTATATCTGATTAAAACATAGCTCTAGGAAATTGAAGATCTTGCTTTTTTGGAACTAAGTACCTACTGAGAAAAGTTTCCTTATGATAACAGTATTGTTAGCTTGTTCATTCATTACTCTTAGCATAAGATGGGAATTGAGTCATTTATTTTGATAGTCTTTTTGTGTAATACTGGACAGCCTGTTGATATAAAACTATCTTTCACTTAATAATATCGTGCACCTCAGGACTAGCCTAGACAGGAAGTATGTAAGGCTATTTATTTATATTTTTTGTATCTTTCATATTATTTCAGTCTTTGTCATTAATGTTATTAAGTCCCACTAAACCCCCAAATACTTCAAAAACTTTTACTTATTTATCCCCTTTTTGGCATATCATCATGATTTCTACAAACTAAGATGCTTCTAAATTTATTGTAAACCTTCAGAGCACTTTGGATATTTGCAATGGAACCACAAAACAGTTCCTCTGACTTACCAAAGTATGTCAACCATAATTTTTTAAATGACTTAATTGTTTTCCTTGCCAGTAATTTTTCTTTGGATTGGTCTCAGAATTAGTAGAGATGTTGAGAAATTTTTTCATGCAGTGATTTTATGACAAAAAAGAAGTATTTCAGCAATGCTGATTTTTTCCCCCATTGGAAAAAGTAATTTTTGAAGTCTGTCAGGAAAACAAAAGTGAAAAAAATCATTTAAGGTAATTTCAAATTGCCTTAATCAAAATACTTCATTTTCTATAAAGAAGTCTTTCAGATTTAAAATAGTATTTTAAAATGTAATTATAGTTTGAGTAGAGCTTTCAGACTTGCATATTTATAGAAGGCATTATTGGTCCCTTCCTACTATATTTTATGAGAGTCATTTGTTTTCCCATATTTGGTAAGGAAATTACTTAAATATTATCAATTAACCCATTTTAACAGGTCATTGATTCTGTTTTGACATACAAAGTATGTTGTCATGTGCACATATGCATGGGGAAGGCTAGACATCTCGGGAGTCGGCAGAAACCAGCTGGCTGATTGTGAGGCTAAGCTGAGAAAGGGTAAAATGCACACAAATTTTGTTGGCCTGTCCAAGGCAGAACCCTCGATGATAGGGTCCCTTCTGGAATCACCAAAAAAAGGAAGATGGATGGAGCTTCCGGTAGGGCTGAACTGGGACGGTGTTCATCTGCAGCAAGCACAGCTGGGGTCAAATACACTTTGGATTTACAGCTGCTGTGGCTTATGCTGCCATTGTACAAAAGGGGGAGGGGACCAGGGGGCAGCGATGGGCATAAAGGGTACCTCAGGTGTCAGAAAATGTCTTGCCTTGACTCTGTGAATGGAAGCCAAAATTTTACAGGTTAGAAACATGACAGACCTCAATGTATGTCTCTGCTCTGAGTCACTATGGGATCTAAACAATTTCCAGTGGTGAAATATGATTAAATAAAATGCACTACAGTGGTGGTAAAGACAGTGTGACTGTCATTCATAGTTTCTTCTCTGCCTCATCCCTCATCCCTGCAGAATAAGTGATTGCACTGTAACAATCTTTTCATTTGTACTCTTGTATATACCATCATAAGGGTTACATTACATCATTAGAGACCAAAGATGTTCCCCTCTGCACTAGGAGAAAGAAAGAGGGAAGCTGTGTCTGTCTTCAGTTCTGGAGAAGCTGTGCTCAGCTCTAAACTGGCTTTCAAAGAAATTCCTTTTCTTGCAAAGATGAGCCTAACCCTTAGGCTAAGGGTTTTTCTTTATGCCTGAGCAGTAGAATTGTCATCTAAGTTTTATGCTGGATGTCTTTGTAAACTGGGGAGGGCAAATGAGCACCTACTAGGTGAGAGCAAAGACTCTGAGTTAATAATATTCCTGAAAGTCAGTGCAGAGTGTGGCAAATACGTTCAAAGTGCTCATAGGACACTTGTGTATGGGAGCTGTCTTATGCATTATCTGCACAGAAAGGCTCAAATGATAAACTTCTTAAGAACACGAACCACTTCATGAAACAGCTGCAAAAATGGCTCTGTACAGCACTTATACTGCAGCTATAATGTATATTTACTTAGTTTCAGTTGCGGCATTTGAAGTCCAAACAAACAAGGTCACCGCTCTTATTATAAACACATAATCCTACAGGCAGTAATGAATAAACATTATTCCAATGTCATGTAAAACGATAATCTAGGACAAGTATGTTTAGTCATAACTTGTGTCTTAAAAAGAATAATAGAACATGAGCAGCCTCAGCATCCCTTTACACAGACAGAAAACAGAACTAGAAGCATCCTGAACCACTTCTTGAAGACCTCAGAGACAAAAGAAATTGTGGTTTTTTGATTGTTTTATAGTGTCAGGTGCTACCTCTTTACTGGTAACATAACAATTTGGTCAATAAGACCACTATGAGTCTACTGTAAATTGACATTTTTAATGAAGTTAGAAAACCTGCAGAAGAAGGGACTGCAGTGTTTTTCTATATGAACTCTAGGAAAGCTATGTGTAACAAAGAATATCAGCATGAAAGGAATCTTCAATTTACATAAAAATTTTGACTAAGCAGTTGTCTGCTCTGTTTTGAAGGGAAAAAACATCATAGCAGTGATCAATGGACATTTTTTCACTGAATGCAGAAGAAGGTTGTTTGGGCCTTTCATTCGCAGATACAATCCTACACATCAGGAGTTTCTCCAGTGAGTAGAGCTCAGTGAATGTCAGAATTTCAACACCTCAGGATATTCCAATATTTGAATATTTGTCGTGACAAACAGTTTAAAAATTCCCTCTTGGCTTAATGAACTATCCTGAAATACTTCATTTAAAACCTGTTCAGTATTTAATTAGCACTTCTCTGTAATTAGGAGCTGAACACACCATTCACCCAGACAGGACATCCTTCTCAACTGAGTCGTTTCTTCCCATGCTCCACACTCTGGGGGCTGTAGTTCTTAAAGATCCTGGCCAATGGAAAAGAAAGGACAGTCAAAATACAATTTCTACTGACAATGTAACACAAAGAAAATAAAATACAGTACCTCTTCAGGTTGACAACATTTGCAATGCTGAAACATTGCAAATCAGTTAGACGTTTAGTGTTTAGATCTTTCAGAAACAGAATTTTTACACCTGTTGAACTACGAAAAAACTCAAAGGATAGCTCAGAATATGGTCTCAAAATAGAAAAGAATTAGCATATGAACTTCTAAGTGTTTAGAAAACTGAGCTAAGAATTCAGTCTGTTCAATTATTAAAATGAAAACAAAAATCACTGCTCTCTGGCATGCACCCTGCATATGTATTATGAGATTGTACATTTATGAGCTCAAATACTACCAAGAACAGCCTGTTGAGATGATGAGCAGTGAAAAAATGCTACCAAGTGTTCTGTATTTTTCAAATTTAGCTAAGCCTTTCCTTAAGAATGAAAAACAAAAAGAAAACATAAAATTCCTCTGAACTGAACAAACTAGCAATATGGAATTTCCATACCTCAGCTTGACAGCACTTATTGCAAATCATCCTGTTCATCTCTGTAAGCAAGCAAACAACTAAGACCAGCATTCAGAAAACAAACAGAAGTGCAGAACAGCATCAAGGAGAAGCAGCCTTCCAGTTCAGTACAGTTTCTACAGCATTGTAGTTGAGAGAGTTTATAATACATCAGCCAGGAATGAGTTTTTTTCTTCTTTTTTCTCATTGTTGAATATGGAAATGCTATTGTAATTTAAACCTCTCCTCTTAAAACTGGAGGGTTTAGACTTTGCAATACAGGAGAAGGGGCAAATAGTAACTTGCTTAACATATCAAAATTATGGAATTTAATGGATTTAAAGATACTTAATATTAATATCTGATCTCAGGTCCCTCAGCAACTCCCAAGTGGCCTTTCTTGCCTAACAAATGAGCATACTCTAGGTTCAAGTTTTTTGTTAAGCTTAGTCATAATTGCCATTTACCCTTTAAATAAAAGATGATAAAATAATCTCTTGATGATCAAAAAAGAATTTGAGAAATTTACCCATTGAGATAATAAGGAATGCTGATCCCTTAAGCAATAGACCCTCTCTAAAATCTAGAAAAATTTCCACAGAAAGACAAGTAGAATAAACTGTAAGTGAAGTAATTATAGTACTGTTAGGTAATGGCTAGGTTTTATTTTATATTTTTCTTTATTAACAATAGAAGAGATACAACTAATGACTGGGTGACAAGGATTGCTTTAAATGATGAAGACCCTTAAGACACAGATAATAACCCTAAATGATTAGTGAAAAGAGCCAAATCTCCAAAATGTCATTCAGCAGTCCATATGAAGATTGAGCATCCAATTTTTATTCCTTCAAAGTGTTTATTTATTCTTTAACAACTGGAATACACCTTTACAAATCCATCATCCCATTCTGATGTTGTTATCATCTGTTCAATTGCCCTTTTAATGTTAATAATTCTAATTGGAAAAAAGAGATACAAATAATGTCTTTATTTTAAGTAACAGACAGACCAGGTTAACAACCTTCCACTGCTGTCTCCTAAACACGAGAAAAACATTTTATGTTGCATAATGAAGGTAATGCAAACTTGGTAAGAAAATAAGATGCAGGAAAGAACAATAAATATCCTAACAGTATTCTAAGTATTACTTTTAATGAGTGTTCATAGCAGCTCTGTTACCACTTCAAGTTGTTTTCACCAACTTAGCCTGAAAACAGGAGACTATTTTGTATGAGATGGATATTAATTCCAATTTTATTCTGGTATCAGTGTATACACATTTAACTTTATTTTGAAAAAATAATACCTAAGATCAAAATGTGATTTCTGGGAAGCTTAAAGTTGAAGCTTAGACAAAAATCTCGTGCTTTCCTTCTGCAACAAAGATTCGGGCTCTAAAACAATCACTTCAAAGTGATACACAAATTAGCAGTAGTTTAGATAAAATATGCACCAATTGGTAAAGTGAAAAAACAATAAATTTACTTTACTGCAGTGTTGATTTGAATTTTTATGATCAGTAAACTTTTAAACAACTCTTATGTCTCATCTTATATGATCTATTATTTTTTTCTTTTCACAATACTGCATTTTCTAAGAATATATTCAAGACTTTGAGTATAATGGAATTATGTGGCTGTGCATATCAATGCTTCAGTTATTTTTTTGTATGGAGTTGTCTCATAAGTTTCTACTGATGGACAAATGCTTAAAAAAGGAGCCAGCCAATTTGCTGACAGCACCATGTTGCTGCTTAGTATTTTTCGCTCTTTCAGCCAACCTGTGTCCCCTTCTGTTTTGCCTGTGAAAGGGTTTCTGGGACATTCTGACTTTTCTACTTGCACCTTTTCACAAGCAGACAAAAGTGAAAAGAGCCCTCTTCTAAGCTTGTATGACAAAAAAACAGCTGGAGAAACAGGACCTGATACCTATGTTACTTTAACCTTGCATGATATCTGCTGTAGTCATTGCAAAACCCCCTCCATATTCTTGTGTTAAATTTATGTAGATTTGAATAATACCTGTAGAATAAGAATATATTTTAGTCTTCTCTTTAAAGTTTATGCAAATGAGAAAAGCTGAAACCAAGATATTTCTTTATTCACCATTGGAATTACTGAAGGCTCAAGGCAGCCTAATAAAAAGAAATGAGAAAAAATATTGGAGAATAAAAGTTGCACCGTGCAGCCCTCCAAGGAACAATGTATCCAGACTACATACTCTACTGGAAAAAGAAAAAAGAACCAGACAAACAAACCCTAAAACATTAACAGACAAAATCTTCAGCTATTCCAAAGTCACTCATAAGACCCAGTAGCAGTGATATACACACTGCAGCTACAAGGATTAGAAAATAACTTTCTTCAGACTATTCCTAATCTTACTATCAATAGTTTTAAAATCAGATGTAGGCAAATTTAATCAAATGTAAAAATATGGATGAACTTAGGGACTGGTGGAGAAGATAATTCTTGGATCTAGATCTGAATTGATTATTAAGCCTTTGGCTTCTACTGGTTCTCTAAATCAAAATCAAGAAGAGCTCTAGGAAGAAATGCTTCAGCGACAGAAACAGAATTTTAACAACATTCTGCTAAGTATCAGAAAATAATTTTTTTTTATTTGATTCTCTATTTAGCAAAGTTGGAATAAGGGACACAAAGGCTGCCAAATAATTTGGGGAACAGGGAAAGGAAGACCTGTAGATGAGGCTGGTTGCCTAAGGTGAGTTACAACAAAGCTCTACTTTTGTTCAATTTTAGGGTTCTGCAGAAGGGAAAGAGACTAATGATGTGAAATTTGAAGACCAGACTCATTCCTTATAAGGATATTTGCAGAGTGAACTGGAGTAAAGCTAAGAGGAAGCATAGCAATATGACAAAAATCATCAGTTTATCTTTCTTTCTCTTTCCAACTCTGTTTTCAGATATGAATTAATGGAAGAAGAAAAAGTCCCATTGAAATGTCCAGACTTCCACCAATATTTTGTAGCATCCTGAGCCAAAGGAATGGAGTATAGAATACAAAATTAATAATCACTAACTTGTTTCATGAGTTTGTCTTTTAGGGCACTGCACATTTGGGATGAAATATGAGAGGTAACATCCTCAGAAATGCAGTTATTCCCCTGTAGTGTCTCCTACAGTGGACTATTAGAAATTATGCTCTTAGAGTGTGCAAGAGCCTCAGCTTCAAAGCTGGTCTCATGTCTTCTATTCTTGTCTGTGATCTTCTGCATTTTGTTTTCCAGCCTTTTCATGACTCATGTGTACTCTTATAAATATTTCACTAACCTAGATAAAACCTGGGTTTTTTTTAGCTTTTTGTGAGAAACATAAGTAGAAACAAACAATAGATTCAGGCACACATCCTCTCTGTAGATGATATATCAGAAACAGTACAAGTGAAAATCAGCCAATATTCTATTTATTGTATTACACTGTGCTGTAATGCTCAGCTGCCCAGGTAAGATTTTCTGAAAATAAGGGAAAGATTAAGCTCTGAGAGTTTGATTTTCTTGTACACTAATGCTCCCTCGAATCACTGTAATGTGGGGCTATAAAGTGGGATATGTAAGAAAAGTGATTACTGGCCATGTGAGGAATGATTCAGGTGCCTAAACTCAATTATTCAGTGACATTTAGATACCCTGGCTTATGCTGTCTGGCATCCAGGTTCTACTTTAGAAGGATGTACATCAGCTATATGTCCTGTGTCATAGCTGCTAGCCCCATAGAGGTGAACTGAGGCTGAATCCCATCCAAATCATCATTCGTAAGCTAATGATACATAATAAATGGATAGATTGCTTTGTATTGCCTAAAATGTGAATGACTTGGACCGAAGCTAAAAGAGGCTGGCTTTGAGGCAACAGCGGGCTGACTGTTATTGAAACACTTCAGAACTGCAATGTTAAATGTTTACAGAAGAGCTCAGGTTTCAGAGAAAGCGGTTATAAGGTAGTAACAAGAACTACAAATAATATTAAATGTTTCTAAATGCAAAAAAAAACCCTAGAAAAAACATAGTTAAAAGGCATTATAGCTTAAATGTTAAAAGTAAAGCTTTAATCAATTTTTTTCTAATTTACTTTCTCTTTTTCCATAAATAAGGGAAAATTAGGAAATTCTCTTATTCTTCAAACTTTCTGTAGAAGACAAAAAGCAAACAAATGAACAGCACAGCACAAAACTGTCTTTCTGTTTCTGAGGCCATTGCTTGCTGCTACTCCTTCTGAAATTATCAGCTACAAACCTGGTAAATTCTTACTTTTGATGGGCTAAGGCATTGATTATAGCTTACATTTCTAGTCATAGGCCTAGACTAGTGTTGCAAATCTTCATCTGCATTACCTACACTAGTACTACCCTAGTCCTAAATTCTGATTCACATCATCTGAACATATTGCATATGGAAAGGGATGACCACAATATATCTATCTCTGTAAAAGCCAAAGATGAGGTATATGGTAGCAGAGTCTGCTACCATATACCTCATCTTTGGCTTTTACAGAGATAGATACTTTATCTCTGAGGTTCACCTATGCAGAAATTGTGGATGGGGCATCAGTGAGTCATAATCAAAACAAAGAAATTCTTTAGCTTTTCTTTACTGTGCAAACATAGCCTATAAGCCAGACCTGGCTTACTCCAGAGTGGGGAAGGCTGGAGAGTCAAAAGTAGAAACAAATATATTAGGAAAACAGTGCTGAAATGTATGAAAAATGAAAAGACTGAAATTGTTGAAGAATGTATATGTCTTACAGGACAAAGGATTTATTTAATAAAGTGAATGATAGGACACATATTTAAGGTATACTTTGTCATGTTTTCTTGCCTTTTTAGTGGTCAGGTTACCCTGGCTCAGCATGCAATAACATAATAATAGGAAACTTAACAGGACCGTTAGTCATTTTAAGTCTTCTTATTTCTGCTAGAACAGCTTTTTTGTGGTCTGCTTGTATTGGCACTCAGCTTCATTTTGAAGAATTTTGAAGAAGTATTTTCAAAATTTTTTCAAAATCAAATGTCAGCAAATTTAGTAATAAAATGGTAATTTCTATAAATGGAGGTCATGAAATCATTTCTATTTGATGTGTATGATTTTTTCTATGTATGATTTCTTATTGCTTTTATAAACAACTGTAGATACTGAGAAAAGTTAGGCTATTGTACCTAGCAAAACTGATGGTTTATTTATACAATTGTCCATTCTTGTGGGCTGGCTTAGCCAGAGGTCCAAGCTGGGAAGACACGAGTTAACCTCAGTCCAGAAGTAACATTGGTTCCTACTGATAATCAGAATATGTTTATTCAAATAGATCGATAAGCTAATATAGGACATACTAAAAATATACTAGAAATTTCTTTAAATGAATGTTTGATGGTTGGTATCTGTCCAAACAGTAGCAATGGGCAATAGCATTTGAATCGTTCAGTATCCTGCTTTTCTGATCCCTCCCTGTCTCAGATGAATGAACAAACTCATAGCCAGCTCTTCTAAGTAAAACCAATAGAAATAAAACTACAAGCAAAAGAGGAAAATAAAGAGGAATTGTATTCCAGGCTATTCAGGAAGATAAGTGTTTTTTCTTAATAACAAGAAGACCCTGGGCTTCAAGGCATTCCCAAACAGTTACATTGTCCTACTTCAGGAAGCCAAGCAGGGAATGAAGATAAAGACTTCTTTCATGACCTCATCTTCCATCACCAAGCTGTTCTAAGCTTTCAGTGACAATTAATAGGCAACAATGTGCTACTAGTTCCTTAAAGAACGCCTTTCCTAAAATTGGTAGTAACTAAAGGTTTAATACATAAACAGGCAGTAAATTACTGCAGAGATGTTTACTATATGCTATTTTTTTTTTAATATTAACAATAGCTTTTATAAGTGCCTTGAAGTGAAGACCTTCAGTTGAAATAGGTGTTTGTCTTTCAATGAATTAGGCTTGCGTTATGCCACATGCAGAAGATGTTAGACTGGTTGACCTGAAGAAAAATATATGCGCCTTTTTAGAGAAATTATGTTTAAAGATGAACCATAGCTTTTCTGAATCCTTTTGTAAAATGAAATTACTGCAGTGTATTTACATCAACAGCCCCCTCCCCAATTTTTTAGCAGATATTAGTGTTCAGGGATCAGCATCTTTCTGAAAGGAACATGGTGTTTAGCATAGTGTTATGAGGCTGAGAAATGCTAGCACAGCATGAGATTCTCATTCTTCTACATTCAGGTTAAAATATGCTAATAATTTCAAATGTTATTCTACTATTAGTGCATCTATGGAAATACATTTTGCATTTATATGGGATAATTAAAAGATGTTTACGCAGAAAAAAACGCTTTTTTTTTTAAGGTTAAGGTCAAATGTTAGTCAGAATTTTATGTCTAATTCTGTATTTTAATTGAACATTAATAAAAAGAAGGGGGATCCATTGGCACTTTTGCATGAACATACCACTTTGCACACAGATGAGCAGAAGTAACTCCAAATGAAATGAAGGAGTTAGTTGTGTTGCTCAGCTTGCAAATATAATAGAGAAGAAATACAGTGCTTATTTCTGCCACTTTCCAGAACTTACACAGCAGGATTTTCTAACATTGATTCAGGTACAAAAAATTTCAGGGAAGCTAAGAGAGGCAAACCTTTTAAGTAAGTGATTTACATCTCTACATCGTTATGCGATACAGAATAGCCAGAAAACAGTACAGTAGTCTCATAGAGTGTACTGGTCACTTAGTACTGGAAATTGTTACACGTATTTTAAGAGTACATCCCTTTTATCCAGAATTTTAGGGAAAAATTTGCTTTTTTTTTATGTTGCGTGTGTGTGTGTGTATACGATGGATTCTCTGTATAACCTATCCTGACTTCATTATATTATATTGCGTTCTGTGTTCTTTTATCATTACCTTCATCAACATGTGATATCACTTAAGTGATGTGATCATTCTTAAGTGGGTTCTTTGTTCCTTTTTTTTTTTTTTTTCCCCCACCTTTCTTCCTTTGGGGATGATTTTAATGTGACCTGATTATACATCACACTAGACACTGTCAGCTCCCAAAGCCCTCTGGTAAATCTGCCCCTGTTTTTGCAGTCAACAGATCATTGTTCTACAAAGCACACGAGAGAAGCAGAAAAGTTGAACTAAAACTCTTGGAAAATGCGGAATAATATAATGGCTTTTTTTTTAATGTGGAAAGACATGTAAATCAATGAAAGGTCAGATGGGCATATGTGCAGGCAAAGCTTTCACATACAGATCAGTTCCATAGTAGGAACTGAGGTTCATGTTTAATATAAGTAATTGAATTAGTCAGGAACTTTTCACCTGAACATTTGTGAAAAATAACATTTATGGTGATTTCTGACAAAGAACAGACTGATCTTTCTGATCAAAGCCAGAAGGAAAGAGCCCACAGGACTCCCTAGATTGCTGGTTGGCCTAATTATCTGAGATACGGAAAAAACGGTAGCTGTGACTCTCCTGTGCCCCAACCAAGAGGGCCAGGGAGGAGGCACATCAGTCCTGCTGCCCCTATACCACACTATCCTTTTACCATCAGCATCACCCCAAAAAATGCACAAACATAAAAGCAGGCGTTTTGGTTTTGTTCCTCTATCCTGTTAAAAATAAATAAATAAATAAAGTGAAAAACCTCAGTACTTGTCACAAAATGAAAAGCAGATTTTCTGGCCAGTCCTAATAAGCAGATAGTTTCATTGTAATGCACCTACAGTGTGGTGCACTTTTTCTTTGTTATTATGGTTTGTAACGTGTTTTAATAAGAAGTTTCCTCTGCTGTTCACTTCTTTCAATGCAGTGCTTGATTCAGTGATTCTTATCATGTACTATAGGCACATCAACCAACAGGGGTCACATTTACATGCTCTACTGGAAAAGAACTTTTAGTTGTAAGTGCTCTAATAGTTCAGAACCTGCTGTGAAACATATGTGAAGAGACATTAGCCACCTACATGTGTTATGGAATGCAAGGAAGACTGAAAGACTGTTGTACAAACTGGCAAAATAATTGAAACTTAATGAGGAGGTTCTCGAGGCAGAAAATGACCTCTTGTTGCAGTGTCACTGAATTTCTGCTCTCCATCAGGTGGCTCAAAAAATGAATCAGTTAAGAGCACAAAGAGCAACCCAATCCTACTGAGCAGCATTTTTTACTAAGTGTTGATTACCTGTAGGTGTGGGTTATTATATTTTTTCCGTGTAAAATATTCAAAGGTGCTTTTGTTGAGCTGACTTGGAATTTTTGAGCTTTTAGCAAAGCAGAGGTAGAAAATTCTATTGTTGCATAGCCAAAATGTCCTTTCTTTGGGAGCTGAGCCAAGTTAAAAGAATCCTGCAGCTTTGTTGTAAAACAAACCAGTGAACTCAAACTCATTTGGAGAGGCAACCACATGCTGTAGCCTCTGGTGCTTGCACTAGATGAATTTATCCTGACCTTCGACTGACAGCAAAACCTGACTTGGCTAAAGTGTATATTGTGCTGGTTAAACTGATGTTAAGATAAATAATGTTATTAAAGTGCACTGTGCCAGTTTTAGCTTGCATGATTTTTCTTGCAGTCTGGTTAACAAGTCTTATACTTTAATCTACATATGACCACATTTCTTCTTAAGAAATGTTGCTCATTTAAATCTATGTCACATTAAAAAAGTAAGCATAGAGAGAACTTATGGATTCTATTACCAATTCATTTAAAATATAAGATGAAAGGTGCATTAAAGTAAGCATAATCTTGGAGCTGTCGATTTGCTTAGTTTTACTGTATACTGTAATGCATTTTAGATGAGAAAAGTACAATTAATCATGCATTACATATGTACTAAGCAATTATAAACTTGGCTAAACTTTGTGCAAGGAAGTTTGAATTTTCATTAAGTGTTAATACATTTCTAAGCTCAATTTTCACTGAAGTTTCACCACTTCAGTTTTTTTTTTCAGAAATCCTCTTAGTAAAATGTCATTTGATTGTTAGTATAGAATGTGCTTCATTTCTGCCAGCATGAAGTAAAAGTTGATGTACATGTTCAGAGGTTCAATACTAGGCTTAACAGTGAACAAGAATGCTTTAGGCAAATAGCAATGTCTCCTTATGTCACGTAACATCTGCTCAGACAGACCAAATCCAACTTTTAGGGCACGCACTGCCTGCAGACTCCTATCAGGCTCTTAGCAAAGCATCAAAAAGCAGAATGTGATCTAGCTTTTATGGAATAGGGTGAAGATGAAAAACAGTTCCAGAAACCAGTAACACACTATGTATTTTTGCATCACAGAGAATACATCTCAGTAATTGGGCTACCAGATTTGTCGCCTTGAACTACCATGCTAGCATTCCTTGTTCAGCAGAAAGAATGAAAGTAGGAGCCCAAGTTCCCTATCCTTTCTAAAACTGCCTGGCCTCTTTCTGTTCTTGTAATATAGAGGGCTATATAGGATGGAGGGTTTTACTGAAGCATGTTATGTTCCCATATTAGATGGAAGGTTTTTTTCACTCATGTGGAATCTGCATAAAATTTGTAGGCCTTCATTTGATCTTACAGTCAGTATAAATGTATACACAAAAAAAAAATTGGTATGAAAAAATATTAAGTAGACTTTAAGATTGCTGCTTCTTCATCCTCCGGACTCAGCCAACTGAGACATCATTTCAGTGAGCAATTTTAATTTGGCAAGCTTAATTTTCTGTATTTTGTGGGTTTTTAAAGACAAGACGGGTTAATCCTCCTAAACAGGTTATTGCTCCAGAGTGGTTGATTACTCTTCAGTCTGGTCTTAATTAGTAACAATCCAGGAACAGTAATGAAACATATTTATCTGTTAAAGTATTGTTGTTGACTTGCACATTTACATAAATTGGTGCATGTAAAAGTTTCACTCAGGTCTGTCATGACAATAGCAGGAGAAGTGTTTTACTCCCTTCTAGAGCTAAAAATTTGTTAAGATGTCAGATAAGCACAGATAAGCAGCCTGTACATAATCCAAGAAGACAGGGCAGAGACTGTCCCTTGAAACAAACTAAGGATCAATAATCTTGGAGGAGAAAATGAGGCAGGGGAGATGAGAATCTAAATGAAAACCAAAATAAATCCCAAACAAGGTTGTGAGTATAAAGAATAACATTCTTCCCCAGCCAGATGCTCTCTTTAGTGATAACAGCCTTGGCATTGAAGAGGTACAAAAGAACTTCCTTAGGCAAGTGTCTACAACTTCTCATGTGGACAAACAGGGGAAGAGTGTGAGTGTCCTTTTGGATTTGATAGTGGGATAAGTAGAGGAAAAGATTCTTCTGTCCTTTTGTGTCACCTGTATATTTAAAAATCCTGATAAAGGGATGTGGAAATAATTTTCATTTGCTTTTACCTTAATCTGGCTTCTTACAAGCATTTATAATGCAATCAGTTAACATTAAAGCACTATAGCCCTTTGGATGTGCTGCAACTGAAAGCCAGAGTGCAGGAGCACCCTGGGAGTCCTTAGAGCTCCAAAATGTTGTCTCAGGATCGCTTAAGGGCAGCAGAATACACCCCCAGATGCTCTGGATGATTTGGGAGCCAGCAATGCAGGCTTCTTTTTGGAAGAGCTTCAGTTGACTGCTGTTAGCCAGTATAACGCTCTCTCTCCAGCTGACAGCAGACAATGAGTAGCATTTCTGAGACTTGAGGTTTCCTGAGGAGTTTGTGAAACAGCTTTAGTAGGAGACCTGGCAAAGTCTTGATTCCCTTACATGTGAGAACTTTCTTTTTTGCAGGGACAGCAGGAATAATCAATGGACCACATCTGTGGGGAACATTCTAGATTTTGACAATGGGAGTTATGCTTGTTTGATGGATATTAAGCATTTAGGGTTCAGATAACTCACAGGTGTTTCAAGCTAAAAAATAAAATAAAATAAAATAAAATAAAATAAAATAAAATAAAATAAAATAAAATAAAATATTGACAACCAAATTAGTGTTTGATCTGTATTTGTGATTAGTGTTTGCCATAAAGGCATGTTTTATACAGACATAAGCTAATATCAGCCATTTTGCTTTCAGGATGGTGGCTCTTGATACTTTCCTTTACGAAAACACAAAGAATGCTCCTGTGTTTTTTATTAAAGTAGGGGATGAAATATATAAAGAACACTAAACAGTGGAATCTCTCTGCTATTTATGAAGTACCCTCCCTATGCTACTGACTCAAATGCCTTGTTTGTCCTCCTTCTGGTTCCATGAAACTGGCATTTTCTTCTTCCTCCTCAGGAAAGAGGAGAACTGAAAACTCCTAAGATTGCATAGGTTTCAGTACCCTGCTCTTCTGATTATGGACAAGAGCTTTTGTTACTGGAGTATTATGGAAAAAGGGAATGTTGATTTCTTCACTCTCATTCACCTGAAGTTTTTTCTTTTCTTTTTTTCTTTTTTTTTTTTTGATGAGTGACCAATTGTGCGTCTTGCTTTCAGTTCCACAAAATCCAACCGTGCTCAACGTACACAGATTAGACTTTGTGGACTGGGTGCTTCTTTAGACTTATGCTGATATTCAGGCCCGCTCCCCAGAGTAGACACTTCTGAACGTTTACAGGAAGCTCTATGTTTCAGACATTCTGCGCTCAACAACTAAGGTAGAACACTTCGGCGCTTCAGAGTTCCAGCTCTGAGATGTGCTCATTAAAATCTCTAAGATATAGAAACATAGGCACCTGCGGTAAAGTTGGTTGACCAGAAGTTCATCATAAGAGCCTATTCTTGTTGAAAATGTTAATGCATAAACACTTCCTAAGCAGTAACGGCAGCACCCAGTTCCTACAAGAAGGGTGCATCCCAATACCAATAAATACCATTACTCTTCAAATATCATTTTTCAGCGTGTTATAACAATTAATATTAGTAAACATTCAGGACTTTGTAATGATAGACATGTACAGAAAGGTTTTCAGAGACATCAGTGACGGGCAATACTTAACAGGTTTTGATTTGTTAGTCAGTGGAATTTACTTGCCTAAATTCTGTTTGTCTTGGAAGATTCCATAAAAATGAATGTCTGTGCACTCAAGAAATCATAATCTTAAGAGATAAGACAGATAAAATACAAGTGAAACAAAGAAATGAAGTAGCTTGCCCTGAGTCAATGAGAACATTGTCATCACAGTGGCACTATTATTCAGCTGTGAAAATCATAGCATAATGATTAAGGAATAAAATGCAGAGAAAAGAAGTGCTGAGTATGGATTGCACTTAGTTTTACCACCCCAAAAGCACCCCAGACAAATTCTTAATACCTTTCTTTGAAATGCTACTAGAAACCCTTCTACTCTGGGAGAATAGCGGGATCTCACATCTGTACAGAAGATCCTTACTCATAAATGTCACAATACTCACATTTGTTGCTCTGTAAGGAAATAAACTAAAAAATGGCTTTATTCCAAATTCTGGTAAATGTTTAGAATATCATCATTGTACTGAACAGCTTCTTTTATAACTGTACCAATTTTTTTTTCTTAAGTAATTTAGATGGGAAATGTGTGTCCTTTCTTTTCAAAAGGTACCTTGCTACTGGAGCCAGCTGTAAAACACTGAACAAAAAATGCTACACCTCTCCCTTTCAGAACCATTCCCCAAAATTAGCTTTCTACCAGGATATTAGAGCAGGAATATTAATAAAGATATATTTTCCTTTCCCAGCATTTGTCTCAGTTAATGATTTTTGCTTTCAACATTTTCTAAGGGGAAAAGTAAAGTCTGATGATGATTCTAAGTTGAACAATCACAGACGCACATTAAGGGTGTGTTTTATTACTTTCTTACTAATCCCTTTCCATAAGCCTTTGCCAATGTTTGTTTTTCACTCTCTATTCCAGCCTTCATTTCCACTGTGTTTAACATTTATGTGGCCTCTTAGACATAGGAGTTGGAGAAAGAAAGTTTTTTCTGGACAGTTATCATTATTTTCTTAAGTAATGTCACTGAGGTATCAAGGAAAAGCAAAAAACAGCCTCTCATGTTGGTTATCTGTGTTTAATACGCTCTTGGAAACCAGGAGGAGTCTTTCAGAGATCAAAATGTTACTAAAATTTGGTAAGGAAAATAAATGTCCTCTTTGTATATATATGCATATATGTATGTATGTATATGTATATACAAAATTATTTTTAGGAAGATTTTTAGTCACCAGTCATAGTTCCTCATTGGTTTTTGTAAAACTTCAAAGGTCAGATGCTGCCTGAAGGTTCTCGTCTGTGTTAGACACAGAATAAAGCCATGGAAGAAAATGCATTTATGTTGCTGTGCTTTGCAAAATCTCTCCTGAAGTGCCAGGGGCCCAGGCATTAACTGTTACCAAGAGAAAGTCTGCTCCTTCCTCTGCTATCAGCTTGAAAACAGGAAAAACAGCCATATTGCCATTCTCATCTCTCTCTTTCTCCTTTTCTGTCCCCTCCACTTCTCTCCCAGAGAATATATATGCAGCCTTCTTTAAAAGGGAGGGAAATCCACCTTGTAGGTCCTATCTGGCTCCCACAAGCTCCGGGAAATACAGGTAACTATTCAACAACTATTCAATAACTATTCAGCAAGCATAAATGATTGAGGGGTTTAAATGATGGAAAACAAGGTAGCATAACAGAAGCATTTCCAAAAAAAAAAGAAGGAAACTGAGAGAAATCCATCTATGTCTTCTACCAAAATACATTCCAAGAAATACACAATGAAGTGACTACCTAGATCATCCTGCAGTTTAAAAGATCCATGAATCCTCACTTGGTTTACGCAATATTTCTTTAATTGTCAGTATGTAGCCAACAAACCAGCTATGACTCTTGAATGTCTTAGAGTCTTGTTTGCTGTTCTTTCATAACTTGACTAACTCATCTTTCTTGAGTTGTTCACTGCTCATTTTTCCCGTCTCTTCCTACTTCCACTCCTCAAAGACGACTGAGTAATGTATTTTCTGCCTTCTCTTTCTACAAGAGTCAGTTTTACTGCTACAGACATATATTGGAATTCTACCACTATAAAAATGCCTTATATAAAATGGAAAGAAACAAGGAATGGTTTGAAAATGCTTTGGTTCCAGTGAAAATTAAGTGAAGGAAAGCAAAAAAACCAAAACATATATTTTATTGTGAGGCAGTGAGTGCTTTTGAAGAACAAGACAGACAGATTTGGCAAACAACTGAATGCTGGAAGATACAACACTATGGGCAGTGAAACAAATGAATCCTGCTCATTCTTAGTGGATTCTGACAGCCACGAAAGGCTTGACTCATTCATTTTACCCTCCCTAAGCTACGTAATGAAATTTAGAAAACATAACTTCAAGACTTCTGTGGCTATCAAATTTAGATAAACCTGGTTTATGAGTTAAAAAATTATTAGGGCACCTATTCACACCCCTATAAACACTTACAAAGGGAATACATTCCACCTGTAGCAATGGTTTTGTTTTAGAATATGAGATGTAGTTCTGACCTGAGTTGTGGGGATGGGAAAAATGGATACATCGTGTAGCTGTGAGACTAAAACATCATCATGTGAAATGACAGCGGCTTGACTTTACCTAATTAAGGCTTCTTGGGAATCTATAGCCCTTTAGGTGTCTCTGGTAAATCCGTGACCAATCCTTGTATAATCTTCACATATTGCGATCAGTCTACATAGGCAAACACTATAATATAACCTCTGACTTGATCATAAGAGATTCTTTGCAAATATTATGTTACATAATACAAAGTTTAAGGTGAAGCTGGACCAAAAAACACAGTAAGGTTCACTTTATGACTTTTCAATGCTCTAGAGATTTGTTTATTCAAAATATTAGCTTAGGTTTAATTTACTCGTTTTTATCATTTTTATAATACCATTCCTACTGGTTTTCTAATCCTCACAAAGCTTACCACAACTTCTTTATTTTCCCCTGCATTCTTTTGAGTCCTGTTTACCTGCAAGCTTTATTTTACTTATTTACTTTTTTTATTTTCCTTTTGTACAGCACATATTCAGTCTGTTAGATTTCAGACTTCTGGATATGCAACAAAATCTACTGTTAGGTCCCAGTCTCTAAAGGATTAAGAAGGTGATTTTGACAGACATCGAATTACGGCTCCTAATGATAAATCAGTAAATTACTGTGTGAGCTCAACAACTGGGATTCAGTGTTCACCTTATAGGAAGGTCAGCTAAAGAGCATGAGTAACAAATGGTTCTAGACTGGGAACAACTAAAATTACATTCTGTTTTCTGCCATAAGTTTCATGTGTAATCTTAGGAAAGTCATTTGAGCTAGATCTTATAAAATATGTCAGTGGCTGAACTTGAAAGTAAGTAAGTCCTGACTGGAGTTTTGTAAACACCTGTGAATCTAACACACCGGAAAAAAAAAGGAAGCTTTGAAAATACAGGTCTTTTGGTCTCTGGTCCAGATCCAGTCATTTATAACCTAATTCCTCTCAAAATCTTTAAGGATGTTTGGATCTGTTTCTGATCTCCGCAAGTTACATGGAAATACTAGCACTACAGAATGACAGAAGAATTAAATAAAAGTATGATTTTAAAACCCAGTTATTTACCCTCTGGAATATATCAAAACGTTAGAAAACAAAGCAATTATGATACTATTTTCTGCCTGCATTGGATGTACCTGGCAGGGTGTGGTGGCAGGGGGCTGCAGGGGTGCAAGATGCCACTGGGAACTGCCCTGGGCTGGTTCCAGCCGGCTCCAGGCGGTTCCGACTCGGCTGTAAACGCCTCATCCCCTGCCAAAACCCCTGGGCGGCTCAAACCAACTTAGGAAACAGCCAGGGGTGCGAGACAGGTACACAGGGATTTAGACACAGCTGTGTTCAGCAGAGCTTGGTGAGTGGAATAAAAACACATAAAAAGTTGATTTTAAGGAGAGATAGGCCTGGCAGGAGAGTCTCTGACAGTGCTGTCACTCCAATATCCTATTTACGTATGGGAGAATATTATTATTTCTAGGTGGACTTTAGCATTGCCTTGCTGTTTCAGAGGATTTATGGCAACTGTTAATAAATCATAATTTGAATCACTGCCTGACTACACTCTATTATTTTACTAACTAGAGAAGTTGAAATAAAATTTTTAAAAGAAGTCACCAAGCTGTTTGTGGGCATTTCTTCTCAGTTTTTGACTGGTTCTAATGGTGACAAACTCTTGGAAAATTAAATTAGTGCTGACATCTCTCTGTAAGCTCTCTGTCCAAAATGTTATTTAAAACTGTTATATTTTATTTAAAAATATGACACTTACTTAAAAACTATGTTTGAACAATTTTTCAGACAGTCAAATTTTCATAGGGTTTTTTTAAATTAGATTTGGCACAATGAACTTCAGAATTAGATGGGAAATTGTTAGACTCCTGAAGGAGGGGAAGTGGATTTTGCTATCTCCACAGATCTATTTGCCAGTTAGGTCACACCATTAGATACTTATGTCATACCTTTAGTTTATTAATTTCATTTTTATTTCATTCTTTCAGACTCCAAACTGCTTTATTCTTTGCTCATGATTTCAGTGGCCATAGGAAAAGTAATGGTGGCAGCTTTCTTTTTTTTCCATTTGCTACAGGGTGGATGAATTTTCATTGAAGGAATACTATATAGGGAGATGATACAGGTGAATCAAAATCTGGCAGACGTAGGACAAAGCTGGAAATACTTTACATTCTGTCTTTGACTATGCAAAGATTCATAATATACTGCCACTCTAAATTTTGTGATTTAGAGCTTCTTACATTTTTTTAATCAAAATGCCAGTGCTCATATATATATTTTTCAATTTTAGCATAGCTCTCTAACAGGTCTCTAATACAATTCATGCATTCAGTGTTAATTCACGTAAAATTTCACCAGATCTACATGTCCTACTTTTTGCCTATGAAGTGAATGCAATGTGACCATTTGGTACCTTTACTAGAAGCAGGACTATTAATGTTTTCTCCCCAAATATGAACTAACCAAAACTAATGATTTGGAAAGATGAAGAAAAAGAAGAGTGAAAAGTAAATAGAAGCAAAATACAGAGAAAGGACAATAAAATGGATTACAAAGCAGTACTAGTGTCACATACATTCTCATTTTGGTTGACAAATATTAGCATTTATGAACCTCTGTAAAAAAGCCAGGTAAGTAAAAAGGTCTACCAGCTTTAGGGGCAGAGAATGTCTGAAGCATGAAACTAATTCAGAAACTGATTAGTATTATTATAATAGGTAGGCAAAAAAGTGCTTTATTGTTAAAATATTTGACTGAAATATGGTAAAAACTTACTGTCATTAAGTGTCAGACACATTTGGTGTATGCATTATGCAAAAAGAGCTTTAAATATATATTTTAGTAGATGAAGGCATAAGGAAATACTAAAATGTCCAGTCTTAATGTTCTTTCATGGCTGGAAATGCCTGTGATAGAAGACATTATCTAAACATCATAGGTATTGATATTAATTAATAACGGCATAGCTTCATCAAAAATACAGGTATTACTTATTGCTGAATGGATAAGAACTTAAAATCAGATTTGCTTTCCAAAAAATGTGATATATTCTTCTCACACAGGAATGGTTTCTGAGATCTGTTTTCCTGTACCTTTTAAAAAAGAATAGAAGCAAAGATAAGAAGTGAAATTTTGACTGCCACACAGTGAGACACAGACCAGACCACCCACAATCAGAGAAGCAGCATAAACCATAAGTGGTTTCCCTGACTCTGTCTTGCCTCAGATTGTGAAGAGATGATTTGTGGTGAGATTTATCAGAGACATACCAGCAGGGGAAAGTGCTGATAGCAAGAAACATAATCCACGAATTTCTTAGGTTGGTAATAATTAGATTCTCCTATCTATAACAGTTATTCGTGCACTTTGTTGCAGAGTTTTCTAATGTGGAATTAAAGAGGCTTTTCTGTTAAAAAAAAAAAAGTGGATATTTACTTGTAGCCCAGGCAAGTCTTTCTCCTTGACCCAAATGGGCTTTGGAGCATTTGAGGTATGTTCACCCTCTTTTTATTTGACATTTTCTTTTATGCTCCCTTCTTTGAAGCAGCTGATTTGAATTTACAGTATGATCTCAGGCCGTAAAGGAGCCTTTCTGCCTCTGACAACACTTAGCTAGTTCTAAAAGAGGCTGTGCATAAGATCAAACAGAGCTAAGGCTGCAGCTTGGAAACTGTGCCACCACCTTTCTGCTTTCGGCCATGCCTCTGGAACACAGGCTGTCGGAGTCTATGAGGTGGGAAGTTTAATGGCAGTTTAGCACATCTTTTTATTATTATTGGATGAAGGGATGGCAACCAGTATTATTGCCTGTGAAACAAAAGAGACAGCTCTTCACAGAATGCTGAACTAAAAATAAAGATGTGCTACAATTAACAGACAGTAGAACTGAAATAGAATCGAATGACATGCATTTTTGTGTAAAGCAGCCAAGCAATGAAAAAATTACAGGAAAAGTACTGCACGATGTGTCATTAGCTCCCATTTCTAATGACACATGAGTTTATATATCTCTGGCATCTCCTTTCACATTGTACTCTTTTTCGATCAATCATACAGGCAAAGAGATTGATTAGGTATGTAAACTGGAGCTGGAAAAAAGAACACAGACACAGGAATGGGAAAGCATATCGACCTGTGTCTCTGCGGGTAGACTAACAACATGTTTTAATTACCTTTTTTTCCTCCTGAAAGAGTCTTTGGGCTAGCTTCCAAGACCCATAGGCACTGGGACTTGTGGCAAGATGTTTGCCGCTCAGGATCTCGTTCATGCTGCCTGGTCAATCCCTTAGATGCTTTCTGTTCTGTTTTCTTCTCTTACTGATCAATATTACATTAAACAGAAGAACAGATTGCTGTATATATAGTTTACAAATATATCTGTAAAATAATCTGCAAAGGCCTGTTAGGCTGAGTAAGTAATTGTTTGTGCCAATATTTTCATTATTACAGATTATCCTAATTTCATTTTTCAGAACAATTGAAACTGACCCTTTGTAAATACCTCTATGTAGAAATACAGCATGAACACAAAGTATAATCTCAAATTTAGTTTTGCTTTCTAAAGTAATAGAGAAAACCTACACTATTTAAACTATTCCACGCACACAGTTCATTTGGTTCTCTTACTTTGCTGGGTTTTACTCATACGTGAGTTGTAAAAAAAAAAAAGTAAAAAAAAAAAAGATTAGGATACTAGCATAATTAGGTAAATTACAATCATTAATATGGGGAAGATGCGATCTTACTTTTATCTATATAATACCTCTGAACCTTCAGAATTTCTTCTGAAAATATAAAGATCAAAAAGACTGCCCAGACCGTGTAATAAATGCTCGCAGAAATTATAACTACGTTGCCTTCCAAATTAAACTCTCGAATCCTGACTACTCACAGTTCAAAAGGTGATAATTTAGTCATAGTGAATTAAAAACAATTAATTGCCGTGTTCATCCTCCTTGTCCTGTCACTTAACAGTGAATTTGGCCTGACCCACAATCTTCGTGAAGGAATAAGTGAACCAGTAGTAGCCTATCTTTTTTCTTGCCAAGAAATCCAATTGCAATGTAGTTAGCCCTGAGTTTCCTTTTCAAGGAGTGAAGTACCATCAGTTAACATGGGGTGAATGAGAAATTTTGCAAAATTGATAGTGAAATGAACATGATGAAAGCACAGAAGAAGCCGGCAATAATATTTTATGATGATTTTGTGTCAACATAACTCATGTCCTAATTAGAACTATTTAAATCATATTGAACAAATACTGAATTTGTAACATTTCTCTCTTTTTTTTGGTACTTGTGAAATACTTAACAACTAGCCTAATTTTATGCAGATCTATTTGTTTATTAAATAACTAAAAAAAGATGAATAAATGCCAGTCTCTGGGTTTGTCTCAAAATCTCTGATGGTAATGCTTGAACTTCAAAATTTTTCCTATGAGTATTCAAATGAGTATTTCTTCTTTTTGTCTTTCAGTTACTACTTATCATTCAGTGTTGAATACATCTATTTTCAGCTGAATACAAATATTTGACACTGAATATATACATTTGACTGAATCATGTAAACCAGTTACAAGGATCTGCAAATTCACAGTTCTTATACAGCTGATATATGGTCAAATGAAAACAGTCTAAATTTGTTCCAATTTTTCTGAATTTGTTTTCAACACTGATTCTAATGTAATCCCTTATGATAGAATTTTAATGTTAACCTAACCTCCTGTAATATTTTGTGTCCACACCTCCATGGGTTACTAGAAGCTCATGCAGAAACCCTTATTGGGAAGATTATTGATTTTTCATGCTCTGTTTCTTTAGCAAACATAGTTCTAGAGGAAATATAATTTTGAATGAATTATTTTTAAAAGTTTGTTTATAGGTATTAAATTAAAATGCCTGACTTGCTTTTCATGTATGGTGGAACATCATAGAAATATCTGGGTGAAATGTTGCTGTTTAAAGTCTTATGGGTGCATTCAGAAAAATAAGAAACAGGTCATATAAATCCGAAATGAAAGGAAGTATCTTTGGCTCTCTCTGTATTTATTAGCTACCAGATGCTGCTTTCTCTCATCTTTTCTTAGCAAACTCTCTTAAATAATTTACTTAAAAGTATACTAGCTGGGAATAAATTTCCAATTTGGCTTTTTAAATTAAAAGTAAATAATAAATAAGCATTGTTTACCATTCTCTCTGGTTCAAATATAAAACCTGCTGATCTATCAGTGCAATGAGATAAGGTTGTTGAGAAGAGAAGGAAAAAGAGTGGAAAAAGTATGCAAAATGAAAATCTTTGGAGCAAGGGTTGAAATTAGCAAACTAAACTCGGAGAATAATACATATAATTTTAATAGATGCTTCTTTTCATCCACAAATCACAAGGTTACATAAAGACGGGAGTAATATTATCTTGACATCAAAGTAAATGGAAATGTGCGTGGGAGATATGACAGAAGGCTTCTTTGATAGAAGGGACCAATATTTCTGTTCAATCAGCAATACTATGTCATATGATGTTTGTGGAGAAAAGGGTTGTTTGCACAAAAAAAGAACAGTAGAGAAAAATAAATAGTGAAAATGGAAAAAAAATAAAATTAATGATTTGAATATGCTGAATCAGTCTCTGCAAGCTGTAGTTGAATTATCTCTTGTACCCATCATTTTCTATGATCTGAGGTCCCCGACCAAACTGTTTTGTTTCATGACATACTACAAATTTCTCTCTTGTGTGTCACTGAGGACTTGATGAAATTTTATTGCATCATGGAAGATACAGTCCATCTGGGAAATCTGGCCCAAAGAGAAGGTTGAGAACACAAAACATTTGAACTATAAATCCCATGATTCAGGCTAGTGGATTTCTCATGAAAAATGTTCTGTATCCTCATGTTTGGAGGGCTGTTTTTTATAGGCAGAATGATGAGGTTTTTCCACAGGAAGCAGACATTTTTCACACAAACAAGAATACTCTGCTGAAAACCAGTTTTCTGTCAAAACAATTTTAACTGAAAACTTTGAGCCATCTGCTTTACATCATCACAGTGAGCAGAATTTGGAGGTGGCTTGCTACAGCGTACAGGCAATTCCAAGTGAATTTGCCTCTACCAGCTGGTACAACCCGGCGAACGAATCTGAAGAGTAAAATATTCAGTAGAACTCCGTCAAACTATTCTGAGTACTTTCACACTTGAATAAGTGGACTCCATTATACCTAGGGTAAATTATATTCTCCTACTTTCTATCAGTACTAGAGAGCAAATCAGGTATCTGTTATTCATCCAGCCACTTGACAACATTAATGGGAAGAGGGAAAACGGGGTTTATGCTCTGTACAGTGGGCACATCTGTTCTGTTAACTGAATTATGCCCTGCACAGTAAACAAGGTGATCTGAACAAGTCATACCATCTGTGTTTCTTACAGCTTGCTTCCTTATTATCTCAATGCACTCTAAAGTACATCCTGTTTGTATTCTGTATGTCCCATAAGTTGGGCTTTTCCTCTTTAAGGAATATTTTTTGTGTATTATCAACATGGCAATATTCAGTCAAAGTAATATCAGTTATAGCTGTTTGCATAATTCCAGGAAAAATACATATAGTCCACTTTTGAAGAATTTGAAGAAAAAATTCAGCTGTTGAAAAAATAATGCAATGCCTGCTAATTACATAAAGATACTTTCTTACTTCAAACCTGAAATCTTTTCTTTTTAAATATGGAAATGGAGGTGTGAAAGAGGTCACTATTCTTTTCAAAAGCAAGATGAGTATATTTACACAAACATTTTTAAATACCCAACGAGACCAATCCAGAAACTCCTTATTTAGCCCATTGTAGTGTTCAACTATTCTTCAGAAAGATTTACCCAATATCTAATGAAAATCTTCAATTTTCAAATCTTCAGTTATCAAATAAGTTGACATGTAGGTATATGGACAAATGGTCTACCCTGACCATATAGCTAAATTAAAAGATAAAGCCTTCCTGAACTTAAAGAGAAAGTAATGTCTATGCAGATGACTAACCCTGATTTAAAATTCTCTGAGAAATGACCAGACCTTGTAGATAAGAATAAAGGAAGTAGTGGCTTAGCAAATCCTGACTAAAGAGGATTACTAGTAGAAACATACTGTAAATACCAAGACAGATATCATAACAGCAAAACCAAGGCAATGGGGCAAGTGTATAGATGGGTGGGCTGTTTACTGAGAAGGGGATAAGGGTGGTACGGGGGAAGAACCTGGAATGGGAAAAAAGGAAAAGGGGTTATATAAGGTGACACAAATGACATAATCACGTGTCCCTGTTGAGGAGGGACACCTCTCTTACACCTTATCAACACATTTTGATGATGGACAATAAACCCATTGTTCCCACTGTACTCATGGAAGACTTTCTTCTGCAGTAAGGAGGGACCTGGGATGTCTTCCCTGGCATTGGTGAGGCAAACAGTTTTCAGAACACTGACTGGGCAACACCTCGAGGCTACCAGCTAAGAGCATCATCCCTTCCCTACCACCTTTAACATTAACTATGACTTAGTGTATCTTTCGTGGCCAGAAAGAACAATTAATAATTGTCTTCTTCATATAAAAACCTTCTATATAGTAGAAATCTTCTATATTGAGATTCTGCCACCCTTATACCCTTTCTTCTTTTCTGAAGAAAAAATTACTTTAGTTATTTCAATGTTTCCTCATAGTTTTATAAACTCCTTATTATTCATATCCCTTTTCTTTGGACTTTCTCCAATGTCTCTAAAAGATGGTGTCCAGATACAGTACTCTAACTCCAGCCCTGCCAATCCTGCATAGGTAAATAATCACCTCCTAGGATACAACCCATTAGAATGAAACTTGCTTATTCTGCAGCACCACCACATGAATGCCTTCAGTCTGTGATCCGCTGCAACTCCTGCTCTCAGCTCTTGAAATACACTACTTCTGTAGTACTTCTGATAACCAGCTTTTCTGCATTTTGATTTGTGAATTTCATTTCTTTTCTGAGATGTATTTTTACACTTGTGCTAAATGACTGTTTCACTGTCGATCTCAGACCAGTTCTTGAGTGAAAACCAAAGCACATACTTCTCGGGTCCTACGGAAATGTCCTTGTTGTTTCACACTCAACTTTTGAAAATTATTCATTGATTAAATTTTATTCAATTTCATCCAGATCTTATTTTCCTTATCTGTGTAAAAAATCTATCATACTGGAATGTGTCAGAAGTCTTACTACTTCAAGATATCTGAGACCTCTTACTTCCCCCCAATTCATTTTTTATATGTAAAAAAGATTATGGGTTTTAGCACACGACTTTATGATACATTGAAACAGTCTCTCCCCCCGCCAAATATGCAAAACTACATGTAAAAGAGGTTTTGTATTTTCTGAACACGTTGAATCCACCTTGTTTTGTTATTTGATTGAGCTGATGAAACAGCTGATTAAAACATGCAGGATGGATCAGTAAGTACAAAACCAATCCCAAAGCCAAAAAGGGGTAAACTTGCAGATGGGGTGTAATGTGTGGAAAAGGGGAAAGAAGACTATCAAGGCTGACTACCTCTCTGTGTGAAAGTGCCACCGTTCTTTCAGGGGACATCAAGAGCAATGTTCTTTTTGCGCAGCATGCTCTCCTTGGGTAAACCTGAGGAAAAGGCATATTCTGCAGCATTAACACCCATCTTAAAAATGTACTACCAGATTACATTTAGTTAAAATTCAGAATATTTCCCATGCTAATGATAACTATAGCACAAATAGAGTGTAAACTTCAAGACCTCAGTTTAGTAACTGACTGTTTCCTTCTTATTTCATGCTGCTGAAAGCCGTGCTCATTTTCACTTCATGCTCTCTAGTTCCTCATGAAGGGTCAAAGAGTGTTTGTGTTGTTTAAGCATCAGTGGTAGCACTGCCACAAAGCAGCAGTGCTGTTGGAGCTTGTGAGATATAAATAGAAGGATGGAATAAGAGTCTTAGTGAAATTTTCTTCTTAGGCATTGAGGGCTAGGAACATGGCAAGCTCAGCTGGGCAAAGTAAATCGCAAGACACCACAAGTTTTATTTATTTTCTAAAATGCAGGTATAGTGCCTTGAACAACTGAGCACTAGGTACTGGCACCTTAACTGTAGCTAGCTGTTAATATGCTAACACTAAGTACCTCTCTAATGCCATTAGCTAAAAAGCCAACAGAATATATTCCACTGGACCCTTCTGACCCAAAGGGTGTTTATGCATTTTTTAATTAAGAACTTACAGGAGAAAATATAATATCATAGCTCAAATCATCCCAAAATTCTGTGCTGAATAGGTTTAAACATAGTCCACAACAGAAGTCTCAAACAAGTGTTCAAGAAATACATAATATGAACACAGGAACACGCAAGAAACTAAAGAATTGACTAAGTACCATGACATCTACCAGAAGACAGCAGCTGGCCCTATACTCCCACTCACAGTTTAAAGCATAATACCGTGTCTGTCTGAGAAATGCATTAATGCATATACAAACACAAGCCTACAGAGAGATGATCTGCAAAGGATCAACCCTTGTGCAATGAACAGATAACAGTTGGGGAAGTGAAGTGCAAGATCAGCTTTCCAGGAGCACTTCTAAAGTGTGTCCTGTGGTGCCAGTGAAGACCAGGACATGAACACACAGATGTTCTCTCCTGGTGCAATTAGATTGGCATAATCTGAGTATTATGGTGCTTGAAAATATTAGAAAAATATTAGTATTCACATTACTTAAATAAATATCTCCCTACATTTTAATTGGAGGTGGCTTTTCTGCATGTTTGAGGGGCTGGCTATTCGCAGATGAACTGGGAGAAGGCTGCAGTGAACTGTTCCTTTCCCTGTCGTACTTGCCAGGAAGGCTGCACACAGAACCAGGAAACCGATGAGCTAGTCACCATCTGTCTGCTGCTGACTGGAGCACTTGGGAAATTTATTTGTGATTGATTTTTTCCCTTTTCAATTTCCAGGGACCATCCTAACTCAGGCTGGTATTGTGACCTTTCCAAAACTCTCCCTTTGCCCATAATTAGCATTGTCATGCTCCATTTGTCTCTGTTCACCAGACTTTATTTTTGCTGTTTCATAGCCTGATCAGTGCAGAATGAGTTCTCTTTTTTTTTCAGTATGCTTCTGGCATACTTCTCAGTTTGCATGATCTTCTGCACATTGGGACATTGTGTGCAAGAAGACTCAGGGTCCTTAAAAGGCAAAATAACCATGATAAGAGAGAAAAGAGAGAACTGTATATGTGAAGAAATCTGCAGGATGAAAGTGCATGCTACAATGAAGCCTCTCCAAAAAGGAGTCCAAGAAACAACAGAGGGAAGATACCAAGGAAAATGTGGGCCAAAACGCTGGTAAGCCAACCAGTAAAAAAAGTCCTGCAAGATATTCAGTGCCACTAAAGATGAAATGATGTTCCAAAGTGTATTTAATGTTTAGGCTGGATGGTTACTGAGAACATTTATATCAAGTATATTTTTTAAATTGACTAGCTTCATACCATACCATTTAATAAGTCCTGAATGCTTCCCTTCCACTCTCCTGGTTGTAAAGGGTTTTGGATATCTGCGAAAACAGCAAACATGGAATGAACACTTTTCCTCCTTACCTATACACATATGTGCCTTTCAGTTTCAGCTTTGCTGCTGCAGCTAAACCCTTAGGGAGCTGGATGGGCATAATCTGACTGCTACGTGCCTGTGGGTGAGACCTATCGGGGCAGCATATGACATTGATGTAACTGGCCATCAAAAAAACAATGAGACCAAGTATTCGTAGAAAATACTTTCACATGCATAAAGTAAACCACCCAATAAAAGAAAGTTCTTACTCTGTACTCCTTCCTTTCTAATAGTCTTGGGGGATGCTTTTCAATTTGACAGTGACTTTTCATATTCCAGTGCATCTGGCTGTAAATCAAACTTTCAGAAAGTCCCATCAAATTGCCTGAGGCTGGAATCTTTCTGAAATACATCTTAGCTATCCTATTCTCATACTGAAATGAAAGATAGGGGGATGGTATAAAATTAACAATAAATGAAAATACATTAAAATTTAAAGCATTTCCAGCATAGAGTAAAACAATTTCCCATCATCCCTGGTTTTCTCCTACTTGGCATTAGCCATGTCACTTTCTTGGATCTAAGGTGCTTATAACTAATGCAACAAATGTCCTCTCATTTTCAGCTGCATTGACATGCTCTGTTTTACAGACTTTTATATAGTCTGACAAACTTCACTTCTTCCTCACTGCTTCACTTCTACATAAATCATTCCATTTTAGAGCCATTAAGAAAGAGTCAAAAAAGGTCCATTTTTAATAAGGAGATGAACTCAAATTCAGTTTCATGAAAAGTAATGGAGTGAGAGAATCTTCAGCCTTGTTAATTGGGTTAAGTCAATTCAGTCTTCCTTTTAAGCCAAGATACTCCTTATTAGAAATATTTTAGAGTGGTACAATTTTGCTAGAGCAAAGTAGAGAAATCAAGAGGATGACTTTAGCATTGAGACTGAAGAATGATTACCACACTTCAGAAATTAGAAATATAAATTATATAAGAAAAATGGTCCTTTAATCCAGTGCAATAGTAGTCTGTTCACTCATAAAATGTGAATTAAAAGCTAACTGAGGCTGATACAAAATCCATAAAAATAGCTGTTACTGACTTTTGCAGGCTTTAGATCAGGATTCATGATCTTAATAAGATACAGTTTCAGTGGTTCTATATCACATATTAAATGCATTCATCAAAGAATCACATCAGGAGATAGTATTCATCAGGTACCTCTTGAGAGCGTCCTGAAACTGGATTAGAAGAGTAGCAAACACTCCAGCATTACAGTGTACTGGGTCAATTCTTGAGAAAGTCTTAAAAGGACTACGTTATTTAAATAGTAACTTGACTTCATAAGCCTTCATTTTCATAAGCCAAAATTCACATGCACAGTTTTCTTGGGCAAAATAAAGGTATTGAAAAGTAAAGCACTGACTATCCTAGTGAAGTGATAGAAGCTAGAAAATATGCAAAAGTTTGAACCTGTTTCACCAGGTTCAATGACTGCTGCTATATGGAGGAGTGTTGCAGATGCTGTAGGTCACAGCCAGTTCAGACCCCTTATCACAGGGACTCAACATTTTTTTAATGGCTCTAAATGGATCTGCACCTGTGCATACAATTACTTTGTTTTTCCTCTGTACTGAAGTATTAGATACCAATTCAAAAAGAAGAAAAACAGCCTGTTGAAAATAAGCACAACAATTTACTTTACAGTTTGAGTTATTTTGAAATTGAAATATGTTCTCTGCCTTTGGAAATAACAATTTTCCTTCCCTGAGCCAGCTGATGCTCTTAAACTGAGAGGTGGAGCAATTAGGAAAATGAGGACCTAGTCTGGTTCAATAATGAGACTAGAGCAATACTCAGAGCCTAAGAAAAGGGACTAAGCAGCTACAAATTAACCTCCCTGCCCTCACTGGTGTGAAATTTCAGAGTTAACTTCTCAAGAATGACCTGGGAGTCCTGGGTTCACTCCATTTCAGTTGAGACATTTTGAAGGTGTATCTGTGAGACTGTTGTAGCCTAAGACTAAAACTAGAGATCAGAGGAGTCTTTATATC
The DNA here is from genome assembly GCF_036370855.1 of Dromaius novaehollandiae. Classification (NCBI taxonomy): domain Eukaryota; kingdom Metazoa; phylum Chordata; class Aves; order Casuariiformes; family Dromaiidae; genus Dromaius; species Dromaius novaehollandiae. The sequence continues at coordinate 45,437,125 of NC_088132.1, forward strand.
TTTGCTGAAGATTAAACCACTAAGGGAAAGGAACATATCACTGGGGATGAAAAGAGAAAAAAAATAAGACAGGTCTGCTTCCTTCTCCCATCATTTGTTCTTTTCTTTAAATTAAAAAGCATCCCATAGCTACTAGAATTAAAAAAAAAAATCCCAAAAGCAGAGACCAAAGCCAAACTGTAACTGAAATGTTGCTCCTTTACTCTTTGTATCTCTGTTTTCAAATATTTTACTTTATTTTGTTAGTACAGAGCCTCAGAAATTATTCTACTTAAGTATATCAAATTACTGGCTAAACTACACCTGACATAAAAAACCAATGACCACTAGAAAAGTCATGTTAGAGTAAACTCTTAAACAAGCCACATGTGAAATTACTTTTAAGTCAGGTATGTATGAGTATTACAGTTTTGTATACAAATCATATAGATATTTCAGAGCTCCATTGGATAGTATACTGAGACAGACTTCCAAATAACAGCTTTATATTTGCTTTGTATCTGTACATAATCAGTCTAACAGTATCTAACCCAGAATAGTTCTTTTAAAGCATGAAGTCTGATTTTTACTGACCGAAACCCACATACAGGAATTGATGGAAAGAATTTCCCATAACCAGGGTGGAAATATTAAAAATGTATGTCCATCAGTCATTTTGCTGAACCAAAGGCTGATCAGGTAAAGAATCTTGAAATGAAAAATAACTGGCTTAATGCAGTTCTACTGTTTAAAAACAATGCACCTGAAAGGAATCATAATTTTTTATTTATTTTAAAAGCTGGCATAGTTGTGCTTCATCAGTACTGTAGGTGAATTTTCCACATAATATATGTTGTTATCATCTTTTAAAATTTCTTTTGCCCCCCCCATCAATGTAATAGCCATACTTTACTGTTATATCTTTCTAAATGCCACTGTAATAAGTGGCCTATAAAACATTTAATTTCAGGCAATATTATTTTTTAAATACTGCTGCGCAGTAAGTTAAATTTTTAATATATTTTTCAAAATGTCACAATTTGTAAACCTGTCAGGAAACTCCAATGTACCCACTTTCAGTATTTATAATTCAGGGAGTCTTGTGATTAGTCTGATGGTTTCATTAATGCACATAATTGCAGTTGTAAAGAAAAAATATTAAACTCTTATTTCTTTAGGCTAAATAATCCTTGGGGATACAATAGAATCATAACTGTCTGAGCTCTTGCCTTGTAACAATGAAAAGAGTAGAAAAATATTATTCTGTACTAGGTTTAATCTTTTTTTATGGGGGAGGGGAACGGACTGACTTTTCTTTGTGTTCCTGACTGTGAACCTTGTAACTGTGATGGCTGGGCCTAGAATTGGACGACAGTCAACGTGTGTAACATCTGAAGACTGCGCTCACCCTTTAAAAGCTGAACAAATTTTAAACAGCGCTCACATTGTGCAAAGGGTGATGATGAGCTCTGGAATTTCCTTGCTAGGAGATGAGAGATGGACTTTTACTTTCCTATTTACGGTTAGTGCAAGGCTGTTGCAATTAGTATTATAATTACTTTTATGCATTATTAGGAATTCTAGGAATGTTAATATTAAGTGTTAATATCTGAAGATAATACTTAAGATTAATGGCATTATACCTTGCATGATACTTTGCAGCGTGGGTAGGTGTTCTTTTACATGTGTAGATTTGTCATGGTCAGAAGTGGTTTTGTGTTTCGGGCAGTTTCATATTTAATAAAATATTCAGTTTCAAGAGGGATTAATCAAATTATTTCTGGAGTGATGCATCTCTTCCTCTCTTCAATATTCTAGCACTGATGCTACATCCTCTCCTGTCTTCATTAGAATATGTAATTCTTTTGTATCTCTTATTTCTGTATGCTTCTCCTTTGCAGTTTCCTTTCTGTTAAATTACTGCTTGCCTCTGATCATCAGTTACAATGTTCTGAGTGAGCTAAAACCAAATCATAAGTCCAAGATGACACACTCTTCTTCGCCAGTCTTGCTTGAGATAAATTGATTAGGCAATTTATTGCTTCTTTATTGCAGGCATAGGATCCTGAAATTCTTTTGTAGAATTAGCTTCCAAGAAAATTAAATCTTTTGTCTAGATGCTATTTTTATGTTTGGAGCAAACTTTTTTAACTCGAGTGAATTGGACTTAAGTGCCTAAATGCTACTTCTGCCTCAGTCTCTCTCTCAATCTATTTGATTCTGTTAAGGCAAAATTGTAACTACTTATTATAAGCACAGTAAACAAATGGACTAAATATTTTAATGTGTTCTTTATTACAGGAAGAACAAAACACAAAAAGAGCAATTAGGAAGTGTTATGAATATTCCCTTCTTCTTTATATCAGGACATTTATTGGTTTATGTATATTTTAGCTCTAGTTCTTAGAAAAAAGAACTGAGGAAATGTATTAACCATTTAAAGGGAAAAAAATCTTTTAAAGGTGAAAAACTAGTAGTTTAAGTGGACAAAAAATAACCAAAGGTGCAGAAGAATGCTTGTTGTATGCTACAGTCTGCTCAGTTGTAGATTCACACTCATGATTTTTAGTGAATCTCAAAAACAAATTGCATTCAAGGGCATTACTTAGACCAAGCTGGAGAGAGAGTGAAGGTGAAAGAATGAGATTGGGACTGAACTCTACAGGGACAGGAAAATCACCAATGCACAGCCACACCTTTTACAGAGAAATTTTTGCTCTAATTCTATTCTTATTGTGATTCTTGTATTTACCTTTCTTTTTGATATAAACATATCATTCTGAATAGCAAATATGATGTTATTACATCATGTTTTCAATCAGGAAACAAATCAGTGGATATATGTCTGTCCGCTCATTTCAAATCCTTCTACCTTCTTAAGGGAGAAATGGGGTTTTACAGTGAAACTACTGAGGTACGTGCTATCAGTGCATAGCTCCATTTGATACATTTTTTGATGGTATGTTGTAATAGGTCAACATGCTTATTCTGTGATATTCAGTATATTCTAAACTTTTGAGCTGTGTTTTCTACCTTTTAATTTAACCTTACTTCTATATATGAATTAAACTGGTTGTGAAATATAAATTACGGGGAAAAAGGAATATTTTGTCTCTTCTTAGGATAATTAAGTTGTGTTTTATTCTTCTCAGCATCACACTAAATACCACAGTGTTTCTAATTCTTGAATTTCTCTTTTCTTTTAGCCCATTATCTATTGCCTTCTGTCTACCATATTTAATGACCTTACTTTTACTCTCCTCATTTTGTTTCTCCACGCTCTGGCAAATAATTTATATTTTGAATAGATGCTAAAAGTGTTGCCACAGGGAACCTACTTTTCTTTCTCTCTGAACAGATGCAAATAGTTAAAGACCCTTTCCAGAACGATCTAAAATCTCAGATAGTGTGATCAAAGCAATTAATACTTTTATTTATCACCTGCTGGTCAGTTAAGAATAGACACATTCTTTCCTTGAGGACTATTTATTCAGAAAAGATGCAGAGAAGGATGGTAGTTTAAAAAGTTGAACTTATATTTCTGGCTATGGAGGATTTCTCTTTTTTGTTTAATTAAAATTACTTCTTTTTGAATTCTAGGAAAGGGTAACTTGTAAGTATTCTGTATGCAAAGATAAAGAGTGTTAGAAAGCAATAGATTAAATCTTTGTAAGTAGTCAATGTTATTTTCACAAGTCCACCCTTTTTTTTATTTTGTCCTTTCCCAGATTAATAAACAGCAATATTTTGAAAAGATTCCTTTAGTTGACTGCCTTTCATATGCAGACACATGATGATGACTCTTCCCTGTATATTTTGGATTTTCCGACAGTACACATTTAGCCATAGTGCAATAACATCATTGTTTCCTTTTTCTCATATACTTATTCTCTTCAATGGATCTTGTACAGATGGCTGACAGATATTCAGAGGTTGAAATATGGATAGTTATTAATTTACAAAATGATCAAGAAAATTGAAAAACTGTATAGGGCAGGCAAAGAATTATTTAAAACTGATTTGGAATTGCTGTAGGTGATTGCTCTAGCAATCTTTTCCTTCTGTTGCTATTGAACACTTGCGGTCATTTACCAATAGCTGGCATGTTAAGCTACTTCCTATGAAGGATTTGGTATATAGACTTGAGACCATTTTCCTGGCTGCTGCAGCATCCAAGAATAAATAACACGGAGGCACACAGTAACAGTAACAGTAAGAAGAACCTAGGAAACTGTGTTGCTAAAAAATAATAAATTAATAGTACTTCTCATTCTTATTGTAGAAAACGGTATTACTTTGCCTGTATAAGATGAATGGAAGGCTAGTTTAATATTCTGTCATTTTGCTTTCTGTAGAGACTTACATACCAATCTAACTGCAAGTATCTTAAAATCTACAGTCTATCAGCTCTCTAGATGTGCTAGTGTTTGCAAAATCCCACCTGACTTTCACTGGAGAAGACTGAAATTTGTTATTTTTGTGGTTAAAGTAGATATTTTAACTGTACAACAAAAGTGTACATTTTTAGTGTTATCTAATTTTAAATAATTGATACTTCAAAACGTTTTGCTGTGTTCTTACAGAGCTTCATCTGTTTATTTCCAGGGAAACAATGGCATAAAGGCATTTTTGAAAAAGAGGGAGAGATAAATGTATAGAGGTATATAGACAGTCCTGAGATTGAATCAGAAATTCATCCTTTGGATCTTATTTATGTAACAGAGTAGAGATTAACCACTGGTACTAAGAAACCTGACCCTAATGCAAAAGTGCAAGATAAAAGAATAACGTGATCATGCATCTCTGTGAAGCATCTCAAAGCAGCAGATCTCTGGCTTTATTAAACAAAAAATACCCCTACAACAGGAACAAAGAATCAGACTCAGAAGCTCATTCTGAGTTTAATAATCCTTAAAACAAACACAAATTTGCTGCTCAAACCTAAATTGTTCATTCATTTATTATGTCCACAGTTTCCTGTTGTTAAGGTTCATTAAGTTGTGGTCTTTAATATATAATTTCACACAGCATTACAAGAATAAAAGTATCTGTCACCTTGGAACATTAAGAGCTTTTACTCCATTTGCTCAAAGGCTATACAGTGAGTGTGGTAAAGCATCTAAATGGGACAGAAAGATTTGGTGAGTTATTCCTTGCCAAAGAAGGCAAAACTTATAGTGGGTTTCAGCAGTAATGATAATTGATTACTTTTTAATTGGAAGCTGAAGACTTTTGTGAATCTGAATAGATTTCAGCAAACTTGAACTAACCTTCAAAACTGTTGTCAGCTATGCTTTTTCATTTTGAAATCCTGTTGGAAAATGCCACTTCTGTTTAATATAATTATTTCTTTCACTGGATGAGTGTATGTTTTTACTACTGGCTCAGAATACTGATTTAAAGACAATTAAGTCATGTGATGGAAGTTATTCTTGGTTTTTGATGCTGAGCAGGTCTTTGGCCATGAAGTGAAATAAAACAGACTTCCTATGAAAAGGAAATATTTATGACATACATCAGTAGCATATCAGTAAGGTATGCTATTTCTAACTCCCAGAAATGCATTTTAACTGAAGAAGCTTTACATTTTTGCAGAATTTAGAGTTGGATGTAGCAGCAGATAAGATCATACTTGGAAAAACAACCTCTCTGAAAGATACTTGGGACACAATATAATACTGATATCTGTGAGGTGGACAGTAAAGTAGAGGAGGGAATGTTTACCTATTTTTAATTAGTTCATCACTATATAAATTCAGATTTTTGAGACAAGATAGCACAGTGGTACTTTCCAGAAATCACAGACTCATTTAATCTATAGCAGTAGCATGGGGACTAGATAACAAAAGTCACTTTCTCCACCTTGTGTGTGCATTGTTTGACGAGACAAAAGTGAGAGGGGAAGAAAGAATAGGCAGTGCTTTCACATTGTTTTTCACTCAACTATAGCTGCCATCAGCTGCAATTCCTAAACTTTCTCCTGCCAAAAGAAAGCAGGCAGGCTTTTGAATTCTGAGTAATTTCCAACTTGATGATGAGAGCAGTACCCATACCAATTGCTAGCTATGCAAATGCAGAATTAGTTTGGACTGTTATTGCAGATGAGTGGAGACATTAGGCTTACTGAAATACATAAAATACAATCAGAAAGTAAACATGGCACGAAAGGTTAGTCCAGAAGAAAAGCAAATGGGTCCAGGATGTACCAGAGAGCTACTCTTATAATCACCAGTCTTTTCTATGTGTCCATCAGCTCAGAGTTCAGTGGATCTTTTTAGGGCAGGCAGAGCATCCTATATCCACAAAATCAGCCCTTGTGAGAGGGCACTGGCATGTTTCCCCTCTTTTTTATGGATGGTATTGTGGGAACTGAGAAGCTGCAGCTAATTCCATGTGGAACACAAAAAGCCGTGTGAAAAGACAGATAAATCTGATGACAGAAATATGTTCTTTGGTTGTTCAATATTGCATCAGCGCTGCAAAGCAACAAGAGAAGTGCTCTGTCGTATGAGCTATTGAATGAGACAGAGCACGTCCTTGTGTTCAGAAGACTCTGCTGGACTTTGAATTAGTCTATGTGGCTTCTTCCTCCCCTGAAAAGGAGCAATACACTGCTACTGCTGCCGAGGGAGCAGTGGAATATCTCCAAGATAAAATATTGGTGCCCAGAGACTCAGATCTTTGCTGTTGGCTGCTGAAGTATTTGATGAGTGTTACACAAATTCTCTGCTACTTATCTCCACCACCCACATATACTTAGTGAAGCAAGCGCTGTCATCTCCAACCAGTGCACATGTTCAAGCATCTTTAGTTTTCAAATCACAAAATACAGTAGCATGTACAAAGCTGTTAGGAGCACCTCTGCAAAGATAAGACCTCCATCTTAATCTTACTTTGCTACACATAACAGTCTCTCCTTCTTTTGCTATTGCCTGTTTCTAAGACCAAACATGTTCAAAGCCTTGCACAGAATCAAACATTCCTTTGAAAAATATCAGGTCCTCAGCCTCTGAAGAATAGTCCAGTTTAAATTTTATAGCAATTCGTAACTGAAAATGAGATTTCGGAACATCAGGTTGAATTATCCCTCACTGAATAAGCACCTTCAGCTGCTGTCAAGTGTACAGTGAGAAGGAAGAATCAGACCCCTAAATAAAATTGGAAAACTACTGTCAAGTGAGTTTGTATCAGCTCTGAAATCAAGCTTAAAGCCTAACATTTTGGAAACCTGAATCTGTATTCCAAAAGAGAGGAAATATAATAAAACAATGATCTTCACATGCTTTTTCCTACTGGAAGAATAATTCTGCTTTTTAAAATCTGCTGAAGAAGGAGAAAAAATACCCAGCCATGCAGATTCTTAAATAGCCCCAAAAGCTGTAGTAGTCTCTTATGAGAATTACTCAGCAGGCACAGTAAATTTTCAAAGAATTCTCATGCTATTTCTGAAGTCTTAAAACGTACAAAGGGAGCTTAATCTTCAGAATGGTCTTTGTTCACAAATTAGTGTATCATAAATTCAAAATATCAGTTGCAATAAGATGATTTCTCCCCAAGATACAGTTTATGTCTTCACAAACTACCCAATAAAAAGATGTTTCCAAAATTTCTAGATTATCTGTTACAAGAGATATACAAATTACCTTTCAGAGGAAATAAATCCCGTCTTATGAGTGCTATACATATTAACTTTTAAGACATGATAATTCTGGAGCAGAATCCCCACACTAAGCCCAGACTGAAATCCTTCACTACAGAGTGATGAAATCCTCATTTCTAGCACCAAAGGGTTAATTTATCAACATAGAAATGGTCTTGGAAATTAAGCCTCTTTTGTGTGGTGTAGGTGCTCTAAAAATGATATGAAAAATCTAATTAATTCAGTAATAGTACTGTCCCTGCTGACATCTTCTTATGAGAGGTTAGTTGAAAATGTTTGAATTTTAAAATTTCTATCACTAGACATCTACTTTCTTCTGTAATTAACCATGCTTTTTCTTCTGTAATTAACCATGCTTGTACTGGCCTGTAATTTAAATTTGAACTTAGGAAAAAACAAACAAAAAACAAAACATGAAATGAATGTAACCAATAACTTTGAAATTAAACCTAGTTGGTACCTTCTAACGTTAGCTTACTGTCCTTGGAGGGAGAGGGGGGACAGTGTCTATGTTTTCTCATTCTGCATCCTAATCTTATGTCTGTTCTCACAATATTTAGCTTGCTCTCCATCCAGAGATATAAAAAGGCCTTAACATCTGTGAACAAGAGCTGAATTGTGGTTCTATGTAAATCAATACAGAGAATTACAGGATTTTATTCTTTTAGCCTATCTTATCCTTGACTGCAGGAGACCCAGTCTAGAAATATGCCTCATTTGAAGCACATATGTATCACATGATGTGATAAGTTTTATTAAATTTTTGATTAATAATGAATTGCTAGGTTGATGTTTTAATGATATTGAGAAAGAGATATATAAATAGACAATATTCTGTTTTGCTAACAATTAAATCAGAGTCTTTACTGTAAGAATATTTCCTCCATTCACTATAGTACATGGCTATTTACAAAGTGCATTAACACTTGAGGAATTTATAGCAGATTATTTTGTCACACGATCAGTTACCCATTTTGAAATTTTACTGAGGGTATTTGTGCAACAAACAGATGACTAAAGAACGTAAGAATGAACTGAAAGGGAAAGAAGACCAACTGGCCTACAGTGTGGCTGAAATGAATAATCCTGAGCTTTACTCTCGGCACATAGGACATTAGACGCACTAAACTCAGTCTGTCCTTGTAGATGCAATTTTATATAAACTTAAGACCTTCATAAGAAGGATCACAGACCATAATGTCTGTGCAATGATATATGTGTGAACAAATAGTATATATGTATGCCACATAAACACAAAGGTAAATGGTATAACCATATATTGCAGGTCTGACATAGGATGTTGAATTCAGCTAGATGACAATTACTTGGTTCCTGACTGTGTATTAATGTACTGCCTTGCTTGTTCCTGTGGCCACCAGTTAGATCTCTGCAAAGCTGTCCCTGTGAATGCTCCTGTGAGCTAGTGGTATGGCTGGTCAGTCAGTCTCTCCTTAAGTTCAACTCAAGTAATAGACAAATACTCAGAGGAAAGCTAGCTGTTTTTATTGCCATAGCCTTGGTCATCCTTACTCCGATAGATTCAGATACGCAATTTTAAAAATATCCTCAAAGAGTATCTAATTAAGGCTTAAGCAAGTAAATATTGTGTGCTGCTTTTTGCCATCCTCCTGTATTTCAGCTCCATTTAGAGTCATTGATTACATTCAGAAACAGTGAAGAGAAAACAGAAATACTCTTGGACTTTTCCTGAAATGACCAATTTATGGGACAATCAGTTCTAGTTGTACTGTTGGATTTTTTGTTGTCAACATGTCCTCTATGAATTGGATAAAGGCCATCAGCTTGCTTCACACTTGTGTCAAACAGCCAAGATGGTAACAAAGATGCTATAAAGATGGTAATGAATTACTGTCAGTTCATCATGTGCCATACTCAAATATATGCTTGACTGCTTCTGGTCTCTTGAGCTGCCTAGCCCCTTGATGATCAAAGCAAAATGTTTCCCTTCATTTATTTATGCCTTTATTAAATAATTCATGAAAAATGACACTTTATATTTGTTTTGTCTAGCCAATAAATCTATGTTTTATAAAAAAAGGAGAAGCAACCTGTGCTTCTTCTCAAATAGACAGAATTTCTGTGAAGTATTTTACATTTTTAGAATCCCAGAAGAGACTGATAAATTAAAAGAGATAGACAAATTATTCATAATTGTAGCAGGCTCAGAAATGAAGGTACATAATCTAGAAGATCCTATTCCAGCAAAGAACATATATACAGTCTAACTTCTAGTGCATAAGTAGTTTCATTGAAGTAAGGCAAATAAGCCCATGTTTAAGTGCCGTCCTGGATAAAAGCCACAATTAAGAACCGTGTAGGATTAGAGAACTAAGAACTACTTAATGCAAAGTGTGAAAGAAAGCACTGCCTATGTAATCAGTGAATGTGATTGATGGAACTAGTGGTATAAATGGATTCATGAGACTTCATGATTTTTTAAGAAGAAAAGAATTAAATAGCATGATAAAAGCTTGAAAACCTGAGGCTTTAAATCAAGCATGGGAGGTGTGGGGACCAAAGATCCATTGCATTCTTTCTAATAAATGTTGTGTTCTCATAAATGCTTACAGAAAGTACATTGTGAAATTAAATATTTTTATTACTGAAATTAATTTAAGATATTAACAATCAAAAGTGACTGGGAATTACCACATAATATGCCACTGAACAATGTAAATTAAAAAAAAAAAACCCAAAACTGTCATTCCTATGATTCCAAACAGATTACACTTGACATAAGTACCAAGATAATCTGCTACTTGTGCTTAAAAGGAATTGGGCACCTGCAATCACTTAAGCACATAAGTAACTCTAGCTTTAACAGCAGTGTCTATGCTGCAGGATAGGGCCAGACTTTAAAGGGAAAATGTTAAGTCCGTCTGTACTACTCAGCTGCTGTAATGCTTTTGAGACTGCGATCACACAGCAGCTATTTCTAGGGGGAAAAGCTTAATTCTGTGGACAGGCCTCAGCACTCCACACCCAACGGTTAATCCTCCATCTTTGTCCTCTGCCCTTGCAATGGTGCTGAGTAACCTTCATTAGGTGAACAAATGGCTGGGAAGCCTTCCTAGGCGAGTTTCTGAGGTCTTTCGCACAAGGCTTCTGATGTTGCTGGCTACCCCACAAAGGCAAGGTGTGGATTTCAGCAGTATCCTGGCATTTTAGGTAATCCCAGATCCCACAGTTCATGTACAGAATAGGCTTGTTCAGTGAGACTACCCGTGGGAATAGTATCACAGCTTATCTTCAAGGAAGAGGTTCTTGGTGATGTTTACAACATAAAGTTGTAAGAAATTGAAAATATATACCCTGCAGGCATTTGTCAAGATACGTAGCAGAGTCCTGTGAATTTCTTAGGCTGCTTTTAAACCATTTATCAGGGAGAAGCACACACATGGAAAAATATATGTAGATCTCCCACTTTGGGATGTCTCCCTAGTTTTATCTAGATTTACAGTTGCACTGAGGAGATTTAATATGTCTTTTTACATTTTTCCATGGTGAGTAAAGGGGAAGCTGTTTTTCCATCCATTCTTTGTCTGCTTATTGTGTTCCATCACATCTTGTCAGCTAGTAAGCTCTCATGGAAAACATTTGTGGACAACTCAGAAACCATGATTCTCTGTGTGACCTTCTTGTGTCCCCTCCAGTCTTTATGTAATAGAACTAAACTGGTTTTGCTGCCAAAGTTCGCCTGACAGCAGCAGCAGAAGAAACAGAGTGTGCCCCATATTCTGAGCTAATAAAAACTTAAGTTGAAGAAAAGCAGGTTGAAAAACATATTTCATTGAAATGCATCTTGTATTAATAGTCTGCATATTTTACAGCTGTCATCTTTGTTTCCACAGAATAAGTGTGACAGAAGAAAACAAAGCAGTAGTATCGTCATACTAGAGAATAACATTGTGAGAGAAGCTGCAGATATATTACAGATTCAGATCTCTTACCCATATTACAATACAGTTAAATGGCTATTCATGCTTATACAAAGCTGAAAATACTTCTACACTCTCAATTCTAGTCCTATCTTCATGTGCTAAAATAGAATTCTGATGCACTGCATCAATTATATTACTTCTGCCTTTCACCTCCTTTATCACTCATTATTTTGTCATTTTACACTTTTTAGTAAAACATTTTGTAGGCTTACAGATTACTTACTGCTGGTTCACAGTCCCATACTCACTGACCTCAGTAGAAATGCTAGAGGCAGCTCTTCATTTTGTTTAACAGTGGATAGATAAAGGGACAGATGTATTATACTAGGTCACATATTCAGAAATGGTAAATTGTGTTCAGTCGAGCAATTGACTCAGATGCTCAGTAGGTACACAGATCTTGCATGGATTTCAAAAGATAGTGTGCTTCCATGCACTGGTGCACATTATTTTACATTTTGAATAGAGCTGGACTCTGATATTTGCTGATTCTTCTAAAAGAAAAAAAAAAAGAGCCAGGAATTATTTACAGTATTATCTGGTTGTATGAAAGCTGGGTTTGATTTATACTTGAAAGCATTGCCAACACAGCTATGATGGTAGGAGTGAGAGTGGAAACATCATCTGACTAATTGGGAAAAAATTTGAATGAAGATGTAGACAGAAGTGTCCTTGTGGTTTGAAAAAGTTTGTTACATTAGAGGAACTGCTTTGAAATGAGCAGAAATTTGTTAAAATATGGACTGTGCAGAAGTTACACAGGGAAGCGGAAAAGGACACATCCTGCAGCACACCCAAGTCATTCAGTGTGTAAGGGGGGCTGAAAGGGGCTGGGATGAGTGCTGACGTTGCCTGTGTTGAGAAACGTAGGTTGGCACGCAGTAGAAACCAAGTGACTGTGGCACCAACGCCACTTGCCAAAGAGCACTGCTGAGGCTTTTAAGAGGACTGTGCTTCCAGAGGAGGGGTAGGGCACAATATGCTGGCATTTCGATAATAACAGCATCAACATTTTGGTTTTGTCAAGGTAGTGAGCAACATAATGTCAATATAACTATGCCAACAAAGCCTTTTACATGTAGAAGACAAGGCTTTGGGATCTATGGGTGTTTTTTAACAGTTTTCTACTGTTTTCTTTTAATAGAACTTTTGTTGTCTCCTAAACTGCTGGGACCCGCAGACAGATGAGGCAGTTTTTCCAGCTCCTGCAGGTGAGCAAAGGGAACTAACTAAAAATCATTTACGTGTTAGGTATGTAATGCTTTGGGGATTTTCTTAAAATGCCATATGCTTCAAGGTTAGGGTTAGTATAAATGCTTCCTCAGTGAAAGAGTAAAAGAAATGAAAAAGGGATTTTATTTGGATGTGTCTCCTTTGTGGTAAGGACTAAGTCTATTTAATGAGATACATTTGAGGAATGGAGCAACCAGTTACATCAAAGGCTCCTATACACCACTCAGCTGAAGCAGGAGCTTACAGTGTGTGCCTGGGAAAAAATATAAACCCCTAAATCCTGACTTCTTCTAGCATTGACAATAAACAGTTAGAATGGTATAAAATGCAAAGGAAGGTTATAGTTACTTCATCTATCCCTCTCAGCCAGAGGACAAGTTCTGGAAAAAGCAGATGTGCTCTAAAGCTGATAGCCCCACTTGAAGATATTCAATGGATTTACCTTCTTCAAGGATATATTGCATTTGTTTTCCCTGTCCCTCTTTCTCCTCAGTATGAAGTTATGTTGAATTTTCAACCTTTGGATTTGTTGTTTATAAGTCAGGAAATATTGCTCATCATGAGCCCCTAAGGAATGCAATTTAGGTCAGCACGTTTCTGGACAGAGGCCCTAACTGGGTTATATCAGAATTTTGCTTTCCACCCCAGAAGGAGCCTCTGTTCAATCATACTTGACAAAAAATAAACAAGTGACTATCTGCAAAGAAAGCACTTATATGAAATAGTGAGTGATATCTTCAGTGGTGGTCCCATTCCTTTTGAATTGTCTGAATAGCAGGGAAGGAAAGCAAACTTTTGTAGCTGCCAGTTACTAATAGAGGGGTGTAAAATCTATAAAACTGTTAGGGCAATATCCCCCCTCATCTCCACCTCCCCAGCATACAGGTGTGTGGCAAGGAGCAGGGCAAAATGAGCACAGGGGCCAAGGGGAATGCAGAGCTCCCCTAAGGCAATTTCCATGTGACAGATGTCCTGTAGGCAGTTGTCAGCGGCTAGAGGAGCCTCAAGGCTCATGTCGGAAGGCACCAGGCAGCCGCCACGGCATCCCTCCTGACCACTTGTTCTCCAGCTCTTACAGAGCGTGTCTTAGCACTGGGAGACATCAGCCTTCCACTTTTTCTAACAAGTATTTATCCTGCAGTTGTTATACGGTACAAATTGAGGTATTGAGAAAACAACAGTTTGATATTTACAAATATCAATGCTGAAGCTGAAAGGCAAATAATACAAGCTTAGAAAAACTTCATTCTCAATGTTTTGTGCAGCATCACAGCTGCTGTTGTTTTGTATTGCTGCATTTTAATTTAAATGTAATTTTAATTGAATACACTGTTGGAAAGATACTGCATATTAAAAATGAAACCTTTCTTTCCAAATTCTCTGCCTACAGTGATTACACTCTCTAGCCAGTTCAAAAAACAGCTTCTTTTTTCTTCCATGCAAGTGTATGAAATTGTAACTTATGATACGAATAGCAATTTTTATGTAAGTAGCTGCAAAGCTGTTTCTTCTCAGTGGATTGGTCAATGCAAGAATTGCAAACAAACAGAGAGATACATTAATAGACCTAAGACCAAATTAGAAAACTCAAACTTCTTTTATGAAAGGCTATATTTATCAAACCATACTCAGCTGTTTGAGGGAAGGTGTGGTGATTATTTCCAGCCCGTATTTTTGTTCCAGATAGCCATAGGAACAGAAAGATTGTTTTGTCACTGTTGTTGATTTGTGCCTCATTATGGCACAAATATGATGGTAGGAGGAGTATGTGCAATGTAGTCTTTACAAGTTAGCTGAAGGAACATCCTGTTTTATTTACTTGGTCTGAACTGCAAAAGAATACTCAGGATTCTCCTTCCTCTTTGGAGCCGAAGGAATACGGTATGTGTGTAAAACAACATTTACGATGGAGCTGGGAGGAACACAAATTAGGATTAGGATTAGGATTAGGATGCATTAGGATTGCTGATTAGATATTTTACAGCTTTCTGTGAAATAAAGGTGTTTTTTACATTTCTGTTGTCTACAGTATCTTTTTTCTTGTGATCCCCACAAGTGCTACTGAGCAAGATGTGTTCTGAGAGCAATACTGAGAATTTGCCTATACCGCAGCCAAAATGATACTATAATGCATGGCTGCTTTCAGTGAAGCTGTGGCAGTGTGGACCGTAGCCTGAATACTATTCACAGTCCTGTAGACAAATACAGAGTTTGGGCTGAGCTCTGAGCTCTCTTGTCTATTTGGTTATGGATGTGTTAACAAGCTTCTTTGCTGAGCTAGTCCAGGTATGCTGACAAAGCTACGGTCTCATTTTTGGCTGCAGTGTAGACATGCCCCTGAAGGACATTAAGAATGGGAATTTTAAAAATGTACAGAAACCAGCCAGTATGGGCTATTTCTGTCCTTCATTATATCAGTAGGAGTTTTATCACAGACTGATGAAAACTTTCTTAGCACTTTCAAAGATCCCTCCAAAAATGTGTAGCTTCTAAAGTGGAAACAGAAGTATATTTTTGGTATGTATAAAGCTCTCCCTGTTTTAATGTGATATTTGATATCGACTCGTTAATTTGGCTTTTGACATTAAATCCTGTTCTTTCATAGCATAGTAACAATAATGAATTTAGATCCCATATTATGAATTTAGATTCCATATTAAGGTGACCTAAAATTGCCTGGAATTCAATTTTTCTGAATTCAGCAGTCTGATTTATCACTTGCATCAGCATTTCCAGGAAATATATACAATTTCATATCTACTATGATTATATTTATCTGTTTGTAGTGGTTTCTGAGAAGCATGTGTGAGTGTGTGTGTGTTTGGAGACGAATGGGATGGGGACTCGAAACAAAAGCATATAGAGATAAATTGTTAGTACCCAAATTTTACAAAAAAAAAAAAATCTTTCAACAGCCAGCATTAAGACTGTGAAATAAATTGCCTTTGAATACTTTTCTAACAGATGTCAGCCATCTTGCTTATCACTGAACAAGCCACATTTGAACTAAACAGCTCAGTATCACATTGAGGGATGTGGCTGCTGATTGAACACAGGTGTAATGGTTGATATACTGTCACACGGTCTGACATTAACCTAAGATCTTTGTTGAAATACTTATTACTGATGGCACGAAATGTAATTGCTAATTTTCTGCCTGAATGGTTACATATTTTCTCCAAATCTTAAGAGTTATTCATCCCTTTTGCACTGGCCATTTCTCAGAGTTTAAGGCAGATGTGTCATTGGTCCACAGGCCAGTAATTGAACCTGTCACTTGCAATCTACTGACTTCATTCCTCAGAAATGTATCTACTGCTTCATTCACCTTCCTGCTTATTTTTCGCTTGGTATCAAATGTCTAAATTAAACCTGCGCTAACAGATATTCATTGTTTACCTTACAGATCTCTGGTCACAGAGCAAAGAAATCAGGAGCAACCTCGACTGATTATTACTTTGCATTCATTGTGGAACTCTTGCTTAAAATAAGCTGTCCATTACTAGTCTAATTTTAATAAATGAATCAATCGGGTTGCAGGAGTCAGAGAGAAACTAGGCAGAAGAAAATATACAAGTAAATTGCTACACAAAATCAGACCCACTGACATTTTTTGGAAACTTCCCAAGATAATTTGGAAGAATCACTGATTCTTCCCAACGGATAGGTAGAGTTACATAGCTTTGGTGACCAATGCCTTAAAAGATAGTGCAAAACACAGTATATCTGCAGAAATTTATAATAGTGCTATAAAATAACCAGCATCCCACTATAAAATAATCTTAAAGTGAATTCTTACCTAAGTAACAATAATTGGATAAATGTTTTCAGGACCCAGTCTGTAGATGCCTATACAGATATGAATATCCTAGTAAATGGACCTGTGGTGATATTCACACAATTGAGCCAGAATAACTGAAGGAACAGAAGTCACTAGTAAAATACTATTCGGGCAGAATTCATGCTGCTTTTTCCCAATGAAAACTTGCTTAAGTGCACATGAAATCTTCAACTCAGGGTTTTTTTCATTTATGTCTATCTATGACAGTCTTAAAAATTTGACTCAGATAATACAGATCATCCAAATTCCAGAAGACAACTGCATGCAGTGCCTAAAAAATTCCTTTTGAAGTATCACATTTGGGACCTGTTTCACTGCCTCTTCACAAATAAATATTCATGGTCTTGTCAATGGCATCCTAACTCTTGACTGTGAGGGTTATTTGGTAGCGAAGGCAGGATATGAAACAAGTCATCCTCCACTCAGAACATCAGGAACAGCTGCTCCTATTCACATCATTATTTTTTCATTCAGAGAGATAAAGACTGGGAGCTAACACTATGCTAGCTCAAATATAGTTATACCTTAATCAGTACTTTTTTTATAGTATAGTATACAACATGACTTATCCAGAACTCAACATTTCACTTGTTTTTTTTCCTGAATGGCTTGCCAGTTAGAATAGTGCTAAGGCACATATATACTTTTGGCCACACTGATCAAATGATACTCAGTAGCATATTGAATATATTATACATAATACTAGCAAACATCTAAATGGAAGAGGGAAAAAAAATAGTAAAGGGAATACACTGCTAGGCATCCAAATGAAAAAGAAAGAAAGACTCCCTTCCGAAATGTTTCTTCAGTACCACCTGTATAATAGCAAGATGCACCTGTATCATAGTAAAATGCAACACATTAGGAAGGCTGTTAATTACAATGTTTGTTTAGAAGAATCCCTCAATCTTCTCATGTTCTCTCATTCTGCTGTTTTCTTGGACCCTTACCTTAGAAAGTCTGTCCTGTACTGGAAACTTCCTCAAGATAATTTTACATCACCCTGAAATCTGCTAGCAATGACTCGGAGAAAAAAAAAAATTTGGGATAACACTTTAGTCCTAACAAAAGTTTACTGCAAGTTGAGACATTCTGCTGCCTTCTAAATCAAGCTCTCATGCTTAACTACGGTGAGCTGAAACAGGGGGGGGGGGCTGCACTGTCCCATGGAAAGATCATTCACAATGGAGTCAATGTGTTGTTTATCATATAATTTGTGATTGCTTTACATCAAATTTAGTAACACAGAAGAAAAAGGAGTATGAGATCTGAAGATTTAAGACATGGTGAGCATCTTGAAAGGTATGTCTAATGCTGTGAGACTTCATTGCAAGCCGGCAACCCAGATTCCTGCAATGAACAACTTGGACAAAGTTGTGATTTAATCAAAAAGATTAAAGACAATTTTTGATTCAGTACTTCTCGTGGCTAGATCACACTGTGTGCACTCTGCCTATGTGTCTTCAGAGCTTTTTAAGATCCTGAAAACCTGCATCAGGGCCAGCTCCAAAACTTTGTGAGACGATCTAATTGTTTTATTTGAATATCATCTTTATTTGAATATCATCATTTGCGGCTAGTAGGTTGGCATCTCATCATGAAGTAGACAGTGCTAATTAAGTAGTCATGTCTTAACATTAACATCCTTTATTTAACTGGTAATGATCAGATGGAACAGTAGGCTTCAGCTAGATTGAATGTCTAATAAAAGACTTGTACATACATCGTTTGTAACATGAAGCAGTATCCATCCTTGGAAATTATCATTGGAAATTACATTGAAAAGAATCCTTTGAAAAGATTTTTCTAGCACCCACAAAACTAGTCCTGGCAGAGCAGAACTTGCTGTGTTTACAGTCATTGTTTCTGAATGGAAAAAGAAAGATCCAAATGATTTGGACTCTCAGTATGATTTTGCTGTGGCTGTGATTTTTTTTAACTTGTTCTAGCTAATTAGCAGATTTTGCACTGACGATTAAGAATCAGGTTCTATGTAACACATTTCATTAGAGGTCTTTACCTCTACAGACTTGAGTTCAAATTCTGGTTTCATTCAAAAGCAGAAATAAATACTGTGTTCTGCTTTTAATACCTTGCACATAGTTATCCTCATTTGTCCCCCAGAGTTCCAAACACAAATCTGCATGACTGACAGGACTTACTGAAAGAAAAGTCTTGCACTAAAATAACAAATATTTTTTGTCAGGGCTGACAATCATGTGGAGACATTTGAAGAGTGTCATGTATTTAGAAATAAAATTAATACTCTCCTGGTTTTATAGCACTAAAGTCTACAAAGACACTGAGAAGACACATATAAAATAAACACATACAAATGCTATTAAAGTATTGTTTAGATCAAAAATTATGCATTAAGTGTACCTAGAGCTCAACCTTATCAAAGTATATGCTTTGCTTTTAATCAAATTTGTAATTAAAGGTCTCAGATTGGTTTAATGAGAAGACTGGTTCTCTTTATGATCAGGACAATGACATCAAGAGTAACAGTAATGAAAATCCAGTGCTGCTAAGGCTTCATCTAGGATATTCTATACACATTCTGACATATTCAGTTAAAGTAGGAAGACCTGTGGGAAGAGAGGTCATTGTTGAAAATAAAATGAGCATATGGATTGTTGTGCGTACTGAAACAAAACTGATGAGCAATCCCCATGCTTTCCTGATGATGCATGGAGGACAGGAGGAAAATGGCAGGATAACACAAGGACAAAGAACTGCAAAGCCTGAAGACAATGTTGGCACTGATTGGTGCATCTAGAAAACTTCTCCCAGCCCAGAAAATAACACTTTTGGAGCAGCCTTCCAATAGTAGAGGTAAGAAAACAATTTTTTTAAAATAAAGTAATTTTACAAAGAGATAATTGATAAAGACAGTGGTGAACCCTTTTGTTTTTATTTTCCAAATTTTCATTTTCTTTCGCTTTCTAAGTCACGTTTTTCCTACCCAAAACTATCAGCTAGCAAAGACATAACACTGTGAAATACAGCTAGGGATCAGTTCATCCACAGGGATGGAAAACATTAAATGGATGGATGACTTCTTGTACATGTGTACCCAAATAAGCTTTTCTGAAGGGTGTTTCTGTATTTCAAAATACAGAAAAGCAGAATAGTGTTCCTTAATATCACCTGAGAATCTGTCACAACGAAATAAATGTTTGAGATTATAGTTACTGATCTAAACAGAAGTATATCTTCATCAGCAGTTCAAAAGCTAGTTTTGTTGGACCTTTCTCAATCAAACATCATGGTACATTTAATCTTACTAGCCACTGTTAGCCATATTTCTATTAATCAATGTTTTGTTTTCAACTATTTTCACCAGATTTATATTAGGAAAAGAGAGGGAGTGGAGCCATGGTTAAACAATATTGGTAAAGCATTTCTAGAACAAGAACGAGCTTCTGTGCCTAGAGTTTAGTAAATGATCATTTCATTTTATCGTTTTTGCAAGATCAGATGATTCTTCCCACTTATCAATCTCGCATTTACTGCCAGGAAAAAAAAATCCACAATCCAAAATCAAAAAGCCTCTCAGAAATGAGGTAGTGAATTTGGGATGAGAGAAGTAATGATATTTGCTCCAGCTGTAGACATTTTACTATGGGTAGCTCTCTTTGATGTAGGCAGAATAAGAAGTGATGTAAGGATATGGCAAGTGTTCTGCAGTGGATTCTCAGAACAGACACTGGAATTAATCCGTTTTAAGCTTCACATCTTTACTATCCATGTATTGCTGACAACGGGGTAAACAGGATTCCTTCACACTTCCTCTATTTTGGCTTTTCTACAAGAGAAGTCACTTAGGAATCAACATTTTAACAAACGCAACCAAAAAATGTTTTTTTTAATTTATGTTTTGGCTGTAGCTCATCAAGATTTATAATTTCCTAAAGACAAAAACTTTCTCCATATTGGAAACCTGGATTTAGCTTTTTCATAAACTGCATGTTTGACCTCATTCTCTTTTTGTTTTCCATTGAAAGATGAAGGATGGCTTTCCATGCAGAAAGAAAAAAGCCAGGCTGAGCAGCCACCTGCTGGGCTCTTGAATACAGGTTTTGGTCTTTTCCTCTTTAAGATCTTATATCACAAAAAACATGAAATTCATGATGAAATGTAAAATAAAGTCCATAGAAAATATATGTGGCATGAGTAGCAAACACAAAGATGTGCTGAGAAAGGAAATATGAAATGATAGAATGAAAAATATGGTATTGGAGAACCATTTACTAGAC
Source organism: Dromaius novaehollandiae (assembly GCF_036370855.1). Lineage (NCBI taxonomy): Eukaryota > Metazoa > Chordata > Aves > Casuariiformes > Dromaiidae > Dromaius > Dromaius novaehollandiae. The sequence continues at coordinate 45,458,059 of NC_088132.1, forward strand.
AGAACCTTGAGATACGATATAGTAGTGTTTAAAAAAGTCTTTTTGCAGGCAGATTGGAGCTCTGCCCACACAAAAGGCTAGACAGATGAATCAAATGTGGCTTGGAGAGTGCATAACTGTGATTACCAAAAGACTCAATATACACACATTTCTTCTTTCCTCCTTATAGGAGCTAAATACTCCACCTTAACATCACTTGTGAGTTTTACAGATTAGCAGGCTGTCTATACTTTTCACCATCATCTTAAAATATTACTAATAACACTAATTAGTACTCTTAATAGTAATAGTTTTAAAATAAATCTGGATTAAGTGGAAATTTGGTTTGGGGAATATTTCTAGCTTTTAGACTACTGCTTATATGATCATTATGTAATTTGGGGATGTGATTGATTTTCACAAACATCATATCACAAACTAGTAAAGTACCATAAGAGTTATTTTTCATATAGCTCTGTTTGGAATACAGGAAATCTCTTCAACCCTAGACACCTCATTACAAGAAAAGGATTATTAAACTCTAAGAAGTTCAGCAAACAGCATAAAAATATCATGGGGCTGGAGAAACTGGCATACAGGAAAAATTTAAGAAGGATAAATAGGTATAAATTGGCTATGAGAATAAGGGAGAGACAGTTACAAATCTTAATAGCAGTCAAGGTGTACTGTAAGCACCAGAGGGAGATTATTAGTTTTTGAGCAGTTAGAGAAAGAAAATATTTAAGCTGAGTATTAGGAACCACTTTTTTGATAGTCAAATATATTAATCCATGGAATAGTTTCCTAGCAGAAGGGCAGAAACTACCAAAGTTAGACTGGATAAAGCATTAGAATATTTATTGTATGAAATTACTCTACTTCGTTAGGCATAATTGTCATATATTAGAACTAGGACTTGTCAAAGTCAATGGAGTTTTTCAGCGCATCCTAGAGGACCTCAGCATTTATCAGAAGTCTGTCAATGATTTCAACACATGGAAATTTAGAGGACAAACAGTGAGAAGAATACTAGAATCTCCAAATATTACCAGGAATAATAGATGAAAGAAGGAATAGAAAGTCAGAGAAAATGAAGGACTTCAGAGCCATGCCTGCTTTCTAACAAATGTACCCTGGTGGTTATAATGCAGACTCATTGTGTTATGCATACATTTCCTTTGCTGTTGTTGGGTTTGGGGTTTTTTTTTCCCCCAAAGCATACAGAATATAGAATAATTTAGGAAATCAGGCCCATGAGGCTTTTGGTTTCATGTCTTTGCCATTAATCTCAGCCTAGTCTATTCTGCCAATTTTCCCTCTCTCTTAATTCAAACAGTCCATCCTTTCAGCTCAGCTACTGCTTATCATGCAAAGAAGGAACACAGGGTTTGCAGTGATTATCAGCTAGTATTAAAATTGAAGTGACACAATGCTATAAAAATATATGGGTGTCTGCATGTTAAGAAAACCTACAGACAGAGCACCAGGTAAAGAGTTTAAAAAAAGAAAAAAGAAAAAAGAACTTATTTTAGATTGAAACCTGTTGGCATAAGTAATTTCCATCTTTAGAAATATATTAATCTTGATGTGTCATCCCAAAAGCATATTACTTCACACAAGAAAGTAGCTAAAAATGTATTTCTTTTTGTTCCTAGGGTTTACTGAGGACTTGCTTTTTATAACGATAATGTTCAGAAAAAGTGTATATATCATCAAGAATTACAAATAAGTTACAGAATATTTTGATAGAAAATAATTTGAATTATTGAAACAATGGAATTCTTAAATACATGCAAAAACTTCAATCATGAACTGACTTCTGAGCTCCAGCATTTGGTCATGAAGTATTAATAATTGTTTTTCTAATTCTGGATGTAAAAGGCAGATTTTACTCCATTGCAGCCTTCATAAATCTCATTGTCTCAGCAGAATTATTTGTGTCCAGAAATAAAACAGAATCTGACTGCAGATCATTTGCCCTTTGGATCTTTCTGTTCCAGCTAACAACACCGCAGCAAACCAGGATGTTACGGCCTGCCTATTTGCTTACATTAGCAGAGGAGGGTAACTTCTGATTTTCTGCTAACTTTAGGGCAACTGCGGCATTGCTAAAAACTTGCTATGCACTTGTTCTAATAGCTGGCCTTGTCGGCCAGTCAGCCTACAAATGCAGCATAATCGTGTTCATTGTAATAGCGGTGTTAAAACCGTGCTTGCAGCTCCCTGTCTCTAAGACCGGCCACTACAGGCGAACCAAAATGAAACAGTCACTGGGTTACTGTATTGCCTGGGCTGAAATTGGTGTTGGGGTGCTAGTCTGCTAGATAACGTCCTCTGCAACAAACTGCACTACGGCTGCTTTCCAGGAACAACAAGAAAACCCACTATTTAGGTACAGATTTGTTTGTCTTAGAATTATTTATCCCAGTTTACTCTAAAAGAAGTAAGTAAAAGAATTCATGAATTGCAAAGGAATCTCCAAGCAGATGGTAAGTCAATTTGTGCAGTTAAAAGAAGAATTAACTGGGGAAGAAGTAATGTAGCTTTTCTAGCTCTTTATTTTTTTCTGCTTTCTGGATAGTTTTATATCTGTTCACAGAATCTTGTTATGTTGGTTTACTGTACTCTAGTTGCAGATATAAATATAAACCTCTCTGTATCTTTTCCTCATTCACACTCTATGGCTTTTCAAATATAATGTTTGCATATTTTTTCTCCTGCCTATACATTTTTTTTCTTATTTATGCTCTGCAGCTGTGTTATTTAACTCTGTAAAGTGTTTGAGGATAATTTCATGAAGATGCTAAACAAAATTAAAGCTTTATCATATCAGAGGAACCATTTATCTGAATGATTTGCAATAACCTTATTTTCTTTACAGAAACTTATTAATAGCAAGGCAGTCTGCATTTTATCCAGGTATTCAAAAGCTGAGTTTCTTTTAATCTTTAAATAATGATCTTTAATTCAATGGATGTAAAATTCAGTAAATCATTTCTGTGATGGGTCTATGCTATCGCCTAGGAATAATTTAGTTCCTAAACATGCTACAAAGTTTACATTATTTTCACAGTGTGTTTGAAGTAATGCATATTTTTATAAAACTAGGCTTCTAACTCCAGGGGGGTTTTTTGTATGTTATTTGTTTGTTTCAAAGTCCATCATATTATCTTTTCTTTTTACAAGCTGTAGTTAGGCAGACATCATAGCTAGTGGATAAGAAAGTTGATTGACTTTCATTAGAGCTCTTCATTTCCATGCACTTTTTAACACACAGAGATATTTGCAAATCAGAGTTGCCTTCCTTTGTGTCCATTGAAATGAAATATTTTGACAGTCCTAAAATCAAAATGTTTTCCTTCAATTTGTTCAGTGGAATAGAAAAAAATGTATCTTAAATTGATCTGACTTCATTCGGTGTTCAGCTGAGTTGCAGTGTTATGCCTGATCTTGCCTGTCATTGGGGTGCCACAAAAACTACATTCTTCTTTATGACTGATGCTCCTCAGGCATCCCATAAATTCTGGCATACACTAATGCCCTGTAGTAGTTCAGTGTGATGAAGTCTGCATTATATCATGGTAGCTGTAATCCAACTGCAGGCAGGATGACTGGACTTTTGGAGGGAATGAAGGTATGACACACATGAACCACTGATTCTACTAAACATCTTGTCAGCACAGGAAGGCATAGCTTGGGTATGACAAACCCAAAATCAAACATAGCAGTTTGATTTGAAAACATGAAATGCTGCAGTCTGAATCAACTCAGCTTGAGGAGATACTTAGTTTTGTCTCCTTTTTTTCAATGAAAATTAAAAGATATTTGTCAAGAATGACGTTTTACTATGCAAAGATTGTATTTTCTGTTGAATGTCATATAATGACAAGTTTCTAATCAATTCTAAGAAATTTTTCAATAAATCAGGGATATGTTATAAATCAGAGATAAATCTGCATTTCAGAAGACTATAAACCATCATTACACATGACTACAAATTTCTTCTCAGTGCTCTAACTTCAAGTCCAAGATAGAAACAGAGAGAAACAAGGTATTTTGCTAATAGAGAATTAAGATGGTATGGAGGTAGAATATTATCCAGATACATTTTTATTTTTTGACATATTAGCAAGAGAACAAAGGATGATATGCAAATAGAAATGATTCCTAAACACAATCCTGTCCTCTTATTTCTTTTTACTGGGTGACTCTGTGTAGCACCCCAGCCACAGTACTTTCAGCATGTAGATTTTTTGAATCACTGTTCTGAGAGTGTTAACTGTGTCAGAACTCAAAGTAAACCAGAGGTCAGGATGCTACAATGCAGGCGATTTTAGCTTCTAAAGAAGACTTGTAGATAACTAAGTAAGTCCTTTATCAGGGATACCTGTTCACTTGGTCTTCAAGTCAAAAAGAAATATATAGAATAAACACTACATGAAAAAGAATAGGTTTGGTGAAAGTAATATTATTAAGCAAAATCACTTTCTTTGGAGATATGCTAGTAAATCACCACCCTGAATTAAAACTTGAGCCTACTCTGAAAAACAGTTATGTAAAAATAGTCCTTATCCAACGGCCTTTCACACTGTTTGCATTATGTAATATTCAATTGTATCAGGAACAGAAGGAACTTACTCTTGGGTCTGGCTTTTCTGAGCATTTGAAAGGTAATAATACTTCAACCTGGCTTCTGCTCTTCCTTTTGCACTATCAGCAAGATTGTTACTGAATGGCAGTTTTACTGTGTACACCAGACCCAGAGCCGGTCTTGCAGAAGAAAGGCACCCAGGTCTCATATATGAGCTTGAAAATCCTTGTTCTAAACTCCCTAGTCTCTGTCTACGCTAAAGGTGATCTGAAGCATGCCCATGCCCCAGAATGGGGGGCAATGGGTATCTTGACTCCACACCTGTGCGGTGAGCATGCATTGTTCTCCAGTTCACAGGGCACTTTTGTGGGGAGGAAACCCGAGCATAAAGACAGGGAAGGAGCTGCGTTCCCCTCAAGCACCCCTTCTATGGAGCATTGAAGTAACAGGACTGCAGGCTGTTCTTCAGACAACTCCATCCTACAGCGTTGTCACAGAGAAGAAAGCTTTTTCTTCTCCCCCATTAAAAGTTTCTTGGCGTTTTACCTCCATCTAGATGTGTGCTTGTCTTGACGTGGCTGAACAGCCCAGCAACTCCCTTGTACCTAGCTCTGATCCAAACTCAGAAGCTGGGCATTGCACTTGTACTCAGGGCATACCTAACACACCTAGGCAAGGCTGAACCCTTCAGAAAGTGTAATGATGACTGTCATGTTTCTGTAAAACACAGAAGAGGAACAGGATGACTTCCCCCCCCTCCCCTCCCCCTCTAACAACAGAGTAGTACGGCATTGCAGAATTAGGAGATGTCTGTTCATAAGAGGTTTCAAATCCACTTCTTCAGAAAATGATTTAGCCACTAGGGCATAACCTATTGGGCAGGAGCATGGTCTACCATGCTGTGTGGTGACATGCAAGTGTCAGGAAGGAATTTAGGATTCACAATACAGGGAGAAACAACAGGAGATGAACATTGACTTTTTACCTGGTGGATAGAGCCTTTTTCCTGAAAAACTTAATTTTAACCCTCTCAAACCAAGGAGCGAATTTAGTCCAGGTTTCCAATTTTGTGGGAGAGTGCTTTCATACAAGATTGTAAATGATATTATTAAAGGCTCCAATAAAGGCTCCTGTTCCACTAATGTATGTTAAGCAAGCTCTAACAACCAAACCTATAAACATACTTAGGCAGAGGTTTATTGATCCTGACTGGATTTACGTATAAACTGTTCCATGTTCCCCCTTCATGGGTAGGTGCCTCAGCTGTGCATAGTTCGTGACGTAGATGCCGAGCTCTGCCATTGAACCCAGGCCAATAAAATCTAGTATCTATGTAGTACTTCCCATATGTCAGAGTGGGAGGATGGTGATAAAGCACTCAGCGTATTGTCCCAACTTAGCCAGCTCAGGCTTATTTGTTCCCTGCTGGTGGTTTATATCTCTCCTATGAGGCTTCTGAAAGGGAAGCTTTTTAATAGCCCCAGACAAGTAGTCCTCTTCTGATTCTGGTGAATTACTAGAAGCATCTGCAGAATTATAAGTACTTAAAGAAGAGTAACCCTTTGCTTGCAAGATAGTGTAGGAGCTAATCAGTATTTATTGCTGAATGCATCAGTAATTGTTCACCTATAAAGCTGCATGCATTCAGAGAATAGTCTCTTAGATAGATCTGAATTGCTTATGAAGTTCTGAGAATAGGGGTAGGGGAAGACAATATTTATTTAGGGCATTGATTTTGTTAATTCCCTCCTGTGCCTACATATGGCAGCAGATAGATATTTTTGCCAGTCGAGACTATTGGGTTAATCCTTGGAGGTGCATTTAAACAGTATGATAGTTTGACCTGTGGCCTATCATCTAAGAGAGAGGGAGTGATAACAAAATTCGTTTAATTATTTAGTTTCTTGATATGCTCTCTGGGACTGACTTATAACAAAGGTTACATAAAGAGAAAGGGTAGCAGAATTTATTTCTTTGTTAAGCAGAATTAGCCTGATGTAATTATCATTCCAGGGTTTTTTTGTTCATAACTTGCCTAAATATAGTTTGAGATTTAATTGGTAAGTAAAATAGCTACATAAATTAATTGCATTTAAATTTTAATCTAGAAAAAAGCTGTGTGAGTATATTCTATGCATAACAAGTAGTGTTACTTCCAATTAATAGGATGCTGGACATTTTCTATTGTGAGACCAATTTTCATTTACTTCCAGTTTTGTCAAACTTGTGTTGTCAAACAAAAGGAGATTGGAGATTTCAGCCAGAAATTTTACCTGTTCAAAGAAGAAGGCTTAATCAAAGTAGACTGTTTTGCCTGTATGAACAATTCTACTGAAATTTCCCTCTAGAAGCTCTCACAGCTCTGTGCCTTAGAGGAAGAATCTGAAATTAAAACAGATGAGTGGAGATGCAGGGTTTTTTAATCCTATGAAGATTCCACCGAAAGCTGCTCAGTTCAGAAATTAAAAAAAAACAGTTTGTACATGTTAACTTTAATTTTCTTTAGCTGCTCAAATCTCTTTAGATTCTTTCTTTTGTGATACTACTCAGACTGTGCATGTTCCATCCCAAGCACTGTTAAGCCAAACACTACAGAGCTGATGCCTCCTAATGAAAGCTGCTCCTGGCATCTGGAACATGGTGTCTTTCATGCAAATGTACTCTCTCTCCCTCCCCATCCATCTCCTTTTCCTGTCCTGTTATTGATACAGGCATGAAAAGATTTTGCATAAGGAGCAAAAAGCAAGTATAGGTTTAGATCCAAGGGGTCTAGGTCACATTACTTCTATTGGAGATGTGCCATACATCAACATATGTGCTTGAATTCTGACACATTGAAGATTCATTGCAGTTATTGCACTTCCACATAAATTTAGTAGAAGAATGTGGGAGAAAAGAAAGAACTGAGAACAATTAATTATCTGGTGAAACAGCCGGGGGAGAACGAAGCAAGCAAAATTGGTGAGGTATTTGCTGGACAAGCGAACTTGATCCAGAGGCTGACAGGAGGCCATGTCCTCGAGCTGAAGGCAAGGGAGACAGAGGTACACTTCGGTGGTAGCTGGCTGGCTTGAAATGAATATGTAGGGAAGGGAGAATTCCAGTGAAGTTGAAAGAGAGCAAGAAAGTATGAAGCTAGAAACAAAGTGCAAAAAACAGATTTTTGGACAATTTTCTTTGTATTCATATATGCAGAAAACGTCTCACTTAGGGATAGTATTTGATTAAAAGATACAAGCTTCAGTGACTAGATTTGAGCCTCAATTAGTGGGAGTCCTCGGGTTTACTGGCATGTTGGTTTCACAAGTTGATACAAGAATACGAGTCCTATTGTGGTGGAAGATAGAGAAAACAGAAAACAATGAAAAAGTGGACAGTTGGCTCATTTGACTGAATCTCATTCCAAACAAACTGTTTCTAAGTTGTCAAAAGACTGCAGATAGCTGCAGGGATATATTCTTTCTGCTAGCTGTCCTGTCCCCTTTAGGTCCTCAAAGCAGTGGAAAACCCTAAAGATGGTAACTAGCAATTAACTGAAGTTAATTAACTGAGTGCTTTAGCTTCTTAAGGTTTGTGTAACACTACTTTTTTTGACTTACGGCTTGGCGAAAGGAAATAGAAAAATAGTACATATGCGACACAAACTGTGTGTGTTAAAAGAAGTAGAGATGATAATTTGAGGAACAGAATATAAATAGATAGGTATAGAAGGATGGAGAGAAAGAACAAAAATAGTAGGAAAAAATAAAAAGATGGAGAGAATTACCTCCTAAAGAGACCATGCTCTTGACTAAAAAAGTGTGTAGAAGACATAGGCCCATGAAAAGGTAAAAAGGTACAGTAAACCAGGCAGTGAATGTTATTTTTTTCAGTGTTGATAGTACTATTAGCTGTACTAATCAAGAATGCTTATTATTTTCAATTTTAGTGTGCCACTTTCAACTTTTATCACATTGCCAAAATTCCACCATGCAACTGAAATATTATATGTGCTGTGTTCTGGTTTCAGGTTGATCATCTTTTAATATTACCAGAAGCATAAGTTTTGAACCAGGCAGTAGGAAAAAAGGCATATTTTTCCAAATATTAAAGGTTCCTATAGCTGTTTGAATGGGATGTTTCACTCTTTCCCTGAGAAGCTTTGGATAAAGAGAATGGAATATGGAACAAATCAGCTTTGGATCAGAGATGGTGTTTCACTAGATGTCCTTAAAACAACAAGAAAATCAAGAAAAATGACCTAACTAAAAGTATTGTCATGAACTTATTAAACACTTGTTACTTTGGCAGCTAATTTACCTGAGTGTTTTTGTATCAGATAATTATTTATTTAAACTATTCTATTACCTCTAACTCAAAAGCAAATTAGGCAAAGAATATTGGTCCTATTACCTAATATTATAAAGAGAACTGAGGTGAAATATCACAAATAATACAGTGGTAAATCTGCTAAAAATGTATTGTGTTTCTGTCTGTGTCTGTGTGTTAAAGATGAAAAGATGTTACATTGCCCCCAGTATGTTTCAAAACAGGTTCATCTAATTAACAGAATTATTTGAGGGGATGATAAATCAAAAGTAGATATTCTGTACTATCTATCTGTAGTAGAAATTAGATTGTTCTCATCAGTTCTGTCAAAATTGTTTCTTCAGTTAATCTCTTCATTGTCTTGAAAGTATGTGTGTCTATATATCATATTTTTCAGGAGGAAATCTTCAGTTTTTTGAGCTTGTGTAACTATGGCCTGACTGCTTCTATTACCAAAATAATTTGCCTATTTCTATGCTGAACTCTGTGTTTTAAACTCCTGACTGTCTTCAAGCAAAGGAGAAGAAATTCCTTTGGCAGAACCCTTTCTTCAAACATGTTCTCAGCACCTATTAGAGGACACCATCCACCTGTACTACTGAAACATATATAATCTGCAGAGGCTAGACCAGAAGATGAAATAGTCCATTCCCAAAAGAAGACAAAAGTTTATTGGAATCTAAAAACATACATATTTTCAAAAGCCTATGTCAGCTCCAGCTTGCTCCTTGTTACTTGTGTACATAAACCCTATTTGCAGTTCTGATAACTTTAGTGACCTATCATAAGAACATTTGTATAACACTGTTAGGCAATGCTTCTGGGTGACTTTAAGTTCATGTTCCACTAAACATTTGTAAGCACATCCAAATAATATTTAGAGAGAACCTGTATCAAATCTTACCAATGAAAATTAAAAATCTCAGCAATGATTGCTTTTTTGGGCAAGAATTCAGCTGTTGAAATCAGCCTATCAGCCATGCAGAAGACTCTAATGACAGCAGATGCTCAAAAGTTAGTTTAAATCAGTGCTTGAAGACTATGGTGCTTTGCAGGTCTGACTGAAACAATCATTGATCATTTAAGTATCTATTTGTATTAAGTATATTGACATTTACATTCATCATTTAAACTGAATGTTGAGATCAACAGAAAAGTGTGCAAGGAGAGGGTTCATTCTTCTCTGTATATTGTCAATTCTTTTTTTTTGTTCCACATAGTTTACCAAGTAATTCAGAAAGTTGCTATGGGAATGTAAATGTCAGTCCTGAGGAAGAAAACAAGAGAAGGCTGAGCTGAAGGAGAAATTGAGAAAGTAGAGGGTTTATTGAGCTTGTTAATGTAATTACCGGATGCTTTCTTTTTATTCATCTTGTATTGGGCAGGGAATGCAACGAAGTTTAGAATTAGATGGGTAGGAAATGAAAGCTCTGCATAGTAAGAGTAACTTGTCCAGGAAACGTAAGGATTGTGCAAGTTACTTCAGGCGAACATATGGCCTTACAGCCAGTAGTGATGTTTTTGTCTATTCCTCTAGCGAGTGTTACACAACCATCCAGCTCTTCTGTCCAAAATGCAGCACATACTTATCATCCCTTTTCCTTCAAGAAGGATTTTCAGAACTCATAGGCTGGTTTACATGCAAATTAACATAAAAAAATAAGTAATCTGTCTGGCTGAGTATAGATTGAAAATACGTTCATGCTTAACAAAAGGCAATTATTAGCTAGCTGAATAGAAATGGAAATTGAATAGAAATTGAAACAGAAAGTGTTAGAGACATTGAAAGGACTATGAACTGATAAAGATGCTTTTATTCATTACTACATTCATTTTCTAAAACAACAACAACATAAGAAGACAACGACATTGGATAATATCTTTAATAAGGGCAAACTTTCAATAGGTTATGAAACACAGTTTTCATTAGGTGCTCAAGAAGCCTATAAGCGACTAATTAAAGCTGCAGAACTGAAAACAGTGAGTATTTCACATTTGCTTGCATAATGCGCATCATTATTTATCCAAAAACCTTTAGAGAAAGGGAAGGGAAACTTTGGTGAATCACAGTATCGTTCTGCAGTTTTGAGAGGCTGAGTTGAGGGAACTGTATGTAGACTAGAGAATTCATTTCCACAAGAGGTAAGAAGACTATGCGTGCCATCACTTTCAAAACTGTCTTCTATACTCAGTTCTGTAAGTCAGCTTACTCTTGATAAACTAGCTTATCAGATCGCTACTAATATGCATGCATTACCCCATCTCCACCAAGGAAACCCGTAAATAATCTGCAATCTATTAAGTCTATTTCTCAGACAGTTGGGAAGGCTGAAAAAGAGAGAAATAAAACTTCTGATATATCTATTTCTAAGTAGAGGAACTTGAATGCCAATTTGAAAAGGGAGAAATAGATGATGGCATTTGAATAGTACTCCTTCCTGCCACTTACAGACATTTTTACCATGTACGAGAACTAAAATAATGAAACCTAAATTACTGCGAACTTTCAAATGAAATATAGCCACTGCAGATTTCTTTTTGCATTCACAGCCCCAAAGTTCCATTTAGTACTGGCTCTTTAATCTGCATGAATGTGAAACTTCTCTAGCTTTTGTGTTGAACAAAGGTTTTGTAAAAAAGCACCATACTATGTTGGTTAACTTTGAATGTTCCTCAGACCAAATGTACTCAGACTGAAAGGAAAATACTGCGGTTGAAATGGAAGGGAGAGTTTTCAAGTTAGCAGTCTAGCAAGGTCATCCTGAGATTCTTCTGCTTCTGGTGAGTAGTTTCACCCATCACTAAAAAAGTACTGTCCTCTGAGAGGATCTCATTCCACACTTTGGAAAAGTTTCACAACACTGAGTAGATACTGCCCTAGATACAACAGCATCATACCTATTTGAAAAGATTTTTTGTTGTTGTTGTCCCATAGCCTCATTTCTTCCTTTCAGGTGCAACCACAATGTCATCCATACACTAACATCAGCTCAATGACTAATTTATGGTAGTCTGTAATAATCTGCCTGGTAAATACAGCCTCTCTCTTCCCTGCTCGTTTCCACATTTCTTACACTAAACTGTTTCATAATTTCCATACAAGTGGTTGCTTTACTTGCCGTACAGATGCTATTTGATTGCCAGCAATGAAGAAAAACATCTGCAAGACAATCTCTTTGTAAAGGAATATTCTGAATTATGTGAATGTGTGGGACCCCCAGGGTATATTGGACATACTCTTCTGAATACTAGCTATTTAGACTGTAATTCTATTTCTAAACTGGTACCTTTTCAGATCTGGCTTGTGTGCATTCCAGCTCCGAACTATTGCTTGACCAGATTGAAATGTATTTTTTTCTGACCCTTATAGTTCATAGCTGCTTATGGAAAAGACATATCACTAGCAGAGACAGAACTACTCTTTTGGTGCAATCTACCTTCATTTGTCATGTTACGCTAGCACAAAGTCCAATTCTCTAAACTTTCTTTAGCTGCAGTTTCACTTACAAATATAGTCCCTATGAAGAAAATGTAGCGACCTTTCAAAGTTAGCACCTTAATAATCCTCTGTATAATCCCTTGTAATTTTTAGATAATCATGCTTTTAGATCTATATAGTTAAGAAAATTGGAATGACCTTCCTTGGCTTCTTCTGATATGCCATCACTTCAAAGTTTTAGCACTCATTGATAAGGTGGTATCACGATTTATTCGGGCAAAAATGTGCTGTTCTGAGTTGTCAGGGTTTGACTAGTTTTGGTTGCATCTATGATATTAGAATATGGTTATTTTCTTCCTTACAAATAACTACTTATTATATGGACATAAACTGGTATAAAGTGAACTTTTCGGCTACAAAATTATACTCTGAATTTCTCATTCCGTATTTTCCAGCTACCTCTACCTATGTCTAGGTAAAAGTTCTTACCATGTTCTTACTCCACTCTGATAAGAGTGTTGTACCCATCACTAGGCATATGACTACCTTTCCAAGGTAGCGCATATAAGAGGAGTTATGCCTATCAGTCGCTATACCTCTTCACAAAGGTAACATGCTGTTCAGGGCAGAGGACTGGACTCTAAATAAACTTTCAGCACCACAGTATACTAAAAGGAAGTGGAAGAACTGGAGGTTTTGCAATTCACAGGCTGAAGCCTTAAAAGAGTTGGCAAGAGAATGAAAACTCTGTTTCAGCAAAGAACATTTGCTTGTCTTCAGGGACATGAAAAAGGTATAACATCACACAGAACTGTCTCTTTTGAATTGTTCAGATTTGGCACATCTCTTGTCAGTCCTATTTTAATATAAAGATCTATTTCCTGTACATAAGAGATTTTATTGTTGGCTGTTAATGGTAGAAGACATTCTAAAAGGAGGAGAGAGGTTTCTAGAGCAATTTCTAAATGAGGATTTTATTAACTTCAATAAACAATACAAATTCTTAATACAACCCTTCAACATATCACTGTACTGCCCAGACTGTAAAGCAAGTATATTTATGTGTGTGCACAAATGAAGAAAGTTACAGAAGTTTAAACATAGGTTTAAACATAGGTTTTATGTACTTTTGTTGAAGCATTTGCTTGAAAAGCTGCTGCTAGAAGAGTGTTTCCTGTGAAATGAGGATACTTTGGAGAAATAATTACCTACATTTCTCTTTGAGAAGCCCTAGAGATTCATTCATAAATATTTTCTCATTCTTGAAGAAAACATAAAATTGCCAAAGGGCATGTCACTTTGACATACTGGTTTTGCAGAAGCCAACAGCATGGGGTGAGGTTACTACAGCAACAGAATGAATTAAAATACAATCCCAGTCCATCTGGTCACATGAGATAGTTTAAACATTTCATTAAATTTTTACTAGCATTATGACAACTGTCCCAACCTACTTGCAATCAACAGCCTACCCAGCAAGTTTATGAATTTTATCAAAGCATTTAAAGTGACTGTAGGCTGATGTTCCTGCAATAAAACACAGCAACCACAGTTTTGTGGGTTAGTGTGCCTCAGATGAACTATCTCCTTCATTACGCAGAAGTATTACATTGCTATTGTGTAATTACACCTCTGTCTTATTGTTGGGGACCAAGATTGAGTGATGCTGTGTAGGACAGCAGAGGATCTCTAAGGCAGAAAGTAATGATGTGGTAACTATGATTTGTGGCCAGAATGTGTGCACGTGAGTTGCCAGTGATCATGTGCCTTCCTGCCTGTGCCAGCAGTCACGGTGTGCCTTCCTGCCTACGTGCCAGCAGCTGCGGTGGGCCTGTCCTGCTGGACTGTCCTGCCCGCCTGCCGGGCATCAGGAGACGTCTTCTACCTATCACAGGATGCCACAATGCCAAGGAGATACCTGGAGGAGTGGCTGAGCCTGATGGCTATATAACCAGCCATTGTGTTTTCAATAACGGTTTTCTTGCACCATTCTTCTTGTGGTCTGTGTCGTCGAATGCCACATCTTATTGTGATGTTTCTACTGCTAAACAACTTCTATTCTCTAGATTTTTCTGAGGTTAAAAAGAAATAGAGAGAGAGATTTAATCTAACACTTCTAGGATCTCATTCCAGATCTGACACCTAGAAAAGCACTCAGGTACCTCAATGGAAATCAGAGCAGAAATAATAACTCTGAAATAGTTTCACAATACCTTTACACCTCAAGTCCTTACTGGTTTTTTGTTTTTTGTTTTTTGTTTTTTTTGAAATATAGAGGAGGAGTTGTCAAACAATGTGACTTCAATATTTTCTTGCCATTTTTGTCTCCTAACCTGCACACATTTAAGTCTATCTATCCATGCTCGGTTTAGGTATTTTCATTCAAATTGGTTGCTCAGTCAGCTACTCGGAAACCAATGACAATAGGCAGTCCAAATGAAAAATAGGTCAAAATTATTTTGCTTCTTATGATTCAAAGTGAAAGCTAACACTCCTGTCAGGAATATGTGGCTATTAGACTACTGATCAGTGCTGTGGGAGGTCAACTAATAGTAGACGTATGTTTGCACTTTTGGCAATGATCAAATCTTTGACTACAAATAGCTAAGAAATGTACACTTTTAAAGTTTGGAGACGCTTGTGCACATAAATGAAAATTCTTGCAAGTGAGTTCTAAGCTCTACTGTAATCCTTAAACAATGATAAACTCCTCAGAGCTCCATCATGGAGGGAATAAAAAGTAGACTCGATTTAATGGTAGGTCATCTCTGTTGTTGCAGGCATAAATTCTCATTAGCTCCATTTTGTGCTGTCATTTGGGAAATATTAAGCTTTGAAGATGTTAGGTACCTGCCATTTAGCTGGTAGCAGAGAATGCTCCTTTCCAGTCCTGCCTGATATTTCATGGATATATGTCTATGCTCAATCCATTCATGTTGTTCTTTCCCACTGAGACAAGCACGTGGCATTTGAACTAAAGTGAGTTTGTGACTATGCTTAGGGGAGGAAGGAAAATACAGGCATCTGCATAAACTGTAGATAGGGGTTAGTTTCTCCCCTGAGGTTACAAGAAAGTTGCCCTTGTCTTAACTCCACAGATGCTCAAGGGCATGGGATTGGTTCTAAATGAATTATTAGTCTGACTTACTATACCAGTGGGGCAAATCCTAAACACATTTGTTCTCTTCTGCTGACATGTGTGGCAATTTTGCACACAGAATGAATATAAAACATCATACCTCTTAGACTTTCACTCCGAAATAAGTATCAAGATCCAGCAGCTGAAATGCTGCTTCTAATTTTAATGGAAGTGCTGTATGTGGAATGAATGGAAAGCATTGCCCTACAGTTTTACAGGTTAGTCTCTGGCTAGTTTCTTTGTAGATATGCAAAAGTTTTTGGGTTTAATAGAAAAACCATGAGTTCCTTCTCATTAAAGCAATGAGTGAACCTTCTCAGTAATGAACAAAATCTCTGATTTTAATAGGCATATCGAGTAGACATGGTCCACTTGCTATAAAAGCTTTTTATAATGTGACCTTACATAAAAGAATATGCTATCTTCAAGTTGTACAGACTAAATGAAGGAAAAATGTAAAATGTTATACAAATGTATACTCTTGAAAGAACATACAAAGACCTTGCTTTTTCCTAGTCAACCGGCTAGCATGCTATTAGCAACTATAAAACATTCCAGTGCATATCCATTCCTACCACATGCATTGCTATTCATTGAAAACAAGCCACAATGCAAAAGGAAACTTAGAGTTTTAAAAGATTTCTATCTGCATCATTTAATATATTGGTTCTTGATGGCAATATTTAATACAGTGCCTAAAATTCAGTTACAGAGTTGGCATAATAAGATCACCCTCTGTGTCCTGTTACTGAGTTTCTGTAGCAGCATGTCCCTATTGGCTTTTGTAAATGCAGTTGTAGTTCTAAAGTGGTTCATCACATAAATTGCTGTCCATCACAGCAGCCAATTTTGATGAGATGTTTTTTGATAGTGTTTTCCTGCATGGTAGGAAAGCAGAGAGAATGAATGAGTCACTAAATTTTCCTTTATTCAATGCAAGTTATCCACTGGATACAGATGGCAGCACTGTCTATCACGTGGCAATTTGATCATCCTTTGTTTTCACATAGGTATATTCCTTTCACAAGTCAAGTCAGAATTACGATGATACCCTTTTACCCTAAATTAGCAATCAGTAGTTTATTCTTTCAGCCTCCTGTCATCTATTACAAACATAATTTGGTGTGACAAGTTAATAAATATTAAAAAAGACCAAAATATTTGAATGGTTGCCTACAATAGATTCATTTAAAATGTAAACAACAAGAAAAAACAACTTCTTAAATTTGCTGTAGATCTATCAATTAAGAGATATTTCCCTCACTATTTAACTGAGAAGATCTGTTATAGATGATGACTCAGAGACATTCAAGGCTCTATAACAATACATACTGGATTCATTGCAAGATGCCTCCCACAAATAAATTAACTTAGATTCATCTTAAATTTTTTTGAAGCTACTAATTAAGATTTTGAATGTACTCAAATATGTAGCTTTACTTCTGTTTAGCAGAGACAGCAAAAAGAGAAGTGGGGGCAAAATTAGTATCTAAAAAAGTTAGGTACAGCTTGCTGAATACAGGAGTAATTCTTTTTCCAACCCTGATTTTGAAAAGGGAAAGTGTTCTTCCTAAAATAAACCCTAAAATTCCTTTAACTAGAATATGACTTTTAATTAAATTGCCATTGCAGAAAAATAGAAAACCTTGATTTCATGGGTTTAAACTGCAGAAATGTTGCTAACCCATATCCATGTTTCTGAGCTTTGGAAAAAACATAAAACAGCATGAGATTCACGTGATAAAAATGCACTTACATCTTAGAAGCTTTTTAAGAGGAGTGTTATTTTTCTATTTTATCTTTATTTGGTACAATCAATGTATATCCTTTTCCTGCACAGGACCACACTATAATTCTTGGAAAGGGTCACAAATCAAAATAGACTCTTGGTCACCTCTAAAGAATAAATAGAATAACACTTCAGTTAAGAAAAGTGAGCCATTTACTATCATCAAATGTAAAATGGCAGTGCTTTTGTTCAAAAGGCCTCAAATAAAGGAGTACGAAAACTTAGTGAAGTGGCTGGTTTCCTTAGGTTGCAATAAAGCTATTAGTGGAAAACATGGCAGTGTTTCTATCCCCCTCAAAATCTATGCTTCACATAAGGTAATGTATAAGAAAGAAAGCAAACCTGGTGAAAATTTGAATTATTCCTTCAAGTTGATTAAAATTGTTGATGTGTCCTCTAAAATTTAAGACTTCCATTCAACAGACTATTTTACCTGTGGGCTTCCTCTTGTTCATAATATCTTTCGAAACGGAAATAAACCTTGTGAGTTGAAATTATTTTTGGTGTGTCTATGAAAAAATAATTTTATGGATTATTCACATAATTCATATGCATTTCTTTAAGACTGATATACTTCTTGTGATTTATTTGTGATTAGAGCTTTTTTTGCATATTCTGAAGGAAAGATGTAGCACACAATTTGTGCCTCAATAAAAATTTTTGCACAGTAGATTTCATGTTTACCTTTCCACATAAAAGGAACACATAGTTATATTCCACATAAAAGAAACCATAATGGTCCACTTCTACTGATATGTCAAACTAAAGATCTACTTTTTAAAAAATGTACAGATCTCAGAATATGAAATACAGGACATTAGGTAAGTAATGGATTTCAAAACATGTAAATATATTAAGTTTTTACCTGATAGACTGTGACACATCTTTTGATATGGTCTATTGGTTACAAATCAGTATCAACAAAATTCATATAATACATGTACAAATATCTCTCCATTTTGGATTATACACAAGATCTTTCAGGTCAGGCTTTTTAAACACGCATGCAAGCTACTTCCAGTGATGATCATTTCATATCCATAATATCTATTAATGCAACAATTCACTAAGTCACAATCTTCTGAATTAGTTTCAGGATGAAAGTAGGTGTAATTTTTCTCCTGCTCTGAATTCAGTATAAGACAGGAAAGAAGCTCAACGCAGATGGCAGTGTGTGCATCAGGAAGGAAGGTTATGTTGGAGAAAAGAAGGGGAAAGGGACGGGGACAGGGATGGGGAGGGGAGGGGAGGGGAGGGAAGGGAAGGGGAGGGGAGGGGAGGGGAGGGAAGGGGAGGGGAGGGGAGGGAAGGGAAGGGGAGGGGAGGGGAGGGGAGGGAAGGGAAGGGGAGGGGAGGGGAGGGGAGGGAAGGGAAGGGGAGGGGAGGGGAGGGGAGGGGAGGGAAGGGAAGGGAAGGGAAGGGAAGGGAAGGGAAGGGAAGGGGAGGGAAGGGGAGGGGAGGGGAGGGGAGGGGAGGAAAAGGGAGGGAAGGGAAGGGAAAGGGAGGGAAGGGAAGGGGAGGGGAGGGAAAGGAAAGGGAGGGGAGGGAAGGGGAGGGGAGGGAAGGAAAAGGGAGGGGAGGGGAGGGAAGGGGGCTGTCGGTGTACAGCATTCCATTATCTTTTCAATTCAGGTATATGAGCCATTGTGTTTATAAGAGGAAAGTGGGGGCAAAGTAGATATTATTGTTATTATCTCAGCAGTGTAAAGCAGGTAGTAACCTGATATAAAAAGGAAAGACGATCATTTCCTTCAGCAGAGAAATCGCTGCATGACATATAGCTAGGGTATAAGAGGATATTTGAAGACTTTAGTGGAAGGATGTACCTGTCTCATATGATTCATATCACCCTCCCACTCCTATAATTTATGCCAGAGAACTACCTAGGTCTTACCTAGCTGAGGATCAGGTGAATAGAAAAGTTAACCACTTTCCTTAGCTCTGCTGAGCCTGAAGCTAGAAGAGGAGATAACCTGGCCACATCAACTTTAGATAAAATTATAGACAGGAAACACACACGAAGACAAGGTAAAATTCAGATATTTACATAAGCAAATGATATGCAACAATTTTTAAGTGTATCATGCAAATTAACATGTAAAGCCAAACTATAAATATTTGTGATTACATATACTAAAATGGAAAATCAGTATCTGCAGCAAAAACAAATAAGTCCCGGCCATTCTGCATCCATTCCATAATTTTTGAAGACCAAATACAGTTCAGAAGCAGTTATGTATGAAAGTAATTTTTTTTTCCTTTATTGACCCTTTGCTTAAATTATATACTTTGAATCTAAGAACTTATCTGGAATATGTCCCATAGTGTGCCCAAATATTGACCAAAGTAGTCTATAAAAAAGGTAAATCTCCATATCTAAGGCAATAAGTGTTTGTATTATAAATCTCTCTCTTCCACCCATCAAAAAGAAATGTCTTAGAGAATAGCCACAGGTTTCACAAGGGTTTGGTCTTTGAAGTGGCTACTATATTGATGTTATATTGATACTAAAAATTTTATTGAAAAGACTTTTTTTTCTTTGTTATTAATACTGCCCATTAATGTCTTTAGCACATAATAAAAATAATGATACCTAGAAAATGGATTCGATTTTCCCTTCTTGTTTCTTCTTAAACAAGTTAGCTGATTCCATTCTTTCAGATGTACATTTATAATACAGTGAGTTTTGCCTTGCAATTTCCTGGATTCTCCTGGTTTGCATCTTATGGCCTTTTTATCTATAGCTTACCAATATATTTCAAGCACAAGTATAAGAATGTTTTCAACACTTCTGTTATCACTTACAGGTGAATGTCTGGGAAAATAGTAGAACTTTTCTATGCTAAATTTTCTAAAGATAAGAAAATTGCTGCAAATAATCCATGAAAAACTGTGTTAAGAATGGAAGAAAAGGTATTCTCTGATCTTTTTCCACAGGAAAAGGAGAGCTATAATACTATCAAAAAAAATAACACTTTTCCCTGCAATTTACTGGGTTTTTTTTAATAGTTTTCTTATTTTTTAAGCATTTTGAAGTTTGGCATTTGGATTCTCGACTCCTATTCAGACCTTTGAAATTATGGATCCAAAACCCTTTTAAATATATCAATTTTGATAGCTTATTTTGTTACAGTAGCACATAAGTATGCTGTTTCAAAACTCAGTCACAGACATGGAGTTAAATTAATGAGAAAAAAATGGTGTTATATCCACAACAACTGCTTGCCCTGTTGTCGCCTTCTGATGCGACACTCTCCCGTTCGCCTGAGACGGCACGGAGGCTCCCCCAGCCTCCGGGCCAATGAGCACTGACACCAATATGAGGATGCTGCAAATGGCGTTTATTGTACGCATGTATTTGCTTATATACCTACAAGCATACTGCTATCTCTACGTCATATCCTTCCTCTTCCTTCCTCTTTCCGTGCCATCGCGAGATCTTCCGATCGCCGTTCCCTACATCTCCCCCTCCCCATGCTTTGACTATGCTATTTGCTTTAAATTGCCGTGTCGCGGGTTAAGCGTTCATAGTGTGGGTGTGGGTGGGACCACCCCTTTTCTAGCAGTTGTCTTACCAAGCATCTAAACACTAGTCTACATACTAATATACCTAGCACGAGCATCAGTAGCAGGTGCAACTCTTCTATTAGTAATTGCCTGGCCCATGGTCCTAGCCCAAGCCAATTACCACTACTGAACCCAGAAGGTCAAGCTCTTGCGGGTCCCAGGGCAATGACGCATTCAGCGTGTCAATGCTCTCTCAGCTTTGGTAGGTCTACGGTCAAATTCAATGGGACCCCTATTAAGCATGTCTTAAAAGGGCTGCCCCGTACCCACCAACATCAGGCAAAATTGCTTATTTCCTGTCCGGTTTGTCAGGTGAGCCATAGATTGTTACTACCCCATTTCGCTAACATTGGTTCGCCTTTCACCCCTTGGAGTCCCAGTCCCAGCATCGCTACGAGGAGAGCTACTTGGGTTGCTCCCCCCTGCCATCTTCTCAGGTTTTCTGGTTACGCGTTCTTCTTGTGGTTTCACGCGCCTTTTCTCATCTGTTCTTCTTCTCCTGTCTGCTGTCTTTGCTGCTAGAAGGGATCATCAGCTTTTCAGGGTGGTCCTCCCCTGCAATAAAACTCAGACATTCATTAATTCACCTGACTCTCTGCTTCCTGTCTTGTCCTTGCCCTGAGGTCTGGGCGCACCCACTTCATAGGGACCCATCTTACCACTTCTCCCTGCCTGACCGCTGCATACCCTCGTCCTTGGGTTACCAGCTGCCACCCCTCTTCCCATTCCCTTTTTTCCGGGATTCGAACCTTTACGTCTGGTCCCTCGTGCATCGCTCGGACCACCCAATGCTTTTCCGCTGGCGTCTTGTTCTCCTCCCCCCTGATGAACTGATTCAGACCGAATAAGGCGCGCATAATTATTTCTGATTGTTTGTGCGCGGGGATTCTTTGTGTATATCCTTCCCCCTCCCCAAGAATCTCGATCCTTTGCTTTAAAGTGCGGTTTGCTCGCTCGACAATGGCTTGACCTGTGCTATTATAGGCAATACCGTGCACTAGCTTAATTCCCCACCGTACGGCCCATTCTCTCGTGCTTTGCGCTGTGAAACACGTGCCGTTGTCTGTTTTAATAGTTTCTGGGGCACCCAGCCAGGCCATTGCCGTGTGCCAATGCAACTGTGCCGCCCGCGCTGTGACTCGTTTATGTTGGGTCGCAACGATGATACCGCTGTGTGTGTCTACTGTGACAGCCAGCCAGGGCCGTGGTCGAAGTCGCTGGCACATTGTGAAGTCCGTTTGCCATATTTGGTTTCCTTTCAGCCCCCTGGGGTTGATGCCGGCGCCCCACAGGGGGGTTTTTTGGCAATACGGGCAAGCCGCAACCACTTCACGAGCCGTGGTAAGGGGGATGTTGCAGCTTTTTGCCAGTGCTTTTGCACCAACATGGAGAAGGTCGTGCACCTGCCTTGCTTCTGCGACTGTCCACACACCTTTGGCCGCTTGATCGGCTTTATTGTTGCCTTCTTGGTACATTCCTTGGATTGCCTCATGACTCCGAACATGAATAACAGAGGCAGTGGCCCGCCGTTGTTGTAGGGCTTCTTCTAGCATTAGCGCAATGGGCGATCCGGCCCATCCGGGATATGACATGTTGTGTAACAATTTAAAGACGAACATGGAGTCTGTCACTACATTTAAATGCTCTTCTGGCCACATTTGTAATGCCTGCGCCACAGCTCGGGCCTCTAAATGCTGTACGCTACTGTCCGGCTCGCTGATCTTCACTCGGTGCCATTGGGCCTTTTGATCTTGCCACACAACAACTGCTGCCCTGGTCACCGATGACGCGTCGGTGAACACTGTGCGCCCTGGTGCAGGTCGCTGTAGCACTCGGGCTTTCAGATGGGGCCGAAGGACGGTGAGGTGTGTATACATCTCCAGCACAGGTGATAATCTGATTGTTCCTGGGAATCCTTCTAAAGCTATTGCTATACTATCTTGTTTCTGGACCACGCTGTCCCATTGACTCCTTTTTACCGGCAGGTAAATGGACTCAGGCTCCTTCGCGAAGTGCCGAACGGTGGCGGTTCGTCCCTTCTGTATCATCTGTGCCAACGCTGTTACGATTGTGACGTATGCCGTACTTATTTGGTTTGACACTATCCACCATACGACTTCCGGACGCTCCGGTGTCCCTTGTCCTAGAACGCCTATGGCTCCTGTTCTTGTAACTGCCACGTACAGATTGATTGGTCTGGCCGGGTCGTATCTCGTTACTCCGCCCTTTGCCATGAGATCTTCTATTTTTCGGAGGGCTTCTAACGCG
Organism: Dromaius novaehollandiae; assembly: GCF_036370855.1. Taxonomy (NCBI): domain Eukaryota; kingdom Metazoa; phylum Chordata; class Aves; order Casuariiformes; family Dromaiidae; genus Dromaius; species Dromaius novaehollandiae. The sequence goes on from NC_088132.1 coordinate 45,481,139, forward strand.
TTCGGTGTCATCTGCCTCGGTTCCCATGGTTTGTGGCCCTTGAGCAACTCAAACAGTGGCTCCATCCACTCCTTGGGAATACCTATCAGCCCTCGTAGCCATTGGAGAGCTCCAACCAATTGCTGTACATCATGCAACGTCCGTATCTCTCTATTGAGCTTTATCGGCTGTGGGACCACAGCTCTGGGGAGGATGGTGGTTCCCAGATAGTCGACAGATTCTCCCCTTTGTGTCTTCGCTTTCTGGACGTACAATCCCGCTTCATTTAGGCAGTTAATTACTGCCTGTTCTGCCTGATCGGTTTCTTGCTGGGTCTCTGCAGCTATTAGGAGGTCGTCCATGTAATGGATGATAAGCGCGCGCGGGAACTGCGCTCTTACCGGCTGCAATACCTTAGCTACTGCCGCCTGACAAATCGTAGGTGAAATTTTTCATGCCCTGCGGGAGGACTGTCCATTGATATCACGCTGCTGGCTCCTGCAGATTCTCTGAGGGCAGTGTGAAGGCAAATCGAGCTTTGTCCTGAGGGGCTAATGGTATAGAGAAAAAGCAATCTTGGATATCCATCACCACCACTGGCCAATTCTTTGGTATTGCTGATGGTAGTGGCAACCCTGGCTGGAGGGCACCCATCGCTTCCATCTGCTGATTTACCGCTCGTAGGTCGTGCAGTAATCGAAATTTAGACTTATCCTTTTTGTGTATCACAAATATAGGAGTGTTCCAGGGACTGTGGCTTTCCTCCAGGTGTCCCTGCTCTAATTCTCTACTTACTATTTGTCGGGCAGCCGCCAATTTGTCCGCTGTCAATGGCCACTGCTCTACCCACACAGGCTCATTGGAGCACCATGTCAGCGGGACAGCGAAATGAGCCCCGAGGAGGTAGGCAGTGGCCCTTACCCTAAATTTGTCAGGTGAAAGCCGCTTTGCAATAAGGCATCTCGCCCTAACAATGGTTCCCCTATGGCAGTTATGTACGGCCGCACACGGATGATCTGAGCAGGCCTATCCGGGTCCTCCAATACAATTGTGATATCGGTTTCAGAAATCATAGCCTCTGCCCTGCCACCCACTCCATCTAACGAGCTTGCCACTTTTGCTGGCCAACTCGATGGCCACAACCACGAGGGTACACATGTAACATCTGCCCCCGTATCTAGCATCATTATTAAGGGGATGCTAGGAGGACCCGCCCCTGGTGGGCCTATCAGATGCGCTTTCACTCGGGGTCTCTTCTCACACCCTAAGACCAGGGCCACGCGGGGTTTCCCTTCGGAGTTTGGTCGCTGGAGCTGTCCATCAGCAGTGTGTTGTTGTTGACAGGGGCTACTTGAAGCCGGCTCACCGGGGAGGGGTGGCCCCCTAGTTGCCCTCCCCGCTTCTCGTTTCCCGACCGCCGACAATCTCGTGCTCTGTGTCCTGGTTTTCCACAGGCCCAGCATGTAAGGCTCCCCATACCCCTTGTTGGGCGCGCGTAACTTCCCTTATTCGTGCACTGTGCTCTCAAATGGCCCATTCGCCCGCAGCCAAAGCATGGGCCTCCTTTTGGACCTCCTCTAGCTCTAACCTCCGGCATTGCCATAACTGCTGCAGCAATCTGTAAGGCTGTGGTCTTGTCCCGGTGTTCTAATACGTACTTGATCGTCTGCCCTAGACTTGCTTCCTTAGGCGCTGTTCTTAGGATTTCTTTTGTCAACTCGTTGCCCTGTTGTTTGATACATTCCAACATCACCGCTCCTTTTGCAGCGTCTGGTAAAGATGCAAGTTCTACTGCTGCCTGTAGCCTGTCACAAAACTTGTCAAACGGCTCTCCCACTCTCTGCTTCACAGTCGTCCATGGGTCTGTCTGCTGCACCAGTGGCCCAATATCATCAAAGGCCTTTCGAGATGCTTCTGTTGTCACCAGTATCTCCCGAGGTGTCAGGCCCGCGGCCTGCTGCTGGGGTGTAGCCATGGCCGCATCATTTCCTCTTAACCGCGGTAGGGTGGATTGGCCCAGTGGGTTCTGCGGGTCTGCCTGTGCGGCCATCAACGCCTGCTGCAAGCGCGAGGTCCACGCTTCTTTCCACATAAGGACCATCGTGGTGATAAAACCAGTCGCGCGAGGGCGCGACAATCCCACGGTATTAGGCCTCCCGCATGCGCCGCGTCCAGCAATGTCTGTGTCTCCGGGTGTCGCAGGCCCTGTTCTTGCACTGCTTTCAATAGCTGTTGTACCGTCTTTGGGTCGAGGGGCATCCATTCCACTGCCCCCCCCCCCCCGGGGCAACTCGTACTGGGAAGGCCCCTATTGGTGCACGAAACTTGAGGCCACTCAGGGCACATTCCGTCGCTATCAGTTTCCAGTCTGTTAGGGGAATTTCTTTTCCCCCTCCCGCTTGGGCAGAACCTGCTGTCTCTGATGGCCCTCTTTGTTTAGCTATTGCCTCTGATAGCCCTCTTTGTTTAGCTATTGCCTCTGATAGCCCTCTTTGTTTAGCTGTTTCTTCTTCCAGAGCTGTAAGCAGCATAAACATCTGCTCCATATCTCTTGTGACTTTCCTCCTCCTCCTTTTTTTTTTTTTTTTTTTTTTTTTTTTTTTTTTTTTTCTCCTTCGCCTCTGACTGCGGCGGGGGAACTCCGCCCTAGTTGCTGCACCTGAGTCTTCAGTCTCCTCCTTCCGCAATGCTGGTCGACGCCCACTCCTCTCTCGGCCAGCGCCATTTTTTCCCGGGTGCGGGACCCTCGGTTTTTCCCCTGCTTCTGGTCTTTCCCCTGCTTCTTCTCTTCTTTCGTCCTCCCACTGCACCCGAATCATGGCCCCCAGTAGCCAGTCTCGGGGATCATCCACTATAAGCGGTCTTTCCTTTTCTTCTGCCTCCTCCACTTTCACCTTGCTTTCTTTTCCTCTACCCGCCTCTGGCTTTTTCATATCTCGGTCTCCACAAAGGTCTCCTGGTTCTCCTAGTTCTCCCCCTTCCATCGCCCTCATTTCTTTCCACGGATACCGCGGCGGAGGCGGAGAAGAGGGCGTTATTGGGTAAGCCTCTGGAGTTTTTGCCTCCCCCTCTCCCTGCTCTGGTTCTTGATTAACCGCCTCCTCCTTTATGTCTGTTTCCACACTCTCCGTTTTCACTTCATCCCCTACTATCGCCTCTCCCTCTATCGCCTCCGTTCGCTCCTCTGCGTTTGCTGCTGTCTGTGTTGCCATTTCCGCGGACATGTGTAGCGCCGCGCGGGCAGCCTGCCAGGTCTCAAGCTCCTCCCTAGTCCTTTCTAAAATGATCGTTATATCTCCCCACGTCTTAAGCTCTGCGGCCTTCTTAGTGGCCATAGCTCTCTGAGCAAGTGCACGAGTGCACTTCTCCCAGTTAGAAGGGGAAAAAATGTCCCCTGTTCTAACTATCGCTCCATCTTTCAGGAGCCGCCCGACGCAGTTCGCAACTGCATTCGCTCTCATAGAGAGCACCCATTCCCGGGCACCCACGCGTACAACCTTAAGTACCGCGTCCATGATCCGGATCCTCTCGACCGCCTGCGGTCCGCCGTCTCAGCTATCACGTCGGGGTCACCACTTGTCGCCTTCTGATGCGACACTCTCCCGTTCGCCTGAGACGGCACGGAGGCTCCCCCAGCCTCCGGGCCAATGAGCACTGACACCAATATGAGGATGCTGCAAATGGCGTTTATTGTACGCATGTATTTGCTTATATACCTACAAGCATACTGCTATCTCTACGTCATATCCTTCCTCTTCCTTCCTCTTTCCGTGCCATCGCGAGATCTTCCGATCGCCGTTCCCTACACCTGTTATGTTCAGGAAAATCCCAATCTTCAAAAATGACTAAGCTTGAATGTAGGGATCTGACATTTAACCTATTTGCTGCAGTGCCATTGTCTTCTGCATGTAAAGATGTTAATACATAGTCACTTGTTATATCAGATAGCAAATACAATAGTTAGAATAAAAGAGAAGGAAAGCAAGTTTTTTAGAAATACAAATGAACAAAGTAAAACCCTTTTCTGGTGTCAAGGACCAATCTGGGACATCTTGCTACCTAATATAGAAATGAACCAGCTTTCTATATAGAGTTTTTCAATCTTAAATGAAAATATTAGTATTTTTATTTCCTGAATGAGGAAACTCAGAAGAAGGGATTTACACAAGTTATAAAGCAGATCACTGACAGGGAATCTGTATCATTCAGTATGTCTCTTGTTTCTTACTGTCTAGTCCAAGCAAACGAAGCTCAATCTCATTGTCTATCTGTATAATATGTACCAGAAACTGTGCTAAAAAGGGGTATCAGGGTTGCATAATACCTGGTAGATGAATAAAATTTGAATATGCAATTAAAGTTTGGTGCATTAATTCATTTTTATATCAGGATGTTCCAAAGTACATAATAAATGGGCAAGAATATTTGACAGGGGAAAAGCCATGTTATTGGAAATGTAAAAAACATTTAGAATGAATTTGGTAAATTTTTAAGTTAAAAGAAAAAACACACCTGTACATGCAAAATAAATAATTTATGTGAAATAAACTTTAAGTCCAAATATTAAAATTTGATAATGATGTATATACCATGCTGAACAATATTTTGTAATAGAAAGCGTTGAGTAGTTATAATGATATGAATTGATACCAGTTCTCTCTGCAATGACTTGTTATATATTCATGGCAAGTGAGACATGGAGCTAAGTTCTTTTTCAGAGGAGTATTATGCCAAAATATCTGTTGCTGAGGTTTTTCAAAAAGTCTTCTAGATTGCAGAAGCAGGTTGTGCTTCCACTTATCAGAAAACTAATTTCTACTTGTGAGACATTTTGTGATCCCAAAATCTTCTAGTTCAGAATTTCAGCAATGTTGCCTGTGACTTCAATAAATATTTTCCTTTTCCTTTCCTTTTTTAAAAAAAAGGCTTTTCATAATTAAGCTGAGCATCCCTATGCTTCTCAGGCAGAGTCCTTCACTGCATCTTCTCTCATACATTAGTCCTGTTAATTGGTTCTATAATGTGAATTATGTGTCCAGAAAGAGAATGAAGAAAATGACTTCTTTTGTGAGCTATTATCTGGCTACTGTTATTGGGAATGTTGTTCACATTATAACTCATATGATGTCTTCTACTTCATCACTTAGACCTTTCTCATGCTGGCTCACTAAATAGCTCACTTTGGGCCAAATTAATAGCTGGTGTAATCAATGAGACTAGATTGATTTCAAAAGACTCACAGAAATTCTCGCTCACTCTCTTTCTTTCTTTCTGTATACATTATAACCCATATACTGATTTTTATGCAGTTTTTAACAAAGAATGCTGCATTTTAAGTTAGCAACATACCATTACAGCTCTTTTGGTAGCTTTTCTGAATGGTTTCATTATTATTCGGTGTAATGCATATTATATTTACACATTCATCCATCCCAAATCCACAATCACTTTGTTATAGAATACACCGGCTTTCAGTAAAATGTAATGGGAGAGGTGACGAATATATTCCACCCCCTTTGAACAGAGGTGTGTATCAGCTAGGAACACAGAAAAAGCAATCCTCTATCTGCTCTGAAGAGAGGTATATTAGGATAACAGAAAGATCAAAACATGACTAATTTCTGGTGGATTATTCACCATTCTGCCACGCAATAGAGCATTCAGAACATGAGAGAGTTTGAAATGAGTAAAAGCTGAATTCTTTTCCCCAAGGGTGCTCTGGGGAAAGTAAGAATGATGATCCCCATCACTGTTCCTCGGAGTGCTCACACCTTGTCACCTTTGCAAGGAGGCTTAGACACATAGCAGCATAAGAAAGAGCACAACAACTGCAAACAGCTAGGCTGATGGGATTGAGTGGCACAGGGCTTTAATACTACAGCTTTTTATTGTTCAGTACTGAATTCAAAGTTGAATTAGTTAACACCAGTTTAACGGCCACGTTTGAGCCCCCGATGGATATTTTTTTCACATCATAAAGCCTCCAATCTGTTTAGAGATTTTTATGATGTTTTCACTTAAGACTTGCCACAAACACATTTTAGAACAAGACTAAAAAGCCTCATTAGGCATCGAAGAAGTAGACAATGAACTTCACTAGAACCATCTAACACAATGATATGAATTTTTAAATTCTCTGAATATGTTGTGTAGCAATGCAATATTAATTATGAAGAGCATATTAGTACTATTTGTTAGGCACATGACCAGCTTTTATAGACCTTATACTGAACCCTGACATGGTGAAACTCTGCAGAATAGAAATCCTGATCTCTTTGAATGCAGACCCAGTTTTCATGATGAACCTCTGCTCACAGTACATCAACTTTTTGAAGTAATGAAATAAGGTCATTATCACATATCACAGTGACTGGTGATAAGAACCTAAATAGGATTAACTGCTCATCAGTCCTTATGATTATATGTGACTAGCCAGTGGCTGGCATTTACCACGGAAGTGAAGAATGATCTTTGCACTTTCCCTTATGAAATAGCTGGCTCTGTTATCACTATGTCAC